>NW_027611659.1:2400000-3000000 GCF_964261635.1 Lissotriton helveticus | reverse complement strand
GCGTGTGCAGCAATGGTCACAGAGCCTCAGACTGGAGAATACATGAATGACCCAAGCCCTCAGTCTTGCGTGTGTGGCAAGAGTCACAGCGCCTCAGACTGGAGAACACATGAATGACCCAGCCCTCAGACTTGCGTGTGCGGCAAGGGTCCCAGCTCCTCAGACTGGAAAATACATGAATGACCCAGCCCTCAGACTTGCGTGTGCGGCAAGGGTCCCAGCGCCTCAGACTGGAGAATACATGAATGACCCAGCCCTCAGACTTGCGTTTGCAGCAAGGGTCCCAGCGCCTCAGACAGGAGAATACATGAATGACCCAAGCCCTCAGACTTGCGTGTGCAGCAATGGTCACAGAGCCTCAGACTGGAGAATACATGAATGACCCAAGCCCTCAGACTTGTGTGTGCGGCAAGGGCCCCAGAGCCTCAGACTGGAGAACCCTTGAATGACTCAAGCACTCAGACTTGGGTGTGCGGCAAGGGCCCCAGCGCCTCAGACTGGAGAACACATGAATGACCTAGCCCTCAGACTTGCGTATGCGGAAAGGGCCCCAGCGCCTCAGACTGGAGAATACATGAATGACCCAGCCCTCAGACTTGCGTGTGCGGCAAGGGTCCCAGCGCCTCAGACCAGAGAACACATGAATGACCCAGCCCTCAGACTTGCGTGTGCGGCAAGGGTCCCAGCGCCTCAGACTGGAGAATACATGAATGACCCAGCCCTCAGTCTTGCGTGTGCGGCAAGGGTCACAGCGCCTCAGACTGGAGAATACATGAATGACCCAGCCCTCAGACTTGCGTTTGCAGCAAGGGTCCCAGCGCCTCAGACAGGAGAATACATGAATGACCCAAGCCCTCAGACTTGCGTGTGCAGCAATCGTCACAGAGCCTCAGACTGGAGAATACATGAATGACCCAGCCCTCAGACTTGCTTGTGCGGCAAGGGTCCCAGCGCCGACCCAGCCCTCAGACTTGCAAGTGCGGCAAGGGTCCCAGCGCCTCACACTGGAGAATACATGAATGACCCAAGCCCTCAGACCTGCGTGTGCGGCAAGGGTCACAGCGCCTCAGACTGGAGAAGTCATGAATGACCCAGCCCTTAGACTTGCATGTGCGGCAAGGGTCACAGTGCCTCAGACGGGAGAATACATGAATGATCCAGCCCTCAGACTTGCGTGTGCGGCAAGGGTCCCAGCGCCTCAGACTGGAGAATACATGAACGACCCAGCCCTCAGACTTGCGTGTGCGGCAATGGTCCCAGCACCTCAGACTGGAGAATACATGAATGACCCAGCCCTCAGACTTGCGTGTGCGGCAAGGGTCCCAGCACCTCAGACTGGAGAATACATGAATGACCCAACCCTCAGACATGCGTGTGCGGCAAGGGTCCCAGCGCCTCAAACTGGAGAATACATGAATGACACAGCCCTCAGACTTGCGTGTGCGGCAAGGGTCACAGCGCCTCAGACTGGAGAAGTCATGAATGACCCAGCCCTTAGACTTGCATGTGCGGCAAGGGTCACAGTGCCTCAGACGGGAGAATACATGAATGACCCATCCCTCAGACTTGCGTGTGCGGAAAGGTTCACAGCGCCTCAGACAGGAGAATACATGAATGACCCAGCCCTCAGACTTGCGTGTGCGGCACGGTTCACAGCGCCTCAGACGGGAGAATACATGAATGACCCAGCACTCAGACTTGCGTGTGCGGCAAGGGTCACAGCGCCTCAGACGGGAGAATACATGAATGATCCAGCCCTCAGACTTGCGTGTGCGGCAAGGGTCACAGAGCCTCAGACTGGAGAATACATGAATGACCCAGCCCTCAGACTTGCGTGTGCGGCAAGGGTCACAGCACCTCAGACTGGAGAATACATGAATGACCCAAGCCCTCAGACTTGCGTGTGCGGCAAGGGCCCCAGCTTCTCAGACTGGAGAACACATGAATGACCCAGCTCTCAGACTTGTGTGTGTGGCAAGGGTCCCAGCGCCTCAGACTGGAGAATACTTGAATGACCCAAGCCCTCAGACTTGCGTGTGCGGCAGGGGTCACAGCGCCTCAGACTGGAGAACACATGAATGACCCAAGCCCTCAGACTTGCGTGTGCGGCAAGAGTCACAGCGCCTCAGACTGGAGAACACATGAATGACCCAAGCCCTCAGACTTGCGTGTGCTGCAAGGGCCCCAGCGCCTCAGACTGGAGAACCCTTGAATGACACAAGCACTCAGACTTGGGTGTCTGCGGCAAGGGTCCCAGCGCCTCAGACTGGAGAACACATGAATGACCCAGCCCTCAGACTTGCGTATGCGGAAAGGGCCCCAGCGCCTCAGACTGGAGAATACATGAATGACCCAGCCCTCAGACTTGCGTGTGCGGCAAGGGTCCCAGCTCCTCAGACTGGAGAATACATGAATGACCCAGCCCTCAGACTTGCGTGTGCGGCAAGGGTCCCAGCGCCTCAGACTGGAGAATACATGAATGACCCAGCCCTCAGACTTGCGTTTGCAGCAAGGGTCCCAGCGCCTCAGACAGGAGAATACATGAATGACCCAAGCCCTCAGACTTGCGTGTGCAGCAATGGTCACAGAGCCTCAGACTGGAGAATACATGAATGACCCAAGCCCTCAGACTTGCGTGTGCGGCAAGGGTCCCAGCGCCTCAGACTGGAGAACACATGAATGACCCAGCCCTCAGACTTGCGTGTGCGGCAAGGGTCCCAGCGCCTCAGACTGGAGAATACATGAATGACCCAGCCCTCAGACTTGCGTGTGCGGCAAGGGCCCCAGCGCCTCAGACTGGAGAACACATGAATGACCCAGCCCTCAGACTTGCGTGTGCGGCAAGGGTCCCAGCGCCTCGGACTGGAGAATACATGAACGACCCAGCCCTCAGACTTGCGTGTGCGGCAAGGGTCCCAGCGCCTCAGACTGGAGAATACATGAATGACCCAGCCCTCAGACTTGCGTGTGCGGCAAGGGTCCCAGCGCCTCAGACTGGAGAATACATGAATGACCCAACCCTCAGACATGCGTGTGCGGCAAGGGTCCCAGCGCCTCAAACTGGAGAATACATGAATGACACAGCCCTCAGACTTGCGTGTGCGGCAAGGGTCACAGCGCCTCAGACTGGAGAAGTCATGAATGACCCAGCCCTCAGACTTGCATGTGCGGCAAGGGTCACAGTGCCTCAGACGGGAGAATACATGAATGACCCAGCCCTCAGACTTGCTTGTGCGGCAAGGGTCACAGCGCCTCAAAAGGGAGAATACATGAATGACCCAGCCCTCAGACTTGCGTGTGTGGCAAGGGTCACAGCGCCTCAGACGGGAGAATACATGAATGACCCAGCCCTCAGACTTGCGTGTGCGGCAAGGTTCACAGCGCCTCAGACGGGAGAATACATGAATGACCCAGCCCTCAGACTTGCGTGTGCGGAAAGGTTCACAGCGCCTCAGACAGGAGAATACATGAATGACCCAGCCCTCAGACTTGCGTGTGCGGCACGTTTCACAGCGCCTCAGACGGGAGAATACATGAATGACCCAGCCCTCAGACTTGCGTGTGCGGCAAGGGTCACAGCGCCTCAGACGGGAGAATACATGAATGATCCAGCCCTCAGACTTGCGTGTGCGGCAAGGGTCACAGCGCCTCAGACTGGAGAATACATGAATGACCCAGCCCTCAGACTTGCGTGTGCGGCAAGGGTCACAGCGCCTCAGACTGGAGAATACATGAATGACCCAAGCCCTCAGACTTGCGTGTGCGGCAAGGGCCCCAGCTTCTCAGACTGGAGAACACATGAATGACCCAGCTCTCAGACTTGCGTGTGTGGCAAGGGTCCCAGCGCCTCAGACTGGAGAATACTTGAATGACCCAAGCCCTCAGACTTGCGTGTGCGGCAGGGGTCACAGCGCCTCAGACTGGAGAACACATGAATGACCCAAGCCCTCAGACTTGCGTGTGCGGCAAGAGTCACAGCGCCTCAGACTGGAGAACACATGAATGACCCAAGCCCTCAGACTTGCGTGTGCTGCAAGGGCCCCAGCGCCTCAGACTGGAGAACCCTTGAATGACACAAGCACTCAGACTTGGGTGTCTGCGGCAAGGGTCCCAGCGCCTCAGACTGGAGAACACATGAATGACCCAGCCCTCAGACTTGCGTATGCGGAAAGGGCCCCAGCGCCTCAGACTGGAGAATACATGAATGACCCAGCCCTCAGACTTGCGTGTGCGGCAAGGATCCCAGCTCCTCAGACTGGAGAATACATGAATGACCCAGCCCTCAGACTTGCGTGTGCGGCAAGGGTCACAGCGCCTCAGAAGGGAGAATATATGAATGACCCAGCCCTCAGACTTGCGTGTGCGGCAAGGGTCACAGCGCCTCAGACGGGAGAATACATGAATGACCCAGCCCTCAGACTTGCGTGTGCGGCAAGGTTCACAGCGCCTCAGACGGGAGAATACATGAATGACCCAGCCCTCAGACTTGCGTGTGCGGCAAGGTTCACAGTGCCTCAGACAGGAGAATACATGAATGACCCAGCCCTCAGACTTGCGTGTGCGGCACGGTTCACAGCTCCTCAGACGGGAGAATACATGAATGACCCAGCCCTCAGACTTGCGTGTGCGGCAAGGGTTACAGCGCCTCAGACTGGAGAATACATGAATGACCCAGGCCCTCAGACTTGCGTGTGCGGCAAGGGTCACAGCGCCTCAGACTGGAGAATACATGAATGACCCAAGCCCTCAGACTTGCGTGTGCGGCAATGGTCACAGCGCCTCAGACTGGAGAATACATGAATGACCCAAGCCCTCAGACTTGCGTGTGCGGCAAGGGTCACAGCGCCTCAGACTGGAGAACACATGAATGACCCAAGCCCTCAGACTTGCATGTGCGGCAAGAGTCACAGCGCCTCAGACTGGAGAACACATGAATGACCCAAGCCCTCAGACTTGCGTGTGCGGCAAGGGCCCCAGCGCCTCAGACTGGAGAACCCCTGAATGGCACAAGCACTCAGACTTGGGTGTGCGGCAAGGGCCCCAGCGCCTCAGACTGGAGAACACATGAATGACCCAGCCCTCAGGCTTACGTATGCGGAAAGGGCCCCAGCCCCTCAGACTGGAGAATACATGAATGACCCAGCCCTCAGACTTGCGTGTGCGGCAAGGGTCACAGCGCCTCAGACGGGAGAATACATGAATGACCCAGCCCTCAGACTTGCGTGTGCGGCAAGGTTCACAGCGCCTCAGACGGGAGAATACATGAATGACCCAGCCCTCAGACTTGCGTGTGCGGCAAGGTTCACAGCGCCTCAGACGGGAGAATACATGAATGACCCAGCCCTCAGACTTGCGGGTGCGGCAAGGGTCCCAGCGCCTCAGACTGGAGAATACATGAATGACCCAGCCCTCAGACTTGCGTGTGCGGCAAGGTTCACAGCGCCTCAGACGGGAGAATACATGAATGACCCAGCCCTCAGACTTGCGGGTTCGGCAAGGGTCCCAGCGCCTCAGACTGGAGAATACATGAATGACCCAGCCCTCAGACTTGCATGTGCGGCAAGGTTCACAGCGCCTCAGACTGGAGAATACATGAATGATCCAGCCCTCAGACTTGCGTGTGCGGCAAGTGTCCCAGTGCCTCAGACTGGAGAATACATGAATGACCCACCCCTCAGACTTGCGTGTGCGGCAAGGGTCCCAGCGCCACAGAATGGAGAATACATGAATGACCCAGCCCTCAGACTTGCGTGTACGGCAAGGGTCCCAGCGCCTCAGACAGGAGAATACATGAATGACCCAATCCTCAGACTTGCGTGTGCATCAAGGGTCACGGCGCCTCTGACTGGAGAATACATGAATGACCCAGCCCTCAGACTTGCGCGTGCGGCAAGGGCCTCAGCGCCTCGGGCTGGAGAACACATGAATGACCCAGCCCTCAGACTTGCGTGTGCGGCAAGGGTCTCAGCGCCTCGGACTGGAGAATACATGAATGACCCAAGCCCTCAGACTTGCGTGTGCGGCAAGGGTCACAGCGCCTCGGACTGGAGAATACATGAATGACCCAAGCCCTCAGACTTGCATGTGGGGCAAGGGTCACAGCGCCTCGGACAGGAGAATACATGAATGACCCAAGCCCTCAGACTTGCGTGTGCGGCAAGGGTCACAGCACCTCGGACTGGAGAATACATGAATGACCCAAGCCCTCAGACTTGCGTGTGCGGCAAGGGTCCCAGCGCCTCACACTGGAGAATACATGAATGACCCAGCCCTCAGACTTGTCTGTGCGTCAAGGGTCCCAGCGCCTCAGACTGGAGAATACATGAATGACCCAGCCCTCAGACTTGCGTGTGCGGCAAGGGTCACAGCGCCTCAGACTGGAGAATACATGAATGACCCAGCCCTCAGACTTGCGTGTGCGGCAAGGGTCCCAGCGCCTCAGACTGTAGAATAAATGAATGACCCAAGCCCTCAGACTTGCATGTGGGGCAAAGGTCACAGCGCCTCGGACATGAGAATACATGAATGACCCAAGCCCTCAGACTTGCGTGTGCAGCAAGGGTCACAACCCCTCAGACTGGAGAACACATGAATGACCCAAGCCCTCAGACTTGCGTGTGCGGCAAGGGTCACAGCGCCTCGGACTGGAGAATATATGAATGACCCAAGCCCTCAGACTTGCGTGTGTGGCAAGGGTCCCAGCGCCTCACACTGGAGAATACATGAATGACCCAGCCCTCAGACTTGCCTGTGTGTCAAGGGTCCCAGCGCCTCAGACTGGAGAATACATGAATGACCCAACCCTCAGACTTGCGTGTGCGGCAAGGGTCACAGCGCCTCAGACTGGAGAATACATGAATGACCCAGCCCTCAGACTTGCGTGTGCGGCAAGGGTCCCCGCGCCTCAGACTTCAGAATACATGAATGACCCAGCCCTCAGACTTGCGTGTGCGGCAAGGGTCCCAGCGCCTCAGACTGGAGAATACATGAATGACCCAGCACTCAGACTTGCGTGAGCGGCAAGGGTCACAGCGCCTCAGACTGGAGAATACATGAATGACCCAGCCCTCAGACTTGCGTGTGCGGCAAGGGTCACAGCGCCTCAGACTGGAGAATACATGAATGACCCAGCCCTCAGACTTGCGTGAGCGGCAAGGGTCACAGCGCCTCAGACTGGAGAACACCTGAATGACCCAGCCCACAGACTTGCGTGTGCGGCAAGGGTCTCAGCACCTTGGACTGGAGAACACATGAATGACCCAGCCCTCAGACTTGCGTGTGCAGCAAGGGTTTCAGCGCCTCGGACTGGAGAATACATGAATGACCCAAGCCCTCAGACTTGTGTGTGCGGCAAGGGTCACAGCGCCTCGGACTGGAAAATACATGAATGACCCAAGCCCTCAGGCTTGCGTGTGCGGCAAGGGTCACAGCGCCTCGGACTGGAGAATACATGAATGACCCAAGCCTTCAGACTTGCATGTGGGGCAAGGGTCACAGCGCCTCGGACTGGAGAATACATGAATGACCCAAGCACTCAGACTTGCCTGTGCGGCAAGGGTCACAGCGCCTCAGACTGGAGAATACAAGAATGACCCAAGCCCTCAGACTTGCGTGTGCGGCAAGGGTCACAGCGCCTCGGACTGGAGAATACATGAATGACCCAAGCCCTCAGACTTGCGTGTGCGGCAAGGGTCCCAGCGCCTCACACTGGAGAATACATGAATGACCCAGCCCTCAGACTTGCCTGTGCGTCAAGGGTCCCAGCGCCTCAGACTGGAGAATAAATGAATGACCCAGCCCTTAGACTTGCGTGTGCGGCAAGGGTCCCAGCGCCTCAGACTGGAGAATACACAAATGACCCAGCCCTCAGACTTGCGTGTGCGGCAAGGGTCACAGCGCCTCAGACTGGAGGATACATGAATGACCCAGCCCTCAGACTTGCGTGTGCGGCAAGGGTCCCAGCGCCTCAGACTGTAGAATACATGAATGACCCAGCCCTCAGACTTGCGTGTGCGGCAAGGGTCCCAGCACCTCAGACTGGCGAATACATGAATGACCCAGCCCTCAGACTTGCGTGTGCGGCAAGGGTCACAGCGCCTCAGACTGGAGAATACATGAATGACCCAGCCCTCAGACTTGCGTGTGAGGCAAGGGTCACAGCGCCTCAGACTGGAGAATACATGAATGACCCGGCCCTCAGACTTGCGTGTGCGGCAAGGGTCACAGCACCTCAGACTGGAGAACACACGAATGACCCAGCCCTCAGATTTGCGTGTGCGGCAAGGGTCACAGCGCCTCAGACTGGAGAACACATGAATGACCCAGCCCTCAGACTTGCTTGTGCAGCAAGGGTGACAGCGCCTCAGACTGGAGAATACATGAATGACCCAGCCCTCAGACTTGCGTGTGCAGCAAGGGTCCCAGCGCCTCAGACTGGAGAATACATGAATGACCCAGCCCTCAGACTTCCGTGTGCGGCAAGGGTCCCAGCGCCTCAGACTGGAGAATACATGAATGACCCAGCCCTCAGACTTCCGTGTGCGGCAAGGGTCCCAGCGCCTCAGACTGGAGAATACATGAATGACCCAGCCCTCAGACTTGCGTGTGCGGCAAGGGTCCCTGCGCCTCAGACTGGAGAATACATGAATGACCCAGCCCTCAGACTTGCGTGTGCGGCAAGGGTCCCAGCGCCTCAGACTGGAGAATACATGAATGACCCGGGCCTCAGACTTGCGTGTGCGGCAAGGGTCCCAGCGCCTCAGACAATACATGAATGACCCAGCCCTCAGACTTGCGTGTGCGGCAAGGGTCCCAGCGCCTCAGACTGGAGAATACATGAATGACCCAGCCCTCAGACTTGCGTGTGCGGCAAGGGCCACAGCGCCTCAGACTGGAGAATACATGAATGACCCAGCCCTCAGACTTGCGTGTGCTGCAAGGGTCACAGCGCCTCAGACTGGAGAATACATGAACGACCTAGCCCTCAGACTTGCGTGTGCGGCAAGGGTCACAGCCCCTCAGACTGGAGAATACATGAATGACTCAAGCCCTCAGACTTGCGTGTGCGGCAAGGGTCCCAGCGCCTCAGACTGGAGAATACATGAATGACCCAGCCCTCAGACTTGCGTGTGCGGCAAGGGTCCCAGCGCCTCAGACTGGAGAATACATGAATGACCCAGCCCTCAGACTTGCGTGTGCGGCAAGGGTCCCAGCGCCTCAGACTGGAGAATACATGAATGACCCAGCCCTCAGACTTGCGTGTGCGGCAAGGTTCACAGCGCCTCAGACGGGAGAATACATGAATGACCCAGCCCTCAGACTTGCGGGTGCGGCAAGGGTCCCAGCGCCTCAGACTGGAGAATACATGAATGACCCAGCCCTCAGACTTGCGTGTGCGGCAAGGTTCACAGAGCCTCAGACTGGAGAATACATGAATGATCCAGCCCTCAGACTTGCGTGTGCGGCAAGTGTCCCAGCGCCTCAGAATGGAGAATACATGAATGACCCACCCCTCAGACTTGCGTGTGCGGCAAGGGTCCCAGCGCCACAAAATGGAGAATACATGAATGACCCAGCCCTCAGACTTGCGTGTACGGCAAGGGTCCCAGCGCTTCAGACAGGAAAATACATGAATGACCCAGCCCTCAGACTTGCGTGTGCAGCAAGGGTCACAGCGCCTCGGACTGGAGAATACATGAATGACCCAGCCCTCAGACTTGCGTGTGCGGCAAGGGTCACAGCGCCTCAGACTGGAGACTACATGAATGACCCAGCCCTCAGACTTGCGTGTGCGGCATGGGTCCCAGCGCCTCAGACTGTAGAATACATGAATGACCCAAGCCCTCAGACTTGCATGTGGGGCAAGGGTCACAGCGCCTCGGACAGGAGAATACATGAATTGCCCAAGCCCTCAGACTTGCGTGTGCGGCAAGGGTCACAGCGCCTCAGACTGGAGAACACATGAATGACCCAAGCCCTCAGACTTGCGTGTGCGGCAAGTGTCCCAGCGCCTCAGAATGGAGAATACATGAATGACCCACCCCTCAGACTTGCGTGTGCGGCAAGGGTCCCAGCGCCACAGAATGGAGAATACATGAATGACTCAGCCCTCAGACTTGCGTGTGCGGCAAGGGTCCCAGCGCCTCAGACTGTAGAATACATGAATGACCCAGCCCTCAGACTTGCGTGTGCGGCAAGGGTCCCAACGCCTCAGACTGGCGAATACATGAATGACCCAGCCCTCAGACTTGCGTGTGCGGCAAGGGTCACAGCGCCTCAGACTGGAGAATACATGAATGACCCAGCCCTCAGACTTGCGTGTGAGGCAAGGGTCACAGCGCCTCAGACTGGAGAATACATGAATGACCCAGCCCTCAGACTTGCGTGTGCGGCAAGGGTCACAGCGCCTCAGACTGGAGAACACACGAATGACCCAGCCCTCAGACTTGCGTGTGCGGCAAGGGTCACAGCACCTCAGACTGGAGAACACATGAATGACCCAGCCCTCAGACTTGCTTGTGCAGCAAGGGTGACAGCGCCTCAGACTAGAGAACACATGAATGACCCAGCCCTCAGACTTGCGTGTGCAGCAAGGGTCCCAGCGCCTCAGACTGGAGAATACATGAATGACCCAGCCCTCAGACTTCCGTGTGCGGCAAGGGTCCCAGCGCCTCAGACTGGAGAATACATGAATGACCCAGTCCTCAGACTTCCGTGTGCGGCAAGGGTCCCAGCGTCTCAGACTGGAGAATACATGAATAACCCAGCCCTCAGACTTGCGTGTGCGGCAAGGGTCCCTGCGCCTCAGACTGGAGAATACAGGAATGACCCAGTCCTCAGACTTGCATGTGCGGCAAGGGTCCCAGCGCCTCAGACTGGAGAATACACAAATGACCCAGCCCTCAGACTTGCGTGTGCGGCAAGGGTCCCAGCGCCTCAGACTGGAGAATACACGAATGACCCAGCCCTCAGACTTGCGTGTGCGGCAAGGGTCCCAGCGCCTCAGACAGGAGAATACATGAATGACCCAATCCTCAGACTTGCGTGTGCAGCAAGGGTCACGGCGCCTCGGACTGGAGAATACATGAATGACCCAGCCCTCAGACTTGCGTGTGCGGCAAGGGCCTCAGCGCCTCGGGCTGGAGAACTCATGAATGACCCAGCCCTCAGACTTGCGTTTACGGCAAGGGTCCCAGCGCCTCAGACAGGAGAATACATGAATGACCCAATCCTCAGACTTGCGTGTGCAGCAAGGGTCACGGCGCCTCGGACTGGAGAATACATGAATGACCCAGCCCTCAGACTTGCGTGTGCGGCAAGGGCCTCAGCGCCTCGGGCTGGAGAACACATGAATGACCCAGCCCTCAGACTTGCGTGTGCGGCAAGGGTCTCAGCGCCTCGGACTGGAGAATACATGAATGACCCAAGCCCTCAGACTTGCGTGTGCGGCAAGGGTCACAGCGCCTCGGACTGGAGAATACATGAATGACCCAAGCCCTCAGACTTGCATGTGGGGCAAGGGTCACAGCGCCTCGGACAGGAGAATACATGAATGACCCAAGCCCTCAGACTTGCGTGTGCGGCAAGGGTCACAGCACCTCGGACTGGAGAATACATGAATGACCCAAGCCCTCAGACTTGCGTGTGCGGCAAGGGTCCCAGCGCCTCACACTGGAGAATACATGAATGACCCAGCCCTCAGACTTGTCTGTGCGTCAAGGGTCCCAGCGCCTCAGACTGGAGAATACATGAATGACCCAGCCCTCAGACTTGCGTGTGCGGCAAGGGTCACAGCGCCTCAGACTGGAGAATACATGAATGACCCAGCCCTCAGACTTGCGTGTGCGGCAAGGGTCCCAGCGCCTCAGACTGTAGAATACATGAATGACCCAAGCCCTCAGACTTGCATGTGGGGCAAAGGTCACAGCGCCTCGGACATGAGAATACATGAATGACCCAAGCCCTCAGACTTGCGTGTGCAGCAAGGGTCACAACCCCTCAGACTGGAGAACACATGAATGACCCAAGCCCTCAGACTTGCGTGTGCGGCAAGGGTCACAGCGCCTCGGACTGGAGAATATATGAATGACCCAAGCCCTCAGACTTGCGTGTGTGGCAAGGGTCCCAGCGCCTCACACTGGAGAATACATGAATGACCCAGCCCTCAGACTTGCCTGTGTGTCAAGGGTCCCAGCGCCTCAGACTGGAGAATACATGAATGACCCAACCCTCAGACTTGCGTGTGCGGCAAGGGTCACAGCGCCTCAGACTGGAGAATACATGAATGACCCAGCCCTTAGACTTGCGTGTGCGGCAAGGGTCCCAGCGCCTCAGACTTCAGAATACATGAATGACCCAGCCCTCAGACTTGCGTGTGCGGCAAGGGTCCCAGCGCCTCAGACTGGAGAATACATGAATGACCCAGCACTCAGACTTGCGTGAGCGGCAAGGGTCACAGCGCCTCAGACTGGAGAATACATGAATGACCCAGCCCTCAGACTTGCGTGTGCGGCAAGGGTCACAGCGCCTCAGACTGGAGAATACATGAATGACCCAGCCCTCAGACTTGCGTGAGCGGCAAGGGTCACAGCGCCTCAGACTGGAGAACACATGAATGACCCAGCCCACAGACTTGCGTGTGCGGCAAGGGTCTCAGCACCTTGGACTGGAGAACACATGAATGACCCAGCCCTCAGACTTGCGTGTGCAGCAAGGGTTTCAGCGCCTCGGACAGGAGAATACATGAATGACCCAAGCCCTCAGACTTGTGTGTGCGGCAAGGGTCACAGCGCCTCGGACTGGAAAATACATGAATGACCCAAGCCCTCAGGCTTGCGTGTGCGGCAAGGGTCACAGCGCCTCGGACTGGAGAATACATGAATGACCCAAGCCTTCAGACTTGCCTGTGGGGCAAGGGTCACAGCGCCTCGGACTGGAGAATACATAAATGACCCAAGCCCTCAGACTTGCCTGTGCGGCAAGGGTCACAGCGCCTCAGACTGGAGAATACAAGAATGACCCAAGCCCTCAGACTTGCGTGTGCGGCAAGGGTCACAGCGCCTCGGACTGGAGAATACATGAATGACCCAAGCCCTCAGACTTGCGTGTGCGGCAAGGGTCCCAGCGCCTCACACTGGAGAATACATGAATGACCCAGCCCTCAGACTTGCCTGTGCGTCAAGGGTCCCAGCGCCTCAGACTGGAGAATAAATGAATGACCCAGCCCTTAGACTTGCGTGTGCGGCAAGGTTCCCAGCGCCTCAGACTGGAGAATACACAAATGACCCAGCCCTCAGACTTGCGTGTGCGGCAAGGGTCACAGCGCCTCAGACTGGAGAATACATGAATGACCCAGCCCTCAGACTTGCGTGTGCGGCAAGGGTCCCAGCGCCTCAGACTGTAGAATACATGAATAACCCAGCCCTCAGACTTGCGTGTGCGGCAAGGGTCACAGCGCCTCAGACTGGAGAATACATGAATGACCCAGCCCTCAGACTTGCGTGTGAGGCAAGGGTCACAGCGCCTCAGACTGGAGAATACATGAATGACCCAGCCCTCAGACTTGCGTGTGCGGCAAGGGTCACAGCGCCTCAGACTGGAGAACACACGAATGACCCAGCCCTCAGATTTGCATGTGCGGCAAGGGTCACAGCGCCTCAGACTGGAGAACACATGAATGACCCAGCCCTCAGACTTGCTTGTGCAGCAAGGGTGACAGCGCCTCAGACTGGAGAACACATGAATGACCCAGCCCTCAGACTTGCGTGTGCAGCAAGGGTCCCAGCGCCTCAGACTGGAGAATACATGAATGACCCAGCCCTCAGACTTCCGTGTGCGGCAAGGGTCCCAGCGCCTCAGACTGGAGAATACATGAATGACCCAGCCCTCAGACTTCCGTGTGCGGCAAGGGTCCCAGCGCCTCAGACTGGAGAATACATGAATGACCCAGCCCTCAGACTTGCGTGTGCGGCAAGGGTCCCTGCGCCTCAGACTGGAGAATACATGAATGACCCAGCCCTCAGACTTGCGTGTGCGGCAAGGGTCCCAGCGCCTCAGACTGGAGAATACATGAATGACCCGGGCCTCAGACTTGCGTGTGCGGCAAGGGTCCCAGCGCCTCAGACAATACATGAATGACCCAGCCCTCAGACTTGCGTGTGCGGCACGGTTCACAGCGCCTCAGACGGGAGAATACATGAATGACCCAGCCCTCAGACTTGCGTGTGCGGCAAGGGTCACAGCGCCTCAGACGGGAGAATACATGAATGATCCAGCCCTCAGACTTGCGTGTGCGGCAAGGGTCACAGCGCCTCAGACTGGAGAATACATAAATGACCCAGCCCTCAGACTTGCGTGTGCGGCAAGGGTCACAGCGCCTCAGACTGGAGAATACATGAATGACCCAAGCCCTCAGACTTGCGTGTGCGGCAAGGGCCCCAGCGTCTCAGACTGGAGAACACATGAATGACCCAGCTCTCAGACTTGCGTGTGTGGCAAGGGTCCCAGCGCCTCAGACTGGAGAATACTTGAATGACCCAAGCCCTCAGACTTGCGTGTGCGGCAAGGGTCCCAGCGCCTCAGACTGGAGAATACATGAATGACACAGCCCTCAGACATGCGTGTGCGGCAAGGGTCACAGCGCCTCAGACTGGAGAAGACATGAATGACACAGCCCTCAGACATGCGTGTGCGGCAAGGGTCACAGCGCCTCAGACTGGAGAAGACATGAATGACCCAGCCCTCAGACTTGCATGTGCGGCAAGGGTCACAGTGCCTCAGACAGGAGAATACGTGAATGACCCAGCCCTCAGACTTGCGTGTGCGGCAAGGGTCCCTGCGCCTCAGACTGGAGAATACAGGAATGACCCAGTCCTCAGACTTGCATGTGCGGCAAGGGTCCCAGCGCCTCAGACTGGAGAATACACGAATGACCCAGCCCTCAGACTTGCTTGTGCGGCAAGGGTCCCAGCGCCTCAGACGGGAGAATACATGAATGACTCAGCCCTCAGACTTGCGTGTGCGGCAAGGTTCACAGCGCCTCAGACGGGAGAATACATGAATGACCCAGCCCTCAGACTTGCGGGTGCGGCAAGGGTCCCAGCGCCTCAGACTGGAGAATACATGAATGACCCAAGCCCTCAGACTTGCGGGTGTGGCAAGGGTCCCAGCGCCTCAGACTGGAGAATACATGAATGACCCAGCCCTCAGACTTGCGTGTGCGGCAAGGGTCCCAGCGCCTCAGACTGGAGAATACATGAATGACCCGGGCCTCAGACTTGCGTGTGCGGCAAGGGTCCCAGCGCCTCAGACAATACATGAATGACCCAGCGCTCAGACTTGCGTGTGCGGCAAGGGTCCCAGCGCCTCAGACTGGAGAATACATGAATGACCCAGCCCTCAGACTTGCGTGTGCGGCAAGTGCCACAGCGCCTCAGACTGGAGAATACATGAATGACCCAGCCCTCAGACTTGCGTGTGCTGCAAGGGTCACAGCGCCTCAGACTGGAGAATACATGAACGACCCAGCCCTCAGACTTGCGTGTGCGGCAAGGGTCACAGCCCCTCAGACTGGAGAATACATGAATGACCCAAGCCCTCAGACTTGCGTGTGCGGCAAGGGTCCCAGCGCCTCAGACTGGAGAATACATGAATGACCCACCCCTCAGACTTGCGTGTGCGGCAAGGGTCCCAGCGCCACAGAATGGAGAATACATGAATGACCCAGCCCTCAGACTTGCGTGTACGGCAAGGGTCCCAGCGCCTCAGACAGGAAAATACATGAATGACCCAGCCCTCAGACTTGCGTGTGCAGCAAGGGTCACAGCGCCTCGGACTGGAGAATACATGAATGACCCAGCCCTCAGACTTGCGTGTGCGGCAAGGGTCACAGCGCCTCAGACTGGAAAATACATGAATGACCCAGCCCTCAGACTTGCGTTTGCGGCATGGGTCCCAGCGCCTCAGACTGTAGAATACATGAATGACCCAAGCACTCAGACTTGCATGTGGGGCAAGGGTCACAGCGCCTCGGACAGGAGAATACATGAATTGCCCAAGCCCTCAGACTTGCGTGTGTGGCAAGGGTCACAGAGCCTCAGACTGGAGAACACATGAATGACCCAAGCCCTCAGACTTGCGTGTGCGGCAAGTGTCCCAGCGCCTCAGAATGGAGAATACATGAATGACCCACCCCTCAGACTTGCGTGTGCGGCAAGGGTCCCAGCGCCACAGAATGGAGAATACATGAATGACCCAGCCCTCAGACTTGCGTGTGCGGCAAGGGTCCCAGCGCCTCAGACTGGCGAATACATGAATGACCCAGCCCTCAGACTTGCGTGTGCGGCAAGGGTCACAGCGCCTCAGACTGGAGAATACATGAATGACCCAGCCCTCAGACTTGCGTGTGAGGCAAGGGTCACAGCGCCTCAGACTGGAGAATACATGAATGACCCAGCCCTCAGACTTGCGTGTGTGGCAAGGGTCACAGCGCCTCAGACTGGAGAACACACGAATGACCCAGCCCTCAGACTTGCGTGTGCGGCAAGGGT
The DNA here is from genome assembly GCF_964261635.1 of Lissotriton helveticus. Taxonomy (NCBI): domain Eukaryota; kingdom Metazoa; phylum Chordata; class Amphibia; order Caudata; family Salamandridae; genus Lissotriton; species Lissotriton helveticus. Next base: position 2,983,453 of record NW_027611659.1, on the reverse strand, counting down.
CCCAGTGCCTCAGACTGGCGAATACATGAATGACCCAGCCCTCAGACTTGCGTGTGCGGCAAGGGTCACAGCGCCTCAGACTGGAGAATACATGAATGATCCAGCCCTCAGACTTGCATGTGAGGCAAGGGTCCCAGCGCCTCACACTGGAGAACACATGAATGACCCAGCCCTCAGACTTGCTTGTGCAGCAAGGGTGACAGCGCCTCAGACTGGAGAACACATGAATGACCCAGCCCTCAGACTTGCGTGTGCAGCAAGGGTCCCAGCGCCTCAGACTGGAGAATACATGAATGACCCAGCCCTCAGACTTCCGTGTGCGGCAAGGGTCCCAGCGCCTCAGACTGGAGAATACATGAATGACCCAGCCCTCAGACTTCCGTGTGCGGCAAGGGTCCCAGCGTCTCAGACTGGAGAATACATGAATAACCCAGTCCTCAGACTTGCATGTGCGGCAAGGGTCCCAGCGCCTCAGACTGGAGAATACACGAATGACCCAGCCCTCAGACTTGCGTGTGCGGCAAGGGTCCCAGCGCCTCAGACTGGAGAATACACGAATGACCCAGCCCTCAGACTTGCGTGTGCGGCAAGGGTCCCAGCGCCTCAGACGGGAGAATACATGAATGACTCAGCCCTCAGACTTGCGTGTGCGGCAAGGTTCACAGCGCCTCAGACGGGAGAATACATGAATGACCCAGCCCTCAGACTTGCGGGTGCGGCAAGGGTCCCAGCGCCTCAGACTAGAGAATACATGAATGACCCAAGCCCTCAGACTTGCGGGTGCGGCAAGGGTCCCAGCGCCTCGGACTGGAGAATACATGAATGACCCAGCCCTCAGACTTGCGTGTGCGGCAAGGGTTCCAGCGCCTCAGACTGGAGAATACATGAATGACCCGGGCCTCAGACTTGCGTGTGCGGCAAGGGTCCCAGCGCCTCAGACAATACATGAATGACCCAGCCCTCAGACTTGCGTGTGCGGCAAGGGTCCCAGCGCCTCAGACTGGAGAATACATGAATGACACAGCCCTCAGACTTGCGTGTGCGGCAAGGGTTACAGCGCCTCAGACTGGAGAATACATGAATGACCCAGGCCCTCAGACTTGTGTGTGCGGAAAGGGTCACAGCGCCTCAGACTGGAGAATACATGAATGACCCAAGCCCTCAGACTTGCGTGTGCGGCAATGGTCACAGCGCCTCAGACTGGAGAATACATGAATGACCCAAGCCCTCAGACTTGCGTGTGCGGCAAGGGTCACAGCGCCTCAGACTGGAGAACACATGAATGACCCAGCCCTCAGACTTGCGTGTGCGGCAAGAGTCACAGCGCCTCAGACTGGAGAACACATGAATGACCCAAGCCCTCAGACTTGCGTGTGCGGCAAGGGCCCAAGCGCCTCAGACTGGAGAACCCTTGAACGACACAAGCACTAAGACTTGGGTGTGCGGCAAGGGCCCCAGCGCCTCAGACTGGAGAATACATGAATGACCCAGCCCTCAGACTTGCGTGTGCGGCAAGGGTCCCAGCGCCTCAGACTGGAGAATACATGAATGACCCAGCCCTCAGACTTGCGTTTGCGGCAAGGGTCCCAGCGCCTCAGACTGGAGAACACATGAATGACCCAGCCCTTAGACTTGCGTGTGCGGCAAGGGTCCCAGCGCCTCAGACTGGAGAATACATGAATGACCCAGCCCTCAGACTTGCGTGTGCGGCAAGGGCCCCAGCGCCTCAGACTGGAGAACACATGAATGACCCAGCCCTCAGACTTGCGTGTGCGGCAAGGGTCCCAGCGCCTCGGACTGGAGAATACATGAACGACCCAGCCCTCAGACTTGCGTGTGCGGCAAGGGTCCCAGCGCCTCAGACTGGAGAATACATGAATGACCCAGCCCTCAGACTTGCGTGTGCGGCAAGGGTTCCAGCGCCTCAGACTGGAGAATACATGAATGACCCAACCCTCAGACATGCGTGTGCGGCAAGGGTCCCAGCGCCTCAAACTGGAGAATACATGAATGACACAGCCCTCAGACTTGCGTGTGCAGCAAGGGTCACAGCGCCTCAGACTGGAGAAGTCATGAATGACCCAGCCCTCAGACTTGCATGTGCGGCAAGGGTCACAGTGCCTCAGACGGGAGAATACATGAATGACCCAGCCCTCAGACTTGCGTGTGCAGCAAGGGTCACAGCGCCTCAGAAGGGAGAATACATGAATGACCCAGCCCTCAGACTTGCGTGTGCGGCAAGGATCACAGCGCCTCAGACGGGAGAATACATGAATGACCCAGCCCTCAGACTTGCGTGTGCGGCAAGGTTCACAGCGCCTCAGACGGGAGAATACATGAATGACCCAGCCCTCAGACTTGCGTGTGCGGCAAGGTTCACAGCGCCTCAGACAGGAGAATACATGAATGACCCAGCCCTCAGACTTGCATGTGCGGCACGGTTCACAGCGCCTCAGACGGGAGAATACATGAATGACCCAGCCCTCAGACTTGCGTGTGCGGCAAGGGTCACAGCGCCTCAGACGGGAGAATACATGAATGATCCAGCCCTCAGACTTGCGTGTGCGGCAAGGGTCACAGCGCCTCAGACTGGAGAATACATGAATGACCCAGCCCTCAGACTTGCGTGTGCGGCAAGGGTCACAGCACCTCAGACTGGAGAATACATGAATGACCCAAGCCCTCAGACTTGCGTGTGCGGCAAGGGCCCCAGCGTCTCAGACTGGAGAACACATGAATGACCCAGCTCTCAGACTTGCATGTGTGGAAGGGTCCCAGCGCCTCAGACTGGAGAATACTTGAATGACCCAAGCCCTCAGACTTGCGTGTGCGGCAAGGGTCACAGCGCCTCAGACTGGAGAACACATGAATGACCCAAGCCATCAGACTTGCGTGTGCGGCAAGAGTCACAGCGCCTCAGACTGGAGAACACATGAATGACCCAAGCCCTCAGACTTGCGTGTGCTGCAAGGGCCCCAGCGCCTCAGACTGGAGAACCCTTGAATGACACAAGCACTCAGACTTGGGTGTCTGCGGCAAGGGCCCCAGCGCCTCAGACTGGAGAACACATGAATGACCCAGCCCTCAGACTTGCGTATGCGGAAAGGGCCCCAGCGCCTCAGACTGGAGAATACATGAATGACCCAGCCCTCAGACTTGCGTGTGCGGCAAGGGTCCCAGCTCCTCAGACTGGAGAATACATGAATAACCCAGCCCTCAGACTTGCGTGTGCGGCAAGGGTCCCAGCGCCTCAGACTGGAGAATACATGAATGACCCAGCCCTCAGACTTGCGTTTGCAGCAAGGGTCCCAGCGCGTCAGACAGGAGAATACATGAATGACCCAAGCCCTCAGACTTGCGTGTGCAGCAATGGTCACAGAGCCTCAGACTGGAGAATACATGAATGACCCAAGCCCTCAGACTTGCGTGTGTGGCAAGAGTCACAGCGCCTCAGACTGGAGAACACATGAATGACCCAAGCCCTCAGACTTGCGTGTGTGGCAAGAGTCACAGCGCCTCAGACGGGAGAACACATGAATGACCCAAGCCCTCAGACTTGCGTGTGCGGCAAGGGCCCCAGCGCCTCAGACTGGAGAACCCTTGAATGACTCAAGCACTCAGTCTTGGGTGTGCGGCAAGGGCCCCAGCGCCTCAGACTGGAGAACACATGAATGACCTAGCCCTCAGACTTGCGTATGCGGAAAGGGCCCCAGCGCCTCAGACTGGAGAATACATGAATGACCCAGCCCTCAGACTTGCGTGTGCGGCAAGGGTCCCAGCGCCTCAGACTGGAGAACACATGAATGACCCAGCCCTCAGACTTGCGTGTGCGGCAAGGGTCCCAGCGCCTCAGACTGGAGAACACATGAATGACCCAGCCCTCAGACTTGCGTGTGCGGCAAGGGTCCCAGCGCCTCAGACTGGAGAACACATGAATGACCCAGCCCTCAGACTTGCGTGTGCGGCAAGGGTCACAGCGCCTCAGACTGGAGAATACATGAATGACCCAGCCCTCAGACTTGCGTTTGCAGCAAGGGTCCCAGCGCCTCAGACAGGAGAATACATGAATGACCCAAGCCCTCAGACTTGCGTGTGCAGCAATCGTCACAGAGCCTCAGACTGGAGAATACATGAATGACCCAAGCCCTCAGACTTGCGTGTGTGGCAAGAGTCACAGCGCCTCAGACTGGAGAACACATGAATGACCCAAGCCCTCAGACTTGCGTGTGCGGCAAGGGCCCCAGCGCCTCAGACTGGAGAACCCTTGAATGACTCAAGCACTCAGACTTGGGTGTGCGGCAAGGGCCCCAGCGCCTCAGACTGGAGAACACATGAATGACCTAGCCCTCAGACTTGCGTATGCGGAAAGGGCCCCAGCGCCTCAGACTGGAGAATACATGAATGACCCAGCCCTCAGACTTGCGTGTGCGGCAAGGGTCCCAGCGCCTCAGACTGGAGAACACATGAATGACCCAGCCCTCAGACTTGCGTGTGCGGCAAGGGTCCCAGCGCCTCAGACTGGAGAACACATAAATGACCCAGCCCTCAGACTTGCGTGTGCGGCAAGGGTCACAGCGCCTCAGACTGGAGAATACATGAATGACCCAGCCCTCAGACTTGCGTTTGCAGCAAGGGTCCCAGCGCCTCAGAGAGGAGAATACATGAATGACCCAAGCCCTCAGACTTGCGTGTGCAGCAATCGTCACAGAGCCTCAGACTGGAGAATACATGAATGACCCAAGCCCTCAGACTTGCGTGTGTGGCAAGAGTCACAGCGCCTCAGACTGGAGAACCCTTGAATGACTCAAGCACTCAGACTTGGGTGTGCGGCAAGGGCCCCAGTGCCTCAGACTGGAGAACACATGAATGACCTAGCCCTCAGACTTGCGTATGCGGAAAGGGCCCCAGCGCCTCAGACTGGAGAATACATGAATGACCCAGCCCTCAGACTTGCGTGTGCGGCAAGGGTCCCAGCGCCTCAGACTGGAGAACACATGAATGACCCAGCCCTCAGACTTGCGTGTGCGGCAAGGGTCCCAGCGCCTCAGACTGGAGAATACATGAATGACCCAGCCCTCAGACTTGCGTGTGCGGCAAGGGTCACAGCGCCTCAGACTGGAGAATACATGAATGACCCAGCCCTCAGACTTGCGTGTGTGGCAAGGGCCCCAGCGCCTCAGACTGGAGAACACATGAATGACCCAGCCCTCAGATTTGTGTGTGCGGCAAGGGTCCCAGCGCCTCAGACTGGGGAATACATGAACGACCCAGCCCTCAGACTTGCGTGTGCGGCAAGGGTCCCAGCGCCTCAGACTGGAGAACACATAAATGACCCAGCCCTCAGACTTGCGTGTGCGGCAAGGGTCCCAGCGCCTCAGACTGGAGAATACATGAATGACCCAGCCCTCAGACTTGCGTGTGCGGCAAGGGTCCCAGCGCCACAGACTGGAGAATACATGAATGACACAGCCCTCAGACTTGTGTGTGCGGCAAGGGTCACAGCGCCTCAGACTGGAGAATACATGAATGACCCAAGCCCTCAGACTTGCGTGTGCGGCAAGGGTCACAGCCCCTCAGACTGGAGAATACATGAATGACCCAAGCCCTCAGACTTGCGTGTGCGGCAAGGGTCCCAGCGCCTCAGACTGGGGAATACATGAACGACCCAGCCCTCAGACTTGCGGGTGCGGCAAGGGTCCCAGCACCTCAGACTGGAGAACACATAAATGACCCAGCCCTCAGACTTGCGTGTGCGGCAAGGGTCCCAGCGCCGACCCAGCCCTCAGACTTGCAAGTGCGGCAAGGGTCCCAGCGCCTCACACTGGAGAATACATGAATGACCCAAGCCCTCAGACCTGCGTGTGCGGCAAGGGTCCCAGCGCCTCAGACTGGAGAATACATGAATGACCCAGCCCTAGACTTGCGTGTGCGGCAAGGGTCCCAGCGCCTCAGACTGGAGAATACATGAATGACACAGCCCTCAGACTTGCGTGTGCGGCAAGGGTCACAGCGCCTCAGACTGGAGAAGTCATGAATGACCCAGCCCTCAGACTTGCATGTGCGGCAAGGGTCACAGTGCCTCAGACGGGAGAATACATGAATGACCCAGCCCTCAGACTTGCGTGTGCGGCAAGGGTCACAGCGCCTCAGAAGGGAGAATACATGACTGACACAGCCCTCAGACTTGCGTGTGCGGCAAGGGTCACAGCGCCTCAGACTGGAGAAGTCATGAATGACCCAGCCCTTAGACTTGCATGTGCGGCAAGGGTCACAGTGCCTCAGACGGGAGAATACATGAATGATCCAGCCCTCAGACTTGCGTGTGCGGCAAGGGTCACAGCGCCTCAGAAGGGAGAATACATGAATGACCCAGCCCTCAGACTTGCGTGTGCGGCAAGGGTCAGAGCGCCTCAGACGGGAGAATACATGAATGACCCAGCCCTCAGACTTGCGTGTGCCGCAAGGTTCACAGCGCCTCAGACGGGAGAATACATGAATGACCCAGCCCTCAGACTTGCGTGTGCGGCAAGGTTCACAGCGCCTCAGACAGGAGAATACATGAATGACCCAGCCCTCAGACTTGCGTGTGCGGCAAGGGTCACAGCCCCTCAGACTGGAGAATACATGAATGACCCAAGCCCTCAGACTTGCGTGTGCGGCAAGGGTCCCAGCGCCTCAGACTGGAGAATACATGAATGACCCAGTCCTCAGACTTGCATGTGCGGCAAGGGTCCCAGCGCCTCAGACTGGAGAATACACAAATGACCCAGCCCTCAGACTTGCGTGTGCGGCAAGGGTCCCAGCGCCTCAGACTGGAGAATACACGAATGACCCAGCCCTCAGACTTGCGTGTGCGGCAAGGGTCCCAGCGCCTCAGACAGGAGAATACATGAATGACCCAATCCTCAGACTTGCGTGTGCAGCAAGGGTCACGGCGCCTCGGACTGGAGAATACATGAATGACCCAGCCCTCAGACTTGCGTGTGCGGCAAGGGCCTCAGCGCCTCGGGCTGGAGAACTCATGAATGACCCAGCCCTCAGACTTGCGTTTACGGCAAGGGTCCCAGCGCCTCAGACAGGAGAATACATGAATGACCCAATCCTCAGACTTGCGTGTGCAGCAAGGGTCACGGCGCCTCGGACTGGAGAATACATGAATGACCCAGCCCTCAGACTTGCGTGTGCGGCAAGGGCCTCAGCGCCTCGGGCTGGAGAACACATGAATGACCCAGCCCTCAGACTTGCGTGTGCGGCAAGGGTCTCAGCGCCTCGGACTGGAGAATACATGAATGACCCAAGCCCTCAGACTTGCGTGTGCGGCAAGGGTCACAGCGCCTTGGACTGGAGAATACATGAATGACCCAAGCCCTCAGATTTGCATGTGGGGCAAGGGTCACAGCGCCTCGGACAGGAGAATACATGAATGACCCAAGCCCTCAGACTTGCGTGTGCGGCAAGGGTCACAGCACCTCGGACTGGAGAATACATGAATGACCCAAGCCCTCAGACTTGCGTGTGCGGCAAGGGTCCCAGCGCCTCACACTGGAGAATACATGAATGACCCAGCCCTCAGACTTGTCTGTGCGTCAAGGGTCCCAGCGCCTCAGACTGGAGAATACATGAATGACCCAGCCCTCAGACTTGCGTGTGCGGCAAGGGTCACAGCGCCTCAGACTGGAGAATACATGAATGACCCAGCCCTCAGACTTGCGTGTGCGGCAAGGGTCCCAGCGCCTCAGACTGTAGAATACATGAATGACCCAAGCCCTCAGACTTGCATGTGGGGCAAAGGTCACAGCGCCTCGGACATGAGAATACATGAATGACCCAAGCCCTCAGACTTGCGTGTGCAGCAAGGGTCACAACCCCTCAGACTGGAGAACACATGAATGACCCAAGCCCTCAGACTTGCGTGTGCGGCAAGGGTCACAGCGCCTCGGACTGGAGAATATATGAATGACCCAAGCCCTCAGACTTGCGTGTGTGGCAAGGGTCCCAGCGCCTCACACTGGAGAATACATGAATGACCCAGCCCTCAGACTTGCCTGTGTGTCAAGGGTCCCAGCGCCTCAGACTGGAGAATACATGAATGACCCAACCCTCAGACTTGCGTGTGCGGCAAGGGTCACAGCGCCTCAGACTGGAGAATACATGAATGACCCAGCCCTCAGACTTGCGTGTGCGGCAAGGGTCCCAGCGCCTCAGACTTCAGAATACATGAATGACCCAGCCCTCAGACTTGCGTGTGCGGCAAGGGTCCCAGCGCCTCAGACTGGAGAATACATGAATGACCCAGCACTCAGACTTGCGTGAGCGGCAAGGGTCACAGCGCCTCAGACTGGAGAATACATGAATGACCCAGCCCTCAGACTTGCGTGTGCGGCAAGGGTCACAGCGCCTCAGACTGGAGAATACATGAATGACCCAGCCCTCAGACTTGCGTGAGCGGCAAGGGTCACAGCGCCTCAGACTGGAGAACACATGAATGACCCAGCCCACAGACTTGCGTGTGCGGCAAGGGTCTCAGCACCTTGGACTGGAGAACACATGAATGACCCAGCCCTCAGACTTGCGTGTGCAGCAAGGGTTTCAGCGCCTCGGACTGGAGAATACATGAATGACCCAAGCCCTCAGACTTGTGTGTGCGGCAAGGGTCACAGCGCCTCGGACTGGAAAATACATGAATGACCCAAGCCCTCAGGCTTGCGTGTGCGGCAAGGGTCACAGCGCCTCGGACTGGAGAATACATGAATGACCCAAGCCTTCAGACTTGCATGTGGGGCAAGGGTCACAGCGCCTCGGACTGGAGAATACATAAATGACCCAAGCCCTCAGACTTGCCTGTGCGGCAAGGGTCACAGCGCCTCAGACTGGAGAATACAAGAATGACCCAAGCCCTCAGACTTGCGTGTGCGGCAAGGGTCACAGCGCCTCGGACTGGAGAATACATGAATGACCCAAGCCCTCAGACTTGCGTGTGCGGCAAGGGTCCCAGCGCCTCACACTGGAGAATACATGAATGACCCAGCCCTCAGACTTGCCTGTGCGTCAAGGGTCCCAGCGCCTCAGACTGGAGAATAAATGAATGACCCAGCCCTTAGACTTGCGTGTGCGGCAAGGTTCCCAGCGCCTCAGACTGGAGAATACACAAATGACCCAGCCCTCAGACTTGCGTGTGCGGCAAGGGTCACAGCGCCTCAGACTGGAGAATACATGAATGACCCAGCCCTCAGACTTGCGTGTGCGGCAAGGGTCCCAGCGCCTCAGACTGTAGAATACATGAATAACCCAGCCCTCAGACTTGCGTGTGCGGCAAGGGTCACAGCGCCTCAGACTGGAGAATACATGAATGACCCAGCCCTCAGACTTGCGTGTGAGGCAAGGGTCACAGCGCCTCAGACTGGAGAATACATGAATGACCCAGCCCTCAGACTTGCGTGTGCGGCAAGGGTCACAGCGCCTCAGACTGGAGAACACACGAATGACCCAGCCCTCAGATTTGCGTGTGCGGCAAGGGTCACAGCGCCTCAGACTGGAGAACACATGAATGACCCAGCCCTCAGACTTGCTTGTGCAGCAAGGGTGACAGCGCCTCAGACTGGAGAACACATGAATGACCCAGCCCTCAGACTTGCGTGTGCAGCAAGGGTCCCAGCGCCTCAGACTGGAGAATACATGAATGACCCAGCCCTCAGACTTCCGTGTGCGGCAAGGGTCCCAGCGCCTCAGACTGGAGAATACATGAATGACCCAGCCCTCAGACTTCCGTGTGCGGCAAGGGTCCCAGCGCCTCAGACTGGAGAATACATGAATGACCCAGCCCTCAGACTTGCGTGTGCGGCAAGGGTCCCTGCGCCTCAGACTGGAGAATACATGAATGACCCAGCCCTCAGACTTGCGTGTGCGGCAAGGGTCCCAGCGCCTCAGACTGGAGAATACATGAATGACCCGGGCCTCAGACTTGCGTGTGCGGCAAGGGTCCCAGCGCCTCAGACAATACATGAATGACCCAGCCCTCAGACTTGCGTGTGCGGCACGGTTCACAGCGCCTCAGACGGGAGAATACATGAATGACCCAGCCCTCAGACTTGCGTGTGCGGCAAGGGTCACAGCGCCTCAGACGGGAGAATACATGAATGATCCAGCCCTCAGACTTGCGTGTGCGGCAAGGGTCACAGCGCCTCAGACTGGAGAATACATAAATGACCCAGCCCTCAGACTTGCGTGTGCGGCAAGGGTCACAGCGCCTCAGACTGGAGAATACATGAATGACCCAAGCCCTCAGACTTGCGTGTGCGGCAAGGGCCCCAGCGTCTCAGACTGGAGAACACATGAATGACCCAGCTCTCAGACTTGCGTGTGTGGCAAGGGTCCCAGCGCCTCAGACTGGAGAATACTTGAATGACCCAAGCCCTCAGACTTGCGTGTGCGGCAAGGGTCCCAGCGCCTCAGACTGGAGAATACATGAATGACACAGCCCTCAGACATGCGTGTGCGGCAAGGGTCACAGCGCCTCAGACTGGAGAAGACATGAATGACACAGCCCTCAGACATGCGTGTGCGGCAAGGGTCACAGCGCCTCAGACTGGAGAAGACATGAATGACCCAGCCCTCAGACTTGCATGTGCGGCAAGGGTCACAGTGCCTCAGACAGGAGAATACGTGAATGACCCAGCCCTCAGGCTTGCGTGTGCGGCAAGGGTCCCTGCGCCTCAGACTGGAGAATACAGGAATGACCCAGTCCTCAGACTTGCATGTGCGGCAAGGGTCCCAGCGCCTCAGACTGGAGAATACACGAATGACCCAGCCCTCAGACTTGCTTGTGCGGCAAGGGTCCCAGCGCCTCAGACGGGAGAATACATGAATGACTCAGCCCTCAGACTTGCGTGTGCGGCAAGGTTCACAGCGCCTCAGACGGGAGAATACATGAATGACCCAGCCCTCAGACTTGCGGGTGCGGCAAGGGTCCCAGCGCCTCAGACTGGAGAATACATGAATGACCCAAGCCCTCAGACTTGCGGGTGTGGCAAGGGTCCCAGCGCCTCAGACTGGAGAATACATGAATGACCCAGCCCTCAGACTTGCGTGTGCGGCAAGGGTCCCAGCGCCTCAGACTGGAGAATACATGAATGACCCGGGCCTCAGACTTGCGTGTGCGGCAAGGGTCCCAGCGCCTCAGACAATACATGAATGACCCAGCCCTCAGACTTGCGTGTGCGGCAAGGGTCCCAGCGCCTCAGACTGGAGAATACATGAATGACCCAGCCCTCAGACTTGCGTGTGCGGCAAGTGCCACAGCGCCTCAGACTGGAGAATACATGAATGACCCAGCCCTCAGACTTGCGTGTGCTGCAAGGGTCACAGCGCCTCAGACTGGAGAATACATGAACGACCCAGCCCTCAGACTTGCGTGTGCGGCAAGGGTCACAGCCCCTCAGACTGGAGAATACATGAATGACCCAAGCCCTCAGACTTGCGTGTGCGGCAAGGGTCCCAGCGCCTCAGACTGGAGAATACATGAATGACCCAGCCCTCAGACTTGTGTGTGCGGCAAGGGTCCCAGCGCCTCAGACTGGAGAATACATGAATGACCCAGCCCTCAGACTTGCGTGTGCGGCAAGGGTCCCAGCGCCTCAGACTGGAGAATACATGAATGACCCAGCCCTCAGACTTGCGTGTGCGGCAAGTGTCCCAGTGCCTCAGAATGGAGAATACATGAATGACCCACCCCTCAGACTTGCGTGTGCGGCAAGGGTCCCAGCGCCACAGAATGGAGAATACATGAATGACCCAGCCCTCAGACTTGCGTGTACGGCAAGGGTCCCAGCGCCTCAGACAGGAAAATACATGAATGACCCAGCCCTCAGACTTGCGTGTGCAGCAAGGGTCACAGCGCCTCGGACTGGAGAATACATGAATGACCCAGCCCTCAGACTTGCGTGTGCGGCAAGGGTCACAGCGCCTCAGACTGGAGAATACATGAATGACCCAGCCCTCAGACTTGCGTTTGCGGCATGGGTCCCAGCGCCTCAGACTGTAGAATACATGAATGACCCAAGCACTCAGACTTGCATGTGGGGCAAGGGTCACAGCGCCTCGGACAGGAGAATACATGAATTGCCCAAGCCCTCAGACTTGCGTGTGCGGCAAGGGTCACAGAGCCTCAGACTGGAGAACACATGAATGACCCAAGCCCTCAGACTTGCGTGTGCGGCAAGTGTCCCAGCGCCTCAGAATGGAGAATACATGAATGACCCACCCCTCAGACTTGCGTGTGCGGCAAGGGTCCCAGCGCCACAGAATGGAGAATACATGAATGACCCAGCCCTCAGACTTGCGTGTGCGGCAAGGGTCCCAGCGCCTCAGACTGGCGAATACATGAATGACCCAGCCCTCAGACTTGCGTGTGCGGCAAGGGTCACAGCGCCTCAGACTGGAGAATACATGAATGACCCAGCCCTCAGACTTGCGTGTGAGGCAAGGGTCACAGCGCCTCAGACTGGAGAATACATGAATGACCCAGCCCTCAGACTTGCGTGTGTGGCAAGGGTCACAGCGCCTCAGACTGGAGAACACACGAATGACCCAGCCCTCTGACTTGCGTGTGCGGCAAGGGTCCCAGTGCCTCAGACTGGCGAATACATGAATGACCCAGCCCTCAGACTTGCGTGTGCGGCAAGGGTCACAGCGCCTCAGACTGGAGAATACATGAATGATCCAGCCCTCAGACTTGCGTGTGAGGCAAGGGTCCCAGCGCCTCACACTGGAGAACACATGAATGACCCAGCCCTCAGACTTGCTTGTGCAGCAAGGGTGACAGCGCCTCAGACTGGAGAACACATGAATGACCCAGCCCTCAGACTTGCGTGTGCAGCAAGGGTCCCAGCGCCTCAGACTGGAGAATACATGAATGACCCAGCCCTCAGACTTCCGTGTGCGGCAAGGGTCCCAGCGCCTCAGACTGGAGAATACATGAATGACCCAGCCCTCAGACTTCCGTGTGCGGCAAGGGTCCCAGCGTCTCAGACTGGAGAATACATGAATAACCCAGTCCTCAGACTTGCATGTGCGGCAAGGGTCCCAGCGCCTCAGACTGGAGAATACACGAATGACCCAGCCCTCAGACTTGCGTGTGCGGCAAGGGTCCCAGCGCCTCAGACTGGAGAATACACGAATGACCCAGCCCTCAGACTTGCGTGTGCGGCAAGGGTCCCAGCGCCTCAGACGGGAGAATACATGAATGACTCAGCCCTCAGACTTGCGTGTGCGGCAAGGTTCACAGCGCCTCAGACGGGAGAATACATGAATGACCCAGCCCTCAGACTTGCGGGTGCGGCAAGGGTCCCAGCGCCTCAGACTAGAGAATACATGAATGACCCAAGCCCTCAGACTTGCGGGTGCGGCAAGGGTCCCAGCGCCTCGGACTGGAGAATACATGAATGACCCAGCCCTCAGACTTGCGTGTGCGGCAAGGGTTCCAGCACCTCAGACTTGAGAATACATGAATGACCCGGGCCTCAGACTTGCGTGTGCGGCAAGGGTCCCAGCGCCTCAGACAATACATGAATGACCCAGCCCTCAGACTTGCGTGTGCGGCAAGGGTCCCAGCGCCTCAGACTGGAGAATACATGAATGACACAGCCCTCAGACTTGCGTGTGCGGCAAGGGTTACAGCGCCTCAGACTGGAGAATACATGAATGACCCAGGCCCTCAGACTTGTGTGTGCGGAAAGGGTCACAGCGCCTCAGACTGGAGAATACATGAATGACCCAAGCCCTCAGACTTGCGTGTGCGGCAATGGTCACAGCGCCTCAGACTGGAGAATACATGAATGACCCAAGCCCTCAGACTTGCGTGTGCGGCAAGGGTCACAGCGCCTCAGACTGGAGAACACATGAATGACCCAGCCCTCAGACTTGCGTGTGCGGCAAGAGTCACAGCGCCTCAGACTGGAGAACACATGAATGACCCAAGCCCTCAGACTTGCGTGTGCGGCAAGGGCCCAAGCGCCTCAGACTGGAGAACCCTTGAACGACACAAGCACTAAGACTTGGGTGTGCGGCAAGGGCCCCAGCGCCTCAGACTGGAGAACACATGAATGACCCAGCCCTCAGGCTTACGTATGCGGAAAGGGCCCCAGCCCCTCAGACTGGAGAATACATGAATGACCCAGCCCTCAGACTTGCGTGTGCGGCAAGGGTCCCAGCGCCTCAGACTGGAGAATACATGAATGACCCAGCCCTCAGACTTGCGTTTGCGGCAAGGGTCCCAGCGCCTCAGACTGGAGAACACATGAATGACCCAGCCCTTAGACTTGCGTGTGCGGCAAGGGTCCCAGCGCCTCAGACTGGAGAATACATGAATGACCCAGCCCTCAGACTTGAGTGTGCGGCAAGGGCCCCAGCGCCTCAGACTGGAGAACACATGAATGACCCAGCCCTCAGACTTGCGTGTGCGGCAAGGGTCCCAGCGCCTCGGACTGGAGAATACATGAACGACCCAGCCCTCAGACTTGCGTGTGCGGCAAGGGTCCCAGCGCCTCAGACTGGAGAATACATGAATGACCCAGCCCTCAGACTTGCGTGTGCGGCAAGGGTTCCAGCGCCTCAGACTGGAGAATACATGAATGACCCAACCCTCAGACATGCGTGTGCGGCAAGGGTCCCAGCGCCTCGGACTGGAGAATATATGAATGACCCAAGCCCTCAGACTTGCGTGTGTGGCAAGGGTCCCAGCGCCTCACACTGGAGAATACATGAATGACCCAGCCCTCAGACTTGCCTGTGTGTCAAGGGTCCCAGCGCCTCATACTGGAGAATACATGAATGACCCAACCCTCAGACTTGCGTGTGCGGCAAGGGTCACAGCGCCTCAGACTGGAGAATACATGAATGACCCAGCCCTCAGACTTGCGTGTGCGGCAAGGGTCCCAGCGCCTCAGACTTCAGAATACATGAATGACCCAGCCCTCAGACTTGTGTGTGCGGCAAGGGTCCCAGCGCCTCAGACTGGAGAATACATGAATGACCCAGCACTCAGACTTGCGTGAGCGGCAAGGGTCACAGCGCCTCAGACTGGAGAATACATGAATGACCCAGCCCTCAGACTTGCGTGTGCGGCAAGGGTCACAGCGCCTCAGACTGGAGAATACATGAATGACCCAGCCCTCAGACTTGCGTGAGCGGCAAGGGTCACAGCGCCTCAGACTGGAGAACACATGAATGACCCAGCCCACAGACTTGCGTGTGCGGCAAGGGTCTCAGCACCTTGGACTGGAGAACACATGAATGACCCAGCCCTCAGACTTGCGTGTGCAGCAAGGGTTTCAGCGCCTCGGACTGGAGAATACATGAATGACCCAAGCCCTCAGACTTGTGTGTGCGGCAAGGGTCACAGCGCCTCGGACTGGAAAATACATGAATGACCCAAGCCCTCAGGCTTGCGTGTGCGGCAAGGGTCACAGCGCCTCGGACTGGAGAATACATGAATGACCCAAGCCTTCAGACTTGCATGTGGGGCAAGGGTCACAGCGCCTCGGACTGGAGAATACATAAATGACCCAAGCCCTCAGACTTGCGTGTGCGGCAAGGGTCACAGCGCCTCGGACTGGAGAATACATGAATGACCCAAGCCCTCAGACTTGCGTGTGCGGCAAGGGTCCCAGCGCCTCACACTGGAGAATACATGAATGACCCAGCCCTCAGACTTGCCTGTGCGTCAAGGGTCCCAGCGCCTCAGACTGGAGAATAAATGAATGACCCAGCCCTTAGACTTGCGTGTGCGGCAAGGTTCCCAGCGCCTCAGACTGGAGAATACACAAATGACCCAGCCCTCAGACTTGCGTGTGCGGCAAGGGTCACAGTGCCTCAGACTGGAGAATACATGAATGACCCAGCCCTCAGACTTGCGTGTGCGGCAAGGGTCCCAGCGCCTCAGACTGTAGAATACATGAATAACCCAGCCCTCAGACTTGCGTGTGCGGCAAGGGTCACAGCGCCTCAGACTGGAGAATACATGAATGACCCAGCCCTCAGACTTGCGTGTGAGGCAAGGGTCACAGCGCCTCAGACTGGAGAATACATGAATGACCCAGCCCTCAGACTTGCGTGTGCGGCAAGGGTCACAGCGCCTCAGACTGGAGAACACACGAATGACCCAGCCCTCAGATTTGCGTGTGCGGCAAGGGTCACAGCGCCTCAGACTGGAGAACACATGAATGACCCAGCCCTCAGACTTGCTTGTGCAGCAAGGGTGACAGCGCCTCAGACTGGAGAACACATGAATGACCCAGCCCTCAGACTTGCGTGTGCAGCAAGGGTCCCAGCGCCTCAGACTGGAGAATACATGAATGACCCAGCCCTCAGACTTCCGTGTGCGGCAAGGGTCCCAGCGCCTCAGACTGGAGAATACATGAATGACCCAGCCCTCAGACTTCCGTGTGCGGCAAGGGTCCCAGCGCCTCAGACTGGAGAATACATGAATGACCCAGCCCTCAGACTTGCGTGTGCGGCAAGGGTCCCTGCGCCTCAGACTGGAGAATACATGAATGACCCAGCCCTCAGACTTGCGTGTGCGGCAAGGGTCCCAGCGCCTCAGACTGGAGAATACATGAATGACCCGGGCCTCAGACTTGCGTGTGCGGCAAGGGTCCCAGCGCCTCAGACAATACATGAATGACCCAGCCCTCAGACTTGCGTGTGCGGCACGGTTCACAGCGCCTCAGACGGGAGAATACATGAATGACCCAGCCCTCAGACTTGCGTGTGCGGCAAGGGTCACAGCGCCTCAGACGGGAGAATACATGAATGATCCAGCCCTCAGACTTGCGTGTGCGGCAAGGGTCACAGCGCCTCAGACTGGAGAATACATAAATGACCCAGCCCTCAGACTTGCGTGTGCGGCAAGGGTCACAGCGCCTCAGACTGGAGAATACATGAATGACCCAAGCCCTCAGACTTGCGTGTGCGGCAAGGGCCCCAGCGTCTCAGACTGGAGAACACATGAATGACCCAGCTCTCAGACTTGCGTGTGTGGCAAGGGTCCCAGCGCCTCAGACTGGAGAATACTTGAATGACCCAAGCCCTCAGACTTGCGTGTGCGGCAAGGGTCCCAGCGCCTCAGACTGGAGAATACATGAATGACACAGCCCTCAGACATGCGTGTGCGGCAAGGGTCACAGCGCCTCAGACTGGAGAAGACATGAATGACACAGCCCTCAGACATGCGTGTGCGGCAAGGGTCACAGCGCCTCAGACTGGAGAAGACATGAATGACCCAGCCCTCAGACTTGCATGTGCGGCAAGGGTCACAGTGCCTCAGACAGGAGAATACGTGAATGACCCAGCCCTCAGACTTGCGTGTGCGGCAAGGGTCCCTGCGCCTCAGACTGGAGAATACAGGAATGACCCAGTCCTCAGACTTGCATGTGCGGCAAGGGTCCCAGCGCCTCAGACTGGAGAATACACGAATGACCCAGCCCTCAGACTTGCTTGTGCGGCAAGGGTCCCAGCGCCTCAGACGGGAGAATACATGAATGACTCAGCCCTCAGACTTGCGTGTGCGGCAAGGTTCACAGCGCCTCAGACGGGAGAATACATGAATGACCCAGCCCTCAGACTTGCGGGTGCGGCAAGGGTCCCAGCGCCTCAGACTGGAGAATACATGAATGACCCAAGCCCTCAGACTTGCGGGTGTGGCAAGGGTCCCAGCGCCTCAGACTGGAGAATACATGAATGACCCAGCCCTCAGACTTGCGTGTGCGGCAAGGGTCCCAGCGCCTCAGACTGGAGAATACATGAATGACCCGGGCCTCAGACTTGCGTGTGCGGCAAGGGTCCCAGCGCCTCAGACAATACATGAATGACCCAGCCCTCAGACTTGCGTGTGCGGCAAGGGTCCCAGCGCCTCAGACTGGAGAATACATGAATGACCCAGCCCTCAGACTTGCGTGTGCGGCAAGTGCCACAGCGCCTCAGACTGGAGAATACATGAATGACCCAGCCCTCAGACTTGCGTGTGCTGCAAGGGTCACAGCGCCTCAGACTGGAGAATACATGAACGACCCAGCCCTCAGACTTGCGTGTGCGGCAAGGGTCACAGCCCCTCAGACTGGAGAATACATGAATGACCCAAGCCCTCAGACTTGCGTGTGCGGCAAGGGTCCCAGCGCCTCAGACTGGAGAATACATGAATGACCCAGCCCTCAGACTTGTGTGTGCGGCAAGGGTCCCAGCGCCTCAGACTGGAGAATACATGAATGACCCAGCCCTCAGACTTGCGTGTGCGGCAAGGGTCCCAGCGCCTCAGACTGGAGAATACATGAATGACCCAGCCCTCAGACTTGCGTGTGCGGCAAGTGTCCCAGTGCCTCAGAATGGAGAATACATGAATGACCCACCCCTCAGACTTGCGTGTGCGGCAAGGGTCCCAGCGCCACAGAATGGAGAATACATGAATGACCCAGCCCTCAGACTTGCGTGTACGGCAAGGGTCCCAGCGCCTCAGACAGGAAAATACATGAATGACCCAGCCCTCAGACTTGCGTGTGCAGCAAGGGTCACAGCGCCTCGGACTGGAGAATACATGAATGACCCAGCCCTCAGACTTGCGTGTGCGGCAAGGGTCACAGCGCCTCAGACTGGAGAATACATGAATGACCCAGCCCTCAGACTTGCGTTTGCGGCATGGGTCCCAGCGCCTCAGACTGTAGAATACATGAATGACCCAAGCACTCAGACTTGCATGTGGGGCAAGGGTCACAGCGCCTCGGACAGGAGAATACATGAATTGCCCAAGCCCTCAGACTTGCGTGTGCGGCAAGGGTCACAGAGCCTCAGACTGGAGAACACATGAATGACCCAAGCCCTCAGACTTGCGTGTGCGGCAAGTGTCCCAGCGCCTCAGAATGGAGAATACATGAATGACCCACCCCTCAGACTTGCGTGTGCGGCAAGGGTCCCAGCGCCACAGAATGGAGAATACATGAATGACCCAGCCCTCAGACTTGCGTGTGCGGCAAGGGTCCCAGCGCCTCAGACTGGCGAATACATGAATGACCCAGCCCTCAGACTTGCGTGTGCGGCAAGGGTCACAGCGCCTCAGACTGGAGAATACATGAATGACCCAGCCCTCAGACTTGCGTGTGAGGCAAGGGTCACAGCGCCTCAGACTGGAGAATACATGAATGACCCAGCCCTCAGACTTGCGTGTGTGGCAAGGGTCACAGCGCCTCAGACTGGAGAACACACGAATGACCCAGCCCTCTGACTTGCGTGTGCGGCAAGGGTCCCAGTGCCTCAGACTGGCGAATACATGAATGACCCAGCCCTCAGACTTGCGTGTGCGGCAAGGGTCACAGCGCCTCAGACTGGAGAATACATGAATGATCCAGCCCTCAGACTTGCGTGTGAGGCAAGGGTCCCAGCGCCTCACACTGGAGAACACATGAATGACCCAGCCCTCAGACTTGCTTGTGCAGCAAGGGTGACAGCGCCTCAGACTGGAGAACACATGAATGACCCAGCCCTCAGACTTGCGTGTGCAGCAAGGGTCCCAGCGCCTCAGACTGGAGAATACATGAATGACCCAGCCCTCAGACTTCCGTGTGCGGCAAGGGTCCCAGCGCCTCAGACTGGAGAATACATGAATGACCCAGCCCTCAGACTTCCGTGTGCGGCAAGGGTCCCAGCGTCTCAGACTGGAGAATACATGAATAACCCAGTCCTCAGACTTGCATGTGCGGCAAGGGTCCCAGCGCCTCAGACTGGAGAATACACGAATGACCCAGCCCTCAGACTTGCGTGTGCGGCAAGGGTCCCAGCGCCTCAGACTGGAGAATACACGAATGACCCAGCCCTCAGACTTGCGTGTGCGGCAAGGGTCCCAGCGCCTCAGACGGGAGAATACATGAATGACTCAGCCCTCAGACTTGCGTGTGCGGCAAGGTTCACAGCGCCTCAGACGGGAGAATACATGAATGACCCAGCCCTCAGACTTGCGGGTGCGGCAAGGGTCCCAGCGCCTCAGACTAGAGAATACATGAATGACCCAAGCCCTCAGACTTGCGGGTGCGGCAAGGGTCCCAGCGCCTCGGACTGGAGAATACATGAATGACCCAGCCCTCAGACTTGCGTGTGCGGCAAGGGTTCCAGCACCTCAGACTTGAGAATACATGAATGACCCGGGCCTCAGACTTGCGTGTGCGGCAAGGGTCCCAGCGCCTCAGACAATACATGAATGACCCAGCCCTCAGACTTGCGTGTGCGGCAAGGGTCCCAGCGCCTCAGACTGGAGAATACATGAATGACACAGCCCTCAGACTTGCGTGTGCGGCAAGGGTTACAGCGCCTCAGACTGGAGAATACATGAATGACCCAGGCCCTCAGACTTGTGTGTGCGGAAAGGGTCACAGCGCCTCAGACTGGAGAATACATGAATGACCCAAGCCCTCAGACTTGCGTGTGCGGCAATGGTCACAGCGCCTCAGACTGGAGAATACATGAATGACCCAAGCCCTCAGACTTGCGTGTGCGGCAAGGGTCACAGCGCCTCAGACTGGAGAACACATGAATGACCCAGCCCTCAGACTTGCGTGTGCGGCAAGAGTCACAGCGCCTCAGACTGGAGAACACATGAATGACCCAAGCCCTCAGACTTGCGTGTGCGGCAAGGGCCCAAGCGCCTCAGACTGGAGAACCCTTGAACGACACAAGCACTAAGACTTGGGTGTGCGGCAAGGGCCCCAGCGCCTCAGACTGGAGAACACATGAATGACCCAGCCCTCAGGCTTACGTATGCGGAAAGGGCCCCAGCCCCTCAGACTGGAGAATACATGAATGACCCAGCCCTCAGACTTGCGTGTGCGGCAAGGGTCCCAGCGCCTCAGACTGGAGAATACATGAATGACCCAGCCCTCAGACTTGCGTTTGCGGCAAGGGTCCCAGCGCCTCAGACTGGAGAACACATGAATGACCCAGCCCTTAGACTTGCGTGTGCGGCAAGGGTCCCAGCGCCTCAGACTGGAGAATACATGAATGACCCAGCCCTCAGACTTGAGTGTGCGGCAAGGGCCCCAGCGCCTCAGACTGGAGAACACATGAATGACCCAGCCCTCAGACTTGCGTGTGCGGCAAGGGTCCCAGCGCCTCGGACTGGAGAATACATGAACGACCCAGCCCTCAGACTTGCGTGTGCGGCAAGGGTCCCAGCGCCTCAGACTGGAGAATACATGAATGACCCAGCCCTCAGACTTGCGTGTGCGGCAAGGGTTCCAGCGCCTCAGACTGGAGAATACATGAATGACCCAACCCTCAGACATGCGTGTGCGGCAAGGGTCCCAGCGCCTCAAACTGGAGAATACATGAATGACACAGCCCTCAGACTTGCGTGTGCAGCAAGGGTCACAGCGCCTCAGACTGGAGAAGTCATGAATGACCCAGCCCTCAGACTTGCATGTGCGGCAAGGGTCACAGTGCCTCAGACGGGAGAATACATGAATGACCCAGCCCTCAGACTTGCGTGTGCAGCAAGGGTCACAGCGCCTCAGAAGGGAGAATACATGAATGACCCAGCCCTCAGACTTGCGTGTGCGGCAAGGATCACAGCGCCTCAGACGGGAGAATACATGAATGACCCAGCCCTCAGACTTGCGTGTGCGGCAAGGTTCACAGCGCCTCAGACGGGAGAATACATGAATGACCCAGCCCTCAGACTTGCGTGTGCGGCAAGGTTCACAGCGCCTCAGACAGGAGAATACATGAATGACCCAGCCCTCAGACTTGCATGTGCGGCACGGTTCACAGCGCCTCAGACGGGAGAATACATGAATGACCCAGCCCTCAGACTTGCGTGTGCGGCAAGGGTCACAGCGCCTCAGACGGGAGAATACATGAATGATCCAGCCCTCAGACTTGCGTGTGCGGCAAGGGTCACAGCGCCTCAGACTGGAGAATACATGAATGACCCAGCCCTCAGACTTGCGTGTGCGGCAAGGGTCACAGCACCTCAGACTGGAGAATACATGAATGACCCAAGCCCTCAGACTTGCGTGTGCGGCAAGGGCCCCAGCGTCTCAGACTGGAGAACACATGAATGACCCAGCTCTCAGACTTGCATGTGTGGAAGGGTCCCAGCGCCTCAGACTGGAGAATACTTGAATGACCCAAGCCCTCAGACTTGCGTGTGCGGCAAGGGTCACAGCGCCTCAGACTGGAGAACACATGAATGACCCAAGCCATCAGACTTGCGTGTGCGGCAAGAGTCACAGCGCCTCAGACTGGAGAACACATGAATGACCCAAGCCCTCAGACTTGCGTGTGCTGCAAGGGCCCCAGCGCCTCAGACTGGAGAACCCTTGAATGACACAAGCACTCAGACTTGGGTGTCTGCGGCAAGGGCCCCAGCGCCTCAGACTGGAGAACACATGAATGACCCAGCCCTCAGACTTGCGTATGCGGAAAGGGCCCCAGCGCCTCAGACTGGAGAATACATGAATGACCCAGCCCTCAGACTTGCGTGTGCGGCAAGGGTCCCAGCTCCTCAGACTGGAGAATACATGAATAACCCAGCCCTCAGACTTGCGTGTGCAGCAAGGGTCCCAGCGCCTCAGACTGGAGAATACATGAATGACCCAGCCCTCAGACTTGCGTTTGCAGCAAGGGTCCCAGCGCGTCAGACAGGAGAATACATGAATGACCCAAGCCCTCAGACTTGCGTGTGCAGCAATGGTCACAGAGCCTCAGACTGGAGAATACATGAATGACCCAAGCCCTCAGACTTGCGTGTGTGGCAAGAGTCACAGCGCCTCAGACTGGAGAACACATGAATGACCCAAGCCCTCAGACTTGCGTGTGTGGCAAGAGTCACAGCGCCTCAGACGGGAGAACACATGAATGACCCAAGCCCTCAGACTTGCGTGTGCGGCAAGGGCCCCAGCGCCTCAGACTGGAGAACCCTTGAATGACTCAAGCACTCAGACTTGGGTGTGCGGCAAGGGCCCCAGCGCCTCAGACTGGAGAACACATGAATGACCTAGCCCTCAGACTTGCGTATGCGGAAAGGGCCCCGGCGCCTCAGACTGGAGAATACATGAATGACCCAGCCCTCAGACTTGCGTGTGCGGCAAGGGTCCCAGCGCCTCAGACTGGAGAACACATGAATGACCCAGCCCTCAGACTTGCGTGTGCGGCAAGGGTCCCAGCGCCTCAGACTGGAGAACACATGAATGACCCAGCCCTCAGACTTGCGTGTGCGGCAAGGGTCACAGCGCCTCAGACTGGAGAATACATGAATGACCCAGCCCTCAGACTTGCGTTTGCAGCAAGGGTCCCAGCGCCTCAGACAGGAGAATACATGAATGACCCAAGCCCTCAGACTTGCGTGTGCAGCAATCGTCACAGAGCCTCAGACTGGAGAATACATGAATGACCCAAGCCCTCAGACTTGCGTGTGTGGCAAGAGTCACAGCGCCTCAGACTGGAGAACACATGAATGACCCAAGCCCTCAGACTTGCGTGTGCGGCAAGGGCCCCAGCGCCTCAGACTGGAGAACCCTTGAATGACTCAAGCACTCAGACTTGGGTGTGCGGCAAGGGCCCCAGCGCCTCAGACTGGAGAACACATGAATGACCTAGCCCTCAGACTTGCGTATGCGGAAAGGGCCCCAGCGCCTCAGACTGGAGAATACATGAATGACCCAGCCCTCAGACTTGCGTGTGCGGCAAGGGTCCCAGCGCCTCAGACTGGAGAACACATGAATGACCCAGCCCTCAGACTTGCGTGTGCGGCAAGGGTCCCAGCGCCTCAGACTGGAGAACACATAAATGACCCAGCCCTCAGACTTGCGTGTGCGGCAAGGGTCACAGCGCCTCAGACTGGAGAATACATGAATGACCCAGCCCTCAGACTTGCGTTTGCAGCAAGGGTCCCAGCGCCTCAGAGAGGAGAATACATGAATGACCCAAGCCCTCAGACTTGCGTGTGCAGCAATCGTCACAGAGCCTCAGACTGGAGAATACATGAATGACCCAAGCCCTCAGACTTGCGTGTGTGGCAAGAGTCACAGCGCCTCAGACTGGAGAACCCTTGAATGACTCAAGCACTCAGACTTGCATGTGCGGCAAGGGTCACAGTGCCTCAGACGGGAGAATACATGAATGACCCAGCCCTCAGACTTGCGTGTGCAGCAAGGGTCACAGCGCCTCAGAAGGGAGAATACATGAATGACCCAGCCCTCAGACTTGCGTGTGCGGCAAGGATCACAGCGCCTCAGACGGGAGAATACATGAATGACCCAGCCCTCAGACTTGCGTGTGCGGCAAGGTTCACAGCGCTTCAGACGGGAGAATACATGAATGACCCAGCCCTCAGACTTGCGTGTGCGGCAAGGTTCACAGCGCCTCAGACAGGAGAATACATGAATGACCCAGCCCTCAGACTTGCATGTGCGGCACGGTTCACAGCGCCTCAGACGGGAGAATACATGAATGACCCAGCCCTCAGACTTGCGTGTGCGGCAAGGGTCACAGCGCCTCAGACGGGAGAATACATGAATGATCCAGCCCTCAGACTTGCGTGTGCGGCAAGGGTCACAGCGCCTCAGACTGGAGAATACATGAATGACCCAGCCCTCAGACTTGCGTGTGCGGCAAGGGTCACAGCACCTCAGACTGGAGAATACATGAATGACCCAAGCCCTCAGACTTGCGTGTGCGGCAAGGGCCCCAGCGTCTCAGACTGGAGAACACATGAATGACCCAGCTCTCAGACTTGCATGTGTGGAAGGGTCCCAGCGCCTCAGACTGGAGAATACTTGAATGACCCAAGCCCTCAGACTTGCGTGTGCGGCAAGGGTCACAGCGCCTCAGACTGGAGAACACATGAATGACCCAAGCCATCAGACTTGCGTGTGCGGCAAGAGTCACAGCGCCTCAGACTGGAGAACACATGAATGACCCAAGCCCTCAGACTTGCGTGTGCTGCAAGGGCCCCAGCGCCTCAGACTGGAGAACCCTTGAATGACACAAGCACTCAGACTTGGGTGTCTGCGGCAAGGGCCCCAGCGCCTCAGACTGGAGAACACATGAATGACCCAGCCCTCAGACTTGCGTATGCGGAAAGGGCCCCAGCGCCTCAGACTGGAGAATACATGAATGACCCAGCCCTCAGACTTGCGTGTGCGGCAAGGGTCCCAGCTCCTCAGACTGGAGAATACATGAATAACCCAGCCCTCAGACTTGCGTGTGCGGCAAGGGTCCCAGCGCCTCAGACTGGAGAATACATGAATGACCCAGCCCTCAGACTTGCGTTTGCAGCAAGGGTCCCAGCGCGTCAGACAGGAGAATACATGAATGACCCAAGCCCTCAGACTTGCGTGTGCAGCAATGGTCACAGAGCCTCAGACTGGAGAATACATGAATGACCCAAGCCCTCAGACTTGCGTGTGTGGCAAGAGTCACAGCGCCTCAGACTGGAGAACACATGAATGACCCAAGCCCTCAGACTTGCGTGTGTGGCAAGAGTCACAGCGCCTCAGACGGGAGAACACATGAATGACCCAAGCCCTCAGACTTGCGTGTGCGGCAAGGGCCCCAGCGCCTCAGACTGGAGAACCCTTGAATGACTCAAGCACTCAGACTTGGGTGTGCGGCAAGGGCCCCAGCGCCTCAGACTGGAGAACACATGAATGACCTAGCCCTCAGACTTGCGTATGCGGAAAGGGCCCCAGCGCCTCAGACTGAAAAATACATGAATGACCCAGCCCTCAGACTTGCGTGTGCGGCAAGGGTCCCAGCGCCTCAGACTGGAGAACACATGAATGACCCAGCCCTCAGACTTGCGTGTGCGGCAAGGGTCCCAGCGCCTCAGACTGGAGAACACATGAATGACCCAGCCCTCAGACTTGCGTGTGCGGCAAGGGTCACAGCGCCTCAGACTGGAGAATACATGAATGACCCAGCCCTCAGACTTGCGTTTGCAGCAAGGGTCCCAGCGCCTCAGACAGGAGAATACATGAATGACCCAAGCCCTCAGACTTGCGTGTGCAGCAATCGTCACAGAGCCTCAGACTGGAGAATACATGAATGACCCAAGCCCTCAGACTTGCGTGTGTGGCAAGAGTCACAGCGCCTCAGACTGGAGAACACATGAATGACCCAAGCCCTCAGACTTGCGTGTGCGGCAAGGGCCCCAGCGCCTCAGACTGGAGAACCCTTGAATGACTCAAGCACTCAGACTTGGGTGTGCGGCAAGGGCCCCAGCGCCTCAGACTGGAGAACACATGAATGACCTAGCCCTCAGACTTGCGTATGCGGAAAGGGCCCCAGCGCCTCAGACTGGAGAATACATGAATGACCCAGCCCTCAGACTTGCGTGTGCGGCAAGGGTCCCAGCGCCTCAGACTGGAGAACACATGAATGACCCAGCCCTCAGACTTGCGTGTGCGGCAAGGGTCCCAGCGCCTCAGACTGGAGAACACATAAATGACCCAGCCCTCAGACTTGCGTGTGCGGCAAGGGTCACAGCGCCTCAGACTGGAGAATACATGAATGACCCAGCCCTCAGACTTGCGTTTGCAGCAAGGGTCCCAGCGCCTCAGAGAGGAGAATACATGAATGACCCAAGCCCTCAGACTTGCGTGTGCAGCAATCGTCACAGAGCCTCAGACTGGAGAATACATGAATGACCCAAGCCCTCAGACTTGCGTGTGTGGCAAGAGTCACAGCGCCTCAGACTGGAGAACCCTTGAATGACTCAAGCACTCAGACTTGGGTGTGCGGCAAGGGCCCCAGTGCCTCAGACTGGAGAACACATGAATGACCTAGCCCTCAGACTTGCGTATGCGGAAAGGGCCCCAGCGCCTCAGACTGGAGAATACATGAATGACCCAGCCCTCAGACTTGCGTGTGCGGCAAGGGTCCCAGCTCCTCAGACTGGAGAACACATGAATGACCCAGCCCTCAGACTTGCGTGTGCGGCAAGGGTCCCAGCGCCTCAGACTGGAGAATACATGAATGACCCAGCCCTCAGACTTGCATGTGCGGCAAGGGTCACAGCGCCTCAGACGGGAGAATACATGAATGACCCAGCCCTCAGACTTGCGTGTGCGGCAAGGTTCACAGCGCCTCAGACAGGAGAATACATGAATGACCCAGCCCTCAGACTTGCATGTGCGGCACGGTTCACAGCGCCTCAGACGGGAGAATACATGAATGACCCAGCCCTCAGACTTGCGTGTGCGGCAAGGGTCACAGCGCCTCAGACGGGAGAATACATGAATGATCCAGCCCTCAGACTTGCGTGTGCGGCAAGGGTCACAGCGCCTCAGACTGGAGAATACATGAATGACCCAGCCCTCAGACTTGCGTGTGCGGCAAGGGTCACAGCACCTCAGACTGGAGAATACATGAATGACCCAAGCCCTCAGACTTGCGTGTGCGGCAAGGGCCCCAGCGTCTCAGACTGGAGAACACATGAATGACCCAGCTCTCAGACTTGCATGTGTGGAAGGGTCCCAGCGCCTCAGACTGGAGAATACTTGAATGACCCAAGCCCTCAGACTTGCGTGTGCGGCAAGGGTCACAGCGCCTCAGACTGGAGAACACATGAATGACCCAAGCCATCAGACTTGCGTGTGCGGCAAGAGTCACAGCGCCTCAGACTGGAGAACACATGAATGACCCAAGCCCTCAGACTTGCGTGTGCTGCAAGGGCCCCAGCGCCTCAGACTGGAGAACCCTTGAATGACACAAGCACTCAGACTTGGGTGTCTGCGGCAAGGGCCCCAGCGCCTCAGACTGGAGAACACATGAATGACCCAGCCCTCAGACTTGCGTATGCGGAAAGGGCCCCAGCGCCTCAGACTGGAGAATACATGAATGACCCAGCCCTCAGACTTGTGTGTGCGGCAAGGGTCCCAGCTCCTCAGACTGGAGAATACATGAATAACCCAGCCCTCAGACTTGCGTGTGCAGCAAGGGTCCCAGCGCCTCAGACTGGAGAATACATGAATGACCCAGCCCTCAGACTTGCGTTTGCAGCAAGGGTCCCAGCGCGTCAGACAGGAGAATACATGAATGACCCAAGCCCTCAGACTTGCGTGTGCAGCAATGGTCACAGAGCCTCAGACTGGAGAATACATGAATGACCCAAGCCCTCAGACTTGCGTGTGTGGCAAGAGTCACAGCGCCTCAGACTGGAGAACACATGAATGACCCAAGCCCTCAGACTTGCGTGTGTGGCAAGAG
This sequence comes from Lissotriton helveticus, assembly GCF_964261635.1. Classification (NCBI taxonomy): domain Eukaryota; kingdom Metazoa; phylum Chordata; class Amphibia; order Caudata; family Salamandridae; genus Lissotriton; species Lissotriton helveticus. Next base: position 2,955,211 of record NW_027611659.1, on the reverse strand, counting down.
TCACAGCGCCTCAGACGGGAGAACACATGAATGACCCAAGCCCTCAGACTTGCGTGTGCGGCAAGGGCCCCAGCGCCTCAGACTGGAGAACCCTTGAATGACTCAAGCACTCAGACTTGGGTGTGCGGCAAGGGCCCCAGCGCCTCAGACTGGAGAACACATGAATGACCTAGCCCTCAGACTTGCGTATGCGGAAAGGGCCCCGGCGCCTCAGACTGGAGAATACATGAATGACCCAGCCCTCAGACTTGCGTGTGCGGCAAGGGTCCCAGCGCCTCAGACTGGAGAACACATGAATGACCCAGCCCTCAGACTTGCGTGTGCGGCAAGGGTCCCAGCGCCTCAGACTGGAGAACACATGAATGACCCAGCCCTCAGACTTGCGTGTGCGGCAAGGGTCACAGCGCCTCAGACTGGAGAATACATGAATGACCCAGCCCTCAGACTTGCGTTTGCAGCAAGGGTCCCAGCGCCTCAGACAGGAGAATACATGAATGACCCAAGCCCTCAGACTTGCGTGTGCAGCAATCGTCACAGAGCCTCAGACTGGAGAATACATGAATGACCCAAGCCCTCAGACTTGCGTGTGTGGCAAGAGTCACAGCGCCTCAGACTGGAGAACACATGAATGACCCAAGCCCTCAGACTTGCGTGTGCGGCAAGGGCCCCAGCGCCTCAGACTGGAGAACCCTTGAATGACTCAAGCACTCAGACTTGGGTGTGCGGCAAGGGCCCCAGCGCCTCAGACTGGAGAACACATGAATGACCTAGCCCTCAGACTTGCGTATGCGGAAAGGGCCCCAGCGCCTCAGACTGGAGAATACATGAATGACCCAGCCCTCAGACTTGCGTGTGCGGCAAGGGTCCCAGCGCCTCAGACTGGAGAACACATGAATGACCCAGCCCTCAGACTTGCGTGTGCGGCAAGGGTCCCAGCGCCTCAGACTGGAGAACACATAAATGACCCAGCCCTCAGACTTGCGTGTGCGGCAAGGGTCACAGCGCCTCAGACTGGAGAATACATGAATGACCCAGCCCTCAGACTTGCGTTTGCAGCAAGGGTCCCAGCGCCTCAGAGAGGAGAATACATGAATGACCCAAGCCCTCAGACTTGCGTGTGCAGCAATCGTCACAGAGCCTCAGACTGGAGAATACATGAATGACCCAAGCCCTCAGACTTGCGTGTGTGGCAAGAGTCACAGCGCCTCAGACTGGAGAACCCTTGAATGACTCAAGCACTCAGACTTGCATGTGCGGCAAGGGTCACAGTGCCTCAGACGGGAGAATACATGAATGACCCAGCCCTCAGACTTGCGTGTGCAGCAAGGGTCACAGCGCCTCAGAAGGGAGAATACATGAATGACCCAGCCCTCAGACTTGCGTGTGCGGCAAGGATCACAGCGCCTCAGACGGGAGAATACATGAATGACCCAGCCCTCAGACTTGCGTGTGCGGCAAGGTTCACAGCGCTTCAGACGGGAGAATACATGAATGACCCAGCCCTCAGACTTGCGTGTGCGGCAAGGTTCACAGCGCCTCAGACAGGAGAATACATGAATGACCCAGCCCTCAGACTTGCATGTGCGGCACGGTTCACAGCGCCTCAGACGGGAGAATACATGAATGACCCAGCCCTCAGACTTGCGTGTGCGGCAAGGGTCACAGCGCCTCAGACGGGAGAATACATGAATGATCCAGCCCTCAGACTTGCGTGTGCGGCAAGGGTCACAGCGCCTCAGACTGGAGAATACATGAATGACCCAGCCCTCAGACTTGCGTGTGCGGCAAGGGTCACAGCACCTCAGACTGGAGAATACATGAATGACCCAAGCCCTCAGACTTGCGTGTGCGGCAAGGGCCCCAGCGTCTCAGACTGGAGAACACATGAATGACCCAGCTCTCAGACTTGCATGTGTGGAAGGGTCCCAGCGCCTCAGACTGGAGAATACTTGAATGACCCAAGCCCTCAGACTTGCGTGTGCGGCAAGGGTCACAGCGCCTCAGACTGGAGAACACATGAATGACCCAAGCCATCAGACTTGCGTGTGCGGCAAGAGTCACAGCGCCTCAGACTGGAGAACACATGAATGACCCAAGCCCTCAGACTTGCGTGTGCTGCAAGGGCCCCAGCGCCTCAGACTGGAGAACCCTTGAATGACACAAGCACTCAGACTTGGGTGTCTGCGGCAAGGGCCCCAGCGCCTCAGACTGGAGAACACATGAATGACCCAGCCCTCAGACTTGCGTATGCGGAAAGGGCCCCAGCGCCTCAGACTGGAGAATACATGAATGACCCAGCCCTCAGACTTGCGTGTGCGGCAAGGGTCCCAGCTCCTCAGACTGGAGAATACATGAATAACCCAGCCCTCAGACTTGCGTGTGCGGCAAGGGTCCCAGCGCCTCAGACTGGAGAATACATGAATGACCCAGCCCTCAGACTTGCGTTTGCAGCAAGGGTCCCAGCGCGTCAGACAGGAGAATACATGAATGACCCAAGCCCTCAGACTTGCGTGTGCAGCAATGGTCACAGAGCCTCAGACTGGAGAATACATGAATGACCCAAGCCCTCAGACTTGCGTGTGTGGCAAGAGTCACAGCGCCTCAGACTGGAGAACACATGAATGACCCAAGCCCTCAGACTTGCGTGTGTGGCAAGAGTCACAGCGCCTCAGACGGGAGAACACATGAATGACCCAAGCCCTCAGACTTGCGTGTGCGGCAAGGGCCCCAGCGCCTCAGACTGGAGAACCCTTGAATGACTCAAGCACTCAGACTTGGGTGTGCGGCAAGGGCCCCAGCGCCTCAGACTGGAGAACACATGAATGACCTAGCCCTCAGACTTGCGTATGCGGAAAGGGCCCCAGCGCCTCAGACTGAAAAATACATGAATGACCCAGCCCTCAGACTTGCGTGTGCGGCAAGGGTCCCAGCGCCTCAGACTGGAGAACACATGAATGACCCAGCCCTCAGACTTGCGTGTGCGGCAAGGGTCCCAGCGCCTCAGACTGGAGAACACATGAATGACCCAGCCCTCAGACTTGCGTGTGCGGCAAGGGTCACAGCGCCTCAGACTGGAGAATACATGAATGACCCAGCCCTCAGACTTGCGTTTGCAGCAAGGGTCCCAGCGCCTCAGACAGGAGAATACATGAATGACCCAAGCCCTCAGACTTGCGTGTGCAGCAATCGTCACAGAGCCTCAGACTGGAGAATACATGAATGACCCAAGCCCTCAGACTTGCGTGTGTGGCAAGAGTCACAGCGCCTCAGACTGGAGAACACATGAATGACCCAAGCCCTCAGACTTGCGTGTGCGGCAAGGGCCCCAGCGCCTCAGACTGGAGAACCCTTGAATGACTCAAGCACTCAGACTTGGGTGTGCGGCAAGGGCCCCAGCGCCTCAGACTGGAGAACACATGAATGACCTAGCCCTCAGACTTGCGTATGCGGAAAGGGCCCCAGCGCCTCAGACTGGAGAATACATGAATGACCCAGCCCTCAGACTTGCGTGTGCGGCAAGGGTCCCAGCGCCTCAGACTGGAGAACACATGAATGACCCAGCCCTCAGACTTGCGTGTGCGGCAAGGGTCCCAGCGCCTCAGACTGGAGAACACATAAATGACCCAGCCCTCAGACTTGCGTGTGCGGCAAGGGTCACAGCGCCTCAGACTGGAGAATACATGAATGACCCAGCCCTCAGACTTGCGTTTGCAGCAAGGGTCCCAGCGCCTCAGAGAGGAGAATACATGAATGACCCAAGCCCTCAGACTTGCGTGTGCAGCAATCGTCACAGAGCCTCAGACTGGAGAATACATGAATGACCCAAGCCCTCAGACTTGCGTGTGTGGCAAGAGTCACAGCGCCTCAGACTGGAGAACCCTTGAATGACTCAAGCACTCAGACTTGGGTGTGCGGCAAGGGCCCCAGTGCCTCAGACTGGAGAACACATGAATGACCTAGCCCTCAGACTTGCGTATGCGGAAAGGGCCCCAGCGCCTCAGACTGGAGAATACATGAATGACCCAGCCCTCAGACTTGCGTGTGCGGCAAGGGTCCCAGCTCCTCAGACTGGAGAACACATGAATGACCCAGCCCTCAGACTTGCGTGTGCGGCAAGGGTCCCAGCGCCTCAGACTGGAGAATACATGAATGACCCAGCCCTCAGACTTGCATGTGCGGCAAGGGTCACAGCGCCTCAGACTGGAGAATACATGAATGACCCAGCCCTCAGACTTGCGTGTGTGGCAAGGGCCCCAGCGCCTCAGACTGGAGAACACATGAATGACCCAGCCCTCAGATTTGTGTGTGCGGCAAGGGTCCCAGCGCCTCAGACTGGGGAATACATGAACGACCCAGCCCTCAGACTTGCGTGTGCGGCAAGGGTCCCAGCGCCTCAGACTGGAGAACACATAAATGACCCAGCCCTCAGACTTGCGTGTGCGGCAAGGGTCCCAGCGCCTCAGACTGGAGAATACATGAATGACCCAGCCCTCAGACTTGCGTGTGCGGCAAGGGTCCCAGCGCCACAGACTGGAGAATACATGAATGACACAGCCCTCAGACTTGTGTGTGCGGCAAGGGTCACAGCGCCTCAGACTGGAGAATACATGAATGACCCAAGCCCTCAGACTTGCGTGTGCGGCAAGGGTCACAGCCCCTCAGACTGGAGAATACATGAATGACCCAAGCCCTCAGACTTGCGTGTGCGGCAAGGGTCCCAGCGCCTCAGACTGGGGAATACATGAACGACCCAGCCCTCAGACTTGCGGGTGCGGCAAGGGTCCCAGCACCTCAGACTGGAGAACACATAAATGACCCAGCCCTCAGACTTGCGTGTGCGGCAAGGGTCCCAGCGCCGACCCAGCCCTCAGACTTGCAAGTGCGGCAAGGGTCCCAGCGCCTCACACTGGAGAATACATGAATGACCCAAGCCCTCAGACCTGCGTGTGCGGCAAGGGTCCCAGCGCCTCAGACTGGAGAATACATGAATGACCCAGCCCTAGACTTGCGTGTGCGGCAAGGGTCCCAGCGCCTCAGACTGGAGAATACATGAATGACACAGCCCTCAGACTTGCGTGTGCGGCAAGGGTCACAGCGCCTCAGACTGGAGAAGTCATGAATGACCCAGCCCTCAGACTTGCATGTGCGGCAAGGGTCACAGTGCCTCAGACGGGAGAATACATGAATGACCCAGCCCTCAGACTTGCGTGTGCGGCAAGGGTCACAGCGCCTCAGAAGGGAGAATACATGACTGACACAGCCCTCAGACTTGCGTGTGCGGCAAGGGTCACAGCGCCTCAGACTGGAGAAGTCATGAATGACCCAGCCCTTAGACTTGCATGTGCGGCAAGGGTCACAGTGCCTCAGACGGGAGAATACATGAATGATCCAGCCCTCAGACTTGCGTGTGCGGCAAGGGTCACAGCGCCTCAGAAGGGAGAATACATGAATGACCCAGCCCTCAGACTTGCGTGTGCGGCAAGGGTCAGAGCGCCTCAGACGGGAGAATACATGAATGACCCAGCCCTCAGACTTGCGTGTGCCGCAAGGTTCACAGCGCCTCAGACGGGAGAATACATGAGTGACCCAGCCCTCAGACTTGCGTGTGCGGCAAGGTTCACAGCGCCTCAGACAGGAGAATACATGAATGACCCAGCCCTCAGACTTGCGTGTGCGGCACGGTTCACAGCGCCTCAGACGGGAGAATACATGAATGACCCAGCCCTCAGACTTGCGTGTGCGGCAAGGGTTACAGCGCCTCAGACTGGAGAATACATGAATGACCCAGGCCCTCAGACTTGCGTGTGCGGCAAGGGTCACAGCGCCTCAGACTGGAGAATACATGAATGACCCAAGCCCTCAGACTTGCGTGTGCGGCAATGGTCACAGCGCCTCAGACTGGAGAATACATGAATGACCCAAGCCCTCAGACTTGCGTGTGCGGCAAGGGTCACAGCGCCTCAGACTGGAGAACACATGAATGACCCAAGCCCTCAGACTTGCGTGTGCGGCAAGAGTCACAGCGCCTCAGACTGGAGAACACATGAATGACCCAAGCCCTCTGACTTGCGTGTGCGGCAAGGGCCCCAGCGCCTCAGACTGGAGAACCCTTGAATGACACAAGCACTCAGACTTGGGTGTGCGGCAAGGGCCCCAGCGCCTCAGACTGGAGAACACATGAATGACCCAGCCCTCAGGCTTACGTATGCGGAAAAGGCCCCAGCCCCTCAGACTGGAGAATACATGAATGACCCAGCCCTCAGACTTGCGTGTGCGGCAAGGGTCCCAGCGCCTCAGACTGGAGAATAAGTGAATGACCTAGCCCTCAGACTTGCGTTTGCGGCAAGGGTACCAGCGCCTCAGACTGGAGAACATATGAATGACCCAGCCCTCAGACTTGCGTGTGCGGCAAGGGTCCCAGCGCCTCAGACTGGAGAAAACATGAATGACCCAGCCCTCAGACTTGCGTGTGCGGCAAGGGCCCCAGCGCCTCAGACTGGAGAACACATGAATGACCCAGCCCTCAGACTTGCGTGTGCGGCAAGGGTCCCAGCGCCTCGGACTGGAGAATACATGAACGACCCAGCCCTCAGACTTGCGTGTGCGGCAAGGGTCCCAGCGCCTCAGACTGGAGAATACATGAATGACCCAGCCCTTAGACTTGCGTGTGCGGCAAGGGTCCCAGCGCCTCAGACTGGAGAATACATGAATGATCCAGCCCTCAGACTTGCGTGTGCGGCAAGGGTCACAGCGCCTCAGACTGGAGAATACATGAATGACCCAGCCCTCAGACTTGCGTGTGCGGCAAGGGTCACAGCGCCTCAGACTGGAGAATACATGAATGACCCAAGCCCTCAGACTTGCGTGTGCGGCAAGGGCCCCAGCTTCTCAGACTGGAGAACACATGAATGACCCAGCTCTCAGACTTGCGTGTGTGGCAAGGGTCCCAGCGCCTCAGACTGGAGAATACTTGAATGACCCAAGCCCTCAGACTTGCGTGTGCGGCAAGGGTCACAGGGCATCAGACTGGAGAACACATGAATGACCCAAGCCCTCAGACTTGCGTGTGCGGCAAGAGTCACAGCGCCTCAGACTGGAGAACACATGAATGACCAAAGCCCTCAGACTTGCGTGTGCTGCAAGGGCCCCAGCGCCTCAGACTGGAGAACCCTTGAATGACACAAGCACTCAGACTTGGGTGTCTGCGGCAAGGGTCCCAGCGCCTCAGACTGGAGAACACATGAATGACCCAGCCCTCAGACTTGCGTATGCGGAAAGGGACCCAGCGCCTCAGACTGGAGAATACATGAATGACCCAGCCCTCAGACTTGCGTGTGCGGCAAGGGTCCCAGCTCCTCAGACTGGAGAATACATGAATGACCCAGCCCTCAGACTTGCGTGTGCGGCAAGGGTCCCAGCGCCTCAGACTGGAGAATACATGAATGACCCAGCCCTCAGACTTGCGTTTGCAGCAAGGGTCCCAGCGCCTCAGACAGGAGAATACATGAATGACCCAAGCCCTCAGACTTGCATGTGCAGCAATGGTCACAGAGCCTCAGACTGGAGAATACATGAATGACCCAAGCCCTCAGACTTGCGTGTGTGGCAAGAGTCACAGCGCCTCAGACTGGAGAACACATGAATGACCCAAGCCCTCAGACTTGCGTGTGCGGCAAGGGTCACAGCGCCTCAGAAGGGAGAATACATGAATGACACAGCCCTCAGACTTGCGTGTGCGGCAAGGGTCACAGCGCCTCAGACTGGAGAAGTCATGAATGACCCAGCCCTCAGATTTGCATGTGCGGCAAGGGTCACAGTGCCTCAGACGGGAGAATACATGAATGACCCAGTCCTCAGACTTGCGTGTGCGGCAAGGGTCACAGCGCCTCAGAAGGGAGAATACATGAATGACCCAGCCCTCAGACTTGCGTGTGCGGCAAGGGTCCCAGCGCCTCAGACGGGAGAATACATGAATGACCCAGCCCTCAGACTTGCGTGTGCGGCAAGGTTCACAGCGCCTCAGACGGGAGAATACATGAATGACCCAGCCCTCAGACTTGCGTGTGCGGCAAGGGTTACAGCGCCTCAGACTGGAGAATACATGAATGATCCAGGCCCTCAGACTTGCATGTGCGGCAAGGGTCACAGCACCTCAGACTGGAGAATACATGAATGACCCAAGCCCTCAGACTTGCGTGTGCGGCAATGGTCACAGCGCCTCAGACTGGAGAATACATGAATGACCCAAGCCCTCAGACATGCGTGTGCGGCAAGGGTCACAGCGCCTCAGACTGGAGAACACATGAATGACCCAAGCCCTCAGACTTGCGTGTGCGGCAAGAGTCACAGCGCCTCAGACTGGAGAACACATGAATGACCCAAGCCCTCAGACTTGCGTGTGCGGCAAGGGCCCCAGCGCCTCAGACTGGAGAACACATAAATGACCCAGCCCTCAGGCTTACGTATGCGGAAAGGGCCCCAGCCCCTCAGACTGGAGAATACATGAATGACCCAGCCCTCAGACTTGCGTGTGCGGCAAGGGTCACAGCGCCTCAGACGGGAGAATACATGAATGACCCAGCCCTCAGACTTGCGTGTGCGGCAAGGTTCACAGCGCCTCAGACGGGAGAATACATGAATAACCCAGCCCTCAGACTTGCGTGTGCGGCAAGGGTCCCAGCGCCTCAGACTGGAGAATACATGAATGACCCAAGCCCTCAGACATGCGTGTGCGGCAAGGGTCACAGCGCCTCAGACTGGAGAACACATGAATGACCCAAGCCCTCAGACTTGCGTGTGCGGCAAGAGTCACAGCGCCTCAGACTGGAGAACACATGAATGACCCAAGCCCTCAGACTTGCGTGTGCGGCAAGGGCCCCAGCGCCTCAGACTGGAGAACACATAAATGACCCAGCCCTCAGGCTTACGTATGCGGAAAGGGCCCCAGCCCCTCAGACTGGAGAATACATGAATGACCCAGCCCTCAGACTTGCGTGTGCGGCAAGGGTCACAGCGCCTCAGACGGGAGAATACATGAATGACCCAGCCCTCAGACTTGCGTGTGCGGCAAGGTTCACAGCGCCTCAGACGGGAGAATACATGAATAACCCAGCCCTCAGACTTGCGTGTGCGGCAAGGGTCCCAGCGCCTCAGACTGGAGAATACATGAATGACCCAGCCCTCAGACTTGCGTGTGCGGCAAGGTTCACAGCGCCTCAGACGGGAGAATACATGAATGACCCAGCCCTCAGACTTGCGCGTTCGGCAAGGGTCCCAGCGCCTCAGACTGGAGAATACATGAATGACCCAGCCCTCAGACTTGCATGTGCGGCAAGGTTCACAGCGCCTCAGACTGGAGAATACATGAATGATCCAGCCCTCAGACTTGCGTGTGCGGCAAGTGTCCCAGTGCCTCAGACTGGAGAATACATGAATGACCCACCCCTCAGACTTGCGTGTGCGGCAAGGGTCCCAGCGCCACAGAATGGAGAATACATGAATGACCCAGCCCTCAGACTTGGGTGTACGGCAAGGGTCCCAGCGCCTCAGACAGGAGAATACATGAATGACCCAATCCTCAGACTTGCGTGTGCAGCAAGGGTCACGGCGCCTCGGACTGGAGAATACATGAATGACCCAGCCCTCAGACTTGCTTGTGCGGCAAGGGCCTCAGCGCCTCGGGCTGGAGAACACATGAATGTCCCAGCCCTCAGACTTGCGTGTGCGGCAAGGGTCTCAGCGCCTCGGACTGGAGAATACATGAATGACCCAAGCCCTCAGACTTGCGTGTGCGGCAAGGGTCACAGCGCCTCGGACTGGAGAACACATGAATGACCCAAGCCCTCAGACTTGCGTGTGCGGCAAGGGTCACAGCACCTCGGACTGGAGAATACATGAATGACCCAAGCCCTCAGACTTGCGTGTGCGGCAAGGGTCCCAGCGCCTCACACTGGAGAATACATGAATGACCCAGCCCTCAGACTTGTCTGTGCGTCAAGGGTCCCAGCGCCTCAGACTGGAGAATACATGAATGACCCAGCCCTCAGACTTGCGTGTGCGGCAAGGGTCACAGCGCCTCAGACTGGAGAACGCATGAATGACCCAAGCCCTCAGACTTGCGTGTGCGGCAAGGGTCACAGCACCTCGGACTGGAGAATACATGAATGACCCAAGCCCTCAGACTTGCGTGTGCGGCAAGGGTCCCAGCGCCTCACACTGGAGAATACATGAATGACCCAGCCCTCAGACTTGTCTGTGCGTCAAGGGTCCCAGCGCCTCAGACTGGAGAATACATGAATGACCCAGCCCTCAGACTTGCGTGTGCGGCAAGGGTCACAGCGCCTCAGACTGGAGAATACATGAATGACCCAGCCCTCAGACTTGCGTGTGCGGCAAGGGTCCCAGCGCCTCAGACTGTAGAATACATGAATGACCCAAGCCCTCAGACTTGCATGTGGGGCAAAGGTCACAGCGCCTCGGACATGAGAATACATGAATGACCCAAGCCCTCAGACTTGCGTGTGCGGCAATGGTCACAACCCCTCAGACTGGAGAACACATGAATGACCCAAGCCCTCAGACTTGCGTGTGCGGCAAGGGTCACAGCGCCTCGGACTGGAGAATATATGAATGACCCAAGCCCTCAGACTTGCATGTGTGGCAAGGGTCCCAGCGCCTCACACTGGAGAATACATGAATGACCCAGCCCTCAGACTTGCCTGTGTGTCAAGGGTCCCAGCGCCTCAGACTGGAGAATACATGAATGACCCAACCCTCAGACTTGCGTGTGCGGCAAGGGTCACAGCGCCTCAGACTTTAGAATACATGAATGACCCAGCCCTCAGACTTGCGTGTGCGGCAAGGGTCCCAGCGCCTCAGACTTCAGAATACATGAATGACCCAGCCCTCAGACTTGCGTGTGCGGCAAGGGTCCCAGCGCCTCAGACTGGAGAATACATGAAGGACCCAGCACTCAGACTTGCGTGAGCGGCAAGGGTCACAGCGCCTCAGACTGGAGAATACATGAATGACCCAGCCCTCAGACTTGCGTGTGCGGCAAGGGTCACAGCGCCTCAGACTGGAGAATACATGAATGACCCAGCCCTCAGACTTGCGTGAGCGGCAAGGGTCACAGCGCCTCAGACTGGAGAACACATGAATGACCCAGCCCACAGACTTGCGTGTGCGGCAAGGGTCTCAGCACCTTGGACTGGAGAACACATGAATGACCCAGCCCTCAGACTTGCGTGTGCAGCAAGGGTTTCAGCGCCTCGGACTGGAGAATACATGAATGACCCAAGCCCTCCGACTTGTGTGTGCGGCAAGGGTCACAGCGCCTCGGACTGGAAAATACATGAATGACCCAAGCCCTCAGGCTTGCGTGTGCGGCAAGGGTCACAGCGCCTCGGACTGGAGAATACATGAATGACCCAAGCCTTCAGACTTGCATGTGGGGCAAGGGTCACAGCGCCTCGGACTGGAGAATACATGAATGACCCAAGCCCTCAGACTTGCCTGTGCGGCAAGGGTCACAGCGCCTCAGACTGGAGAATACAAGAATGACCCAAGCCCTCAGACTTGCGTGTGCGGCAAGGGTCACAGCGCCTCAGACTGGAGAACACATGAATGACCCAAGCCCTCAGACTTGCGTGTGCGGCAAGGGTCACAGCACCTCGGACTAGAGAATACATGAATGACCCAAGCCCTCAGACTTGCGTGTGCGGCAAGGGTCCCAGCGCCTCACACTGGAGAATACATGAATGACCCAGCCCTCAGACTTGTCTGTGCGTCAAGGGTCCCAGCGCCTCAGACTGGAGAATACATGAATGACCCAGCCCTCAGACTTGCGTGTGAGGCAAGGGTCACAGCGCCTCAGACTGGAGAATACATGAATGACCCAGCCCTCAGACTTGCGTGTGCGGCAAGGGTCCCAGCGCCTCAGACTGTAGAATACATGAATGACCCAAGCCCTCAGACTTGCATGTGGGGCAAAGGTCACAGCGCCTCGGACATGAGAATACATGAATGACCCAAGCCCTCAGACTTGCGTGTGCGGCAATGGTCACAACCCCTCAGACTGGAGAACACATGAATGACCCAAGCCCTCAGACTTGCGTGTGCGGCAAGGGTCACAGCGCCTCGGACTGGAGAATATATGAATGACCCAAGCCCTCAGACTTGCGTGTGCGGCAAGGGTCCCAGCGCCTCACACTGGAGAATACATGAATGACCCAGCCCTCAGACTTGCCTGTGTGTCAAGGGTCCCAGCGCCTCAGACTGGAGAATACATGAATGACCCAACCCTCAGACTTGCGTGTGCGGCAAGGGTCACAGCGCCTCAGACTGGAGAATACATGAATGACCCAGCCCTCAGACTTGCGTGTGCGGCAAGGGTCCCAGCGCCTCAGACTTCAGAATACATGAATGACCCAGCCCTCAGACTTGCGTGTGCGGCAAGGGTCCCAGCGCCTCAGACTGGAGAATACATGAAGGACCCAGCACTCAGACTTGCGTGAGCGGCAAGGGTCACAGCGCCTCAGACTGGAGAATACATGAATGACCCAGCCCTCAGACTTGCGTGTGCGGCAAGGGTCACAGCGCCTCAGACTGGAGAATACATGAATGACCCAGCCCTCAGACTTGCGTGAGCGGCAAGGGTCACAGCGCCTCAGACTGGAGAACACATGAATGACCCAGCCCACAGACTTGCGTGTGCGGCAAGGGTCTCAGCACCTTGGACTGGAGAACACATGAATGACCCAGCCCTCAGACTTGCGTGTGCAGCAAGGGTTTCAGCGCCTCGGACTGGAGAATACATGAATGACCCAAGCCCTCAGACTTGTGTTTGCGGCAAGGGTCACAGCGCCTCGGACTGGAAAATACATGAATGACCCAAGCCCTCAGGCTTGCGTGTGCGGCAAGGGTCACAGCGCCTCGGACTGGAGAATACATGAATGACCCAAGCCTTCAGACTTGCATGTGGGGCAAGGGTCACAGCGCCTCGGACTGGAGAATACATGAATGACCCAAGCCCTCAGACTTGCCTGTGCGGCAAGGGTCACAGCGCCTCAGACTGGAGAATACAAGAATGACCCAAGCCCTCAGACTTGCGTGTGCGGCAAGGGTCACAGCGCCTCGGACTGGAGAATACATGAATGACCCAAGCCCTCAGACTTGCGTGTGCGGCAAGGGTCCCAGCGCCTCACACTGGAGAATACATGAATGACCCAGCCCTCAGACTTGCCTGTGCGTCAAGGGTCCCAGCGCCTCAGACTATAGAATAAATGAATGACCCAGCCCTCAGACTTGCGTGTGCGGCAAGGGTCCCAGAGCCTCAGACTGGAGAATACACAAATGACCCAGCCCTCAGACTTGCGTGTGCGGCAAGGGTCACAGCGCCTCAGACTGGAGAACACATGAATGACCCAAGCCCTCAGACTTGCGTGTGCGGCAAGGGTCACAGCACCTCGGACTGGAGAATACATGAATGACCCAAGCCCTCAGACTTGCGTGTGCGGCAAGGGTCCCAGCGCCTCACACTGGAGAATACATCAATGACCCAAGCCCTCAGACTTGTGTTTGCGGCAAGGGTCACAGCGCCTCGGACTGGAAAATACATGAATGACCCAAGCCCTCAGGCTTGCGTGTGCGGCAAGGGTCACAGCGCCTCGGACTGGAGAATACATGAATGACCCAAGCCTTCAGACTTGCATGTGGGGCAAGGGTCTCAGCGCCTCGGACTGGAGAATACATGAATGACCCAAGCCCTCAGACTTGCGTGTGCGGCAAGGGTCACAGCGCCTCGGACTGGAGAACACATGAATGACCCAAGCCCTCAGACTTGCGTGTGCGGCAAGGGTCACAGCACCTCGGACTGGAGAATACATGAATGACCCAAGCCCTCAGACTTGCGTGTGCGGCAAGGGTCCCAGCGCCTCACACTGGAGAATACATGAATGACCCAGCCCTCAGACTTGTCTGTGCGTCAAGGGTCCCAGCGCCTCAGACTGGAGAATACATGAATGACCCAGCCCTCAGACTTGCGTGTGCGGCAAGGGTCACAGCGCCTCAGACTGGAGAACGCATGAATGACCCAAGCCCTCAGACTTGCGTGTGCGGCAAGGGTCACAGCACCTCGGACTGGAGAATACATGAATGACCCAAGCCCTCAGACTTGCGTGTGCGGCAAGGGTCCCAGCGCCTCACACTGGAGAATACATGAATGACCCAGCCCTCAGACTTGTCTGTGCGTCAAGGGTCCCAGCGCCTCAGACTGGAGAATACATGAATGACCCAGCCCTCAGACTTGCGTGTGCGGCAAGGGTCACAGCGCCTCAGACTGGAGAATACATGAATGACCCAGCCCTCAGACTTGCGTGTGCGGCAAGGGTCCCAGCGCCTCAGACTGTAGAATACATGAATGACCCAAGCCCTCAGACTTGCATGTGGGGCAAAGGTCACAGCGCCTCGGACATGAGAATACATGAATGACCCAAGCCCTCAGACTTGCGTGTGCGGCAATGGTCACAACCCCTCAGACTGGAGAACACATGAATGACCCAAGCCCTCAGACTTGCGTGTGCGGCAAGGGTCACAGCGCCTCGGACTGGAGAATATATGAATGACCCAAGCCCTCAGACTTGCATGTGTGGCAAGGGTCCCAGCGCCTCACACTGGAGAATACATGAATGACCCAGCCCTCAGACTTGCCTGTGTGTCAAGGGTCCCAGCGCCTCAGACTGGAGAATACATGAATGACCCAACCCTCAGACTTGCGTGTGCGGCAAGGGTCACAGCGCCTCAGACTTTAGAATACATGAATGACCCAGCCCTCAGACTTGCGTGTGCGGCAAGGGTCCCAGCGCCTCAGACTTCAGAATACATGAATGACCCAGCCCTCAGACTTGCGTGTGCGGCAAGGGTCCCAGCGCCTCAGACTGGAGAATACATGAAGGACCCAGCACTCAGACTTGCGTGAGCGGCAAGGGTCACAGCGCCTCAGACTGGAGAATACATGAATGACCCAGCCTTCAGACTTGCGTGAGCGGCAAGGGTCACAGCGCCTCAGACTGGAGAACACATGAATGACCCAGCCCACAGACTTGCGTGTGCGGCAAGGGTCTCAGCACCTTGGACTGGAGAACACATGAATGACCCAGCCCTCAGACTTGCGTGTGCAGCAAGGGTTTCAGCGCCTCGGACTGGAGAATACATGAATGACCCAAGCCCTCAGACTTGTGTGTGCGGCAAGGGTCACAGCGCCTCGGACTGGAAAATACATGAATGACCCAAGCCCTCAGGCTTGCGTGTGCGGCAAGGGTCACAGCGCCTCGGACTGGAGAATACATGAATGACCCAAGCCTTCAGACTTGCATGTGGGGCAAGGGTCACAGCGCCTCGGACTGGAGAATACATGAATGACCCAAGCCCTCAGACTTGCCTGTGCGGCAAGGGTCACAGCGCCTCAGACTGGAGAATACAAGAATGACCCAAGCCCTCAGACTTGCGTGTGCGGCAAGGGTCACAGCGCCTCAGACTGGAGAATACATGAATGACCCACCCCTCAGACTTGCGTGTGCGGCAAGGGTCCCAGCGCCACAGAATGGAGAATACATGAATGACCCAGCCCTCAGACTTGGGTGTACGGCAAGGGTCCCAGCGCCTCAGACAGGAGAATACATGAATGACCCAATCCTCAGACTTGCGTGTGCAGCAAGGGTCACGGCGCCTCGGACTGGAGAATACATGAATGACCCAGCCCTCAGACTTGCTTGTGCGGCAAGGGCCTCAGCGCCTCGGGCTGGAGAACACATGAATGTCCCAGCCCTCAGACTTGCGTGTGCGGCAAGGGTCTCAGCGCCTCGGACTGGAGAATACATGAATGACCCAAGCCCTCAGACTTGCGTGTGCGGCAAGGGTCACAGCGCCTCGGACTGGAGAACACATGAATGACCCAAGCCCTCAGACTTGCGTGTGCGGCAAGGGTCACAGCACCTCGGACTGGAGAATACATGAATGACCCAAGCCCTCAGACTTGCGTGTGCGGCAAGGGTCCCAGCGCCTCACACTGGAGAATACATGAATGACCCAGCCCTCAGACTTGTCTGTGCGTCAAGGGTCCCAGCGCCTCAGACTGGAGAATACATGAATGACCCAGCCCTCAGACTTGCGTGTGCGGCAAGGGTCACAGCGCCTCAGACTGGAGAACGCATGAATGACCCAAGCCCTCAGACTTGCGTGTGCGGCAAGGGTCACAGCACCTCGGACTGGAGAATACATGAATGACCCAAGCCCTCAGACTTGCGTGTGCGGCAAGGGTCCCAGCGCCTCACACTGGAGAATACATGAATGACCCAGCCCTCAGACTTGTCTGTGCGTCAAGGGTCCCAGCGCCTCAGACTGGAGAATACATGAATGACCCAAGCCTTCAGACTTGCATGTGGGGCAAGGGTCACAGCGCCTCGGACTGGAGAATACATGAATGACCCAAGCCCTCAGACTTGCCTGTGCGGCAAGGGTCACAGCGCCTCAGACTGGAGAATACAAGAATGACCCAAGCCCTCAGACTTGCGTGTGCGGCAAGGGTCCCAGCGCCTCACACTGGAGAATACATGAATGACCCAGCCCTCAGACTTGCCTGTGCGTCAAGGGTCCCAGCGCCTCAGACTATAGAATAAATGAATGACCCAGCCCTCAGACTTGCGTGTGCGGCAAGGGTCCCAGAGCCTCAGACTGGAGAATACACAAATGACCCAGCCCTCAGACTTGCGTGTGCGGCAAGGGTCACAGCGCCTCAGACTGGAGAACACATGAATGACCCAAGCCCTCAGACTTGCGTGTGCGGCAAGGGTCACAGCACCTCGGACTGGAGAATACATGAATGACCCAAGCCCTCAGACTTGCGTGTGCGGCAAGGGTCCCAGCGCCTCACACTGGAGAATACATCAATGACCCAAGCCCTCAGACTTGTGTTTGCGGCAAGGGTCACAGCGCCTCGGACTGGAAAATACATGAATGACCCAAGCCCTCAGGCTTGCGTGTGCGGCAAGGGTCACAGCGCCTCGGACTGGAGAATACATGAATGACCCAAGCCTTCAGACTTGCATGTGGGGCAAGGGTCTCAGCGCCTCGGACTGGAGAATACATGAATGACCCAAGCCCTCAGACTTGCGTGTGCGGCAAGGGTCACAGCGCCTCGGACTGGAGAACACATGAATGACCCAAGCCCTCAGACTTGCGTGTGCGGCAAGGGTCACAGCACCTCGGACTGGAGAATACATGAATGACCCAAGCCCTCAGACTTGCGTGTGCGGCAAGGGTCCCAGCGCCTCACACTGGAGAATACATGAATGACCCAGCCCTCAGACTTGTCTGTGCGTCAAGGGTCCCAGCGCCTCAGACTGGAGAATACATGAATGACCCAGCCCTCAGACTTGCGTGTGCGGCAAGGGTCACAGCGCCTCAGACTGGAGAACGCATGAATGACCCAAGCCCTCAGACTTGCGTGTGCGGCAAGGGTCACAGCACCTCGGACTGGAGAATACATGAATGACCCAAGCCCTCAGACTTGCGTGTGCGGCAAGGGTCCCAGCGCCTCACACTGGAGAATACATGAATGACCCAGCCCTCAGACTTGTCTGTGCGTCAAGGGTCCCAGCGCCTCAGACTGGAGAATACATGAATGACCCAGCCCTCAGACTTGCGTGTGCGGCAAGGGTCACAGCGCCTCAGACTGGAGAATACATGAATGACCCAGCCCTCAGACTTGCGTGTGCGGCAAGGGTCCCAGCGCCTCAGACTGTAGAATACATGAATGACCCAAGCCCTCAGACTTGCATGTGGGGCAAAGGTCACAGCGCCTCGGACATGAGAATACATGAATGACCCAAGCCCTCAGACTTGCGTGTGCGGCAATGGTCACAACCCCTCAGACTGGAGAACACATGAATGACCCAAGCCCTCAGACTTGCGTGTGCGGCAAGGGTCACAGCGCCTCGGACTGGAGAATATATGAATGACCCAAGCCCTCAGACTTGCATGTGTGGCAAGGGTCCCAGCGCCTCACACTGGAGAATACATGAATGACCCAGCCCTCAGACTTGCCTGTGTGTCAAGGGTCCCAGCGCCTCAGACTGGAGAATACATGAATGACCCAACCCTCAGACTTGCGTGTGCGGCAAGGGTCACAGCGCCTCAGACTTTAGAATACATGAATGACCCAGCCCTCAGACTTGCGTGTGCGGCAAGGGTCCCAGCGCCTCAGACTTCAGAATACATGAATGACCCAGCCCTCAGACTTGCGTGTGCGGCAAGGGTCCCAGCGCCTCAGACTGGAGAATACATGAAGGACCCAGCACTCAGACTTGCGTGAGCGGCAAGGGTCACAGCGCCTCAGACTGGAGAATACATGAATGACCCAGCCTTCAGACTTGCGTGAGCGGCAAGGGTCACAGCGCCTCAGACTGGAGAACACATGAATGACCCAGCCCACAGACTTGCGTGTGCGGCAAGGGTCTCAGCACCTTGGACTGGAGAACACATGAATGACCCAGCCCTCAGACTTGCGTGTGCAGCAAGGGTTTCAGCGCCTCGGACTGGAGAATACATGAATGACCCAAGCCCTCAGACTTGTGTGTGCGGCAAGGGTCACAGCGCCTCGGACTGGAAAATACATGAATGACCCAAGCCCTCAGGCTTGCGTGTGCGGCAAGGGTCACAGCGCCTCGGACTGGAGAATACATGAATGACCCAAGCCTTCAGACTTGCATGTGGGGCAAGGGTCACAGCGCCTCGGACTGGAGAATACATGAATGACCCAAGCCCTCAGACTTGCCTGTGCGGCAAGGGTCACAGCGCCTCAGACTGGAGAATACAAGAATGACCCAAGCCCTCAGACTTGCGTGTGCGGCAAGGGTCACAGCGCCTCAGACTGGAGAACACATGAATGACCCAAGCCCTCAGACTTGCGTGTGCGGCAAGGGTCACAGCACCTCGGACTGGAGAATACATGAATGACCCAAGCCCTCAGACTTGCGTGTGCGGCAAGGGTCCCAGCGCCTCACACTGGAGAATACATGAATGACCCAGCCCTCAGACTTGTCTGTGCGTCAAGGGTCCCAGCGCCTCAGACTGGAGAATACATGAATGACCCAGCCCTCAGACTTGCGTGTGAGGCAAGGGTCACAGCGCCTCAGACTGGAGAATACATGAATGACCCAGCCCTCAGACTTGCGTGTGCGGCAAGGGTCCCAGCGCCTCAGACTGTAGAATACATGAATGACCCAAGCCCTCAGACTTGCATGTGGGGCAAAGGTCACAGCGCCTCGGACATGAGAATACATGAATGACCCAAGCCCTCAGACTTGCGTGTGCGGCAATGGTCACAACCCCTCAGACTGGAGAACACATGAATGACCCAAGCCCTCAGACTTGCGTGTGCGGCAAGGGTCACAGCGCCTCGGACTGGAGAATATATGAATGACCCAAGCCCTCAGACTTGCGTGTGCGGCAAGGGTCCCAGCGCCTCACACTGGAGAATATATGAATGACCCAGCCCTCAGACTTGCCTGTGTGTCAAGGGTCCCAGCGCCTCAGACTGGAGAATACATGAATGACCCAACCCTCAGACTTGCGTGTGCGGCAAGGGTCACAGCGCCTCAGACTGGAGAATACATGAATGACCCAGCCCTCAGACTTGCGTGTGCGGCAAGGGTCCCAGCGCCTCAGACTTCAGAATACATGAATGACCCAGCCCTCAGACTTGCGTGTGCGGCAAGGGTCCCAGCGCCTCAGACTGGAGAATACATGAAGGACCCAGCACTCAGACTTGCGTGAGCGGCAAGGGTCACAGCGCCTCAGACTGGAGAATACATGAATGACCCAGCCCTCAGACTTGCGTGTGCGGCAAGGGTCACAGCGCCTCAGACTGGAGAATACATGAATGACCCAGCCCTCAGACTTGCGTGAGCGGCAAGGGTCACAGCGCCTCAGACTGGAGAACACATGAATGACCCAGCCCACAGACTTGCGTGTGCGGCAAGGGTCTCAGCACCTTGGACTGGAGAACACATGAATGACCCAGCCCTCAGACTTGCGTGTGCAGCAAGGGTTTCAGCGCCTCGGACTGGAGAATACATGAATGACCCAAGCCCTCAGACTTGTGTTTGCGGCAAGGGTCACAGCGCCTCGGACTGGAAAATACATGAATGACCCAAGCCCTCAGGCTTGCGTGTGCGGCAAGGGTCACAGCGCCTCGGACTGGAGAATACATGAATGACCCAAGCCTTCAGACTTGCATGTGGGGCAAGGGTCACAGCGCCTCGGACTGGAGAATACATGAATGACCCAAGCCCTCAGACTTGCCTGTGCGGCAAGGGTCACAGCGCCTCAGACTGGAGAATACAAGAATGACCCAAGCCCTCAGACTTGCGTGTGCGGCAAGGGTCACAGCGCCTCGGACTGGAGAATACATGAATGACCCAAGCCCTCAGACTTGCGTGTGCGGCAAGGGTCCCAGCGCCTCACACTGGAGAATACATGAATGACCCAGCCCTCAGACTTGCCTGTGCGTCAAGGGTCCCAGCGCCTCAGACTATAGAATAAATGAATGACCCAGCCCTCAGACTTGCGTGTGCGGCAAGGGTCCCAGAGCCTCAGACTGGAGAATACACAAATGACCCAGCCCTCAGACTTGCGTGTGCGGCAAGGGTCACAGCGCCTCAGACTGGAGAATACATGAATGACCCAGCCCTCAGACTTGCATGTGCGGCAAGGGTCCCAGCGCCTCAGACTGTAGAACACATGAATGACCCAGCCCTCAGACTTGCGTGTGCGGCAAGGGTCCCAGCGCCTCAGACTGGCGAATACATGAATGACCCAGCCCTCAGACTTGCGTGTGCGGCAAGGGTCACAGCGCCTCAGACTGGAGAATACATGAATGACCCAGCCCTCAGACTTGCGTGTGAGGCAAGGGTCACAGCGCCTCAGACTGGAGAATACATGAATGACCCAGCCCTCAGACTTGCGTGTGCGGCAAGGGTCACAGCGCCTCAGACTGGAGAACACACGAATGACCCAGCCCTCAGACTTGCGTGTGCGGCAAGGGTCACAGCGCCTCAGACTGGAGAACACATGAATGACCCAGCCCTCAGACTTGCTTGTGCAGCAAGGGTGACAGCGCCTCAGACTGGAGAACACATGAATGACCCAGCCCTCAGACTTGCGTGTGCAGCAAGGGTCCCAGCGTCTCAGACTGGAGAATACATGAATGACCCAGACTTCCGTGTGCGGCAAGGGTCCCAGCGCCTCAGACTGGAGAATACATGAATGACCCAGCCCTCAGACTTCCGTGTGCGGCAAGGGTCCCAGCGCCTCAGACTGGAGAATACATGAATGACCCAGCCCTCAGACTTGCGTGTGCGGCAAGGGTCCCTGCGCCTCAGACTGGAGAATACAGGAATGACCCAGTCCTCAGACTTGCATGTGCGGCAAGGGTCCCAGCGCCTCAGACTGGAGAATACACGAATGACCCAGCCCTCAGACTTGCGTGTGCGGCAACGGTCCCAGCGCCTCAGACTGGAGAATACACGAATGACCCAGCCCTCAGACTTGCGTGTGCGGCAAGGGTCCCAGCGCCTCAGACGGGAGAATACATGAATGACTCAGCCCTCAGACTTGCGTGTGCGGCAAGGTTCACAGCGCCTCAGACGGGAGAATACATGAATGACCCAGCCCTCAGACTTGCGGGTGCGGCAAGGGTCCCAGCGCCTCAGACTGGAGAATACATGAATGACCCAAGCCCTCAGACTTGCGTGTGCGGCAAGGGTCACAGCACCTCGGACTGGAGAATACATGAATGACCCAAGCCCTCAGACTTGCGTGTGCGGCAAGGGTCCCAGCGCCTCACACTGGAGAATACATGAATGACCCAGCCCTCAGACTTGTCTGTGCGTCAAGGGTCCCAGCGCCTCAGACTGGAGAATACATGAATGACCCAGCCCTCAGACTTGCGTGTGCGGCAAGGGTCACAGCGCCTCAGACTGGAGAACGCATGAATGACCCAAGCCCTCAGACTTGCGTGTGCGGCAAGGGTCACAGCACCTCGAACTGGAGAATACATGAATGACCCAAGCCCTCAGACTTACGTGTGCGGCAAGGGTCCCAGCGCCTCACACTGGAGAATACATGAATGACCCAGCCCTCAGACTTGTCTGTGCGTCAAGGGTCCCAGCGCCTCAGACTGGAGAATACATGAATGACCCAGCCCTCAGACTTGCGTGTGCGGCAAGGGTCACAGCGCCTCAGACTGGAGAATACATGAATGGCCCAGCCCTCAGACTTGCGTGTGCGGCAAGGGTCCCAGCGCCTCAGACTGTAGAATACATGAATGACCCAAGCCCTCAGACTTGCATGTGGGGCAAAGGTCACAGCGCCTCGGACATGAGAATACATGAATGACCCAAGCCCTCAGACTTGCGTGTGCGGCAATGGTCACAACCCCTCAGACTGGAGAACACATGAATGACCCAAGCCCTCAGACTTGCGTGTGCGGCAAGGGTCACAGCGCCTCGGACTGGAGAATATATGAATGACCCAAGCCCTCAGACTTGCATGTGTGGCAAGGGTCCCAGCGCCTCACACTGGAGAATACATGAATGACCCAGCCCTCAGACTTGCCTGTGTGTCAAGGGTCCCAGCGCCTCAGACTGGAGAATACATGAATGACCCAACCCTCAGACTTGCGTGTGCGGCAAGGGTCACAGCGCCTCAGACTGGAGAATACATGAATGACCCAGCCCTCAGACTTGCGTGTGCGGCAAGGGTCCCAGCGCCTCAGACTTCAGAATACATGAATGACCCAGCCCTCAGACTTGCGTGTGCGGCAAGGGTCCCAGCGCCTCAGACTGGAGAATACATGAAGGACCCAGCACTCAGACTTGCGTGAGCGGCAAGGGTCACAGCGCCTCAGACTGGAGAATACATGAATGACCCAGCCCTCAGACTTGCGTGTGCGGCAAGGGTCACAGCGCCTCAGACTGGAGAATACATGAATGACCCAGCCCTCAGACTTGCGTGAGCGGCAAGGGTCACAGCGCCTCAGACTGGAGAACACATGAATGACCCAGCCCACAGACTTGCGTGTGCGGCAAGGGTCTCAGCACCTTGGACTGGAGAACACATGAATGACCCAGCCCTCAGACTTGCGTGTGCAGCAAGGGTTTCAGCGCCTCGGACTGGAGAATACATGAATGACCCAAGCCCTCAGACTTGTGTGTGCGGCAAGGGTCACAGCGCCTCGGACTGGAAAATACATGAATGACCCAAGCCCTCAGGCTTGCGTGTGCGGCAAGGGTCACAGCGCCTCGGACTGGAGAATACATGAGTGACCCAAGCCTTCAGACTTGCATGTGGGGCAAGGGTCACAGCGCCTCGGACTGGAGAATACATGAATGACCCAAGCCCTCAGACTTGCCTGTGCGGCAAGGGTCACAGCGCCTCAGACTGGAGAATAAAAGAATGACCCAAGCCCTCAGACTTGCGTGTGCGGCAAGGGTCACAGCGCCTCAGACTGGAGAACACATGAATGACCCAAGCCCTCAGACTTGCGTGTGCGGCAAGGGTCACAGCACCTCGGACTGGAGAATACATGAATGACCCAAGCCCTCAGACTTGCGTGTGCGGCAAGGGTCCCAGCGCCTCACACTGGAGAATACATGAATGACCCAGCCCTCAGACTTGTCTGTGCGTCAAGGGTCCCAGCACCTCAGACTGGAGAATACATGAATGACCCAGCCCTCAGACTTGCGTGTGAGGCAAGGGTCACAGCGCCTCAGACTGGAGAATACATGAATGACCCAAGCCCTCAGACTTGCATGTGGGGCAAAGGTCACAGCGCCTCGGACATGAGAATACATGAATGACCCAAGCCCTCAGACTTGCGTGTGCGGCAATGGTCACAACCCCTCAGACTGGAGAACACATGAATGACCCAAGCCCTCAGACTTGCGTGTGCGGCAAGGGTCACAGCGCCTCGGACTGGAGAATATATGAATGACCCAAGCCCTCAGACTTGCGTGTGCGGAAAGGGTCCCAGCGCCTCACACTGGAGAATACATGAATGACCCAGCCCTCAGACTTGCCTGTGTGTCAAGGGTCCCAGCGCCTCAGACTGGAGAATACATGAATGACCCAACCCTCAGACTTGCGTGTGCGGCAAGGGTCACAGCGCCTCAGACTGGAGAATACATGAATGACCCAGCCCTCAGACTTGCGTGTGCGGCAAGGGTCCCAGCGCCTCAGACTTCAGAATACATGAATGACCCAGCCCTCAGACTTGCGTGTGCGGCAAGGGTCCCAGCGCCTCAGACTTCAGAATACATGAATGACCCAGCCCTCAGACTTGCGTGTGCGGCAAGGGTCCCAGCGCCTCAGACTGGAGAATACATGAAGGACCCAGCACTCAGACTTGCGTGAGCGGCAAGGGTCACAGCGCCTCAGACTGGAAAATACATGAATGACCCAGCCCTCAGACTTGCGTGTGCGGCAAGGGTCACAGCGCCTCAGACTGGAGAATACATGAATGACCCAGCCCTCAGACTTGCGTGTGCGGCAAGGGTCCCAGCGCCTCAGACTTCAGAATACATGAATGACCCAGCCCTCAGACTTGCGTGTGCGGCAAGGGTCCCAGCGCCTCAGACTGGAGAATACATGAAGGACCCAGCACTCAGACTTGCGTGAGCGGCAAGGGTCACAGCGCCTCAGACTGGAAAATACATGAATGACCCAGCCCTCAGACTTGCGTGTGCGGCAAGGGTCACAGCGCCTCAGACTGGAGAATACATGAATGACCCAGCCCTCAGACTTGCGTGAGCGGCAAGGGTCACAGCGCCTCAGACTGGAGAACACATGAATGACCCAGCCCACAGACTTGCGTGTGCGGCAAGGGTCTCAGCACCTTGGACTGGAGAACACATGAATGACCCAGCCCTCAGACTTGCGTGTGCAGCAAGGGTTTCAGCGCCTCGGACTGGAGAATACATGAATGACCCAAGCCCTCAGACTTGTGTTTGCGGCAAGGGTCACAGCGCCTCGGACTGGAAAATACATGAATGACCCAAGCCCTCAGGCTTGCGTGTGCGGCAAGGGTCACAGCGCCTCGGACTGGAGAATACATGAATGACCCAAGCCTTCAGACTTGCATGTGGGGCAAGGGTCACAGCGCCTCGGACTGGAGAATACATGAATGACCCAAGCCCTCAGACTTGCCTGTGCGGCAAGGGTCACAGCGCCTCAGACCTTAGAATACAAGAATGACCCAAGCCCTCAGACTTGCGTGTGCGGCAAGGGTCACAGCGCCTCGGACTGGAGAATACATGAATGACCCAAGCCCTCAGACTTGCGTGTGCGGCAAGGGTCCCAGCGCCTCACACTGGAGAATACATGAATGACCCAGCCCTCAGACTTGCCTGTGCGTCAAGGGTCCCAGCGCCTCAGACTATAGAATAAATGAATGACCCAGCCCTCAGACTTGCGTGTGCGGCAAGGGTCCCAGAGCCTCAGACTGGAGAATACACAAATGACCCAGCCCTCAGACTTGCGTGTGCGGCAAGGGTCACAGCGCCTCAGACTGGAGAATACATGAATGACCCAGCCCTCAGACTTGCATGTGCGGCAAGGGTCCCAGCGCCTCAGACTGTAGAATACATGAATGACCCAGCCCTCAGACTTGCGTGTGCGGCAAGGGTCCCAGCGCCTCAGACTGGCGAATACATGAATGACCCAGCCCCCAGACTTGCGTGTGCGGCAAGGGTCACAGCGCCTCAGACTGGAGAATACATGAATGACCCAGCCCTCAGACTTGCGTGTGAGGCAAGGGTCACAGCACCTCAGACTGGAGAATACATGAATGACCCAGCCCTCAGACTTGCGTGTGCGGCAAGGGTCACAGCGCCTCAGACTGGAGAACACACGAATGACCCAGCCCTCAGACTTGCGTGTGCGGCAAGGGTCACAGCGCCTCAGACTGGGGAACACATGAATGACCCAGCCCTCAGACTTGCTTGTGCAGCAAGGGTGACAGCGCCTCAGACTGGAGAACACATGAATGACCCAGCCCTCAGACTTGCGTGTGCAGCAAGGGTCCCAGCGCCTCAGACTGGAGAATACATGAATGACCCAGACTTCCGTGTGCGGCAAGGGTCCCAGCGCCTCAGACTGGAGAATACATGAATGACCCAGCCCTCAGACTTCCGTGTGCGGCAAGGGTCCCAGCGCCTCAGACTGGAGAATACATGAATGACCCAGCCCTCAGACTTGCGTGTGCGGCAAGGGTCCCTGCGCCTCAGACTGGAGAATACAGGAATGACCCAGTCCTCAGACTTGCATGTGCGGCAAGGGTCCCAGCGCCTCAGACTGGAGAATACACGAATGACCCAGCCCTCAGACTTGCGTGTGCGGCAACGGTCCCAGCGCCTCAGACTGGAGAATACACGAATGACCCAGCCCTCAGACTTGCGTGTGCGGCAAGGGTCCCAGCGCCTCAGACGGGAGAATACATGAATGACTCAGCCCTCAGACTTGCGTGTGCGGCAAGGTTCACAGCGCCTCAGACGGGAGAATACATGAATGACCCAGCCCTCAGACTTGCGGGTGCGGCAAGGGTCCCAGCGCCTCAGACTGGAGAATACATGAATGACCCAAGCCCTCAGACTTGCGGGTGCGGCAAGGGTCCCAGCGCCTCAGACTGGAGAATACATGAATGACCCAGCCCTCAGACTTGCGTGTGCGGCAAGGGTCCCAGCGCCTCAGACTGGAGAATACATGAATGACCCGGGCCTCAGACTTGCGTGTGCGGCAAGGGTCCCAGCGCCTCAGACAATACATGAATGACCCAGCCCTCAGACTTGCGTGTGCGGCAAGGGTCCCAGCGCCTCAGACTGGAGAATACATGAATGACCCAGCCCTCAGACTTGCGTGTGCGGCAAGGGCCACAGCGCCTCAGACTGGAGAATACATGAATGACCCAGCCCTCAGACTTGCGTGTGCGGCAAGGGTCCCAGCGCCTCAGACTGGAGAATACATGAATGACCCAGCCCTCAGACTTGCGTGTGCGGCAAGGTTCACAGCGCCTCAGACGGGAGAATACATGAATGACCCAGCCCTCAGACTTGCGGGTGCGGCAAGGGTCCCAGCGCCTCAGACTGGAGAATACATGAATGACCCAGCCCTCAGACTTGCGTGTGCGGCAAGGTTCACAGAGCCTCAGACTGGAGAATACATGAATGATCCAGCCCTCAGACTTGCGTGTGCAGCAAGTGTCCCAGCGCCTCAGAATGGAGAATACATGAATGACCCACCCCTCAGACTTGCGTGTGCGGCAAGGGTCCCAGCGCCACAGAATGGAGAATACATGAATGACCCAGCCCTCAGACTTGCGTGTACGGCAAGGGTCCCAGCGCCTCAGACAGGAAAATACATGAATGACCCAGCCCTCAGACTTGCGTGTGCAGCAAGGGTCACAGCGCCTCGGACTGGAGAATACATGAATGACCCAGCACTCAGACTTGCGTGTGCGGCAAGGGTCACAGCGCCTCAGACTGGAGAATACATGAATGACCCAGCCCTCAGACTTGCGTGTGCGGCATGGGTCCCAGCACCTCAGACTGTAGAATACATGAAAGACCCAAGCCCTCAGACTTGCATGTGGGGCAAGGGTCACAGCGCCTCGGACAGGAGAATACATGAATTGCCCAAGCCCTCAGACTTGCGTGTGCGGCAAGGGTCACAGCGCCTCAGACTGGAGAACACATGAATGACCCAAGCCCTCAGATTGCGTGTGCGGCAAGTGTCCCAGCGCCTCAGAATGGAGAATACATGAATGACCCACCCCTCAGACTTGCGTGTGCGGCAAGGGTCCCAGCGCCACAGAATGGAGAATACATGAATGACCCAGCCCTCAGACTTGCGTGTGCGGCAAGGGTCCCAGCGCCTCAGACTGTAGAATACGTGAATGACCCAGCCCTCAGACTTGCGTGTGCGGCAAGGGTCCCAGCGCCTCAGACTGGCGAATACATGAATGACCCAGCCCTCAGACTTGCGTGTGCGGCAAGGGTCACAGCGCCTCAGACTGGAGAATACATGAATGACCCAGCCCTCAGACTTGCGTGTGAGGCAAGGGTCACAGCGCCTCAGACTGGAGAATACATGAATGACCCAGCCCTCAGACTTGCGTGTGCGGCAAGGGTCACAGCGCCTCAGACTGGAGAACACACGAATGACCCAGCCCTCAGACTTGCGTGTGCGGCAAGGGTCACAGCGCCTCAGACTGGAGAACACATGAATGACCCAGCCCTCAGACTTGCTTGTGCAGCAAGGGTGACAGCGCCTCAGACTGGAGAACACATGAATGACCCAGCCCTCAGACTTGCGTGTGCAGCAAGGGTCCCAGCGCCTCAGACTGGAGAATACATGAATGACCCAGCCCTCAGACTTCTGTGTGCGGCAAGGGTCCCAGCGCCTCAGACTTCAGAATGCATGAATGACCCAGCCCTCAGACTTGCGTGTGCGGCAAGGGTCCCAGCGCCTCAGACTGGAGAATACATGAATGACCCAGCACTCAGACTTGCGTGAGCGGCAAGGGTCACAGCGCCTCAGACTGGAGAATACATGAATGACCCAGCCCTCAGACTTGCGTGTGCGGCAAGGGTCACAGCGCCTCAGACTGGAGAATACATGAATGACCCAGCCCTCAGACTTGCGTGAGCGGCAAGGGTCACAGCGCCTCAGACTGGAGAACACATGAATGACCCAGCCCTCAGACTTGCGTGTGCAGCAAGGGTTTCAGCGCCTCGGACTGGAGAATACATGAATGACCCAAGCCTTCAGACTTGCATGTGGGGCAAGGGTCACAGCGCCTCGGACTGGAGAATACATGAATGACCCAAGCCCTCAGACTTGCCTGTGCGGCAAGGGTCACAGCGCCTCAGACTGGAGAATACAAGAATGACCCAAGCCCTCAGACTTGCGTGTGCGGCAAGGGTCACAGCGCCTCGGACTGGAGAATACATGAATGACCCAAGCCCTCAGACTTGCGTGTGCGGCAAGGGTCCCAGCGCCTCACACTGGAGAATACATGAATGACCCAGCCCTCAGACTTGCCTGTGCGTCAAGGGTCCCAGCGCCTCAGACTGGAGAATAAATGAATGACCCAGCCCTCAGACTTGCGTGTGCGGCAAGGGTCCCAGCGCCTCAGACTGGAGAATACACAAATGACCCAGCCCTCAGACTTGCGTGTGCGGCAAGGGTCACAGCGCCTCAGACTGGAGAATACATGAATGACCCAGCCCTCAGACTTGCGTGTGCGGCAAGGGTCCCAGCGCCTCAGACTGTAGAATACATGAATGACCCAGCCCTCAGACTTGTGTGTGCGGCAAGGGTCCCAGCGCCTCAGACTGGCGAATACATGAATGACCCAGCCCTCAGACTTGCGTGTGCGGCAAGGGTCACAGCGCCTCAGACTGGAGAATACATGAATGACCCAGCCCTCAGACTTGCGTGTGAGGCAAGGGTCACAGCGCCTCAGACTGGAGAATACACGAATAACCCAGCCCTCAGACTTGCGTGTGCGGCAAGGGTCACAGCGCCCTCAGACTGGAGAACACACGAATGACCCAGCCCTCAGACTTGCGTGTGCGGCAAGGGTCACAGCGCCTCAGACTGGAGAACACATGAATGACCCAGCCCTCAGACTTGCATGTGCAGCAAGGGTGACAGCGCCTCAGACTGGAGAACACATGAATGACCCAGCCCTCAGACTTGCGTGTGCAGCAAGGGTCCCAGCGCCTCAGACTGGAGAATACATGAATGACCCAGCCCTCAGACTTCCGTGTGCGGCAAGGGTCCCAGCGCCTCAGACTGGAGAATACATGAATGACCCAGCCCTCAGACTTCCGTGTGTGGCAAGGGTCCCAGCGCCTCAGACTGGAGAATACATGAATGACCCAGCCCTCAGACTTGCCTGTGCGGCAAGGGTCCCTGCGCCTCAGACTGGAGAATACAGGAATGACCCAGTCCTCAGACTTGCATGTGCGGCAAGGGTCCCAGCGCCTCAGACTGGAGAATACACGAATGACCCAGCCCTCAGACTTGCGTGTGCGGCAAGGGTCCCAGCGCCTCAGACTGGAGAATACACGAATGACCCAGCCCTCAGACTTGCGTGTGCGGCAAGGGTCCCAGCGCCTCAGACGGGAGAATACATGAATGACTCAGCCCTCAGACTTGCGTGTGAGGCAAGGTTCACAGCGCCTCAGACGGGAGAATACATGAATGACCCAGCCCTCAGACTTGCGGGTGCGGCAAGGGTCCCAGCGCCTCAGACTGGAGAATACATGAATGACCCAAGCCCTCAGACTTGCGGGTGCGGCAAGGGTCCCAGCGCCTCAGACTAGAGAATACATGAATGACCCAGCCCTCAGACTTGCATGTGCGGCAAGGGTCCCAGCGCCTCAGACTGGAGAATACATGAATGACCCGGGCCTCAGACTTGCGTGTGCGGCAAGGGTCCCAGCGCCTCAGACAATACATGAATGACCCAGCCCTCAGACTTGCGTGTGCGGCAAGGGTCCCAGCGCCTCAGACTGGAGAATACATGAATGACCCAGCCCTCAGACTTGCATGTGCGGCAAGGGCCACAGCGCCTCAGACTGGAGAATACATGAATGACCCAGCCCTCAGACTTGCGTGTGCTGCAAGGGTCACAGCGCCTCAGACTGGAGAATACATGAACGACCCAGCCCTCAGACTTGCGTGTGCGGCAAGGGTCACAGCCCCTCAGACTGGAGAATACATGAATGACCCAAGCCCTCAGACTTGCGTGTGCGGCAAGGGTCCCAGTGCCTCAGACTGGAGAATACATGAATGACCCAGCCCTCAGACTTGCGTGTGCGGCAAGGGTCCCAGCGCCTCAGACTGGAGAATACATGAATGACACAGCCCTCAGACTTGCGTGTGCGGCAAGGGTCCCAGCGCCTCAGACTGGAGAATACATGAATGACCCAGCCCTCAGACTTGCGTGTGCGGCAAGGTTCACAGCGCCTCAGACGGGAGAATACATGAATGACCCAGCCCTCAGACTTGCGGGTGCGGCAAGAGTCCCAGCGCCTCAGACTGTAGAATACATGAATGACCCGGCCCTCAGACTTGCGTGTGCGGCAAGATTCACAGAGCCTCAGACTGGAGAATACATGAATGATCCAGCCCTCAGACTTGCGTGTGCGGCAAGTGTCCCAGCGCCTCAGAATGGAGAATACATGAATGACCCACCCCTCAGACTTGCGTGTGCGGCAAGGGTCCCAGCGCCACAGAATGGAGAATACATGAATGACCCAGCCCTCAGACTTGCGTGTACGGCAAGGGTCCCAGCGCCTCAGACAGGAAAATACATGAATGACCCAGCCCTCAGACTTGCGTGTGAGCAAGGGTCACAGCGCCTCGGACTGGAGAATACATGAATGACCCAGCCCTCAGACTTGCGTGTGCGGCAAGGGTCACAGCGCCTCAGACTGGAGAATACATGAATGACCCAGCCCTCAGACTTGCGTGTGCGGCATGGGTCCCAGCGCCTCAGACTGTAGAATACATGAATGACCCAAGCCCTCAGACTTGCATGTGGGGCAAGGGTCACAGCGCCTCGGACAGGAGAATACATGAATTGCCCAAGCCCTCAGACTTGCGTGTGCGGCAAGGGTCACAGCGCCTCAGACTGGAGAACACATGAATGACCCAAGCCCTCAGACTTGCGTGTGCGGCAAGTGTCCCAGCGCCTCAGAATGGAGAATACATGAATGACCCACCCCTCAGACTTGCGTGTGCGGCAAGGGTCCCAGCGCCACAGAATGGAGAATACATGAATGACCCAGCCCTCAGACTTGCGTGTGCGGCAAGGGTCCCAGCGCCTCAGACTGTAGAATACATGAATGACCCAGCCCTCAGACTTGCGTGTGCGGCAAGGGTCCCAGCGCCTCAGACTGGCGAATACATGAATGACCCAGCCCTCAGACTTGCGGGTGCGGCAAGGGTCACAGCGCCTCAGACTGGAGAATACATGAATGACCCAGCCCTCAGACTTGCGTGTGAGGCAAGGGTCACAGCGCCTCAGACTGGAGAATACATGAATGACCCAGCCCTCAGACTTGCGTGTGCGGCAAGGGTCACAGAGCCTCAGACTGGAGAACACACGAATGACCCAGCCCTCAGACTTGCGTGTGCGGCAAGGGTCACAGCGCCTCAGACTGGAGAACACATGAATGACCCAGCCCTCAGACTTGCTTGTGCAGCAAGGGTGACAGCGCCTCAGACTGGAGAACACATGAATGACCCAGCCCTCAGACTTGCGTGTGCAGCAAGGGTCCCAGCGCCTCAGACTGGAGAATACATGAATGACCCAGCCCTCAGACTTCCGTGTGCGGCAAGGGTCCCAGCGCCTCAGACTGGAGAATACATGAATGACCCAGCCCTCAGACTTCCGTGTGCGGCAAGGGTCCCAGCGTCTCAGACTGGAGAATACATGAATGACCCAGCCCTCAGACTTGCGTGTGCGGCAAGGGTCCCTGCGCCTCAGACTGGAGAATACAGGAATGACCCAGTCCTCAGACTTGCATGTGCGGCAAGGGTCCCAGCGCCTCAGACTGGAGAATACACGAATGACCCAGCCCTCAGACTTGCGTGTGCGGCAAGGGTCCCAGCGCCTCAGACTGGAGAATACACGAATGACCCAGCCCTCAGACTTGCGTGTGCGGCAAGGGTCCCAGCGCCTCAGACGGGAGAATACATGAATGACTCAGCCCTCAGACTTGCGTGTGCGGCAAGGTTCACAGCGCCTCAGACGGGAGAATACATGAATGACCCAGCCCTCAGACTTGCGGGTGCGGCAAGGGTCCCAGTGCCTCAGACTAGAGACTACATGAATGACCCAAGCCCTCAGACTTGCGGGTGCGGCAAGGGTCCCAGCGCCTCGGACTGGAGAATACATGAATGACCCAGCCCTCAGACTTGCGTGTGCGGCAAGGGTCCCAGCGCCTCAGACTGGAGAATACATGAATGACCCGGGCCTCAGAC
The DNA here is from genome assembly GCF_964261635.1 of Lissotriton helveticus. NCBI lineage: Eukaryota > Metazoa > Chordata > Amphibia > Caudata > Salamandridae > Lissotriton > Lissotriton helveticus. Next base: position 2,922,100 of record NW_027611659.1, on the reverse strand, counting down.
TTGCGTGTGCGGCAAGGGTCCCAGCGCCTCAGACAATACATGAATGACCCAGCCCTCAGACTTGCGTGTGCGGCAAGGGTCCCAGCGCCTCAGACTGGAGAATACATGAATGACCCAGCCCTCAGACTTGCGTGTGCGGCAAGGGCCACAGCGCCTCAGACTGGAGAATACATGAATGACCCAGCCCTCAGACTTGCGTGTGCTGCAAGGGTCACAGCGCCTCAGACTGGAGAATACATGAACGACCCAGCCCTCAGACTTGCGTGTGCGGCAAGGGTCACAGCCCCTCAGACTGGAGAATACATGAATGACCCAAGCCCTCAGACTTGCGTGTGCGGCAAGGGTCCCAGCGCCTCAGACTGGAGAATACATGAATGACCCAGCCCTCAGACTTGCACGTGCAGCAAGGGTCCCAGCGCCTCAGACTGGAGAGTACATGAATGACCCAGCCCTCAGACTTGCGTGTGCGGCAAGGGTCCCAGGGCCTCAGACTGGAGAATACATGAATGACCCAGCCCTCAGACTTGCGTGTGCGGCAAGGTTCACAGCGCCTCAGACGGGAGAATACATGAATGACCCAGCCCTCAGACTTGCGGGTGCGGCAAGGGTCCCAGCGCCTCAGACTGGAGAATACATGAATGACCCAGCCCTCAGACTTGCGTGTGCGGCAAGGTTCACAGAGCCTCAGACTGGAGAATACATGAATGATCCAGCCCTCAGACTTGCGTGTGCGGCAAGGGTCATAGCGCCTCGGACTGGAGAATACATGAATGACCCAGCCCTCAGACTTGCGTGTGCGGCAAGGGTCACAGCGCCTCAGACTGGAGAATACATGAATGACCCAGCCCTCAGACTTGCGTGTACGGCAAGGGTCCCAGCGCCTCAGACAGGAAAATACATGAATGACCCAGCCCTCAGACTTGCGTGTGCAGCAAGGGTCACAGCGCCTCGGACTGGAGAATACATGAATGACCCAGCCCTCAGACTTGCGTGTGCGGCAAGGGTCACAGCGCCTCAGACTGGAGAATACATGAATGACCCAGCCCTCAGACTTGCGTGTGCGGCATGGGTCCCAGCGCCTCAGACTGTAGAATACATGAATGACCCAAGCCCTCAGACTTGCATGTGGGGCAAGGGTCACAGCGCCTCGGACAGGAGAATACATGAATTGCCCAAGCCCTCAGACTTGCGTGTGCGGCAAGGGTCACAGCGCCTCAGACTGGAGAACACATGAATGACCCAAGCCCTCAGACTTGCGTGTGCGGCAAGGGTCACAGTGCCTCGGACGGGAGAATACATGAATGACCCAAGCCCTCAGACTTGCGTGTGCGGCAAGGGTCCCAGCGCCTCACACTGGAGAATACATGAATGACCCAGCCCTCAGACTTGCCTGTGCGTCAAGGGTCCCATCGCCTCAGACTGGAGAATACATGAATGACCCAGCCCTCAGACTTGCGTGTGCGGCAAGGGTCACAGCGCCTCAGACTGGAGAATACATGAATGACCCAGCCCTCAGACTTGCGTGTGCGGCAAGGGTCACAGCGCCTCAGACTGGAGAATACATGAATGACCCAGCCCTCAGACTTGCGTGTGCAGCAAGGGTCACAGCGCCTCAGACTGGAGAACACATGAATGACCCATCCCTCAGACTTGCGTGTGCGGCAAGGGTCACAGCGCCTCAGGCTGGAGAACACATGAATGAGCCAGCCCTCAGACTTGCGTGTGCGGCAAGGGTCACAGCGCCTCAGACTGGAGAATACATGAATGACCCAACCCTCAGACTTGCATTTGCGGCAAGTGTCCCAGCGCCTCAGACTGTAGAATACATGAATGACCCAGCCCTCAGACTTGCGTGTGCGGCAAGGGTCCCAGCGCCTCAGACTGGAGAATACACGAATGACCCAGCCCTCGGACTTGCGTGTGCGGCATGGGTCCCAGCGCCTCAGACTGGAGAATACACAAATGACCCAGCCCTCAGACTTGCGTGTGCGGCAAGGGTCACAGCGCCTCAGACTGGAGAATACATGAATGACCCACCCCCCAGACTTGCGTGTGCGGCAAGGGTCCCAGCGCCTCAGACTGGAGAATACATGAATGACCCAGCACTCAGACTTGCGTGAGCGGCAAGGGTCACAGCGCCTCAGACTGGAGAATACATAAATGACCCAACCCTCAGACTTGCATTTGCGGCAAGTGTCCCAGCGCCTCAGACTGTAGAATACATGAATGACCCAGCCCTCAGACTTGCGTGTGCGGCAAGGGTCCCAGCGCCTCAGACTGGAGAATACACGAATGACCCAGCCCTCGGACTTGCGTGTGCGGCATGGGTCCCAGCGCCTCAGACTGGAGAATACATGAATGACCCACCCCCCAGACTTGCGTGTGCGGCAAGGGTCCCAGCGCCTCAGACTGGAGAATACATGAATGACCCAGCCCTCAGACTTGCGTGTGCGGCAAGGTTCACAGCGCCTCAGACGGGAGAATACATGAATGACCCAGCCCTCAGACTTGCGGGTGCGGCAAGGGTCCCAGCGCCTCAGACTGGAGAATACATGAATGACCCAGCCCTCAGACTTGCGTGTGCGGCAAGGTTCACAGCGCCTCAGACTGGAGAATACATGAATGATCCAGCCCTCAGACTTGCGTGTGCGGCAAGTGTCCCAGTGCCTCAGACTGGAGAATACATGAATGGCCCACCCCTCAGACTTGCGTGTGCGGCAAGGGTCCTAGCGCCACAGAATGGAGAATACATGAATGACCCAGCCCTCAGACTTGCGTGTACGGCAAGGGTCCCAGCGCCTCAGACAGGAGAAAACATGAATGACCCAATCCTCAGACTTGCGTGTGCAGCAAGGGTCACGGCGCCTCGGACTGGAGAATACATGAATGACCCAGCCCTAAGATTTGCGTGTGCGTCAAGGGCCTCAGCGCCTCGGGCTGGAGAACACATGAATGACCCAGCCCTCAGACTTGCGTGTGCGGCAAGGGTATCAGCGCCTCAGACTGGAGAATACATGAATGACCCAAGCCCTCAGACTTGCGTGTGCGGCAAGGGTAACAGCGCCTCAGACTGGAGAATTATGAATGACCCAAGCCCTCAGACTTGCATGTGGGGCAAGGGTCACAGCGCCTCGGACAGGAGAATACATGAATGACCCAAGCCCTCAGACTTGCGTGTGCGGCAGGGGTCACAGCGCCTCAGACTGGAGAACACATGAATGACCCAAGCCCTCAGACTTGCGTGTGCGGCAAGGGTCACAGCGCCTCCGACTGGAGAATGCATGAATGACCCAAGCCCTCAGACTTGCGTGTGCGGCAAGGGTCCCAGCGCCTCACACTGGAGAATACATGAATGACCCAGCCCTCAGACTTGTCTGTGCGTCAAGGGTCCCAGCGCCTCAGACTGGAAAATACATGAATGACCCAGCCCTCAGACTTGCGTGTGCGGCAAGGGTCACAGCGCCTCAGACTGGAGAATACATGAATGACCCAGCCCTCAGACTTGCGTATGCGGCAAGGGTCCCAGCGCCTCAGACTGTAGAATACATGAATGACCCAAGCCCTCAGACTTGCATGTGGGGCAAGGGTCACAGCGCCTCGGACAGGAGAATACATGAATGACCCAAGCCCTCAGACTTGCGTGTGCGGCAAGGGTCACAACGCCTCAGACTGGAGAACACATGAATGACCCAAGCCCTCAGACTTGCGTGTGCGGCAAGGGTCACAGCGCCTCGGACTGGAGAATACATGAATGACCCAAGCCCTCAGACTTGCGTGTGCGGCAAGGGTCCCAGCGCCTCACACTGGAGAATACATGAATGACCCAGCCCTCAGACTTGCCTGTGTGTCAAGGGTCCCAGCGCCTCAGACTGGAGAATACATGAATGACCCAGCCCTCAGACTTGCGTGTGCGGCAAGGGTCCCAGCGCCTCAGACTGCAGAATACATGAATGACCCAGCCCTCAGACTTGCGTGTGCGGCAAGGGTCCCAGCGCCTCAGACTGGAGAATACATGAATGACCCAGCACTCAGACTTGCGTGAGCGGCAAGGTTCACAGCGCCTCAGACTGGAGAATACATAAATGACCCAGCCCTCAGACTTGCGTGTGCAGCAAGGGTCACAGCGCCTCAGACTGGAGAATACATGAATGACCCAGCCCTCAGACTTGCGTGTGCGGCAAGGGTCACAGCGCCTCAGACTGGAGAACACATGAAGGACCCAGTCCTCAGACTTGACTTGCGGCAAGGGTCACAGCGCCTCAGACTGGAGAATACATGAATGACCCAACCCTCAGACCTGCCTTTGCGGCAAGGGTCCCAGCGCCTCAGACTGTAGAATACATCAATGATCCAGCCCTCAGACTTGCGTGCTGGGCTAGGGTCCAAGCGCCTCAGACTGGAGAATACATGAATGACCCAGCACTCAGACTTGCGTGTGCGGCAAGGGTCTCAGCGCCTCGGACTGGAGAATACATGAATGACCCAAGCCCTCAGACTTGCGTGTGCGGCAAGGGTAACAGCGCATCAGACTGGAGAATACATGAATGACCCAAGCCCTCAGACTTGCATGTGGGGCAAGGGTCACAGCGCCTCGGACAGGAGAATACATGAATGACCCAAGCCCTCAGACTTGCATGTGCGGCAGGGGTCACAGCGCCTCAGACTGGAGAACACATGAATGACCCAAGCCCTCAGACTTGCGTGTGCGGCAAGGGTCACAGCGCCTCGGACTGGAGAATGCATGAATGACCCAAGCCCTCAGACTTGCGTGTGCGGCAAGGGTCCCAGCGCCTCACACTGGAGAATACATGAATGACCCAGCCCTCAGACTTGTCTGTGCGTCAAGGGTCCCAGCGCCTCAGACTGGAGAATACATGAATGACCCAAGCCCTCAGACTTGCGTGTGCGGCAAGGGTCACAGCGCCTCAGACTGGAGAATACATGAATGACCCAGCCCTCAGACTTGCGTATGCGGCAAGGGTCCCAGCGCCTCAGACTGTAGAATACATGAATGACCCAAGCCCTCAGACTTGCATGTGGGGCAAGGGTCACAGCGCCTCGGACAGGAGAATACATGAATGACCCAAGCCCTCAGACTTGCGTGTGCGGCAAGGGTCACAACGCCTCAGACTGGAGAACACATGAATGACCCAAGCCCTCAGACTTGCGTGTGCGGCAAGGGTCACAGCGCCTCGGACTGGAGAATACATGAATGACCCAAGCCCTCAGACTTGCGTGTGCGGCAAGGGTCCCAGCGCCTCACACTGGAGAATACATGAATGACCCAGCCCTCAGACTTGCCTGTGTGTCAAGGGTCCCATCGCCTCAGACTGGAGAATACATGAATGACCCAGCCCTCAGACTTGCGTGTGCGGCAAGGGTCACAGTGCCTCAGACTGCAGAATACATGAATGACCCAGCCCTCAGACTTGCGTGTGCGGCAAGGGTCCCAGCGCCTCAGACTGGAGAATACATGAATGACCCAGCACTCAGACTTGCGTGAGCGGCAAGGGTCACAGCGCCTCAGACTGGAGAATACATAAATGACGCAGCCCTCAGACTTGCGTGTGCGGCAAGGGTCACAGCGCCTCAGACTGGAGAATACATGAATGACCCAGCCCTCAGACTTGCGTGTGCGGCAAGGGTCACAGCGCCTCAGACTGGAGAACACATGAAGGACCCAGTCCTCAGACTTGACTTGCGGCAAGGGTCACAGCGCCTCAGACTGGAGAATACATGAATGACCCAACCCTCAGACCTGCCTTTGCGGCAAGGGTCCCAGCGCCTCAGACTGTAGAATACATCAATGATCCAGCCCTCAGACTTGCGTGCTGGGCTAGGGTCCAAGCGCCTCTGACTGGAGAATACATGAATGACCCAGCACTCAGACTTGCGTGAGCGGCTAGGGTCACAGCGCCTCAGACTGGAGAATACATGAATGACCCAGCCCTCAGACTTGCGTGAGCGGCAAGGGTCACAGCGCCTCAGACTGGAGAACACATGAATGACCCAGCCCACAGACTTGCGTGTGCGGCAAGGGTCTCAGCACCTTGGACTGGAGAACACATGAATGACCCAGCCCTCAGACTTGCGTGTGCAGCAAGGGTTTCAGCGACTCGGACTGGAGAATACATGAATGACCCAAGCCCTCAGACTTGTGTGTGCGGCAAGGGTCACAGCACCTCGGACTGGAAAATACATGAATGACCCAAGCCCTCAGGCTTGCGTGTGCGGCAAGGGTCACAGCGCCTCGGACTGGAGAATACATGAATGACCCAAGCCTTCAGACTTGTATGTGGGGCAAGGGTCACAGCGCCTCGGACTGGAGAATACATGAATGACCCAAGCCCTCAGACTTGCCTGTGCGGCAAGGGTCACAGCGCCTCAGACTGGAGAATACAAGAATGACCCAAGCCCTCAGACTTGCGTGTGCGGCAAGGGTCACAGCGCCTCGGACTGGAGAATACATGAATGACCCAAGCCCTCAGACTTGCGTGTGCGGCAAGGGTCCCAGCGCCTCACACTGGAGAATACATGAATGACCCAGCCCTCAGACTTGCCTGTGCGTCAAGGGTCCCAGCGCCTCAGACTGGAGAATAAATGAATGACCCAGCCCTCAGACTTGCGTGTGCGGCAAGGGTCCCAGCGCCTCAGACTGGAGAATACACAAATGACCCGGCCCTCAGACTTGCGTGTGCGGCAAGGGTCACAGCGCCTCAGACTGGAGAATACCTGAATGACCCAGCCCTCAGACTTGCGTGTGCGGCAAGGGTCCCAGCGCCTCAGACTGTAGAATACATGAATGACCCAGCCCTCAGACTTGCGTGTGCGGCAAAGTAAAGTAAAGTAAAGTCCACATTTGTAAAGCGCACAATCACCCGTAAGGGTCTCTAGGCGCTGGGGGGCCGTCGGGGAGATTAAGCGAGCTATTGCCCAGAGTCACATGGTGCTGGGCTAACCTGCCGCCGGAGCCGGGGATCGAACCGTGGTCCCCAGATTCCAGCGTCAGTCGCCCTGGCCGCGGCGCCACACCTCTCCCATCGGGTCCCAGCGCCTCAGACTGGCGAATACATGAATGACCCAGCCCTCAGACTTGCGTGTGCGGCAAGGGTCACAGCGCCTCAGACTGGAGAATACATGAATGACCCAGCCCTCAGACTTGCGTGTGAGGCAAGGGTCACAGCACCTCAGACTGGAGAATACATGAATGACCCAGCCCTCAGACTTGCGTGTGCGGCAAGGGTCACAGCGCCTCAGACTGGAGAACACACGAATGACCCAGCCCTCAGACTTGCGTGTGCGGCAAGGGTCACAGCGCCTCAGACTGGAGAACACATGAATGACCCAGCCCTCAGACTTGCTTGTGCAGCAAGGGTGACAGCGCCTCAGACTGGAGAACACATGAATTACCCAGCCCTCAGACTTGCGTGTGCAGCAAGGGTCCCAGCGCCTCAGACTGGAGAATACATGAATGACCCAGCCCTCAGACTTCCGTGTGCGGCAAGGGTCCCAGCGCCTCAGACTGGAGAATACATGAATGACCCAGCCCTCAGACTTCCGTGTGCGGCAAGGGTTCCAGCGCCTCAGACTGGAGAATACATGAATGACCCAGCCCTCAGACTTGCGTGTGCGGCAAGGGTCCCTGCGCCTCAGACTGGAGAATACAGGAATGACCCAGTCCTCAGACTTGCATGTGCGGCAAGGGTCCCAGCGCCTCAGACTGGAGAATACATGAATGACCCAGCCCTCAGACTTGCGTGTGCGGCAAGGGTCCCAGCGCCTCAGACTGGAGAATACACGAATGACCCAGCCCTCAGACTTGCGTGTGCGGCAAGGGTCCCAGCGCCTCAGACGGGAGAATACATGAATGACTCAGCCCTCAGACTTGCGTGTGAGGCAAGGTTCACAGCGCCACAGACTGGAGAATACATGAATGACCCAGCCCTCAGACTTGCGGGTGCGGCAAGGGTCCCAGCGCCTCAGACTGGAGAATACATGAATGACCCAAGCCCTCAGACTTGCGGGTGCGGCAAGGGTCCCAGCGCCTCAGACTGGAGAATACATGAATGACCCAGCCCTCAGACTTGCGTGTGTGGCAAGGGTCCCAGCGCCTCAGACTGGAGAATACATGAATGACCCGGGCCTCAGACTTGCGTGTGCGGCAAGGGTCCCAGCGCCTCAGACAATACATGAATGACCCAGCCCTCACACTTGCGTGTGCGGCAAGGGTCCCAGCGCCTCAGACTGGAGAATACATGAATGACCCAGCCCTCAGACTTGCGTGTGCGGCAAGGGCCACAGCGCCTCAGACTGGAGAATACATGAATGACCCAGCCCTCAGACTTGCGTGTGCTGCAAGGGTCACAGCGCCTCAGACTGGAGAATACATGAACGACCCAGCCCTCAGACTTGCGGGTGCGGCAAGGGTCACAGCCCCTCAAACTGGAGAATACATGAATGACCCAAGCCCTCAGACATGCGTGTGCCGCTAGGGTCCCAGCGCCTCAGACTGGAGAATACATGAATGACCCAGCCCTCAGACTTGCGTGTGCGGCAAGGGTCCCAGCGCCTCAGACTGGAGAATACATGAATGACCCAGCCCTCAGACTTGCGTGTGCGGCAAGGGTCCCAGCGCCTCAGACTGGAGAATACATGAATGACCCAGCCCTCAGACTTGCGTGTGCGGCAAGGTTCACAGCGCCTCAGACGGGAGAATACATGAATGACCCAGCCCTCAGACTTGCGGGTGCGGCAAGGGTCCCAGCGCCTCAGACTGGAGAATACATGAATGACCCAAGCCCTCAGACTTGCGTGTGCCGCAAGGGTCCCAGCGCCTCAGACTGGAGAATACATGAATGACCCAGCCCTCAGACTTGCGTGTGCGGCAAGTGTCCCAGCGCCTCAGAATGGAGAATACATGAATGACCCAGCCCTCAGACTTGCGTGTGCGGCAAGGGTCCCAGCGCCTCAGACTGGAGAATACATGAATGACCCAGCCCTCAGACTTGCGTGTGCGGCAAGGGTCCCAGCGCCTCAGACTGGAGAATACATGAATGACCCAGCCCTCAGACTTGCGTGTGCGGCAAGGTTCACAGCGCCTCAGACGGGAGAATACATGAATGACCCAGCCCTCAGACTTGCGGGTGCGGCAAGGGTCCCAGCGCCTCAGACTGGAGAATACATGAATGACCCAAGCCCTCAGACTTGCGTGTGCCGCAAGGGTCCCAGCGCCTCAGACTGGAGAATACATGAATGACCCAGCCCTCAGACTTGCGTGTGCGGCAAGTGTCCCAGCGCCTCAGAATGGAGAATACATGAATGACCCACCCCTCAGACTTGCGTGTGCGGCAAGGGTCCCAGCGCCACAGAATGGAGAATACATGAATGACCCAGCCCTCAGACTTGCGTGTACGGCAAGGGTCCCAGCGCCTCAGACAGGAAAATACATGAATGACCCAGACCTCAGACTTGCGTGTGCAGCAAGGGTCACAGCGCCTCGGACTGGAGAATACATGAATGACCCAGCCCTCAGACTTGCGTGTGCGGCAAGGGTCACAGCGCCTCAGACTGGAGAATACATGAATGACCCAGCCCTCAGACTTGCGTGTGCGGCATGGGTCCCAGCGCCTCAGACTGTAGAATACATGAATGACCCAAGCCCTCAGACTTGCATGTGGGGCAAGGGTCACAGTGCCTCGGACAGGAGAATACATGAATTGCCCAAGCCCTCAGACTTGCGTGTGCGGCAAGGGTCACAGCGCCTCAGACTGGAGAACACATGAATGACCCAAGCCCTCAGACTTGCGTGTGTGGCAAGGGTCACAGCGCCTCGGACGGGAGAATACATGAATGACCCAAGCCCTCAGACTTGCGTGTGCGGCAAGGGTCCCAGCGCCTCACACTGGAGAATACATGAATGACCCAGCCCTCAGACTTGCCTGTGCGTCAAGGGTCCCATCGCCTCAGACTGGAGAATACATGAATGACCCAGCCCTCAGACTTGCGTGTGCGGCAAGGGTCACAGCGCCTCAGACTGGAGAATACATGAATGACCCAGCCCTCAGACTTGCGTGTGCGGCAAGGGTCACAGCGCCTCAGACTGGAGAATACATGAATGACCCAGCCCTCAGACTTGCGTGTGCAGCAAGGGTCACAGCGCCTCAGACTGGAGAACACATGAATGACCCAGCCCTCAGACTTGCGTGTGCGGCAAGGGTCACAGCGCCTCAGGCTGGAGAACACATGAATGAGCCAGCCCTCAGACTTGCATGTGTGGCAAGGGTCTCAGCGCCTCGGACTGGAGAACACATGAATGACCCAGCCCTCAGACTTGCGTGTGCGGCAAGGGTCACAGCGCCTCAGACTGGAGAATACATGAATGACCCAACCCTCAAACTTGCGTTTGCGGCAAGTGTCCCAGCGCCTCAGACTGTAGAATACATGAATGACCCAGCCCTCAGACTTGCGTGTGCGGCAAGGGTCCCAGCGCCTCAGACTGGAGAATACACGAATGACCCAGCCCTCAGACTTGCGTGTGCGGCATGGGTCCCAGCGCCTCAGACTGGAGAATACATGAATGACCCAGCCCTCAGACTTGCGTGTGCGGCAAGGGTCCCAGCGCCTCAGACTGGAGAATACATGAATGACCCAGCCCTCAGACTTGCGTGTGCGGCAAGGTTCACAGCGCCTCAGACTGGAGAATACATGAATGATCCAGCCCTCAGACTTGCGTGTGCGGCAAGTGTCCCAGTGCCTCAGACTGGAGAATACATGAATGACCCACCCCTCAGACTTGCTTGTGCGGCAAGGGTCCTAGCGCCACAGAATGGAGAATACATGAATGACCCAGCCCTCAGACTTGCGTGTACGGCAAGTGTCCCAGCTCCTCAGACAGGAGAATACATGAATGACCCAATCCTCAGACTTGCGTGTGCAGCAAGGGTCACGGCGCCTCGGACTGGAGAATACATGAATGACCCAGCCCTCAGACTTGCGTGTGCGTCAAGGGCCTCAGCGCCTCGGGCTGGAGAACACATGAATGACCCAGCCCTCAGACTTGCTTGTGCGGCAAGGGTCTCAGCGCCTCGGACTGGAGAATACATGAATGACCCAAGCCCTCAGACTTGCGTGTGCGGCAAGGGTAACAGCGCCTCGGACTGGAGAATACATGAATGACCCAAGCCCTCAGACTTGCATGTGGGGCAAGGGTCACAGTGCATCGGACAGGAGAATACATGAATGACCCAAGCCCTCAGACTTGCGTGTGCGGCAAGGGTCACAGCGCCTCAGACTGGAGAACACATGAATGACCCAAGCCCTCAGACTTGCGTGTGCGGCAAGGGTCACAGCGCCTCAGACTGGAGAATACATGAATGACCCAAGCCCTCAGACTTGCGTGTGCGGCAAGGCTCTCAGCGCCTCACACTGGAGAATACATGAATGACCCAGCCCTCAGACTTGTCTGTGCGTCAAGGGTCCCAGCGCCTCAGACTGGAGAATACATGAATGACCCAGCCCTCAGACTTGCGTGTGCGGCAAGGGTCACAGCGCCTCAGACTGGAGAATACATGAATGACCCAGCCCTCAGACTTGCGTGTGCGGCAAGGGTCCCAGCGCCTCAGACTGTAGAATACATGAATGACCCAAGCCCTCAGACTTGCATGTGGGGCAAGGGTCACAGCGCCTCGGACAGGAGAATACATGAATGACCCAAGCCCTCAGACTTGCGTGTGCGGCAAGGGTCACAACGCCTCAGACTGGAGAACACATGAATGACCCAAGCCCTCAGACTTGCGTGTGCGGCAAGGGTCACAGCGCCTCGGACTGGAGAATACATGAATGACCCAAGCCCTCAGACTTGCGTGTGCGGCAAGGGTCCCAGCGCCTCAGACTGGAGAATACATGAATGACCCAGCCCTCAGACTTGCGTGTGCGGCAAGGGTCACAGCGCCTCAGACTGGAGAATACATGAATGACCCAGCCCTCAGACTTGCGTGTGCGGCAAGGGTCCCAGCGCCTCAGACTTCAGAATACATGAATGACCCAGCCCTCAGACTTGCGTGTGCGGCAAGGGTCCCAGCGCCTCAGACTGGAGAATACATGAATGACCCAGCACTCAGACTTGCGTGAGCGGCAAGGGTCACAGCGCCTCAGACTGGAGAATACATGAATGACCCAGCCCTCAGACTTGCGTGTGCGGCAAGGGTCACAGCGCCTCAGACTGGAGAATACATGAATGACCCAGCCCTCAGACTTGCGTGTGCGGCAAGGGTCACAGCGCCTCAGACTGGAGAACACATGAATGACCCAGTCCTCAGACTTGCGTGTGCGGCAAAGGTCACAGCGCCTCAGACTGGAGAACACATGAATGACCCAGCCCTCAGACTTGCGTGTGCGGCAAGGGTCACAGCGCCTCAGGCTGGAGAACACATGAATGAGCCAGCCCTCAGACTTGCATGTGCGGCAAGGGTCTCAGCGCCTCGGACTGGAGAACACATGAATGACCCAGCCCTCAGACTTGCGTGTGCGGCAAGGGTCACAGCGCCTCAGACTGGAGAATACATGAATGACCCAACCCTCAGACCTGCCTTTGCGGCAAGGGTCCCAGCGCCTCAGACTGTAGAATACATCAATGATCCAGCCCTCAGACTTGCGTGCTGGGCTAGGGTCCAAGCGCCTCAGACTGGAGAATACATGAATGACCCAGCACTCAGACTTGCGTGAGCGGCTAGGGTCACAGCGCCTCAGACTGGAGAATACATGAATGACCCAGCCCTCAGACTTGCGTGTGCGGCAAGGGTCACAGCGCCTCAGACTGGAGAATACATGAATGACCCAGCCCTCAGACTTGCGTGTGCGGCAAGGGTCACAGCGCCTCAGACTGGAGAACACATGAATGACCCAGCCCTCAGACTTGCGTGTGCGGCAAGGGTCACAGCGCCTCAGGCTGGAGAACAACAGAATGACCCAGCCCTCAGACTTGCGTGTGCGGCAAGGGCCCCAGCGCCTCAGACTGGAGAACACATGAATGACCCAGCCCTCAGACTTGCGTGTGCGGCAAGGGTCCCAGCGCCTCGGGCTGGAGAACACATGAATGACCCAGCCCTCAGACTTGCGTGTGCGGCAAGGGTCTCAGCGCCTCGGACTGGAGAATACATGAATGACCCAAGCCCTCAGACTTGCGTGTGCGGCAAGGGTCACAGCGCCTCGGACTGGAGAATACATGAATGACCCAAGCCCTCAGACTTGCATGTGGGGCAAGGGTCACAGCGCCTCGGACAGGAGAACACATGAATGACCCAAGCCCTCAGACTTGCGTGTGCGGCAAGGGTCACAGCGCCTCAGACTGGAGAACACATGAATGACCCAAGCCCTCAGACTTGCGTGTGCGGCAAGGGTCACAGCACCTCGGACTGGAGAATACATGAATGACCCAAGAGGAGGGTACTATTTTACTCAGGTTTCTAGTATCAAAACCCCTTTCTCTATCCCTAGGGATATTGCTGCCACCAGTGGGGACTACCCCACTCAACTGTTGCTCTCTAGCAAAGGCAAGCTTCTCCTTGGCAAGGGCAAGTTCTTCCCTTTGGATCCTTAGATTAGCCTCCCTCATCTTTGCTTCATGCTCTCTCCTCTGAGGGGAAGTCATTCTCCTCTGAGCAGATGCATGAGAATGCACAGATCTGTTGGAGTCCCTAGATAGAGATCTATCTCTTCCAACTCCAAAGTTACGCCTGCTTAGGGTCACCAGTCCCTTCCCTATGCATGTCTAAGTTGGCCCTGGTTGGTCTGCTGACTACTACAGGACCTTTGTCTGCCTCATCCCCAGAGGGTTCCTCATCCTCCTCCTCCTCATCTACATTCTCTGTTTCAGGGAGGTCTGGATCACCACGAGTACCTTCTAAGGCTGGCATGCTCCTATCTGGATTAGAGGGGTCTGTATCAACAGCCCTTCTGGCATCATAAGTCTCTAAAAGACCTAACAGAAAAGGAGTGGTAGGGTTAGAACCCTGTTTCAATTTCCTGAAGGTACACAATTGTCTCATCTCCTGGAAACTGAGAGCTGCATATCTGGAATGGAAAGGACCTGTGGAGGGTCACTAACCACTGAAGTCTCTCAATGGGTAGACATGCTTCTAGTGTGGTGTAAGTGATGCACCTACCTACACTATGGGTTTTCCTACTGATCCCTTCCTAAGAGTTGCAGTCAGGGTGTGCTAGGCCCTTTTTACTACAACAGCTAGAACTCAGATTATTTCTAAGTTTGTTATATGTACCTAGAGTACCTTATGTGATCTTTCAAATGATATTTCAAGATTATATGTGGTAAAAACAACAGCAAGCTCAAATCCCAACCGCTGCACACCAATGTGAGAAGTTGGCCTGATATATGATGCTCACTAGTTCTAGTGATCACCTTGTATCAGTCCAAACAACCCTTATGGTGATTGGTTGTAAATCAACCTTATAGACCAGCTATCCTAAGGGTAGCATGGACAAAGCAGTCTTAGGCTAAACTCTTTTGGCATGTGAAGCCAGCTGTTTTACCACAATATAACCCCTTGAATACCAGATGAAAGGACACCACACAGGTTGTTATGAAAATAAACAGTATATTTATTAGTAACACCACCTCTGAACTCTTTATGAGGTCAGAGGGCTAAGCACATGACAATCTCTTAAGAAAAATACGACAAGTTGCACAAAATTACAATGGTGCCCTAGAGGCACGACAAACCATATACTAAGTAAGTGGAATGTGAAAGTCGATAGAAATAATGGAGCTGCCCAGAGGCTGTAGGATCGATGGGACCACGCTACACTAACTCTAGGTAAGTAATAGGAGGCCCACGGAACGCGTGTGCAGAGTGTGAACTCACACGCGAGATGCTTAACAACGTCTATGGACAATACAATTCAAGTTAAAGGTGAGTACGGACAATCCTGACTAGGTAGGACTAAAACGACTGTGGAACTGGACACTAGGACAGTTAAACTACCCTTGAGCACCGAAATGCTCTTGTTACCTCACCCACGGACTGCGGGTGCATAGGTGCCAAAGTGTGTCGGGTTCTCGCGTTGAAGTCAATGGAGCCTGAAAGAAAAGATGCTGCAGGCGACCAGGAGGAAGATGTCCGGGGCGATCAAAGGGTGAATCGGTGAAGAAGAGGACCTGAAAGCAGAGGGGACAATGTTCACAGTCACTAGCCAGTGACTGGAGTGGAACCAGGAAGGAACCAGATGTCGTCATCGCGATCAGGTGAAGAGTGGACGCTTGACCCTGCAGCCACGTAGACCAGGAGGTGTCTTCGACGACCAGGATGGAGGCACGAGCTGTCCCACGCAGGCTCTTGCTGTCGGCGGTGTTGGATCCGGAATCGGCGTCAACAGGCCTTGGCAAATGCAACGCACGTGTTGAGTGGAGAAGGCGTCTGGTGCGGACTAGGAAAGTCCGGGGTGCCCCTCATTTGGAAGGGAGCAAGGGCCAGTCTGGAGCAACCAGACCAGCAGCAAAGATTCAAAGGTTCGTCATCTAGGAGGCCACTAGCCAGCCGGCAAGTGTCCAGACAACGCGTCGAGCAGCAAACAAACAGAAGGGTCCCACGCAGATCTCGTGGATGGTGGAGGGCTGATCTTTGGTGCAGGGGCTGCTCGGGGCTGGGGCTTCTCAGTCCCCAAAGCACTTGGTCGAGTTTACCTCGGGAGTCGTGCTGGAAGCGAAGTGGAGGTTCGTTCAAGATGGCCGGTTCCACGAGTCTCGTCGCACCCACGGGTCTCAGCTGTGCCGCAGATGTAGGTAGAGGTCGGAGAGGTCTGGGCATCCATGTCTCGTCGGGCTCTGAAGTCTGGATCCTCGAGGGAATACGACAAAGTGAAGCCGCTGGACGCTTGATGGTGCCTGCAGTTGCAGGGTGGACACTCCTTGCCCACAAGGGAGATTTTCTTCAGTCTTCTGTGGAGCAGAACGTCGAAGTCCAGAGTTTCTTCTCGTAGAGTATGTAAGAAATGGGGTTACTCAAATCTCCAAGGGGGTAGCATGGAACCAAGCGGGCAGGCCAAACTTTGAAGGACATGTGAAGCACTCACACAGTACCCACAGTCAACACACCAGGCACACCACAAAAGAGGCAGGACACCAGTTTGAGTTGGAAAATTAAGAAGTTTAGTATCTCCAACCTGCAAAGCAAAAATGCATAACAGTGGCATCGTAACACGGCGCCAACTGGCACCAGAGCCAAGTGTATCAAGGGGGATTATTTACGGGCATGTCTCGACCTCCTTCGCTCTCGGTAGGGGAACGCGCCAGGGCTGCCCTTTGTCCCCTCTCTTGTTTGCCCTTGCTTTGGAGCCGCTGGCGGCCTGGCTGAGATGGGAGCCATCTCTGAAGGGCATTATATGGACTCCGGAGTTTGAAGATCGTATATCCCTATACGCAGACGATCTGCTCTTGTACCTTACGTCGCCTCGGAAGTCGTTGATCGTCCTTTTCGACGTTTTGACTTCTTTCCGTAAAAACTCCGGTCTTGTCATCAACTGGTCGAACTCTTGCGTCTATGTCCTCTCCGGCGAGGCTCCTCTCCTGCCTCGTGACTGTCCTATCTCAGTGGAGCTGGAGGGATTCAAGTACCTGGGAATCTTTATCACATTGGACCCTGTGCTTCGTTATGAACGCAATTTGCTGCCCCCTCTTCAGCGCCTCCGTGCTGATGTGACTGCGTGGGGTAGGCTCCCTCTCTCGCCTCTGGGAAGAGCAGCGCTATTTAAGATGATGTCGCTCCCACGGTTTCTTTATGCGCTTCAAAACACACTTGACATTATACCAGCCAGTTACTTTCGGGAGATTGAAAGTCTACAGAGACAATTGATATGGGGGGGCCGTTCTCGTATTGCCCTTTCGAAGCTGACGCTCCCTTGGTACGACGGGGGCATCGCCCTCCCGGACATTCGTCGCTACTATTGGGCCTCTCAGCTGGGGGCTATCAACCACGGCACTTACGCTCCTCCGCCGAACCCGGCCTTTGAGATGGATAAATGGCTACTGCCCGGTGGAGATTACAATAGGGCTCTATACGCGAAATCTGCCGGCAGATCTCTCACGGGCCCCACTAATACAGCGGTGCAGGTGTGGTATCGTGCTACAGCGGCTATGGGATGGGCTGACAAGCTGACCCGTGCTACTCCGCTTTATGCGTCGGAAAAACTTGTCTCCCTCTGGAAGTCGAAGGGTTTTGATAGGTGGGACGTGATCGGTATCAGCAGGGTTAATGATGTATGGATCAAGGGTAGAGTCAAGACATTTGAGGAGCTGAAAGTTGAGTACGACCTGAACGATAGAGAATCCTTTCGGCATGCGCAAATCCGACATGCGGTTCTGTCTGTTTTTCCCCTGGGCTCGGATATTCCGGAGGCATCCCTGCTTGAAGATCGGATACTGGATGGGCACGTCCCTGATAGCACGATCTCGCTCATATATAAAAAGTTAATTAATACCATTCTTGACCTATTGGATAACCTTCGAGAGTTATGGACTAGTGATGGTCTGGAACTCTATGACGAAGACTGGCAGGCTGCGATCTCTTCCCCGAAGGAGGTGGCTATCCCGGCACGCCTCCGGTTTGTCCAGCTCAAAATTCTTCATAGGGTATACGTGACTGGTCCTCGTCTGGTACGCATGGGATTCTCAGCGGATGGATTGTGCAGGCGTGGCTGTGGTATGGTGGGCACGTTTCTCCATATTATTTGGGAATGTCCTGCTGTGCTATGCTATTGGACTCGCGTGCATGAAGTTATGAGTGAGGTCACGGGTGTGCAATCAATGCCTGAGGCGCAGAGGTGTCTGTTGAATGTCTGGGAGCCGAATGATTATGACCAGGCGCAGCTTCGATGGGTGACCTTGGGTAATATGATTGCCAAGAGAGACATTGCCCAGTTATGGGGCGCCCAGAGGCCTCCGACAGTTCTGGTGTGGCAACAAAACATGGACTGGTGCATGTTTAGAGAAAAGACTGTTTATGTTTCCCGTGGCACGCCCCGCAAATGGGGGAAAACTTGGACTCAATGGAACACATATCGTGGTAATATATGTACTCCCCCCCCTTCCGGACCTGAATACTGACCTGTCATCCTCCCAACCTGATGTTTCCTCCGCAGGTGTTTAGATATTTTGTTTGCTTCTGGTCTCCTCCCCCCCCCCCAATCTCATCGTATACTTCTGACATTTGATTTGTGTATGTACCCCCCCCAGCAACGAAGTGACACATTTGTATTGTACTGCCTTGCTTTTGTTTTATTTCTATGTTTCTTGTTATTTGAATTCAATAAAAAGATTTTTTTTTAAAAAGGGGGATTATTTACATGGGAAGTAGGGGCTGAGTCTGTAAGTCCATCTGAAATAAAGAAGAATCAATTAACATTGAACCTGGGGCCAATATGGCGGTGCCAACTCAGGCTCTCATCCTTAGTGATAGACTGTAATGCAAAATACCATTAGTATGAGTACACATAACCTGCATTATCACTCCACCACGACCCCTGTAACTCAGCACTCTACACACGGAGCTCTCCTCACAACCGAGGGCTCCCTCCAAATGGCCAGCCGCGCTTTTCTTGGGGCACAGACCGGCGGGGTCGGCTCCCACTCCGGTCGTTCTCTCGGCGGGACTCCCCCTCGACCACGGGGGCCCCACACTGGTGCTTCACCCGGGTCCCCCCCTTCCTCACGGGGACCCGGAGCTTAGGGTCGGCCTGTCCTTCGCTGGCTGCCCGGCCGGCAGCCAATCCCTGCGTTCCCTTTCCGGGGGCACGGCTGCGCGGGCCAATCATTGCGCGGCGTTGGCGGGCCGATGACGCGGCGGTCGCCCCCGTCACGTGATGCGGGCCCTGGCGGCCTCAGGGCCTAGCGCGGCCCTCTCTTCACCTCGGTGGCCCTCTCCTGGCACCGGGGGCCGCCGCAACGAGGCTCACCACAGCGGGGGTCCCTCCCTTACAGCGCCGGGCCGCGGCGGTGATTTTCGGCGATATCCCACCGGCGCAAGGCAGCGCCAACACTCCTCGGGCTGCGGCGGTGAGGACGGCCACAATAAGGGGTAGGCTCCCTTTTATTAATTATTAATAATGCAGCAAGCGCGCCACAACGAGGGTAGGCTCCTCCAGCGCTCTTTCCCCTCACAGTTCCTTCAGGCCACCCAGCCCCAGCGCTTAGTAGGCAGTCCAGGGGCAATTTTTCTGAGGCAGGTCAGCAAGTCACAGTTCCTCTGGGGCACAATTCTCCCCGGGCAGCTCCTCCCAGTCCAGCGCTTCCACAGGGACCACAACTTACTAAGGGGGGTAGACAGTCCCACTCCTCACCTCCTGGGCGCTTCTTCCTCGCAGCGCTGGCGTAATTCCCGGTCCCCACAGTGTCAGGGACCTGGGTGGGCCCTCCTAATTCAGGGGCCCAAGGGACAGCAGAGTAGGGGTGTTTTAGGGGTACAGGGCCCAGCTCACAGGCCCATGTGGCGGTAGCACCTCGCAGCAGGTCCCCTCTCTTTCTTGTCCCAGCTCTGACTGACTCTCTGGTGGCACATCCCCCTTACTTATACCCTCCTCCCAGACAGTGCCAGAACCTTCTAGAATGTTGGCAAAACTGGGCTAAACTGGCTCAAGGGGAGGGGGTGAGCACCCTGGGTGCCAGGCTTTCGCTTCAAAAGCTAGGGGTAGCTGGGTAATATTAACTAGACCGCTGACCTATGGCAGTACAGTGGCAAAACAACCCATGGCCATGGCATCCATCTTACATACAGTACATTTAGTCAGGTGCATTTCTAAAATGGGGAAATTTACAAGTGCTCACACCATTACTTGACATTAAATTTTTAACAAGGGGTCTCACACCACTCATGGCCTATACAGGTTTAATCCCATGGGGGAGACATTTCAAATTAGGGGGGGGGAAAGCAAACAATTTTGGGGGAAAAGGCCAAGTCCAACACTTAGCTCTCTCAGTGGTTGCCCAGGGAGCATCCCCTGTCTGGATTTTAGAAATACGGGTCTTGGCTTGTTGATGGTATAGTTTGCGGGCTAGAAATGAGCAAACCTTGCTCTTCCCCTAATAATACTTCTGTTTTAAGGCCAGTGGAGAGCGTTCAGCCTTGTTGGTCCTATGCACTCTCAACTGTCCCCACAGGATTGCAAGTTGTCCTTTGATGTGTCTGGTGAGGGTGATTTGCTCAAGCATCTCAAGGGCCTTAACGTCTGCTGATATATCCATTTCTACCAGTCCGGCCTCCCTCACTCTGGCTTTGGTAATAGAAGAAATAACCCTCCTAATGTGAGCCTTGTACATGTTCCAAAGCATCTGATGCAGTGTGTCCAGGAGGGCATTGAGATCAAAGGACTTTATAATCCCTTTTGGGATCTTTTCTGTGTCTACCGGGTCAGTAAGTAGATGCGGGGGAAGCTCCATTATGGCGGTCACCTATGGGAGCTCGAGCCACTAGTCCATACCAGCTCCACTTGACCATAATCTGAGGTTGAGATGTATGAGATGGTTGCGGTATCGAGTTCCCGGAGTAAGGAGTATGTATGAAAGACATAATCAATAGGGGAGTAGGGGGCATGTACATGAGAGTAAAATGAGTAATCTTGCAAGACAGGATATCTATAACACCAAGCGTCTACTAACACCAGATCTGCTATGTCACGCTTTAGCTTAGCAGACTTTGTGACAATGACATGATACGAAGCCATGCTACACACCAAGCTACAGACCAAGATACGTCTCTTCCCACTATAACGTCAACGACCACATCTGCTTGTTGATCCCAAAGGATGCTCCAAATGTAAATGTCGAACATTTGATTGGGGGCGTAAATGTTAGGCAGGGTCAGAGGGCATGTGCCCCTTAAGATACTCAACTTTAAAAGGCGTCCTTCCTTAACCTTGACACCCTTGAAGGTTGTGGAGCTGGATCCCCCCTTGCACAGTGTGTCCACTCACCACTCCCAGCGTTTCAGTAGGGGCATGTGCCCAGCAACAAAGGAGGTATTTTGGGTGTGACATTTGGTGATTGTCCTCCCTCAGGAGATGTGTCTCTTGGAGAAGGATGATGTCCAGATCATGTCTCAGGAGGTATCGCCAAACCTGCTTACATTTGTTAGGCGACTTTAAGGCGCAAATGTTTCCAGAAAGCAGTTTATTGTGTGGGACTGTCCCCATGGCAGGGGTTAGTGCCCACAGCTTCTAGAACAGAAGGTGGACCCCTGTTATGGCTTGACAGGGGTAGGGCGAGGTGGCACAGGCAAGGGAATGAGAAAATTGAAAAATTCTTACGGCAGAACTGCCCTGAGCTCTCTTGATGCACAGCTGGTGCGTGACTGTAGGTCAACTTAATGGTAATTCACTTAGTATTCAGTGTTTCAAAGATATTTATTCATACATATATATTTTGAATTGATCTGAAAACACAATGTTCGTAGATACATATTTCTTCATATGATTACACTCTTAATCCATAATCCATAGTAATTCATGGCAAATGATCAATTTAAGATAACATGGAAACCCCAATGCATTTCGTGCTCAGATAGCACTTCTTCAGGGGGATATTTATCTATAAAGAAATAGAACGTATTGTAGGTGTCTGCTGAACAGGAACTGCATAACGCACACACAATTTATCAGAGCTAAACGTGTGAAAGAAAATACCAGTGGAAGAGCATCAAAAGCGGTAAAAAAGGGGGTGGTGATGGACGGAGCATCTGAATCAATCAAACACTCACACCCAGTCCAGGGAAGACATGGCTTGGCAGTTCGGGCTGGACTGTTCCCATGAGGCAAGGGAATGCCATATCCCAGGGGTCAAATAACCAAGATGCTGCTGGTCTCGTGAGCATTGTGTCTGTGGGAGGAGGGAGCGGGACAGAGAATCAAGGAGTGAATCACGTGCCGAAGTGTGGTTGTGTATAATTCAGACCATTAGAGAACTGAACATGGCCTCAGCAGTGGGCACTTGACTAAAGAAAGTAGGAAACAAACAGAGAAAACAAATAAGAGAGGTCCAACAGGCCCCAACATCTCCAGCAAAGATCGGCGTGTAAGCGCACAGATCGCACTAAAGGTGTCAGGGATGTCTGATTATAAGGGCAAACTCAGGTGATTTTCTACAACCTGCTCCTTCAAGGGTGTTTCTCAATGGTCACAAGAGCAGACGCCAGGTGTCTCCCTGGTGCACGCGGGTGTTGAAGGTGGTTTGGGTGGAAGGACGGAGGGAATTGCAGTTCAAGCAACAGTCCAGGTATTGCGCCAGCTCCTCAACCTCAAGGTGCGACTCTACACACACTGAAGGAGTCTTGTTACCAGCAGTCCTCCCAGCATCGGAGGCAGGTGAGGACCAGTTCAAGGCTGGAAGAGGCGACCCCCAGGGGCCCTAACGTGGGTGGTCCCGTGCAGGTGGGGCTGGTGATGCTGATTCTTGGCACTAGGTGAGATGCTTTCCAGTTGCTACAGGGGGCCAATTCAAAACGTGACACAGACCACAAGAATTAGGAGGGGGGCCTTAGAAGTTTACAGGTCCCAGGGTTGCCCACAGGCCTGTCACAGTTTCACGGGCCAGCAAGCGCTGTTGTTGCAACATGCGGGTGGGAAGCAACTGCTTCTCTCCTCTCAGGGCTTGCAGGCATAACCCTATGCCTTGATTTTGGCATTTACCAGCACCCTCTGTGTCGGCACAGCTACTCACTGTTGGGGTGGTCAGCAATTGATGCCTCACACTTTCCACTGGGTTTTATGCTGCAGGTCCAAGCCACCCACAGGCATGCCCCCGGGATCAAACAGAGACCAGGGGCACCCAATTCCATGCAGGTCTGTATCCGCCCAGCCCCCACATGGCGTAGCTATGTCGGATGAGCCCTGATGATCAGGCATTCACTCTCAGCAGGGCCTGAGGTGTCTCGCACAGCCAAGCAGCTCCCGCAAGATGGCAGACCTTGATAAACCCACCAGCTTCCAGGATCCGCGATCACCCTCGGGTGATCCCCTCTCGTCTGGCCCACAGAGCTGCCCCGCCTCTGGGGGTGTCCAGGAAGATGCCCATGGGGAACTGCACAAACAAGCAGGTCCCGGTGCTTCAATACTGCATGAAAGGCCCACGGGGATCCAGAGCAGAGACAAAACATGTCACATTCCATTCACGTCTTCGCCACGGCCCCTGGGAGGCTTCTTTTAGTGGTTGTCTCAGGACTCGGGTGTGAATTGTTACCACCACCAATGCCACTATCATTTGTACTACACCCACAACCATTACTTCTCCTGTTACCATCTCCACCAACAACACCATTACCAACCACGATTACAATCATCAAAATATTAACCACATGAAAGCCAGGCCTATTCTCTTTGCATTGATCGTTTGGTTTCTATTCAAAATATTTGGTAACTGTATTGATTGTTCTTCTTTATTGTTGCCCTTTTTCAACATGTTCTCTCTGGTTTTGCTCCTGCCTGCCCCAATGCATCTTTTCAGTCTTTGTGCTTTTGTCTTCGCCCCCAGGAAGATCCCCATTTTTTGTTGATTTCTACAGTTTTTCTCTGAGTTCCTTCATGTAAGTTTCCATTCTATACTCCTGCAAATCTTCTTATTAGCAGGATTATTGCCCTCTGTGAGAACTTATCATGAGCATATGGATTTTCTTCAAAAAATCCTTAGGGTTTCAACAAATAGAGGAGCAGGGATTCAGATTACACCCTACTGCACAGGGTAATTGGGGTGTTTGGCGACTCTGTACCTCTTTCCAAAGTTGTGCCTCAGGGGGGCACACTGATTGTACGTCATTTCATGTGTGTTGTCCTATCACTGCACCTACCAATGTCTGTCCTTGCTCCCACCTTTGTAATATCCCTTGGAGTACATGCAATAGGTGCCTTCAATTTCATGGGTCACATGCAGTTCAAATGAGGGAATACCTGCTAGTGACTGCTACAGCAGAAGACATGCACCAGCACAATTCATATTACAGGGGCAACCCAAGTGTCTCTGGCTGCTTCTGTAATACAATATGTCGCTGCGCACAAAGGCGTGCAGCATCATAAAGCACTATCTAAAACAAGACCACTGGTTGATAGAAAATGCTAGGAAAGGACTAGTCATTCTACAGAAACAGATTTCTCTTTTATCATTCACATTACTTTGCCAGTTATACCCCTTCTCTAGAAATGACATTTCCATTTTGATAAATGCCAATTCTCCAAACCTAAAGCCTGAACCAACTTACTTGCACTTTGGGAAAAATCTGATAATTGTGGGAAATGTTCCATTTTTCTCCAGTGAAGAGCACTCTGCGATGGTTGCTGTGATGAATAAGAGAATTGGGTCTGCCCGAAGATTACTCTAACTTGCGCCTCCATCATGTGTTGGTTTTCTGGTCCAGCCTTCTACAACTCTAATTTCTACTCTAATAATTAACAAACTTTCATTTCCTTTACATTCTTTTCTCAAATACTTCAGTCTGAAACAACAGTTCTTAACCTGTCGTCTGCAAAAACTACTCAGGGGAATTGTGGCTATTTTGAAAATTAAATTAGATTAAAATACCAGATTATTAAAAGGCATTAACATAGCAAAGAAACATGTAAAATCTTTTTTTTTTAAATGGTATATACATGTGAAGAAATTTGAAAAAGAGGGCTAATATTTGAGATGGTACCCACAGTCCCTATATCATTCTGTCCCCCAGATAGCATCCCATTCTCCCTTGCCCCTCCTATGGATCAGTTAATGGTCCTGGATCTGTCCATCCTCTTCTTGGGTGGAGCAGTTGACTGGGAGAACATTGTGAATGTGTGCTGGTTCATTGACTGGCTAATGCTATAATGTGCACGAACACTCATGTGACAGCCGTGCTCTTGCACCATGTCGCTGATCTCATAATGACCAGTGCTGTGCCGATACCGCATCAGAAATTTCATAACTTCAATCGACGATACTGTAGTGTTTAAACATTCTACGATGCAGAATATTGCACTGCTAGGCACTTTCCTCTCAGCATGGGAGAATTATAGCTGATCTCCACCTTTCTGCCCAGATTTTGTTGGGTTTTTCCCAAGCACAGAGCTGTTTTCCATGGACAAGTTTCATAAGGTTTTACCTGACCAAATGTGTCCATAGAAACCCACAAAGTGCAGTACTGTTACTCTTTTTGCAACACCCCTTAGATCAGAAACTCCAGTTTCTGCGCAAAATCGAATTTACAAACTTGTAATGAAGGTGTTTTTGGTGTCACAATGAAGGCATGATGTAATGTCAAGGCTTTCTGCTCAAATAACATTTGAGTTCTAAGATTGACAGTTCTATTTTGTAAAGGATGTTCTAAGTTTGGAATGAGAGTTCTAATTTGGAATTGAAAGAATTCCTTTAGAATGTAGATTGGAACAACGCTTCTAATTTGGAACGTTCGAACTATGTATGGAATGCAAATTCTACATTTGGAATGCCTCTTGCACAAAACATACATTTTTTTTAAGGTTGAAGCAGCCAGCAGCTATGTGTGATATCTTAATTTTGGGAGTAGAAAACAGTACATCCCAAGACTACATATTCCTTGTGCACCTTGACCCCCAGGGTATCCAGAACTACCGTCTATTGAATGGATGTGTGAAATGCCCTTGAAGCTGTGTATAGTTACACAGGAAGGAGTCTATGGCAGTCTTCACACAGATAAAGACTCAGAGCCCAGCCATAAGACCGTTGCCAGGCTCTGCTAGTCAGTGCAGAAGACTGATGTAAGGTGTCTTCTAACCCTTAGATCCCACCCTGCCATTTGAATACCTGAATCACACCTGTGAAATGGGCAGAGCAGATAGGAAGAAACAGAATGACAAGTGTGCATTCCTGTGCAGTACACTAGGCCCATCTCACTATCGCCTTTATAGATTCTGTTAACATGTATGCAAAAAAAAGAGAAAACAGGAAACCTTAATAATAAGATTATTGTAACTGACTTCCTTCGCTCAATCTTCTGCTTCTGTGATGTTATGCGAAAGATGGACCTATATCTACCAACATAATGTATCACTGGTCCCCAAAGGCAGCCTTGAGTGTTATCAGCATTTCCCATCAATCGGTTGTGATGTCATCTCCTACACCACACCCCTGACCCTGGCAGGTTTGTGACATCATGTACTACATCACACCCCTGGGTCTGGCAGGCTTTATGACATCATTCACCTCTTTGCTATATATAGAGGCATAGTCGGGGATGCCTGCAGTGTGTGTACAGTCTGTGGACTGGGCTATGAATGGTGTGAAAGAGGTGTGAATGGGGGACTTGGGGGCACCGAGCTAACATCAGACTCACAGGATGGCCGCAGCAGTTCTGCTTCTCGAGGCCTCTGCCATGTGTTGTTTGGTTGTTCAGTGGGAGAAAACAGGCAGCACCTCGCAGACCGCCAGAGAGATGCACTTTGAGGTGGGAGGGACGGAGCTTTCCATAAGGTGTGGGAAGGCCTTATGAGGTTCCGTGTAGTTGCAGTAAACAACTTTTAATTGCAATTCCTGGGGTTCTCTTTGCAGGCGAATTGAATTTTGCCTTTCGCTCCAGGAACTCTGGCACCGCTCCTATCTGGAGCGGGGTGCGGAATGTCTGTGAGTCTAATGGGAAGCACGGTAGTATGAATGAAGGTGTGAATGGGGGACTTGGGGGCACCGAGCTAACATCAGACTCACAGGATGGCCGTGGCAGTTCTGCTTCTCGAGGCCTCTGCCATGTGTTGTTTGGTCGTTCAGTGGGAGAAAACAGGCAGCACCTCGCAGACCGCCAGAGAGATGCACTTTGAGGTGGGGGCGGAGCCTTCCATAAGGTGTGGTAAGGCCTTATGAGGTTCCTTGTCGTTGCAGTAAACAGCTTTTAATAGCAATTCCTGGGGTTCTCTTTGCAGGCGAATTGAATTTTGCCTTGAGCTCCAGGAACTCTGGCACCGCCTCTATCTGGATCTGGGTGCGAAATGTCTGTGGGTCTAATGGGAAGCACGGTAGTATGAATGAAGGTGTGAATGGGGGACTTGGGGGCACCGAGCTAACATCAGACTCACAGGATGGCCGTGGCAGTTCTGCTTCTCGAGGCCTCTGCCATGTGTTGTTTGGTTGTTCAGTGGGAGAAATCAGGCAGCACCTCGCAGACCGCCAGAGAGATGCACTTTGAGGTGGGGGCGGAGCCTTCCATAAGGTGTGGTAAGGCCTTATGAGGTTCCTTGTCGTTGCAGTAAACAGCTTTTAATAGCAATTCCTGGGGTTCTCTTTGCAGATGAATTGAATTTTGCCTTGAGCTCCAGGAACTCCGGCAGCGCCCCTATCTGGAGCTGGGTGCGGAATGTCTGTGAGTCTAATGGGAAGCACGGTAGTATGAATTAAGGTGTGAATGGGGAACTTGGGGGCACCGAGCTAACATCAGACTCACAGGATGGCCGTGGCAGTTCTGCTTCTCAAGGCCTCTGCCATGTGTTGTTTGGTTGTTCAGTGGGAGAAAACAGGCAGCACCTCGCAGACCGCCAGAGAGATGCACTTTGAGGTGGGGGGACGGAGCTTTCCATAAGGTGTGGGAAGGCCTTATGAGGTTCCGTGTAGTTGCAGTAAACAACTTTTAATAGCAATTCCTGCCTTTCGCTCCAGGAACTCTGGCACCGCCCCTATCTGGAGCGGTGTGCGGAATGTCTGTGAGTCTAATGGGAAGCACGGTAGTATGAATGAAGGTGTGAATGGGGGACTTGGGGTCACCGAGCTAACATCAGACTCACAGGCTGGCCGTGGCAGTTCTGCTTCTCGAGGCCTCTGCCATGTGTTGTTTGGTTGTTCAGTGGGAGAAAACAGGCAGCACCTTGCAGACCGCCAGAGAGATGCACTTTGAGGTGGAGAGGACGGAGCTTTCCATAAGGTGTGGTAAGGCCTTATGAGGTTCCGTGTAGTTGCAGAAAACAACTTTTAACAGCAATTCCTGGGGTTCTCTTTGCAGGCAAATTGAATTTTGCCTTTCGCTCCAGGAACTCTGGCACCGCCCCTATCTGGAGTGGGGTGCGGAATGTCTGTGAGTCTAATGGGAAGCACGGTAGTATGAATGAAGGTGTGAATGGGGGACTTGGGGGCACCGAGCTAACATCAGACTCACAGGATGGCCGCGGCAGTTCTCTTTCTCGAGGCCTCTGCCATGTGTTGTTTGATTGTTCAGTGGGAGAAACCAGGCAGTACCTCGCAGACCGCCACTGAGATGCACTTTGAGGTGGGGGCGGAGCCTTCCATAAGGTGTGGGAAGGCCTTATGAGGTTCCTTGTCGTTGTACCAAACAGCTTTTAATAGCAATTTCTGGGGTTCTACCTCAGGCAAATTCAAGTTTGCCTTGAGCTCCAGGAACTCTGGCACCGCCCCTATCTGGAGCTGGGTGCGGAATGTCTGTGGGTCTGATGGGAAGCACGGTAGTGTGAATGAAGGGGTGAATTGTGTGAATGCTCAGTAGCAAAGGTCAAAACCTTGGCGTGGTGCTACTGCTCACAAGTTTACCCATGAACTTGTGCTAATTTGACCTGTCTTGCATGAAAGGTGAGTGCACTGTCTTTGATTTCTTTTTCCTGTTCGGTTTCTTTTTCCCTGCTAATTTCTTCCGGCTTTTTTCTTTTCTCAGTTTTAACATCTACATCTCACTTCATTCTCCTTACACTTTCTTTCATTCCTTCCTTGTTTAATTCTTCTGTGGGCTGTGTGTTTCGTATTGTTTTAGTCTTAATTTTGTTCTTTTATCTCATTGCCTTCCCTCGCTCCTCATTTCTTTTCTTCTTTCTAAAGTTGATTCTCAGACTTTCTCTTGTCCAGAATATATTTTCTCATTCCTTCGTCCATACTTTCTCTTTTGTTTCGTCATTCTTTATGCTGTCTTTATTCTATTGTTTCATTCCTTGATCATGCATTTTTACTTTCATCATGTAATTTTCCCTGCTCCTTATGTCATTTCTTTCCGACATCGATTTTTCATGTCTTTTCTTTTCCTCACTTTATTCGCTGCTGTTTGGTTTCTCATCTTACTCTGTCATTCTTTTATTTCTTACTTGTAATTTTTTTTGTGCAATTAGCAATTTGTTTATTCTAGATTTTTGTTTTTAAGAAAATTACAAAGATAATATGATAGGGATGGGCTTTGGGCCATCCATACTGATGCTGCAGCACCGGGAGGATGGGGGAAGTGGTGGGCCAGACCGTCATGCGCAGGTAGCCTTTCTCCAACCCTTAGCTGTGTTGTACAGCCGGGTGGAGAACCAACAAAGGCTCCTAGTTCCTGTCTGGGCGCCGAACCAGGAAATAGTATTCCCAACGTGAAAAAAGCCCTGGGATTGGCATCTGGGATCCTCCACAGTGGGCAGCAGTGTCTGACGTCAGAAAGATGAGGATCAGGAGCACGTGGGCAGCCGTCGGACCAGGTAAGTGCAATTTTATATATTTTTTGTTCTGTCTTCCGTGATGTTTTAGGTTTGTTTTCCCCCTCCCCCACTTCACCACTTCGCAATGGGAGCAGCCGCTACTTCGATATTCGAGTGCCTAAAAGTCCTTCAGTGTGTGTCATCAGTTCAATCGTTGTACTAAATAAACATTTATTTGAAAAAAGACAACCCAACATCTCTCAGACCTACCACAAATCCAGAACTCATGGTGGTTGCATGAGGGAGTGGTAGTACACAATACCTGTCCACAATAAGGTTTACAACTTATTTCTAAAGACTTCCAAGTAGTAAAAACGTTCAACAAAAATAGGCAATAAATTGATATCAAGATGGGGGGCTGATGTAACGGCAGGTGAGGGAGCAACTCTGTTTGGTGAGAAACTGTCTGTTGCAGGCGCCTTTAACATCAGCTAGAGGCAGTATATTTAGCTGATACCGGAAACAAGCAGATCTATAGGGTAATGCTTGAAATACTTCATTGGTGTTTCCTAAAACTTTGCTGCTCTGACTTTTTTTGTATTTTTCTACAACTGGAGGGTTTCACTCTACAAGTCATTCACCACAGAAGCACACCTTAAGCTAGACACATAAAATACCTTACTGGAGTAACACAAACTGCTACCAAACAACAACAGATATACATGGACGTCAATTCACCATAATACCAGGGGTAGTAGCAGTGACATTACACACCCTTTGATACCCACTTTCCCTCAGACACACATACTTACACATTAGTGGAATAAAGAATTGACAGAAAATAAAGAGGTTGATGGCCCCAGCTGCCCCTGTGTTCCTGCCACTGAATTTGCCACCTCTGAGGCCAGGGGTCGCAGCTTCGACCCTTAAATGATGTCCATGATCAGGGCCGGCTATAGGGCGTGCCACCGGTGCCACGGCACCGGGTACTGACTTTGCATGAGGGCGCCTGTTTGCTATACTATATTGTTTTTAAGAGCACAGGTAGCAGTGTTCCTGACCTCCAGCAATTTCCAGTCAACAATAAAAATGTCAAGCCTACTCCGGTGAGCGATGTGATGTTCTTCCTGAAGAGAAAGAAGTTTTGTCTAGTTGGAGTTTTGACTGGGGGATGTTTTGATTCATCATAAGTTAGCGCAGAGGGTCAATATGCCTGCTGCAAAGAATGTGCATCGCGCAAATCCCGAAGTGAACATAACGTAAACAGTTCAGGGGGTTACTGCTTTGTCAGAAACTTTCTTTTGTTACCTGTAGTTTATTAGTTAAAAAACTAATAAAAATCCGTGAGCTATTAACTCATCAAATAACTGAAATGCAGACTTCAAGAATAGTTTAGAGCGAATGAATTTTTCCCCATACTTTCAATATTCAAATGTTGTACAAAGTATTGATTTGGGTAGAAATCAATTCCAATTATTAAAGATAATCCCCAATCATGGTCTTACCTTTTAAATTCTGAGTTTGTGCTTCTCCAGATCAAGCTCACTTAAACTTTACTGCCTACCAGAATGGATGACATATAAATCTTTTGACTTTGTCTTATGCAACGTTTCCTATACATTGATTTACGCACATATGATTGAGTAATGTGTGTGTAATGTAAAGTGCTCTGACACCCTTCACTTTTATGAGTGACACTATAAATAGAATTAAATTCATCTGAGTGAGAGTGATTATGGAGACTGTTACGGAGTGGTGGTAGTGAGGGTATTTGTTGCGCAGGTGGTCATGGGAGGGGGTGGGGGGCAGCAAAAAACATTGTCGCACTGGGCGCCACCAGTGCTAAAGCCGGCCCTGTCCATGATAATACGCAGCTCAATGGTGCATTGTGGGTGATTTTGCTATAAGAAATGTTCCCTTTTCCTGGCACGTTTGCTTACCGCTGCCCCTGGAGTGAAGGCCTGGCGGCCTGCAGGATACACGCGCCCTGCTGGTGGGACATGTGTAGTGCCTGCTCTGGCTGTCAAGGTGCATTATCACCCTGGCAACACATTCCATGTGTCCCTGAGTTCAGGAAACAGGGAAAAAACTGGGCACAAGTACCCACGAAAGACCCTGTGTTCAATAGGAGAGAAGCAGAGAGACACGTAAAGAAAGGTACTGCTTTCATAAGATCGAAAGAATATTGAAAGCCTCGCAACTGTCCATGGAGGTGACAATCTCTGGGCGGAGCTTCTCGGCACTGCAAGGACTGTAACCATAAAAAGAGGACTGGGCAGTAAACCGTGGAGCTTCACCCCCACCCACAACCCCAATTCCTCCCCACGGATCAAATTACCCACGTGGTCAATTAAGGTGATAAATGGGAGAAAAAATCTCTCTGGAATTAGATATACATTTGCAGTAAAGAGCCTGGTTATTTCATGGCCACATCATCTTTCTCCATTCTGGGGGGGCACAAGCTCATCGTTGCATGTTGCAGGGGTGCCATACCCAACTTGAATCAGTAATTTTACCAAGTAACTAATACCCAGACACATGGTCTACCGTGAAGCTCATCTTGAGAATCCACTGATGCATTTCACAATTTTAGACTCACTGATGCCTATTCTAGCTTGGGGGCCATTAATGCCTATTATAGAATGAAGGCGATTGTTACCTGTTACTAGTTGAGACCCATTAATACTGATTACAGCTTGAATCACATTAATGTCTGTTACTACTTGAGGCTGATTGATGCCCAGAGCTGCATGAGGCCTATGAGGTCTTTGAGCGTGTCACAGCTCGGGCCTAATAACATCAATTACATCTTGAGACCTACTGCAGCCTGTTACAGCTCGCTGCCCTTTCGATTCATATTACAGCTTCGGACCCACTGAGGCCTGCCACAACTCACTGCCCGTTGATACATGGTACATCTTGGAACCCACTTTGGCCTGTAGCAGCCTGATGCCCAGTGAGACGAGTTACAGCTCGGGACCCCTGTGACCTGTTACAGCTTCTCATTGATGCATGTGACCTCTCGGAACCCACTGAGACCTGTTTGCTGCCCGTCGATGCATGTTACTGTTCGGGACATACTGAGATCTGTTACAGCTCGCTGCCCATTGAAACATGTTCCAGCTTGAGGCCCACTGAGACCTGTTACAGCCGGCCGCCCAATGATATATATTACAGATTGGGACCCACTGAGACCTGTTACAGCTCGCTGCCCATTAATATATATATATTACAGTTTAGGACATTCTGCGGCCTGTTCCTGGTCGCTGCCCATTGATACATGTTAGAGCTTGGGACGCACTGAGATCCAGGGCGTAACACAGGGCCCCGCAGCCCAGCGTTGCGGGGGGGGGGGGCACGAGCTGCAGGGGGCCCCCTCAGCACAGACTGAGCTACAAATTTCTGCCATCGAACGCACCCCCTGTAGGCTGCCAAACAATGCTGACAACAGCAGTTTTCCTTAACCCTTTCAGTGCTCATGACAAGGTCAACTCGTCATGGGTTTTACCTGCCCTGTGCTTATGATGAGTTGACCTTGTCATGAACAATGCAAATTCAAGATGTTTAGCACCCAGCGGGAAAACCCCCTAGCAGCCAAGGTGTTAAAAAGTGGTGTTTCACCAGTTTAAATGACTGGTAAAGTGAAACTTGGATTTTTGTAGATTTTTACAATATGTGATCCACTAATCCCTTTTCTCAAATTAACGATAAGCTTTTAGAGAAGCCAAAAGCATGTTTGCAATAACAAGTTAGCAAAAACTGTTCCTCCCCAGACATTTGTAAGCTTTATAGCACACTATGAAATTCATGGTTTTAAAAGTAAGTGTGAGAAGTTGGCCTGATAGGTGATGTTTCCAATTCTGGAACCACCGGTTATCAGACCAAACAATCCCTTATGGTGTCTGGTTGTAAGTCAACCTTATTAGACAAGCTATCCTAGGGGTAGCATGGACTAAGCAGCCTAAAGGCTTAACTTAAGAGGTCGTGTTAAGCGAGCTGTTTTACCACATACAATCCTGTAATATCAAATGAAAGGACACCACACAAGTATATATTATAAAAATATATGTATTTATTACTCACAATAATCCCCAGTACTCTTTATGAATAAAGGGGCACAAGCGTTAAATCAAAAGCACAGTATAACATACAAAGTTGCACAAATATGGATGAGTGCGAGGGGCCACTCAGACCATATACTAAACAAGTGGTATAAGAGATACCAATCGAACAGTGGTTTGGCCTAGGGAATCGCTGGGAGCAGTCGGGACAAGCAATGCTGAAGTCGGGAAAAGCCCGCGGGATTCGGGTGCAGTGCAGAAAGCGCACGCATGCACCAATGTTAACCAATGGTGCGTAAAAGTTGTAAAGTTAAAGTTTAAGGACACTTCCGCTGAACCTAGAGGAACAAAACATAAGACACAGACCCTAGAGATGTGTACTAGTGTGGGAACACCGGCGGAGCAAAGTTACCTCACCCACAGGAAGCGGGTGCACAGGGTCGAAGTTGGTGCTTGAAGCTGAAAGGGCTGCAGGCGGGGTGAAAGAGAAGTGTCCGGTGGAGTCCAAGGGTGGACTCAAGTCGAAAAGTACCTGAAAGCAGAGGGGACAGAGTCTGGGTCACTCAGCAGTGACCAGGGTGGAACCAGGACGGAACCAGGCAATGTCGGGCGCAATCAGGTGGTCGTCGAGGAGCTTCTCTCCGCTGTCACGTGGGCTCTGGGGCATCTACGACGTCCAGGAGCAGGTCACGATCTGTCCCACGCAGGCTCTCGCCGTCGGCGCTGTCGGCTTCAAGATTGGAGCAAACAACACTTGGCAAAAGCAATCCACGCGGAACCGGGAGATTGCTTCTCACTCGAACCAGGAGGGTCAGAGTGGGGGCTCCTTTTCAGGGGAGCTGGTGCAAGTCTGGAGCAACCAGAATCGCAAGTCGTATTTGTAGTTTCGTTGGCACAGGGACCACTAGCCGGCTGGCAAGTGACCGGGCCAACGCGTTGAGCCAAAAGTAGCAGAAGGGCCCCACGCCGCACTCGATGAGTGTAGAGGGGTGAGCTTCGGTGCAAGAGTGGCTCAGGGTGGGGGCTTCTCAAACCCCGGTGTACAGCTTAGAGGGTCACTCGTGGGCTGCACGGTCAGCGTCTTGTGGTCTTTTCAAGATGGCGTGCCCCACGCTTCCGGTCGCCTCCACGGGTCTCAGCTCTGCAGGGACTGTGGATCGGGCTGTTGGAAGGCAGGCAAGCTTGATCTCGTCGATCTCTGTCGCTCGAGTTCCGGCGGGAACTGCAACAAAGCAGACGTCGATGGCTGGATGGTGCCTGTTTGCACAGGGTGGTCACTCCTTGACCACAAGGGAGATTCTTCGGGCTTCTACGTCGAGTAGGATGTCGAAGGGTCCAGAGTTTCGTTTCTTGTGTTTCATCAGGATAATCTGAAGTGTCTTGGCACTGCTCCCACTCTTATTCGAATCTGGGAGGCTGGATTACCTGCTAGGTCCCCTCCTATGGGTGGGACCCTGGAAGGGGGTGGATACACGCCTTTCCTTTGATCCAGGCCGCCCTGGCACGAGGGCTGGAGTGCCCCAGAACTGGTTTGGCCAGATTATGCAAGGGGCAGCCTTGTGCTCCCCAGGCAGTGTCTGGTTTCTTTCAAACCTCCCTGCTATAATCCACTATCTCCTGTCTGAGGGGGTGTAGCACCTCCCTGCGACAGGAAACCCTTTGTCCAGGCCCCATTTGGCTGAGTTTCGGTCAGCTTCAGGGGGTCAGACTCGTGTCTGTGGCAGAGGCATCCATGTTGTGGATCCAAGGTCCTTTTAGAAATTAACCGCATTTAAGTAAAGTAACATGTCTTACCCCTCTAGAGGGGTGGAATGCTATCCCCGTCACCAGAACTGGCGAGGGGATAGTATTCCAAATCGTATGACACCTTACACGACATGTTTTGATAAAGCCAAACCAGAGTTGCTATATAACCGCGAGGATTATAAAGCACTTAAGAGTATATGGTATGGCATTATCCTGAAACAGCTTAGGGAGTTGTTCCCGACCGCTGCAGACAGGCTCAGCTCATGCTAGAGCTCCATCTCACATTAAACCACGCACTCTGCCTCCAGGATTGATGAGGCCTTCCATAGGAGTGGCTCACAGGTTTATATGTGTCCAGATATAGGTTTAGATATAGGTATACTATATCTAAGTAAGGGGTGATTACACCACCTTACCCCAGCTGAGTGATCAGCCAGTTGTGTCAATTTAAGAACCAGCCAGGGGTGGCAAAAGATATGCTGCAGCCCCTGGTAGGCCTTGGTGGCCCCTATGCCCTGGGCACCTATAGTGCATTATACAGGGGCTGACAAGGAGTCCATTTCCAATTGTGGTATGTACCTAGGGTACATGGAACCCATTTTACAGAGAGAGCAGATGGCCTGGGGCCCTGATTAGCAGGGAACCAGGTCAACTAAGTAAAAAAAAACAGCTAAACACAGGCAAAAAATCTGGGGTAACCATAGTCAGGTAGCCACTTCCTACACAACCCCCCCCCCCCCAAATGAAAGGAGATAAGGCTATCCTTGGCCAGGTAAGCCTATATTGCCTGAGTGGCCATATAAGGAAGAACCTGCACTAGCATGGGTACCCCCTGTCTCATGGTCCACTAAGCAGTCCCTCACCCTTGGGTTATTAGAGGGTCTCCACCATAGGGAATCACTACCTTGGGTGTGTTTATGCAAAGTTAAAGGCTGGTTTGGATATGGAGTATTGAAGTGAGGCTCTACTAAATTAGGGCGTAGCTTCCTCCAATTATCTTCCACCATGTGTGCCTTTCTTTCTTTAACTGAGTTGCACTGTGCTCTCAGGGTCAACCTCTGGCTACCTAAAGCTGGAGGCTGGGTCCCTCTGTTTGGCTTGCTGGAGGGACAGTTCAGGTTTGGGCCCCTTGGGTCCCAGGTTTGGCTGTGCCCAACAGAATCCCTCAGTGGGAGGTCCCTAACTGTTTTTAAGGGGGCTCCCTCAGGAGTTTTTAAAGTTTTCACCTTACTAGGGCTACTAGTTTTGGTGCCCCTAATCTGTTGATGGGGGTGCTTTATTTGACAGGGGGCCCTCTGGGTCTCACTGTCCTTCTTGTCCTCTGCAGCCCTGGGCTGACTAAGGCAAGGTAGAGAGGGGCAGGTTACCTGCTCCAGACTGGGTCCCACCTGAGAAGGGTCCACTGACATCAGAGGCTCTGTCAGGCTAGGCCTAACCACCTCTGGGGCAGTTCCTTCATCAGGGGTAAGATCAGTTCCCTGAGGAGGCTGATCCTTTCCTAAAGTTTGGTGAGGGGGAGATTTCTCGTCCTCCTCTGTGCTCTCAGTTTGTGTGGAGTTATCCATCATTTCCGGCTTCACAACACACATATCAGTTTGAGTTTGGGCTGTGGCCATCACAGCCCCACCAACCTTTTCAGGAGGAGACTCAGTTTGGGTTTCTGCTGTTATCATAACAGCTTTGCTATTCTGTTCAGGAAGAGCTTCTGCTAAAGATGGGGCAGAGAGTATCTCAGCCCTACCAACCTTTTCAGGAAGGACATCTTGGATTGGGGCTATAGCCATTACAGCCCCACTAACCTTTCCATTGGAATTTACCATTCTAGAATGGGTTTCCTGTTCAACCTCAGCCCAGGCTGAGATTTCCAAATCATTACCAAGTAGGCAGTCTACAGGCAAGTTTGATGACACTGCCACTCTCTTTGGGCCAATGACACCTCCCCAGCTGAGACTTACTACTGCCATGGGATGATTTGTTTTGATGCCATCAATGTTTGTATGTGGCACCAGGTAAAAGTTGCTTAGAGGGGACTATACCATCAGCCACCATGGTGATGCTAGCCCCTGTGTCCCTAAAAGCTTCAACTTTCAAACCATTGATGATGGGCTCTTGTCTATACTTGCTCAAGGTATTTGGGCAATCAGAGAAGTTGGCAAACACCATGCCAGTCTCATAAACAAGATCATTGGGTGATGGGGACCTGGATAGGCCAGGGTCCACCTGAGCTCCAAAAGTAAACCCACCCAGATTCCTGGGTGTGCTCCCACTTCCTGGGGGATTACTGCTGACAGTAACAGGAGGTGTTGGAGCTGGCTTTGGAGGTATATTTTCTTTATTGCCATTCTTGGGACAACAGTTGTCTGTTTTGTAATGCCCAACCTGTTTACAGACATGACAATAAGGCTTTTTCTCTGTGTCTTGGGACCCACCCCCATTCTTGGAGTTTTGGGGCCCTGGGGAAGTCTTTTCTTTAGATTTATCCCCACCCTTATCTTGAGGCTTGGTAGACTCCTTCTTCTGGTTACTGTCCTGATTCTTAGGCCTAATCCTGGTTCTGACCCACTTGTCTGCCTTCTTTCCCAATTCTTGGGGAGAGGTCAGATCAGAGTCCACCAGGTGCTGGTGTAAGAGCTGGTTCTGACAATTACTTAGGATCTGCTCCCTCATAATCAAATTATACAATCCTGTAAAGTCATGTACTTTGCTGCCATGTAGCCAACCCTCCAGAGCCTTAGTAGCACAATCTAC
Source organism: Lissotriton helveticus (assembly GCF_964261635.1). Taxonomy (NCBI): domain Eukaryota; kingdom Metazoa; phylum Chordata; class Amphibia; order Caudata; family Salamandridae; genus Lissotriton; species Lissotriton helveticus. The sequence goes on along the minus strand of NW_027611659.1, from coordinate 2,884,172 downwards.
AAAATCAGTCCAGTCCTGTGTCTGTGTCTTCGGGGTGTCTCTGAACTTCAACCTGTACTGTTCAGTGGTTAAGCCAAACCCATCTATTAGGACACTCTTCAGGACTTTGTAATTGTTTGCATCCTCATGTCTGACAGTGAGGAGCTTATCTCTCCCTTTCTCTGAAAAGGAGTACCATAAGATTGCTGCCCACTGTTCCTCAGGAACCTGCTGTACCATGCAGGCTCTCTCAAGAGCAGTTATCCACTTGTGGATGTCATCCCCTTCCTTGTAGGGGGGCACAATCTTTGTCAGGTTTCTACTATCATAGGACCTGGGTTTCTCTTTAGGAATATTGCTGCCACCAGTGGCATCTAAGCCAAACAATTTCTGCTCTCTTGCCAAGGCAAGTCTAGCTTGAGCCAAGGCTACCTCCTCCCTCTCTATTTGGAGTTTGACAGCCCTCATTCTGGCCCTATGCTCTATCTTTTGAGAGGCAGTCATACCTCTCTGAGATTCTCTTGAGGCACTAGAAATATGAGAGTCCCCTGAGGGAGATCTCACTCTTCTGTTGCCTGGGAGAATGACATGGTAGGATCTGGGGAGGTGCTGGCCCTCTCCATTTCCCAGTAGGTCTAAGTTGGCCTGGTTAAGCCTGGCAACTTGGACCTGGCTACCCCTCTGATCCTGTTTTTCTGGGTCCTCTACATCTGAGTCCTCCTCCTCCTCTTCCTCCTCTTCTTCTTCCTCCTCTGGAGTGGTATCAGTTACAGGGGGGTTCACTCCATCTCCTGACTCTAAGGGAACTACATTACCCTTCTCTAAGTCATCCTGTTCTAGAATGGCTATCAGGATAGGACTGGTGGGACTTCTGCCCCTTTTTAACCCTCTTGCGATGCACAAGGCAATCAAGTCCTTTCGGGTTAATTTGTCATAGCTGGAAGTTGCCTTGGTAAGGTCAACTGTCACAGGAGCAGACCCTGAGGCTTTTCCTGTGTCAGACATGACTGCTAGTGAGGTGTAAGTGGTGCACTTACCTACACTAAGTGTTTTCCTACTGTACCTTGCTAGTGAGTTGTAGTCAGGGTGTGCTAATCCCTTTAATCTACAACTACTAAGTTCTGTAGAACTTAATATGCTAAGCTTTTGATTTATATGTACCTATAGGTACTTGATGTGATCTTTCAATTTGATAAAAGATTGCAATGGTAAAACAACAGCAAGCTCAAATCCGCATCGCTGCTCACCAATGTGAGAAGTTGGCCTGATAGGTGATGTTTCCAATTCTGGAACCACCGGTTATCAGACCAAACAATCCCTTATGGTGTCTGGTTGTAAGTCAACCTTATTAGACAAGCTATCCTAGGGGTAGCATGGACTAAGCAGCCTAAAGGCTTAACTTAAGAGGTCGTGTTAAGCGAGCTGTTTTACCACATACAATCCTGTAATATCAAATGAAAGGACACCACACAAGTATATATTATAAAAATATATGTATTTATTACTCACAATAATCCCCAGTACTCTTTATGAATAAAGGGGCACAAGCGTTAAATCAAAAGCACAGTATAACATACAAAGTTGCACAAATATGGATGAGGGCGAGGGGCCACTCAGACCATATACTAAACAAGTGGTATAAGAGATACCAATCGAACAGTGGTTAGGCCTAGGGCCTAGGGAATCGCTGGGAGCAGTCGGGACAAGCAATGCTGAAGTCGGGAAAAGCCCGCGGGATTCGGGTGCAGTGCAGAAAGCGCACGCATGCACCAATGTTAACCAATGGTGCGTAAAAGTTGTAAAGTTAAAGTTTAAGGACACTTCCGCTGAACCTAGAGGAACAAAACATAAGACACAGACCCTAGAGATGTGTACCAGTGTGGGAACACCGGCGGAGCAAAGTTACCTCACCCACAGGAAGCGGGTGCACAGGGTCGAAGTTGAGTCGGGTTTCGTCACGCAGGTTCTTGGTGCTTGAAGCTGAAAGGGCTGCAGGCGGGGTGAAAGAGAAGTGTCCGGTGGAGTCCAAGGGTGGACTCAAGTCGAAAAGTACCTGAAAGCAGAGGGGACAGAGTCTGGGTCACTCAGCAGTGACCAGGGTGAAACCAGGACGGAACCAGGCAATGTCGGGCGCAATCAGGTGGTCGTCGAGGAGCTTCTCTCCGCTGTCACGTGGGCTCTGGGGCATCTACGACATCCAGGAGCAGGTCACGATCTGTCCCACGCAGGCTCTCGCCGTCGGCGCTGTCGGCTTGAAGATTGGAGCAAACAACACTTGGCAAAAGCAATCCACGCGGAACCGGGAGATTGCTTCTCACTCGAACCAGGAGGGTCAGAGTGGGGGCTCCTTTTCAGGGGAGCTGGTGCAAGTCTGGAGCAACCAGAATCGCAAGTCGTATTTGTAGTTTCGTCGGCACAGGGACCACTAGCCGGCTGGCAAGTGACCGGGCCAACGCGTTGAGCCAAAAGTAGCAGAAGGGCCCCACGCAGCACTCGATGAGTGTAGAGGGGTGAGCTTCGGTGCAAGAGTGGCTCAGGGTGGGGGCTTCTCAAACCCCGGTGTACAGCTTCGAGGGTCACTCATGGGCTGCACGGTCAGCGTCTCGTGGTCTTTTCAAGATGGCGTGCCCCACACTTCCGGTCGCCTCCACGGGTCTCAGCTCTGTAGGGACTGTGGATCCGGCTGTTGGAAGGCAGGCAAGCTTGATCTCGTCGATCTCTGTCGCTCGAGTTCCGGCGGGAACTGCAACAAAGCAGACGTCGATGGGTGGATGGTGCCTGTTTGCACAGGGTGGTCACTCCTTGACCACAAGGGAGATTCTTCGGGCTTCTACGTCGAGTAGGATGTCGAAGGGTCCAGAGTTTCGTTTCTTGTGTTTCATCAGGATAATCTGAAGTGTCTTGGCACTGCTCCCACTCTTATTCGAATCTGGGGGGCTGGATTACCTGCTAGGTCCCCTCCTATGGGTGGGACCCTGGAAGGGGGTGGATACACCCCTTTCCTTTGATCCAGGCCGCCCTGGCACGAGGGCTGGAGTGCCCCAGAACCGGTTTGGCCGGATTATGCAAGGGGCAGCCTTGTGCTCCCCAGGCAGTGTCTGGTTTCTTTCAAACCTCCCTGCTGCAATCCACTATCTCCTGTCTGAGGGGTGGTAACACCGCCCTGCGACAGGAAACCCTTTGTCCAGGCCCCATTTGGCTGAGTTTCGGTCAGCTTCAGGGGGTCAGACTCGTGTCTGTGGCAGAGGCATCCATGTTGTGGATCCAAGGTCCTTTTAGAAATTAACCGCATTTAAGTAAAGTAACATGTCTTACCCCTCTAGAGGGGTGGAATGCTATCCCCGTCGCCAGAACTGGCGAGGGGATAGTATTCAAAATCGTATGACACCTTACACGACATGTTTTGATAAAGCCAAACCAGAGTTGCTATATAACCGCGAGGATTATAAGGCACTTAAGAGTATATGGTATGGCATTATCCTGAAACAGCTTAGGGAGTTGTTCCTGACTGCTGCAGACAGGCTCAGCTCATGCTAGAGCTCCATCTCACATTAAACCACGCACTCTGCCTCCAGGATTGATGAGGCCTTCCATAGGAGTGGCTCACAGGTTTATATGTGTCCAGATATAGGTTTAGATATAGGTATACTATATCTAAGTAAGATTACACCACCTTACCCCAGCTGAGTGATCAGCCAGTTATGTCAATTTAAGAACCAGCCAGGGGTGGCAAAAGATATGCTGCAGCCCCTGGTAGGCCTTGGTGGCCCCTATGCCCTGGGCACCTATAGTGCATTATACAGGGGCTGACAAGGAGTCCATTTCCAATTGTGGTATGTACCTAGGGTACATGGAACCCATTTTACAGAGAGAGCAGATGGCCTGGGGCCCTGATTAGCAGGGAACCAGGTCAACTAAGTCAAAAAAAACAGCTAAACACAGGCAAAAAATCTGGGGTAACCATAGTCAGGTAGCCACCTTCCTACAGTAAGCCTATATAAAAAATGAGTCTTAGAGGAAACTGAGCAAATTTATCTTAGCCACCTGTTGTTAAAATTCATCCTGCACCTCTTGGTCTGCCGTCATCTCTGTAAAATCTGCACAGTCTCCGCATCTCATCCACTTACACTCAGCTACAGCGCTAGCGTTATTTCACCAAACTGATAGAATCCGCAAGCAGCCCATGCTTACAAAGCAAGCTACCCCATTTCAATTGGTTCGATCAAAGGTAGATGGGTCACCCAATAAGGCACTTCGGGCCCAATTACAAGTAGGACACAGTCCGGGTTTTAAAATTGCTTGAGGCGTTGGTTGCAAGGGCAGCGAAGACTGTGCCCTTGTCCCTGCTTTTGTCAGCAGGTAATACTCCCCCCCAACTAGGACACATTTTAATCCTTCCCTTCCAAGCAATATTTTAGGAGTCTGTGAGAGAAAGCACTGGGAAGGACAATAAGTCAAACATTTACCTGAAAGTGCATCGATTGGCAAATTTGTGTCTGTGGTATTGTAAATTGGTGAGTGACAAATCAAAAAAATAGTCAATGTGTGATTAAATGAATGCAAAGATAAGTGACCATGGTAATGGGTGAGTAGTAATTGAGTCGGTGGCATCATACATTCATCCAACCATTCACTCATTTTGTGCAATCACCTATTCATCCATCCACAATACTCATACACTCACTTTTTTGTAAAGCAGCACTTTCACTTAGAAGCCAAATCAATTTCATTAAACAAGGCTTGTTTTTGCTATTTCACATTTAGCCTGGTCAAATCAGCTTTCACTTGTAAATGTTTCAGAATAAAATTTTTATAATTAGTCACCCATTCTGAAAGCTAGTGGGACATTTTTAATGCAACATCACACAACAAAACAATGATGCATTTGAAACCACACACGTGATGTTATTAGAATTAATATGTTAGTCGAAGTGACTTTAGAGGCCCACCTAAGTTCGGAGTAAGAAGCAAGACAAAAGTATTTATAGAAAGTGGTTTGTGAATTTGGCCTAGAGAGATATATAGAAATAGAAAGATATAACAAGAGAGCCAAGGAGAGAGATTGAATCAGAAAATTGAAAGACAGCGACTGATGAATGGATATATGGATGAATGCATGGATGGATGAATGAATTTGAATGGGTGAGTGATTGTGTGAATGGATGATGCAGGGGCCATTAGAGTATTAGACACAAGAATGCACAAAAAGATTGAGAGATAGACAGAAGAAAAGGCAGAGGTGCACAGAGAAAGATGATTTATCAGAAAGACAGACAGAGGGACAGATCGAAAGACTGACTGACAGAAAACAGTCCAATGAACAGAAAACCACTTAAAAACAAAGTAATGCAAAAAGATGAATAGATAGAAAATCAGATATATAGAGGGAAAAAGACAAATACAGACAGATACAACAGAATGCCCAAAAGACAGAAATTCCAATGATATGATTGATAGCGGACAGGCATGTTTGGGTGTAAACAGGTAGACGGGCAAATACGTATTCCTGAAATACCTATTCATAAAGTACTCTAATATTATACTCTTAAATACAATTATAAGAGCTCACGATGGCTGAGTAAGAACGAGTTCCTTCTATATTTCGATAGCCGCTTCCTTTCAGAAAATATCTGCGGACAATGAAGCCCATAACACTGACCTGTTCACTGATGACAATAGGTAGAGCATGCTCCTGCATGTTTCTCAATCAGTGGGTTTTTAGCGTACAGAATTAATGTATACACCTTTAAGGGCCAGATATATGACCATTCAGGTTAGCGAGTCGCAAATTGCGCAGAATTGCGACTCGCAATTTGTGACTCGCTAAGCTGAATGTACAACATTTTCTCAGACATTGTTTGTGATTCCCAATGGGGTCCCAAATTGCATGCCTCATCAATATTCATGAGGCAATCGTAATTTGCGACCTCATAGGAATGGCTAGCACTCTCAGGGACGGTAGCCTGTGGGGTCAGCAGACCACCATGTCTGTGACTGCTTTTTCAATAAAGCAGGTGTTTTTTTTCCTTAAAGGAAAACGCAATGCATTTAAAAAAGAAAAATGAAACTTTGCAGTTTCATTTTTTTAGGGCAGGTAGTGGTCCCTGGGACCACTGCTTGCTCTTAAATAATGTTTTCACAACCATTCACAAAGGGGAAGGGGTCCCGTGGGGACCCCTTTTCGCTTGCGAGTGGCTTACCACCTACTTGAAGTAGGTGGTAAACTGCAATTGTGTTGCCACCGCAAATGCGGTCACAAAACAATCATACATTGGTGTTAGACTCGATATTAGGAAGGGACACACTTGGCACGCCCCTTCCTTGGGGCAGACCAATTCTGCGGTCGCAAACTGGTTGAATTCCCATTTGTGCCAGCAAAAAGCGGTCATACATCTGCTCATAAGTATTTTGCTTCCTGTGGTTCATCCCATAGTACTCTTGGAGCCAGATGTACGACGTATTTTTGCATGCGCAAATGGGTTTGCGACCCGTTTACGCATACAGAAATACCTAAGGGCTCGCTGATTAGTATTTGCAACTCGCTATTAGGAAGGGGCGTTTAAAGGGCATCCCTTCCTAATAGAGAGTCTGAGCCCTAGGTATGACTGTTTTACAATTTTCCACCTACTTCAAGTAGGTGGTAGAGCATTTGCAAACGGGAAGGGGTCCCCAGGGGATCTGTTACCCTTTGAGAATGCATGGGAAAATATTTTGTATGAGCACGCAGAGGTCCCAGGAACACTGCCTGCCCTTGAAAAAGGAACTGGAAACGTATCATTTAAAAAAAAAAATGCAGCCCGTTTTCCTTTAAGGGAGGGCCAGCGATTCCTAATGGGGTCGCAAATTACGAGTGCCTCATGAATATGCATGAGGCATGCAATTTGCGACCCCATTAGGCATCGCAAACAGTGTCTCAGACACTGTTGTACATTTGCATTAGGGACTCGCAAATTGCAACTTGCAAATTTTTCCAATTTGCGAGTCACTAATTCAAATGGTCGTACATCTGGCCCTTGGGGAGTGGCGAGTGGCATGGGTGGGTGAAAGGCAACACTTTGAGTAACGTACTCCTCAGTGGTGCTTCCCCCGCTAAGGCAAAGGATCATCGCCCCACTGCTTTTTGCAGTGTAATAAAATAAAATGATAATAACTTGAAGTTATCATCATAGTATTTGTTCCTGTTGCGGCGTCTTTGTAGGACAGAGCTGCTCTCAGAGCAGGGGGAGGAGTGGTTTGCACTCCCTATGTGAGCATGAGTGTTTGGCCGGCCCTCACGGGCCCTCCAAACAGTCATGCGCACATAGCATGTTCTCCATGCAAGCTGCATTACAGCCTGCGTGGAGAAAATGCCAACCTCTCCAGACCCTGGATGAGCGCAGTGTCACGGCACTCAGACTAATCACAACACTGCATTGCAGCCTTGCGATTGACTGCGGGGAGCGTGAGAGCCCTGGTGCTACCTGCTTCCTGTTTCCCCCAAGAAGCCAGGAAGAAGACACAAGAGAGGCGGCGGTGGCCAGCCAGCCAGCCAGGAGGTGATTGATAATTGTTTTAACTCGATCCCCCCACCCCGCGCCACTACTGCTTTCAGGTAGCAGCCGCCACTGGTACTCATCTGGTGCGACCTAGACCCATATGTACTAACATGTTTTCCCATTGATGCTGAATTGGAAACGCTTTCATACATCCAGCCCGTTGTGACATTAGCAGAGGGTGAGACGGCGGCTTGTGTATGTAAGTAGGGTGTGCTGTTTCAAAAGGTCTGGGGTCTAGCTTGCCTATAGGGCAGTTTGGTAGTGCCCGAGAGACTGGTCTCACAGGTCTCACAGATCAGTGTGTGGGCTTGTGTTTTTGCAGTTTGTGGGTTTTGGATCGGTAGAATTGTTTTCACTTTTGATTTTCCACCACAAACACAAATACATACTGTCTCTCATGACTTGAAAAATTCCCATAGAGCGCGTTTTTACAAGTTCAAAACGGGCCTGATTTACAAGTGTGGGCCACTTTTATCACCATCTGGTTTGCTAAAGGGGGACCGTTTTTATTTTGGAGCCCAGGGCAATTTTTTTGACCCAGTCCGAACCCACAATTCCCATGCCACCGAAGGTGGATTTGACACTGAATCCCACTTCCTCTGCCTTTTTTAATAACAGGTGATACTTTTTAAAAACTTTTTTCTCACACATCTAGTGGTGATTTAAATCAGTGTTGGAACCTTTTATAGTAGATACCCTGGCTCCTGATTTAAGTATGAGCTGAGCCGCATGTTTTTTCCTTTTACTGAGAAGCGAGGATCGCTCTATAATTCCTATCAGTCTGAGCTTTGTCGTTGGGGTGTCATCCTCCCACATCCCACTAGTCATTGCATTTAGAGTAGACGGGCGTTGCACAGTACTGAGACCTGAGAGCTCTGGATTAAATCTGGAATGGGGCCCCTCTGTGTACCTTGCAGGGGGCGCCTTCAACTTTTGTTATGCCACTGCTGAGATCTGTTACAGCTTGCTACCCATTGATACATGTTACAATTCAGGATCCACGGAGACCTGTTACAGCTCGCTGCCCATTGATACATATTACATATCGGACCAACTGTGGCGTGTTACAGTTCTCTGTCATTGATACATACTACATCTCAGGATCTACTGCAGGTTGCTGCAGCTTGCTGCCCATTGCCACAGTGCAGAGACAGAATATTAAATCAAAAATATCGACTTGCACAAATATTGAGTTGCAAATATTGTGGGTCAGAAATATCGACATACAGATTCTCAGGGTCAAGAATATCAATTTCCCTACTGTTGCACCCACTGGAGTGAGAATAGTAATTTTTACCCCTCCGCTATCCAACGCTTTCCCTACTTTTGCACTCCCTGGAGTGGGAATATACGTTTTTACTCTTACGCTATCGAATACTTTCCCTACTGTTGCACTTTTTGGAGTGGGAATAGTCATTTTTACCCCTACGCTATCCAACACTTTCCCTACTGTTGAACTCACTGAAGTGGGAATATAAATTTTTACTCTTACGCTATCCAATACTTTCCCTACTGTTACACTTTTTGGAGAGGGAATAGTAATTTTTACTCCTCTGCTATCCAATACTTTCCCTACTGTTGCATTCTTTGGAGTGGAAATATTAGTTTTTACCCCTCCGCTAGCCAACACTTTCCCTACTGTTGAACTCACTGGAGTGAGAATAGTAATTTTTTCCTCACCGCTATCTAATACTTTCCCTACAGTTGCACTCACTGGAGTGGGAATAGTAACTTCCCTCTCCGCTATCCAACAGTTATTCTACTGTTGCATTCAGTGGAGTGGGAATAGTAATTTTTACCCCTCCGCTATCCAACACTTTCCCTACTGTGCTCTCACTGGAGTGGGAATAATAATTTTTACCACTCCGCTATCCAACACTTTCCCTACTTTTGCACTCTTTGGAGTGGAAATAGTCATTTTTACTCCTCCGCTATTCAATTCTTTCCCTACTGTGGAATTCTTTGGAGTGGGAATAGTAATTTGTACCCCTCCTCTATCCAACGACTATCGAACACTTTCCCTTCTTTTGCTCTCACTGAAGTGTGAATACTAATTTTTACCCCTCCGCTATCTAACACTTTTCCTACTGTTGCACTCTTTGGAGTAGGAATGGTAAATTTTAGCCCGCCGCTATTCAACACTTCACTACTTTTGCACTTTTTGGAGTGGGAATAGTAAGTTTCTCTCCTCTGTTATACAATAATTTCCCTACTGTTGCATTCTTTGGAGTGGGAATAGTACATTTTTTCCCATCCGCTATCCAACACTTTCTCTACTGTTGCTCTCACTGGAGTGGGAATAGTAATTTTTACCCCTCAGCTATGCAACACTTTCCCTACTGTTGCACTCTTTGGAGTGGGAATAGTAATTTTCTATACTCGGCTACCCAACACTTTTCCCACTATTGCTCTCACTGGAGTGGGAATAGTATTTTTACCCCTCCGCTATCCAACACTTTCCCAACCGTTGCACTCACTGGAGTTGGAATAGTAAATTTAAATATTTTGCTATCCAACTCTTTCCCTACTGTTGCACTGATTGAATCGGGAAGTTTATTTGTTATATTTTGTTAAAATTTATATTTAATGTAATTAATTGTGTGTAAAATAATATTAACATTTAATATATATATATTTTCTCTCTCTCTGTATATATATATATATGTAAATCGATATTTTTAAATCAATTTTTTTTACATCAATATTTTTTATAAACTTCTTTTTACTCAACAGCAGTCAGTTTAACATACATGATCATGTGCTTACAATGGGTTCCGCACAATATCATTAGAGTATACATTTTATTATTCAAGACCCACTTAGATAATAATAGTCAGAATCACCCAATCCCGGAGCCAAGTCCAGCGAAGCTGATCAATACCCACCCCAATCCCCCTGTAATCTTCCCATTGTTGCCAAACTTTTTCCCATTTACTGGGACATCCCCTGCCCTCATAAATAGTTTTTTCCACCGCACAACACCAGTCCATACCCCATTTCTACTGAGAGTCCCTAGGCGGCTGGGTCGCCCCCCATGCACCAGCAAGGTTTCTTTTAGCACCCATTGCTGCCCTTACAGCCAGAGTTTTTGATATTTGGGCCATGTCAGTTCTCCAGACACACACAGTACATGCCATCTGGGATCTAAAAGATTTCCTGTTCCAAAACTTCTGACATGATGTGAACCACCTTTTTCCAATATATCTGCATGACTGGGCACTCCCACAGGATATGGAAGAAGGTTCCTTTCTGGGTACACCCCCTCTGGCATTACTCAGTAGAAATACGCCCCAATCTAAACATAAGTTTTTACATTGATATTTTTGATTTTATATTTTTGTACTTATCTGTGTAGGTATGGGAGTCGATATTTGTGTATGTTATATTTTTTTCTGATATTTTTGACATTCATGTTTTTGTCATCGAGATTCTATCTGTGAATCTATTGGCACATATAACTGCTTCTGACCAGCTCACTGCCTATCGATACATATTATAGCTTGGGATCGATTGAGACCCAAGAACAGAGATGCATATTTTGTCACTTTCTACAATTTTTCTCTGTGCTCCTTCATGTAAGTTTCCATTCTATACTCCTGCAAATCTTCTTATTGGCATACATACAGTCACACACAGGCTGAGCAGCTAGGATATGGTAGCATAGAGAAAGAATCATAGCGCAGGAATGCTACACCCTTAGATCAGAAACTCCAGTTTCTGCACAAATTCAAATTTACAAACTTTAAATGAAGGTGTTTGTGGTGTCACAATGAAGGTATGATGTAATGTCCAGGCCTTGCTCAAATGAAATTCGAGTTCTAAGATTGACAGTTCTATTTTGTAAAGGACGTTCTAAGTTTGGAATGAGAGTTCTAATTTGGTATTGAAAGAATTCCTTTAGAATGTAGATTGGAACGACACTTCTAATTTGGAACGTCAGAACTATGTATGGATTGCAAATTCTACATTTGGAATGCCTCTTGCACAAAACATAAATGTTTTTTAAGGGTGAATCCACAGCTATGTGTGATATCTTAACATTTTTGGTAGGAAACAGTAGATTCCAAGGCTACAGACTCCTTGGGCACCTTGACCCCCCAGGGTATCCAGAACTACCTTCTATTGAATGGATGTGTGCAATGCCCTTGAAGCTGTGTATAGTTACACAAGAAGGAGTCTATGGCAGTCTTCACACAGACGAAGACTCAGAGCCCAGCCATAAGATCGCTGCCAGGCTCTGCTAGTCAGTGCAGTAGAATGATGTAAGGTGTCTTCTAACCCTTAGATCCCACCCTGCCATTTGAATACCTGATCACACCTGTGAAGTGGGGGGAGCAGATAGGAAGAAACAGAATGAAAAGCTGTGCATTCCTGCGCAGTGCACTAGGCCCATCTCACCAGCGTCTTTACAGATTATGTTAACATGGGTATGAAGGACATTCTTTTTGGCAGCAACTTTGAAAGGAGATGACTATTGTGAATTATTGACCTTCGATACTGTGAACCTCATCTTCATCTCCAATAATACATTTTACAATTTTAAACTCACTGATGCCTATTCCTGACCCCCCTAATGCTTCACATCCTTGCGGTGGTCTTCCCTGGCCTGGATTTGCAGTTGAGAGCCGGACAGCAGCTGAGAGGGGTTGAATATGTGCCTTGTCGTGCAACATATTGACCCCTGCGTGTGTATCTTGGCCTGTGGGCCCTTTTTCTGGTGTCAGACACACCAAACCACAGATCAGTATTAAAAGATGCATCTGCACAAGGATAAGTAGATGCACGAGTATGCCCCTTTCACCTGGTACACGTGAGGATAAAAGGGTCAGGCTATTGACAGTTGTGCCATACAATTGTAATCTGAACGCATGACAGCAACATGTGCATGGAGATAACCTTCTTTACTATTGCATGTGCTCAACATGTGTCAGCACTTTGAGAAATGTCTGGACTGTTCTCTGTGTGGTCGCACCAAGTCTGTGAAGTATGTTGATGGTGAAGCACTCAGCAGTGAAATACCATGCTGAACATCCAGGTAGCAGGTAAAGTCTATGTTCAGGGCTTGGTTAGTACTGATAGGTCAGTGCGCCAAAGTCAGGTCCCGGCACTGGTGCCCAATGAATCCCGAGTCTCAAAGGACAACAAGGAGAACCCTACTCACATAGGAACCAGGGCAAACAGTTATATCAAAGAACAACGGTTCCTGTGGTATAATACTTTATAATATTCACTTGGTATGTAGCTTAATAGCAATTTACACTAACACAGAGGGTTGACAGGGATGGCGAAAAGAAATACACAACCAATTATATATATCTCAGGAATGTTTTACTTCAAAACATTAGTAGCATTCAATCATATTTGATTTGTCTCATAGTCATGTGAACACAAAGGCACAAACAAGGTGCACAGTGTCCCAAGTGTACGTGTGAAACCAAAATAACACTACAGACAACATAAACTGAATAAGGGCACAGTGGTTTCTTATTGGATAACTGAAGAAGAGAAGGAAAATGACCAAACAAAGCATAAATAATTGTTATAGTGACTCTACACGATCGTAGGCACTACTTTAGTGGTTCAATTCCTTGTGGCGTCGACGGCGTTTCGACCCTCAGGGATACGGGTCTTGTCAGGACAGGGCAACATGGGACATCTACAATTAAAAGGACAAGGTGAAAGTGAGTATGGTGTATGACAGTTATTGACAATTAGGTATATGGACAAGGGACCAAAAGTACCTGAATAATAGCTCGTATTCACCCATGCATGGTGAAGAATAAAAACTGACTTACAGGTAGCCCAGCCGGGTACTGTTGTAGTAAACGAGAACAAATTGGGGGATTGAAAAGCAATTAGGCAAGACTGAAGGTTTAGTTCTTATCACACAAACATATTTATTATGTGTGACACTCAAACAGAATAAGGGCAGGTATAGTACTTACCACATATAGTGGTCAGGGATACAAGGATATAGTATGTACATGTAATGGCGTTGTCAATATTTTCCACAGGACAGTGTCTGTTGAAAACAATATATGCAAAACACGATGTTAGTGATTGCCTTCATTTGCGTATATTATCGGGCCAACACAATATTGCAGTGTTTGATTTTTAATTTTTAATTTTACCTGAGCACATGGGAGTGGCGCCAGATAGCGTAGATTGTACCCACGTCTTAGAAAAGCGTTATGGAGATGAAATCGATATACTAGACAGAACGATGCCTGTTAGAAAAAATAAATAAAGGGAACGCGTCATTAATGAATTCAAAGCAGGTTACTCGCCATACCTCAAGTCGATATAACCATTAAAATATTTGGACTATAAACATTTACCTGCACAATGTGGCGCCCGATAGCTTGTCACAGTGAGTCTCAGTCGATGTGTTGAAAGGCGTCTACCCGCCCTTCCGGTTAACAGCTATTATCAGACATGACGGTGAGAGTCACGAGAACTCGATCACAGTAAGGTCTTGTAGCCGAATGCGGAGACAGGGAGTACTGCCTAGTTGCTTATACCCGTATCGTGTATGGACCATCACGAGTGTGGCAGTAGTTATACCACAGTGGAACACGATGGGAATTCTTTATGTAAGAATTGACAATTCGAGCAAAATGTAGAAATTACAGCCTATTGGAATAACGATCTACAATACACAAAGTCACATTTTTGTTATGGAATACATGTCTGCAATGTAATTCTACTAATGATCATCACACTGTTTAGTCAATTACGAGAGAAAAATTTGCAATGCATAGTTATACACTCATTCGAAAAATGGAATTCAATTATACAGCTTGGTCATTATGGAAAATGCAAATTCCGATCTTACATCAGCATCTACAGGGATTTATATCAGGGTATTATTGTTTCTCAAGAGAACAGTGATTTTAGAAACATATGCGGTGGCTCATTGCTCATTTTTGGACACATATTCACTTATCATGGTATTCGGTACGATATACATAAATGGATAATTGCAATACACAATTATACATTATTGCAAAAAATACAGAATAAAATATAGCTTACTCATTGTGGAAAGTACAATTTGCATAATATAGACACAATCAGATCTTTTGTCAGCGTCTACAGGGAAATTGTAAATATATGTCTGTATAGTTTTATTTCTCAGGAGAACAGGCTAGTTGCTCATATTTGACACATATCCTCTCCATTCATCAGCAGAGTTTAAACCATGATTAATAGAATCAAGTCTATCGATCCAATGACATTCTCTACATTGTAGAATCTGTGAGATGTCACCTCCTCTGGCTGGCGTCGTTATGTTGTCAACAACCTGCCTTTTGATTTGGTCTGCAGTATGATTATGGTCTCTGTAATGTGCTACAAGTGGTGCTCTCAGGACTAATTTCCTGATCCGGCTCCGATGTTGGCCTATCCTTGCTTTAATGGGCTGTTGTGTCTGCCCAATATAGGGCAGCCCGCAGGGACACCATATACAATATACAACATTGCGTGTGTTGCAGTTTGAAAAAGCTCCCAATGTATGTGTGACTTCGCCATGTTGGAACATAATGGTCTTAAATGTGAAGGGACAGGCCACGCAATTCCCACATGGATGGTGACCTACCAGGGGTGGGAGGCCCCATACCGATTCCAAGGTACAAGTAGCATCTCTTATCTTCTCATTCGAGGAATGCACCAGGTGATCTTTCAGATTCTTAGCTCTTTTATAAGCAAACAGTGGAACCTCAAATGATGGATCGATGTTCTTAATAATATGCCAGTTTTGTGTTATTAGACTGCGGATTTTGTTTGCATGCATGCCAAAAGTGGTCACACACAATCTTTTGCATGTCTTTTTTAAGGCGTGTCACCAAAAGCTCCTCACGTGGACAATACCACGCGCTTTTTAGTGATCTCTTCACTAATTTATTAGGGTAGCCTCTACTGAGTAGATTCAATTTTAAAATGTCTGCTTCTTTCATATAGTCATCCCTACGGGCACAGTTGCGACGAATGCGCAAAAACTGCCCAAAGGGAAGGCCATCTCTTAGAGCTCTTGGATGGTGGCTTTTATATGAAAGTAATGTATTTCTTTCCGTGTCTTTTCTGTACAGTGAAGTGATCAATTTGTCACCCTCACTCATTTTGTTGAGATCCAAAAAGGCAATAGTGTCTTTCTGAATTGTGGACGTAAAGGTAAGATGTTGTTGGATACCATTTAAATGTGTCACAAAGGTATTAAAATTTTCAGTGGTACCGCTCCAAACCCAAAAAATATAATCAATGTATCGGTACCAACATTTGATGTTGGTACGATATGGATTGGAATCATTGATGGCAAAGGATCGTTCGACCTGGTCCACATAGATATTCGCCAGGTTGGGAGCAAAAATTGCTCCCATGCTTGTCCCACAGCATTGTTGATAGTCTACCCCATTATGCACAAAATAGTTCTTTTGAAGGGCAATACGTAGTAAGGAGATTATAAACGAGGTAGGGACATTCATAGCCTTGCTCTGGTATCAAGAAGACATTCAATAGTAGCAATACTGTCATCCTGTGGGATGTTTGTATACAGTGTCTAGAGTGGCCAACCAGTCAGTGCCTTCATTGAATAGCACAGTGTCGACCAGAATAATCATGTGCATGGTGTCGCGAACATAACTTGGTAAGTTTGCTACATATGCACGAATGAAGAAATCTACATATTTGCCAATGGGCTCTAAAATCGAGCCACATCCCGATAAGATAGGTCTACCGGGTGGATGTGTAATACTTTTGTGTATTTTGTATAACGTATGCAGGACAGGGGTCCTGGGATTCTCTGAGTTCAGAAATGAGAATTCGTGTTTACTTAGGAAGCCAAGGTCTAATCCTTCTTTAGTAATACTAAGAATGTCTTCTCTGATATCACTAATTTGTTTATTTATTGCTGTTTCATAGTCAGGGCGATTTTGGACAACAATACCCCCACCTTTATCCGCTGGTTTCAGTACTATGGACGAATCTTGTTTTAGACCATTGAATGCCTTACGTTCCAATAGTGTAATGTTATAAGGAGTGAACTGTCTATTAGTCTTCATTGTATCCACATTTTTCAGAATTATTTTCTCGAATGTGATAAGTTCTGGGGGCATCATGCTGTTGTTAGGATAGAAAGTAGAAGGAGGTCTTAGACCTGTTACTGATTCCTTTGCGGAATATGCCCTATGTTTAAAGAATATTCTTAAACGAATCTTTCTGAAAAACTGAAACAGCTCGGATTTCAGGTTAAAAAAGTTTGTCTTCTCCGTAACCACAAAAGATAAACCTTTACTTAATAGAGATATTTCAGAGCTAGACAATGCGTGGTCAGATAAATTAAAGATAGGTATGGTTTCGATGTTATTTTGTGAGGCCGCAATTTGTTCTAGTAAGGTTGTGGTCCCCACTGATAATGTTTGTTGCGGGTCTGCCGCTCTCCGGCATATTGGTGCCATACTCTTCTCTTGGTCTTTCCTCCCCTCTCTAAAAAAGGCTGTCCTTGATGTGTATTAAAATTACTGGGGCCTTCTGAGTTATTCGAGTCACTTGAGTCCCCTGATGACTCAGAGAAAGTTACCGGCTAGTTTAGTTTAAAGCGACCCCAGGTTTGTTGTCTATTCTGAGTTTGGAAATTGGTATAGTAATCCTCTTTTAAATACGGGAACAATCTTTCCTCGCTGAAGTTTTTAATGTCTTTAGACACCTTATCCGCTTTCTTTTTATGTTCAAATGTATTGAATTCCTCAATAGTCTTATTCAATTTATCTAGCAAGGTCTTAACTTCCGTTACCCCATCTCCTCCTAGGAGTTCCTTCTCCACCTCCTCTATTTCCTTGAGTTCAGCTATTGAATGCTCTATGGCCGTTTCAACGCCCAAGACCATCCAATGTCTTGAACAAGTTACAGAGATGTTACAAAAGCCACCCTTAAATTTAGGATCTTCACGGTAGATGCCTGGTACGTTTCTAATCTGTAGACCCTGTGGTATTATGCCTGCTCTAAGATAGTCTGTCAGCATACGGGCATGAAGGTCCGTTCTTACATGTTTCTTTTTGGCTTTTTCAGTTTATCCAGTAATACCTGTCTTGGACTGCTAGTATTAATTGGTAGATTTGAAAATAAAGAAGAAGGTCCACTTGTCAATTTTGTGTGGCGAAGTCACACATACATTGGGAGCTTTTTCAAACTGCAACACACGCAGTGTTGTATATTGTATATGGTGTCCCTGCGGGCTGCCCTATATTGGGCAGACACAACAACCCATTAAAGCAAGGATAGGCCAACATCGGAGCCGGATCAGGAAATTAGTCCTGACAGCACCACTTGTAGCACATTACAGAGACCATAATCATACTGCAGACCAAATCAAAAGGCAGGTTGTTGACAACATAACGATGCCAGACAGAGGAGGTGACATCTCACAGATTCTACAACGTAGAGAATGTCATTGGATCGATAGACTTGATTCTATTAATCATGGTTTAAACTCTGCTGATGAATGGAGAGGATATGTGTCAAATATGAGCAATTAGCCTGTTCTCCTGAGAAATAATACTATATAGACATATATTTACAATTTCCCTGTAGACGCTGACAAAAGATCTGATTGTGTCTATAATATGCAAATTGTACTTTCCACAATAAGTAAGCTATATTTTATTCTGTATGTTTTGCAATAATGTATAATTGTGTATTGCAATTATCCGTTTATGTATATCGTACCGAATACCATGATAAGTGGATATGTGTCCAAAAATGAGTAATGAGCCACCGCATATGTTTCTAAAATCACTGTTCTCTTGAGAAACAATAATACCCTGATATAAATCTCTGTAGATGCTGATGTAAGATCGGAATTTGCATTTTCCATAATGACCAAGCTGTATAATTGAATTCCATTTTTCGAATGAGTGTATAACTATGCATTGCAAATTTTTCTCTCGTAATTGACTAAACAGTGTGATGATCATTAGTAGAATTACATTGCAGGCATGTATTCCATAAGAAAAATGTGACTTTGTGTATTGTAGATTGTTATTCCAATAGGCTGTGATTTCTACATTTTGCTCGAATTGTCAATTCTTACATAAAGAATTCCCATCGTGTTCCACTGTGGTATAACTACTGCCACACTCGTGATGGTCCTTACGCGATACGGGTATAACAACTAGGCAGTACTCCCTGTCTCCGCATTCGGCTACAAGACCTGACTGTGATCGAGTTCTCGTGACTCTCACCGTCATGTCTGATAATAGCTGTTAACCGGAAGGGCGGGTAGACGCCTTTCAACACATCAACTGAGACTCACTGTGACACGCTATTGGGCGCCACATTGTGCAGGTAAATGTTTATAGTCCAAATATTTTAATGGTTATATCGACTTGAGGTATGGCGAGTAACGCGCTTTGAATTCATTAATGATGCGTTCCTTTTATTTATTTTTTCTAACAGGCATCGTCCTGTCTATTATATCGATTTCATCTCCATAACGCTTTTCTAAGACGTGGGTACAATCTACGCTATCTGGCGCCACTCCCATGTGCTCAGGTAAAATTAAAAATATGGGGAGGAGCTTAGCGCGCAACCAAAATGGCCGCGTGAGCTTAGGGCTCCCGAGACCCTCGCGACCTCCCGCAAATATCCTGTCTTATATCCTGCTCTTCATTGTGATCAACGTTAAGATGAACCACGCGTGAGGTAAAAGCTGCAATCAGATTCTACATCGGACTTCGGGATCCAGAGTTATGGCGCCTTGAAGATTGCGGCCTGAACCTCAGCGATGCCCGCTCTGTAATTGAACAACAGCGGCCTACGGGAGACGGGTGTGACCGACCTGATTGAAATCAAAACCGAAAGTGAAACCAAAGTGACTGGCGATCATGCATAAGCTGATCCCTGAGTTCGCGGAGAACGATTGGGCCACCTGTAATGCCTACACTGCCTGTTCACACCAGAAACGGAGAGCTTTTGACCCGTGCCACAGTGCGGGGTTGTTCCTGCCCGACGGGACCAGGTGTCGCCGTTTTCCTGCACACAGAGTCACGGTGACCTGTCTCCATCAATGGCGGGGAAACCTGAAGGGGACAAGCTGAAATCCAAGACTACTCGTCGAGGTGGCTCCATGCAATCTAATAATATGGACCGCTATACGCAGGTGAAGGGTTCTCCCGGAGGGGCCGCTACAAAGAAACAGCCTCCATTGCTGACTGAACCGACTTTACAGGACGTCAAGGCCGCCATAGATGGCATCAAGTCCTCATTGGGACACCAAATTGAGGCCCTTGCCCATAAACTTGACACCGTGGCAATTGATGTGAATTTGATTCGTACGGATTTGGGCAAAACTAATGAAAAAGTTAAATCTTTGGATATTAAGATGTCCAGTCTCACGAGTGATGTTGTGGCACTGCAGACTGACGTCGCTCGCTTGAAGAACAGCAGCAATATCATTGTTCGCCGTCTCGAGGACTATGAAGGGAGGGCTCGCCGGAACAACGTCCGCATTATAGGAGTCCCGGAAAAAGCAGAGGATCCGGCTGCGGACCTTTTCGTGGAGGATTTGATCACTCGCCACCTTGTACCCAAGGGTCTGAGTAAATTCTTCACTATTGAACGTGCCCACAGGGTCCCGGGTGGCCGTCTCAAGCAGGGAGCTCCTCCAAGCCCCATCATAGCCAGAATCCTCAACTTTTGAGACAGAGACGCTGTGCTGCAGGCTTCAAGGACTAATGGCCCTACGTGGTTTGAGAATACCGCGATCAGTTTTTATCCGGACTTCATGCTATCAGTCCAGAGACAAAGGCTTGGCTTCATGGGTGTGAAACGACGATTGCGGGACATGGGCCTCAAGTACGCCATGCTGTTTCCGGCCAAATTGAGAATTGAGCATGCGGAGCGGACTTATTTTTTCGTTCGTCCAGATGTCGCGGCTGACTGGCTTGACACTCTACCGAATAAGTTTTCTCCTGAGAGCCAGTCTGGTGGAGCAGAGGGAGGACAGGCAGAGTAAGAATAGGTGCCTGCGAATGGTGTCCTGGGGTCTTTTGTTGACCTCGAACTGTGGTTCGATAACTTTGACAATTGACTTGCTTTTTATATTTTCGGGGGTTGCAGGGTGGATAGTGGGTCTCTATCCTCCTCTGTGTTTCTTCTTGTAGCTTAGTTTGATGGGGGGGCGACAGGTACACTGCGAGTTTGGGTGGTTTTTCTGTGTTAAGCAGGGGTGCAGGGTGGGGGGTGTTGCAATGGGGTTCCTGTTGGTGGGGCTGGGGGGTTTTGTTGGGGACAGTTTGTTTCTTTTTTCAAGGCAACGTATGTATATCCTTTTTGAATGTAGTGCAGTGTTCTACCAGGGGTTGGAGCTCCTTCCTTTCTGGGATGGGGGGTAGGGAACTGAAATTGATGAGTTGGAATGTGAATGGGTTGGGGGATCGCATAAAACGTAGTGTTGTGTTGCAGCTGTTGAAACGTCTCTCTCCCGATATAGTTCTCTTTCAGGAGACGCACCTGATTGGTAACACCTGCTGTGCTATGAATAGGAGGGAGTACGTGTGGTTGCTCACACTGGATTCTCCTCTGGCTCCAGGGGAGTTGGTATCCTAATCAAGACTTCTCTCTCATTTGAAATTGGCGCCACTGTAAGTGATGACAGAGGGCGTTATGTGGCCCTCACGGGTAGGTGGGTGGGCCGAACTATTTCCCTGGTCTCAGTCTATGTTCCGCCTGGCCTCCAGTCGATCACGTTTGCAGATCTGGGCCCGGTTCTTCTGGCTCTTCCTGAGGAACCTTTGTTTATAGGTGGTGACTTCAATGCGGTTGTGTCTGGTCACATAGATCGGCACCCACCCAGAGACCTTGGGGGTACACAGAACTGGCTGACTGATTTCCTAGACACTTTGTGTTTGATTGATTGTTGGAGACTGTTGCACCCCACACAACGCCAGTATACATTCCTTTCCGGTGCCCACGGCAGTCTCTCCAGGATTGATTATTTCTTAGTACCGGCGAGGCAGGCCCTCGCTGTCGCCGAGGTTAAACATTTGGCCCGTGGTATCTCTGATCATTCCCCGTTGTGGCTTAGGGTAGAGCTGGGCTCTGAGACAGAGGGTCGTGTGGCTCCGATTAACCCCTGGTACTTTCGTAACCCCAAAACTCGCACGGCCCTGGTGAAATCTATCGACTAATATTTTTGGGAGAATGAGGGTTCTGTCTCATCGGCTGTATCTCTCTGGGAGGCCTTTAAGACGGTCCTCAGGAGCCAGGCCCTGTCATTGATAGCTAGTGTCAAGAAACAGAGATGAGGAGGTGATAAAAATTGAGACGGAGATTTCTGATTTGGAACTTGAACTGGAGCGAGGGGTCACCGGTGCTGTGACACATGTATTACGGTTAAACACCGTGAATATCGGACATTGGTCACCGACGCAGCTAGGGCCATGGGTAGAGAGCAACAGGGACATCTATACGATGTCGGCGATTAGGCCATTAGTTAATCGCGTGGCTGGAGAGGAAAGATAGGGCCAGCAGAGTGGTACCAGAGATCGAGACGGCGGATGGTACACGGGTTTCAGACCCCGTGGAGGTTGTTCGCCAGTTTGCGGATCATTTCAAGATGGTGTACTCCTCTGTGTCTGTTAGGCCGGAGGAGGATTCGCACCTCTTACTGCGGGATATCTCTTTACCGCGTCTTTCGGGCGAGGATAGAGAGCTGATTGACACTGCAATAACGGCTGACGAGGTGGCCATCGCGATTCGTTCTCTGCGTTCGGGGAAAGGGCTGGGTCCCAATGGTCTGCCTGTCGAACTTTACAAATTGAGGCCGGATAGAGTTACCCCCTATCCACGGGATATGTTTATGGAGTCCCGAGAGTGTGGCTTTCTCCCTCGTGATCAGCGTTTAGCGACCATTGTGGTGATTCAAAAGGAGGGAAAGCCCAGAGATAAGTGTGCGTCATACTGTCCTATTTCTCTTTTGAATGCTGAACCTAAGATCCTGGCGAATAGATTGATTACTGTCATCGGGGACTTGATCCATCCAGATCAGTCCGGTTTTATTCCGCACAGGAATACGGCTCTCAATCTTAGGCGTTGCATGGTGTTCTCGCGAGAGCCTCGACGCTGCGTGAGCTGGCCGACTTGGCGTCGCTGGATGCCACGATGGCTTCCGATATGGTTGAATGGCCTTACTTGTGGGCTGCTTTGGCTAAGTTTGGATTCGGACCCGGTTTTATTGGTTGGGTTCGGCTGCTCTACGAGGACCCCCTTGCGCAAACTGTCGTCAACGGCCGTGTATCGGCTTCTTTTTCTCTTGCGAGGGGGACTCATCAGGGCTGTCCTTTATCCCCGCTCCTGTTTGCCTTGGCGCTAGAGCCCCTTGCCGCGTGGATTAAATGGGAGCCTTCGATTAAAGGGATTCAGTGGTCTTCTACCCTTGAGGATCGTATCTCACTTTATGCTGATGATGTCTTATTGTATTTGACCTCGCCGCGGAAATCTCTTATGGTACTGTGTGATGTCCTGTCCTCGTTCAGCAGGAACTCGGGCCTCGTCATTAATTGGGCGAAATCCTATTTATATGTTCTATCGGGCGATGTTCCCTGTCCCCCGCGTAACTATCCAATTCAAATTGCTCACACAGGGTTCAAATATCTGGGTATCTATGTCTCCCTGGACCCGGCGCTTCGGTATCAGCAGAATCTTCTTCCGCCCTTGTCTCGCTTAAAACAGGATTTTGCTGGTTGGCGAAGACTCCCACTTTCACCTTTGGGTCGCGCTGCGCTCTTTAAAATGATGTCTTTGCCTCGTTTTCTCTACGCTCTCCAGAACGCTTATGATATCGTCCCCGCTAGTTATTTTCGAGCGATCGAGGATCTCCAACGAAAGCTGATCTGGGACGGTAGATGTGAGAAGTTGGCCTGATAGGTGATGTTTCCAATTCTGGAACCACCTGTTATCAGACCAAACAATCCCTTATGGTGTCTGGTTGTAAGTCAACCTTATTAGACAAGCTGTCCTAGGGGTAGCATAGACTAAGCAGCCTAAAGGCTTAACTTAAGAGGTCGTGTTAAGAGAGCTGTTTTACCACATACAATCCTGTAATATCAAATGAAAGGACACCACACAAGTATATATTATAAAAATATATGTGTTTATTACTAAAAACAATCCCCAGTATTCTTTATGAATAAAGGGGCACAAGCGTTAAATCAAAAGCACAGTATAACATACACAAGTTGCACAATTATGGATGAGGGCGGGGGCCACTCAAACCATATACTAAACAAGTGGTATAAGAGATACCAATCGAACAGTGGTTAGGCCTAGGGCCTAGGGAATCGCTGGGAGCAGTCAGGACAAGCAGTGCTGAAGTCGGGAAAAGGCCGCGGGATTCGGGTGCAGTGCGGGAAGCGCACGCATGCACCAATGTTAACCAATGGTGCGTAAAAGTTGTAAAGTTAAAGTTTAAGGACACTTCCACTGAACCTAGAGGAACAAAACTTAAGACACAGACCCTAGAGATGTGTACCAGTGTGGGAACACCGGCGGAGCAAAGTTACCTCACCCACAGGAAGCGGGTGCACAGGGTCGAAGTTGAGTCGGGTTTCGTCACGCAGGCTCTTGGTGCTGGGAGCTGAAAGGGCTGCAGGCGGGGTGAAAGAGAAGTGTCCGGTGGAGTCCAAGGGTGGACTCAAGTCGAAAAGTACCTGAAAGCAGAGGGGACAGAGTCTGGGTCACTCAGCAGTGACCAGGGTGGAACCAGGACGGAACCAGGCAATGTCGGGCGCAATCAGGTGGTCGCCGAGGAGCTTCTCTCCGCTGTCACGTGGGCTCTGGGGCATCTGCGACGTCCAGGAGCAGGTCACGATCTGTCCCACGAGGGATCTCACCGTCGGCACAGTTGGCTTCAAGTTTGGAGCAAACAACACTTGGCAAGAGCAATCCACGCGGAACCGGGAGATTGCATCTCACTCGAACCAGGAGGGTCAGAGTGGGGGCTCCTTTTCAGGGGAGCTGGTGCAAGTCTGGAGCAACCAGAATCACAAGTCGTATTCGTAGTTTCGTCGGCACAGGGACCACTAGCCGGCTGGCAAGTGACCGGGCCAACGCGTTGAGCCAAAAGTAGCAGAAGGGCCCCACGCAGCACTCGGTGAGTGTAGAGGGGTGAGCTTCGGTGCAAGAGTGGCTCAGCGTGGGGGCTTCTCAAACCCCGGTGTACAGCTTCGAGGGTCACTCGTGGGCTGCACGGTCAGCGTCTCGTGGTCTTTCCAAGATGGCGTGCCCCACGCTTCCGGTCGCCTCCACGGGTCTCAGCTCTGCAGGGACTGTGGATCGGGCTGTTGGAAGGCAGGCAAGCTTGATCTCGTCGATCTCTGTCGCTCGAGTTCCGGCGGGAACTGCAACAAAGCAGACGTCGAGGGCTGGATGGTGCCTGTTTGCACAGGGTGGTCACTCCTTGACCACAAGGGAGATTCTTCGGGCTTCTACGTCGAGCAGGATGTCGAAGGGTCCAGAGTTTCGTTTCCTATGTTTCATCAGGATAATCTGAAGTGTCTTGGCACTGCTCCCACTCTTATTCGAATCTGGGGGGCTGGATTACCTGCTAGGTCCCCTCCTATGGGTGGGACCCAGGAAGGGGGTGGATACACCCCTTTCCTTTGATCCAGGCCACCCTGGCACGAGGGCTGGAGTGCCCCAGAACCTGTTTGGCCGGATTATGCAAGGGGCAGCCTTGTGCGCCCCAAGCAGTGTCTGGTTTCTTTCAAACCTCCCTGCTACAATCCACTATCTCCTGTCCGAGGGGGTGTAACACCTCCCTGCGACAGGAAACCCTTTGTCCAGGCCCCATTTGGCTGAGTTTCGGTCAGCTGCAGGGGGTCAGACTCTTGTCTGTGGCAGAGGCATCCATTTTGTGGATCTAAGGTCCTTTTAGAAATTAACCGCATTTAAGTAAAGTAACATGTCTTACCCCTCTAGAGGGGTGGAATGCTATCCCCGTCGCCAGAACTGGCGAGGGGATAGTATTCCAAATCGTATGACACCTTACACGACATGTTTTGATAAAGCCAAACCAAAGTTGCTATATAACCGCGAGGATTATAAGGCACTTAAGAGTATATGGTATGGCATTATCCTGAAACAGCTTAGGGAGTTGTTCCCGACAGCTGCAGACAGGCTCAGCTCATGCTAGAGCTCCATCTCACATTAAACCACGCACTCTGCCTCCAGGATTGATGAGGCCTTCCATAGGAGTGGCTCACAGGTTTATATGTGTCCAGATATAGGTTCAGATATAGGTATACTATATCTAAGTAAGGGGTGATTACACCACCTTACCCCAGCTGAGTGATCAGCCAGTTGTGTCAATTTAAGAGCCAGCCAGGGGTGGCAAAAGATATGCTGCAGCCCCTGGTAGGCCTTGGTGGCCCCTATGCCCTGGGCACCTATAGTGCATTATACAGGGGCTGACAAGGAGTCCATTTCCAATTGTGGTATGTACCTAGGGTACATGGAATCCATTTTACAGAGAGAGCAGATGGCCTGGGGCCCTGATTAGCAGGGAACCAGGTCAACTAAGTCAAAAAACCAGCTAAACACAGGCACAAAATCTGGGGTAACCATAGTCAGGTAGCCACCCTTCTACAGTAGACCACGTATTTCTCTAGCTAAGCTGACACTCCAGTGGTTCAACGGGGGTATTGCCCTCCCGGATATAAAGCGTTACTACTGGGTGTCCCATCTGAGTGCCATAAACCACAGCATCTATGGCCCCGCTTTTTTCTTCGGACAAGCTTGGTAAACTCTGGAATACCAAAGGGTTCGATAAATGGGACCTCATAGGTATTAACAAAGTGGGAGACCTTTGGGTTAAGGGGCAGGTAAAGTCGTTCGAGTCGCAGCAGGAGGAATTCGAATTGCACAGCTCCGAATATTTTCGCTATGTGCAGGTTCGACATGCCTTGCGCTCGGTCTTCCGGGTCAGGGAGGAGGTTCCGGAGTCATCTCCGCTCGAGGACAGGTTGTTGGATGGTTATGTGCCTGATAGTACCATCTCCCTAGTTTATAAAAAACTGATTAACGACAGAACAGACTTCCTCACACGTCTCCGAGAGCAGTGGACCCTTGACGGCCTTGAACTGGATGACGAGGACTGACAGTCGGCGATCTCCTCCCCACAGGAGGTCGCGATCCCAGCTCGGCTCCGGTTGGTCCAACTTAAGATTCTGCATAGGGTTTACATCACAGGCCCACGCCTGGTTCATATGGGTTTCTCTGAGGATGGTCTGTATAAGCGTGGTTGCGGGCAGGTGGGGACGTTCCTTCACATCATTTGGGAATGTTGTGAGGTCTCCGCCTACTGGAGTAAGGTACACGATGTTATGGATGAGGTCACGGGGATTGCCCTTCGACCGGAGGCCAGGCGCTGTTTACTGAATATATGGGAACCAACTGACCACAATGTAACTCTGATGCTGTGGGTAACCCTGGGAGCCATGATTGCTAAGAGGGACATTGCACAGTTGTGGGGATCCCCGAGGGCGCCCACGGTAACGGTATGGAAGGAAAACATGGACTGGTGCATGTTTCGGGGAAAGACGGTATACCTCGCTCGGGGTAAACCCCGAAAATGGAGTAGAGTGTGGGGACCCTGGAATGCGTACCGTGGAAATATATGTACATCACCTTCATTAGATGCCCCGGATGTTCCGCTTTCTCCCTGAACCCATGTTCCACCATCCCATCTATACATGTGATCTGTATTGGATTTCCCTTCCCCCTCCCCCTCCCCTCTTTTTCCCACTTGCATTGCTCGTTGACTACAATGTGTTGTTTTTCCTTCCCCGTATTGAATTCAGTACTCTACGTGACGTTTCCCCTTGCCTTGCTGTTTTGTATAAAAAAAATTCAATAAAAGTATTTACAAAAAAAGAAAAATTAAAAATGTAAAATCAAACTCTGCAATATTGTGTTGGCCCGATAATATACGCAAATGAAGGCAATCACTAACGTCGTGTTTTGCATATATTGTTTTCAACAGGCACTGTCCTGTGGAAAATATTGACAACGCCATTACATGTACATACTATATCCTTGTTTCCCTGACCACTACATGTGGTTAGTACTACACCTGCCCTTTTCTGTTTGAGTGTCACACATAATAAATATGTTTGTGTGATAAGAACTAAACCTTCAGTCTTGCCTAATTGCTTTTCAATCCCCCAATTTTTTCTCGTTTACTACAACAGTACCCGGCTGGGCTACCTGTAAGTCCGTTTTTATTCTTCACCATGCATTGGTGAATACAAGCTATTATTCAGGTACTTTTGGTCCCCTGTCCATATACCTAATTGTCAATAACTGTCATACACCAAACTCACTTCCACCTTGTCCATTTAATTGTAGATGTCCCATATTGCCCTGTCCTGATGAGACCCGTATCCCTGAGGGTCGAAACGCCGTCAACGCCACAAGGAATTGGACCACTAAAGTGGTGCCTACGATCGTGTAGAGTCACTATAACAATTATTTATGCTTTGTTTGGTCATTTTCCTTCTCTTCTTCAGTTATCCAATAAGAAACCACTGTGCCCTTATTTAGTTTATGTTGTCTGTAGTGTTATTTTGGTTTCAAACGTACACTTAGGACACTGTGCACCTTGTTTGTGTCTTTGTGTTCACATGACTATGTGACAAATCAAATATGATTGAATGCTACTAATGTTTTGAAGTAAAACATTCCTGAGATGTATATAATTGGTTGTGTATTTCTTTTCGCCATCCCTGTCAACCCTCTGTGTTAGTGTAAATTGCTATTAATCTACATACCAAGTGTATATTATAAAGTATTATACCACAGGAACCGTTGTTCTTTGATATAACAATGTATCCCAAGAGCACATTACTGCTTTGGTAAATCGTGTCACCTGTCACACTGGCCTTTCACGTGATTGGGTGTCTGATTCCATCCTCTCCATTCTAAAGTGTGAGTCCATGTTTCAGGCTCTGTAATAGTGACAACAGGTGCCATTTAGTGGCTAACAAAGTAGGCCACTGATAGAAACAGGGGTTTGATTGTAAGGGATGATGTCAGATACACATTCGCAATGGTTCTCATGTGTGTAAATGCTCTCGACTGGTCATGCTTTAATTGTAGAGTTGTGCAGTGCCTAGGATTGTAATGTACATCTCATTCTGGCCTAATGCCACAGTTGGAGTGTGAGAGTCTGTAGAAATGTACACACCTATTACGCTATTGATTTTGTTTTATTTATGTATGGTGTCTTAGGCATGTTTTTTCTGTTTTTAGGTACATACAGTTTGGTGGATAACCGCCATTATGTGGTGCCATTCAGATTGAGATTGGCACACCTATTTCTAATTGTGCAAACCATCACCGATATTGGACAATTGCTTTGATTGGCTTCACTGTTTAGATTGTTACTCTAGTTTCATACAGGTAGGCCCCATTCTCGTGGTCTAGATTTTGTAGGAAAACATGCACCTTTCGCAATGATTTGCGTTGTCACAAGCCTTGTGTCTTTTTACTTACAGGCGCCGAATATTGGCACACTTATTGAAAAGTGCCCTTTGATATTGGGTACACTAAATTTGATCTGAATAGACGATTTACATCTCTATTGGTACGTTACTCATCTATATGATTTATTTATTATATGCACATAGGTCCTTCTTGCCTTCTTCATCTTTTCTCTTTATATTAGGCCAGATAAGGGACTCTTGCTAGTCTGGGTTTTGGACAGAATTTTTAGAAATTTCAATAGCAGGAGCATGAACATCTATTATTCTTTGATGGCTTGCTCATTTGATCTTTTTATTTTTATGGTTATATGATACTGCTTTGGAGATTGCAGGTTTCTTGGAATTTGGTGAAGGGAATCTATTGACACTTGTGCGTGCCCTGTGTCACTTTATCTGCCATTGACTCACTGGGGCATTTTATAAGGTCTCTTTTACATAGCTCATGATTTTAATCAAGTTTTTCACTTTTCTGTTACACTTACATAGTTTTTTCCTCCATACATTTGTTGATTAGGTTTGTTCTACAATGTTTCGTTTTTTTCTAAATGTGTGTCATTTATTCTGATATGTTTGCGATGGCCTTATATAGTATGGCCTTTCATCTGTGGAAATGGGATGTCTTGGGTATATCTTTTTATCCGTTAATCACTATTTAGGTGTTATCGAACCTAGTTGCATATATTTGTTTATATGTGTGTATTGTTAGTTCTGAATGGTCTGGTTACAGTATATGTGTATCTCATTTTATATTACAGCCCTGAAGAAGTCCAATGTTTTAATGGACGAAACGCTTTGGCTGATGGTTTTTGGAAATTCACAATAAATAAAAGGAAGAGAAAAATATATGGATTGTATAGAGACTGTCAATTACAAACAAAAGTTGTATCTGATTATGAAATGTTGACGCTCTCTTTAACTCATGTTTGCCCTCTTTTTGTGGTGCAGCTCTCATTGTGTTTGGTTGTATTGTATTCCCTTGGTAAGGGAGGCACCCTTGGGGAGGGGGTGCATACGGGGAATTGCACACAGGGATACATAATATTATCCACTACAAACAAATATAGGTGACTAGTAGTGTGGGTGCTGTATTTGCTGTTTGGTCTACTATCCACAGTCAAGCATTTAAATGTTAGTTGCAGTCTGTTCGCCAACTCTTCAATGAGTATTTATTTGAAATTAAGTGTGTCTACATGGCCAAAGAGGATGTATGACAAAGAGTATGTGTCTACCTTTTCCACGCAACTCAGCAACTTGCTAGTGCATTTCAGATTTGGGCACGAGTTCTAAATGCTGTTGTCTCAGGTATATGATGATTCTGAAATGGGATATGAGACGCCCAACATTGTACCTAAGATGGCATACAGTTTGTATTTGTCAAAGGCTGTGATACTCATTTCAACGGTCTCTTACTGCTGGCTAGACTACAGAATCATGCCTATAGCTGTTTTATAATCTTTTTCTCAAATGGTGCACATGAAACTGTCACTGAATGTATTTGCTGCTTTGACACTCTTTTAAAAACAATGTTGGTTTTTTAAAACAATATTTTACTATTATTTCCTATTTGCTGCTAACTTTTGCCATTTTGCACATCTACCTTGCTTAGTTCTGAGGCTTCCCCGGTCCGCCACGGCTTTGCCGATTGTTGCGGAGGGAAGACCTCATTCAACTTCACTTCGGGGCGCCTTCTTCCGCCCAGGTCAGCGTTCTAGTGGCCAGGCGTGCCTATTTAGATTCGTGCTGGTCGGGGCGCGTGGCGGTCTCTTACTGCTGTAGTTTTTATGCTGTCCCTAGAAAGTTATTTATTATTCCCATTCTCAAAAAACAGGTTTTAGGAGGGCGAGACCAGCTCTTATCTTTTTACAACTCCACTCTAAAGACACTGTTTTGCATACGCTTAACTTTTTACGGTTCGCTGTTAGACTCAGGTCAAGCTGCGATTAACTTCTGTACTGTAATTCATGAATTTTTATCTTGTGTTTTGATTAATTT
The DNA here is from genome assembly GCF_964261635.1 of Lissotriton helveticus. NCBI lineage: Eukaryota > Metazoa > Chordata > Amphibia > Caudata > Salamandridae > Lissotriton > Lissotriton helveticus. The sequence goes on along the minus strand of NW_027611659.1, from coordinate 2,853,133 downwards.
GTACATATTATATTTGTCAATCTGGAACTTGCAAAATGTTTTATCATTTTATGTATGACTTTTATGGTTTTCTTTTATAAAACCGAATAAAGTTTGCTGATAATAATCACTAGGGGATTCATTTACAGGGTAGCATGGTATCCCTCACAATAACTCCAGGAGTCACAGTCCACACAATGTACAAGCGTTGTTCCCCCTACTTCCAACTTTACATGTATCCCCAATCACCTGACCAAACCTCTCCCTGCCGATGCCAATGTGGTCCTCCGTCAACCCACAGACCACATTTTTGGCCTCTTTGAAAGTGCCCATACAATAAAAATGCTGCAGTTGTAAATACATATCAACGACCATTTGTTGTGTTTGAAACATTTTATTGAATAATAAAACCTAATAAACATAATCTGATTATTAAAGCAAAACAGAACATCAGTTGCCATACTCATAAGAGAAATAAATTGTACATACAAATCAACATACTGTAACACTGCAAAGTTATGTAGAGCACAATTCCTAATTTCGGGCAATCTTTAAAGTTAAACGATAGAAACGTTCATAAAGAACAGGAAAGGAAAGAAAGAAGGTGGGATACAGTAATTTCATTAATGTAATGCTTCCTACGTATAGAAAAACAAAATTAATAATTTTCCTTAAGCAATAATGTCTGCACACTAAAATACTAAGAGAAATATATTGAACAATGAACATTTCATGTGAAATTTGAATTCAATTTGAATAGTTTAACCTCCTCAGCATTATTTGACTCATGATTACAACCTGAATGCTTTCTGGAAAGGAACCGCCTCATGGGGTTCAAAATCACATCTTTTCCAACAATAGGATTACAATGATAAACTTGAATTTCAATTCAATTAATTGATTTAGGCCGTTTTAGAGATCAGCAATTTTAAATATATACAAAATGCATGCACTTTTGTAAAATTGTCACCTAAACTTGAATTCAATCCACCTTTTGATTAAACACTTCCCATTCCAGCAAGCATTACAGGACCACTTGTTATCTTCCCAATTAGTGATAATGTTTCAGATGTCAACAACAATAAATATGTTTAGAATTTGACCTCCGAAAAGAAAAACATGCCATTTCTGAATCGTGGTGCACAATAAAATGTAGGAACAGAAGGGCATTTTTAGGTATAGCATTCATTAAGGTTTGACCAGGCTTGAAACTAGAGTTCCTGAACTTTTGGACATTTAAATGTCATATTTTAAGAGAGTTCAAACAGACCCAGCATGAGCTCCGTGAAAAATAGAAGATGAGTGAATTGTACTTAGAGAAAATGTGCTGATTAGTAATCTATTGATGTAAAATACAGTGGTCAGGCAATGCTTGTGGATCTAATCTATTCAGATTTTAACTCCATAGTTTGTTCAATAAATTGACCTGGCATAATACTTGAAGGTCCATCTCTCAGATCAGTTCTATTACAGTTTTATTTGCAATAACATTAAAAGAGATCAATGAAAAATAGATTTTAAAAGCCATGGGTAGAATTGATCCTTGGTCTAAATCTAGATTATTGTCTGCAATAGAAACCAGTACAAACAGATCAAATCTAAAAGGATTGAATATGTTTATTATTGTGGTTTAGAGTAACCCCAGAAGACACACATTGGTCCTAAAACTCAGAAAATGTATCTAAAGATTATGATTACATCCAATTTATGTCCAGAGACCGCTTTAGATGTTTTCCTGTTTAAGTGACAACATTTGCAAATATACTAAACATTAAAGCTGTATGTCAGAAATTCTGTCTTTAAGTATTGTGTAAGAGTTATGTGTGATGATTTTTATTTGATCTGAAGCAACACTATCACAAAATAGGTACGTGCACTGGTTATCATTCAACTAACAATATTAGCAAACTTAATTTGGAGGGAATTGAGAAAAATTGCCTCATGTACCAAGGGTTTTATTGTTCAAAAATCCACTGGTTCGGTAATTCACAGAGTTGGCAAATGCTAAACCCCTTTTTGAAATGTACTAAGCCCATTTAACAATTCAGAATTTGGAAGGGGAATGTTAATAGTGTCCCTTCTGAATATGTAATACATCCTTAAGGTATGTATTAAGCTTTGAAACCATATGTGCGCTGAAAAACAGTAACAGGATGTAGTAACCCAAGAGGACATTTGTGAATCTGAAAGTAAAATGGGGTGCATTAAAAATGCCTTTATTTAAAAGCAATCGCAGACACAGTAGTGTGCTGACTCCACAAGCAACCACTTTTACCAAATGGATTATTAATACATGAACCTCAGTATTTCCTATATTGCTGAAATTTTGTCTCTAATATTTTTGTCATCTGGTGTAAATATTTGTTTCTGTTATTTTATTTCCCATTTCAATATTGTCATGAAATGTACCTATTCTTTTTGTCAAACATATTGAAATATCTTTATCACAATTTTTGGGGCATTCAAAAAAGTTTTTCACTCTCTAACTTAAAGCTTCCTAAGAACAATACTGACGCCAGTTCCTGGTTTCTCCTAGATCATTTAGCTTTCTCACTAAACCAAGCACAATATTGATTTGAGAGAGGTAGTTATTGTAGTCATACGCACTGGGGTTCGTTTTAAAAAGACAAATATTGACCTTCCTTTATCTTTAGAAATAATGCTTGCAAACATTTATATTAAATAATTTCAGATAATTTACTGATAAAGATATCAGATAAAGATCCCCTAATTTCTTATACCTTGTGGTATCAAAAATCTGCTAGAATTAACAGACTTCTCTTCTAGATAAATCCAGGTTTGAGAAGGTATTAACTGCGATTATCAACTTTCCGTTATTTTAATACATTTTCTCAGTGCACAGAGTATTTTTCCTACATTGATCACAACATTTCAAGCAATGGTCAGTGCTTAAACGTACAATGAAGGGGTAAAAATGTATTCTACCACAATCAAGAAACCCTTAGGTCTATGAGGATTACTGTTGCAAATTAAGACCTAGCTAAGATGAAATATCCCTTTAAAAGGAGGATTTCCCTCACCCACCATAGTTGCCATGCTTCCTCATTCGGAATCTCCTCGCACAGTTATGCCTAGTCACGGTACGGGGTACAACCCCCTCACTGAGAGGGAGGAGTTCAGGCATGTTTTGTTATAGAGAAAGGTATACTAAATACCACAATAATGAGCTCAGGGTAGTGAGGGCAGCAGAATGAAAGTTAAAACTTGGTAAAGGGTATATGGTTTCCATTAATTGTACTCCCTTGGGCCACGATTAAAAACAGGGCACTGTGGTAGAAAAATATATGCACTGTTAGTGTTAATAGGAGGTCAACATGTTTCAGCCTATTAACCCTTCAAAGAAGTGTTTGCGGCTTTCTTCAGGACCTAATCAAAAGTGCTGCTGCTCATTGTACTCAATCAATAACAAGCATTGGCATAGCCAATAGGTCTCGCCTTTGGGACCTTATAAGTGTTTAGCAATGCAGATCCAGTAACAATGTGAAATAATTTCTATTAAAAAAAAAGAAGACTATAAACTAACTAAGCTAGACGTGCCTTTATAACTGGGTATTCAAATGTTTCTGGAGGTTTAGTATATATAAACAACTCCTTTTTTCTATGGTGTGTCATATAAAATCGATGCTCTAAATTTTGGTAAGAGTATGCAATGTCAAAAATTCAATCCTGCTTTTATATCAATTTACTTTTGAAAGCTTGAAGTGAAAGACAATTCTAAGTAGCATTTGCTTACGAGTAGGTATTAATGACTATTTCCGGATGACAACGTAATTAGCATGTTTTGTAGAAGATGTGTTAAACGTATGGGTAGGGAAAATGGCTATTTTGGCCAAAGGCTCCCGATATGCATGCTAGTTTTAATTTGTAAACAGAATCACAATTTTTTATGTGGTACACTGTAATGTTAGATGAATCTCTTTTACCCTTCTTATAAGCAAGGGATGACAATGAACCGTTTTTTCGTCCCTGGTTTTAAATGGATTCAGGTTAGAACAGACAAGGCGTTGGTTGACTTTACCTCAGAAAATGGTTGTTTCCCGCATGCTGCTTTCATGCGACTTAAATCCCTTCAGTCGAAGAGGCGGCTCATGCCTGCAGATATGGCCAGATCAGTACTTGGCTGTTTCGGTTCTCCAGTGGGGCTAGAATAGAAGCTGTTAAGGGCAGGGGCTTAGCTACTTCTTGGTGCAGCAGGTGCAGTGGCACCAGGTCCTAGATGCCTTAAAGGCCCACTGAACCCTGATAACTGCTGTTTGTCACAGTTCAAACAGAGGCCTGAGGGACCCACAGAACAATGATTATTGCTGTTTTCCACAGTCCAAACAGAGGGCAGGGGTCACATTTCCTTTCTTGCCTTGGGGCCCAAGGCACACTGGCTAGGCCACTGGTTAAGGATGCATTGGGGAAGAGGTGGGAAGACAGGTGGATATTTAAACAGCTCGACGATGACTTCATGCCTTTGTATTAAAGTATTCATTACAATTAAAGACTTAAGCAGGAATAGATATCATAATATAGGAAGGCCTATGAACAAATGCAGCTCGATTAGCGGCTGCCTTTAACTTCTGACTTATCACCTCTCCTAATTTACAGTTTTATATTAGATGCAGACATAAATCGTGACCTATGAATATGTTTATCTATCTATAGGTTCAAATGACCCATCTTTTCCATATGCAAGTATCAGACAGGTCGGAAACGCCTAATGGCTTTAAACTTGATAAAGCCACATTGATCACTGGGCTTGAAATACAAATGGCAGCATTAGGCACGCAGAGGTGTATTCTACGTAATCTCATTATGTTCAGGGTACGGGAGAGAATTTAGGGCATAAAGCACTTTGACAAAAACATTTCTGCCACCATAGAAATTCAATCTTCCTTGTCCTACCCTAGTATACAAGTAGTACCACATTCTTTGTATACCTGAATTACAACACAAAATAGTACCGTATTTAAAGGCCCAGTTCAGAATTACATGGAAGGTGCACTGTCCCAGACTACACAACGGTGCAGTTTTCAGTGGGTGCTATCATCCCACACAGGGGCGAGCACACCAGATTATGCTGGAAAAAACATGTGGTGACCCAACGTAGGCGCAGTTGTAAACCACCAGTCTGCTTACATAGTAAAGCGTCTGGCAGCTATTAAGTGAGGTGGCACGTTTCCCCTGCAGGTGGGAGGGGTCTGTCACCATCCTGTCAGGTGGGGGGTATACAATCAGTGTACCTCCTGACTGCTTGTTTGCCTTTTCGCCTGTGTCAATAATACAGTGCAGTCCTTGGAGGAGTAGTCAATTTGTATTCATGAAAGACACTTGTGTTTCTCGGATGTTTAATCCCAGATGATGCCTGAACTGTTCCCCAGTGGGCTATTTGTACATCGTATTGAATTGTATGGTCTTATGAGGACTGTTAATAATAATAATAAAAAAGATTTAGTGAGTGTTTTTTGCCCTCTATGTCACTCTACTTCTAAGCACCTAATACAGCTTGTACAGTGCTTACTGTCATCTGCTCACTTACATTATGCTTATTATGCTTAATATAAATAGTGCACAATTTAGGCGTTTGTGTCTGCCTACAACGTGGACATGATACAAATAGCAGTACCTACAAGGTGGATGGTACAATTCAACAAGAGTCTAAGATACTCCAGCACAGATGACTTTGCATCAACATTACGAGGCATCAGTCTTGATGGCAAGCCAACTTAAAACTTATCAGTATTGTATACATTATTATCAGAGACTATACTTGCCTCTTGGATACAACTTTACAACGGAATTTTATTAATTTGTGTACAGTTGTGTGTATACAATAAAACAACCTCCCCACCATAATTGATCTGTCTATTCATCTTGTTGGGATCTGGAGTAGCATGCTACTCGCCGAAAAGCACTTCAACACTTCATCAGGGGTAGCAAGCGCTATATAAATGCAAAACCTTCCCTCTTCTATCCCCCCACAATCTTTTTTAACCCAACTAACAGACCAACATGTCCAGCTCTCATATACATTTTATATTTCCCTATACTAATTCACCACTAAACATTTTTGGATCCTAGAGCAGTGTGCTACTCGTCGAAAAAGCGCTTCAAAGTTCGTATGGGGTAGTAAGTGTTATGTAAATCTAAATACATTACAATTACTGTTTACATCGGGCTGCACTAACACGAGGATAGAAGTAGAGTGCGGATTAGAGTTTATCTGCCCAGAACCAAGCATACTACAGAAAGTGTGTGAACAGTCTATATGTTGTGCGCCTGGCAGAGAAAAACACAGCAGAGGTGGGAATAAGGTAGGTAATCTGATGGTCAGACCTATGTGGAAAGAGGCTATCACTTTGGGCAGAAAAGAGGGCTTACACTTTGTTTGGATGGACAGCAAGAAAGGGAGGTCTGGAAGATAAGCCTGAAGCTCACTCATCCTGCAAGCAGAGGTGATGGCAAGCAAAAAACTAGTCTTCTAAGGAGGCGAAGAGGACAATTATGTAGGCGCTCAAAGGGAGCACACATAAGATAAGTGAGGTCATCTCCCACTAGGGTATTACGAAAGGAGGAGGAAAGAGATGAATAATGCACTTCAGAAATATGTTAACAATAGGATCGAAGGCCATGCTCAAGAGCTCGGGGTACCAGACTTGGGACTGATCGCGTTTGATCTTCTTCAGCAATCTTGGCAGAAGTGGTACAGGAGGCCGCAACTCCACTCGCAACGAAAAGGGTCACCGAGCGAGAGCCGCTTTGGAAACTCTAACACGCAGAACTGCTGACATTGAGCGTTCTCTTCGGTGGCGAATAGATCTAACCAAGGCTCTCCCCAATACTGAAAGAGACCTAGCACGACCTTCGAGTGAAGATGCCATTTGTGATCCATCATGCACTGGCGGCTGAGTTTGTCCGTCCTTGCGTTCAGTGAACCTGTTAAGTGTTGAACTACCAGTGATATGCCCTGATGTTCCAGCCATGTCCAAAGGCGAAGAGCCTCTTGACATACGGTCCACGACCCCACCCTGCCCTGTTTGTTGCAGTACCACATGGCGCGGTGTTGTCCGTGAACACCTGCACCACTCTTCCTTTGACAAAAAGAAGGAATGCCTTCAGTGCAAGACGAATCGCCCGGAGCTCCAGAGGGTTGATGTGGTGCCTGGACTCCGCCAGAGACCAGAGGTCTCTGATCTCCGCCTCTCCCATATGGCCGGCCCATCACAGGAGTGAAGCATACGTCACTACTGTGAACTCAGGTTGAGGAAGGGAGAGGGATCTGCCGTTTACCCATCCTGGTTCGTGAGCCATCACTGCAACTGGCTTGCAGTCCCCTTCGAGATCTGAACGTCATTGGAAAGATTCCCCTGGTGCTGCGCCCACTGGAACTTCAGGTCCCACTGCCGAGCACGTATATGCCATCTGGCATGATGCACCAGCAGGATGCAGGAGGCCATGAGGCCCAGCAGCCTCAGGGTCATTCTCACCGAACACCGGGATGGATGCTGAAACTTCGGTATCATAGTCTGAATATCCTGGACTCGCTGCTCCGGAGGATAGACCCAAAACTGCGCTGTGACAGAACCGCTCTGATTTAAAGGACTTATGGGAGGGAATCAGGTGCGACTTCCGCACGTTAACTGTGAACCCCAGCAATGCAGGAAGTCCGCTGTAGTCTGGAGGTGGGAGACGACAGCCTGGGCGAGCCTGCCTTCAACAGCCAGTCATCGAGATTGGGGAATACTGGAACCCTTGATCTGCGCACATGAGCTTCGACCACCGCCATCACTTTCGTGAACACCCTAGGGGCGCTGGTAAGGCCAAAGGGGAGCGTGGTAAACTGAAAAAGCTTGTGGCCTACCATGAACCGTAGGTAGCGCCAGTGGGCAGGCAAGACGGGGATGTAAAAGTAAGCGTCCTGCAAGTCCAACGCTACCATCAAATCTCCAGGGTCGAGGGCAGACAAGACCTGAGCCAAGGTTAACATCTTGAACTTCTCCTTCAGGAGAAACCGGTTGATGTCCCTGAGGTCTAAGATAGGACGCAGGCCTTTGTCCTTCTTGGGTACCAAGAAGTAGTGGGAATAGCAATCACGACCTTCTGGAATGGGATGGGAAGGCCATACGGGAGACAGAGATTAGGGAACCCTCGTCAGCGGCAGATACCCAACTCCACATCAAGCTGTTGGAGTTGCGAGCATTTCACTTGGCGGTGAAGGTCTTCCAGCCCACCGTCACAGGAGGGCTGGAGCAGCTTCTCACAGACAAGACAGTCAATGGCGATGGTCTCATCAGGAGTCACACTTGAACTTGTTTGACAGCGAGCCCAGGATTCATTGGCTGCAGTTGTTTGGTACGACGAACAGGCGCTGGAACTGCTTGGTGGAATTTGACTTTCGTGAGCAGTACCCCTGCGTGTCGGTAGGCGTCGTCTGCGGCTCCGCGTCCGTCATTGTGATCACCAAAATGACGTCACTGGAGTACTTAGACGCCACCCTCGCTGACGTCAGTTCTGTACATAGCTTTCCGCGCCAGGAACGCAGAGCCATGCAAGAAACAGACACTGGTACCATGAAACTAGGTCCCTGACAAGGAAATTCCTGAACCCTAGATATCGGTTCGCAGAAACTGGGAGGATGGGTGGGGCGGTAAGGAATCTAACACTAACTAATGTTTCTTATAGATATATCGTTACCGATGGTAAGTAAATTGTGCATCTGAAAGAAACACGTTAGTGTTAGATTCCTTACCTTAGAATAGATACCCCAGCAATACCAACCCCGGTGGTGGGTCTGCGAACCAAAATCACACTAGGAAGTCCTGGAGAACAGAACGGTCAAAGAAGAAGTCTCTCCGGCCTTGGCTCTCCAGGCAGTAATGCTTGGCAAACGTGTGCAGCGAGGCCCACGTAGCTGCCTGACAAATGTCCAGCAAGGGACTCCCCGTCTCAAACCAGTAGTAGCCGCTGTAGCCTGAGTGGAATGGGCCCGCAGCCCCACAAGAGGTTCCTTTTTAGCCAAGGAATAACAGATCTTGATGCACAAAACGACCCACAAGAGATTGTCCGCTTGTGCACTGTCTGTCCCTTCTTAGCTCCCACATAGCCAACAAAGAGTTGGTCGTCCACCTGGAACTGTTGTGTGCGGTTCAGGTCAAAGGAGAGCGCACGTTTTAGGTCCAGACGGTGGAGCCTCTCTTCCTCTTTCGAGGGATGTGGAGGCGGAAAGATGGTGGGCATGGTAATAGTCTGTCCGATGTGAAAGGCAGTAACCACCTTGGGTAGAAAAGAAGGACGAGTCCTCAGAACAACTTTGTCCGGATGGACAGAGAGGAAAGCAGGCTAAGAGCCTGGAGCTCACTCACTCTTCTGGCCGAGGTGATGGTAACCAGGAAAGCAGTCTTTAGGGTCAGAAGACGGAGAGGGCAATTATGAAGAGGCTCAAAAGGAGCGCACATCAAAAAGGTAAGAACCAGATTCAAGTCCCACTGAGGCATCACAAAAGGAACAGGAGGAAACATGTGCGTGATGCCTTTCAAGAATCAATCAATCAATCAATCATACCATTTGTATAGCGCACTACTCACCCGGGAGGGTCTCAAGGCGCTTGGGGGGAGGGGTATGCTACTGCTCGAACAGCCAGGTCTTGAGTTGTTTCCTGAAGGCGAGATGGTCCTGGGTCAGCCGAAGGTGGATGGGGAGGGAGTTCCAAGTCTTGGCAGCCAGGTAAGAGAAGGATCTTCCTCCGGCGGTGGCTCTTTGGATGCGTGGTACGGCTGCGAGGGCGAGGCTGGTGGACCGTAGCTGGCGGGTGGGCGTGTAGAAGCTCAGGCGGTCGTTGAGGTACTTGGGGCCCAGGTCGTGGAGAGACTTGTGTGCGTGGGTGAGGAGCCGGAACATGATCCTCTTGTCGACGGGGAGCCAGTGCAGGTTCCTCAGGTGGCTGGAGATGTGGCTGCGTCGGGGGACATCCAGGATGAGTCGGGCGGAGGCGTTCTGGATGCGCTGGAGTCTTTTCTGTAGCTTGGCTGTGGTTCCGGCGTAGAGGGCGTTTCCGTAGTCCAGTCGGCTGGTGACGAGTGCCTGGGTGATAGTCTTCCTGGTCTCGGTCGGGATCCAGCGGAAGATCTTGAGAAGCATACGCAGGGTATTGAAGCACGATGAGGAGACGGCGTTGACTTGTCTGGTCATCGAGAGGGAGGGGTCCAGGATGAAGCCCAGGTTGCGTGTGTGGTAGGTTGGCTTGGGTGCGGTGCCCAGGGCTGGGGGCCACCAGGAGTCGTCCCAGGCGGAGGGTGAAGATCCCAGGATGAGGACTTCCGTCTTGTCCGAGTTCAATTTCAGGATCTATTTACAACAAGGAACTTGAAAATAGAAGGCTGACCAGGAAGCCACAAGAAGGCTGAAATGGCAGAAAGATAGCCCTTGATAGTGCCCAGGACAGAGCCCTGCTGGGCGACAGAAAGAAGAAAGAGGAAAACCTCTGAAAGAGGGGCAGAGAGAGGATCCACAGCCTTTGCTGTGCATCATGCCACAAATTTGTTCCACCTGCAGGCATATACCGTTTTTGTGGGGGGACGCCTGTCTGGCAGAATAGCATCACAGACTTCAGGAGGCAAGTCAAATGGCCTCAACTGTCGCTGCTCAATCTCCACGCATGGAGGTGGAGGCTGGACAGGTTCGGGTGGAGGACTGTTCCCTGCTGCTATATGACAGAAGGTCCTCCTGAAGAGGCAGTCGAATCGGGGGATCGATTCACATTCTGAGTAGCTCGAGATACCAGTATCTTCGTGTCCAATCCGGAGCCACAAGGATGACTTGGGCCCGGTCGTGCCTGATCTTCTTCAGCACTCTGGGCAGAAGTGGGATAGGCAGAAAGGCGTACAACAGACCGCAACTCCATTCGCAACGAAAAGCATCGCCGAGCTAGTGCCGCCTTGGAAATTCCAACGCGTAGAACTGAAGACATTGCGCGTTCTCTTCGGTGGCGAATAGATCTAACCAAGGCTCTCCCCACTGCTGAAAGAGACCTTGCGCCACGTCCGAGTACAGACGCCATTCGTGATCGATCATGCACCGGCGGCTGAGTTCGTCCGCCCTGGTGTTCGGCGAACCTGCAAGGTGTTGAACCACCAGGGTGATGCCCTGAAATTCCAGCCATGTCCAGAGGCGCAGAGCCTCCTGACAGAGGGTCCACAACCCCCCCCCCTTGTTTGTTGCAGTACCACATGGCGGTGGTGTTGTCCGTGAACACCTGCACTACACTTCCCCGGACAGAGGGAAGGAATGCCTTCAGTGCAAGTCGGATCGCCCGCAGCTCCAGAAGGTTGATATGGAGCCGGAGACCAGAGGCCTCGGATCTCCGCCTGTCCCATGTGGCCACCCCATCCTAGGAGGGACGCACCCGTCACCACTGTGTGCTCCGGTTGGGGAAGGGAGAGGGATCTGCCACTGACCCAATCGCGGTCCATGAGCCACCACTGCAGCTGTCTCGCAGTGCCCTTCGAGATCAGGACGTGGTCAGTCAGGTTGCCCTGATGCTGTGCCCACTGGAACTTCAGGTCCCACTGGAGAGCCCGCATCCGCCACCTGGCGTGATGTACCAGCAGGATGCAGGAGGCCATCAGCCCCAGGAGCAGCAGGGTCATTCTGACCGAAACTCTGGATAAAGGCTGAAAGATTGGAAACAGATCCTGAATATCCCAAACCCGCTGCTCAGGAGGATACACCCAAAACTGCGCGAGTGTAGAACCGCTCCGATGAAGAGGATCTTCTGAGAGGGACTCAGGTGTGACTTCGGCACGTTGATGGAGAACCCCAGCGAGTGCAGGAGACCGGCCGTACTCTGGAGGTGGAAGACGACTGTCTGGGGCGAGCCCGCCTTCAACAACCAGTGGTCGAGATAGGGGAAGACTGGAACCCCTAATCTGCGCAGATGAGCTGCAACCACTGCCATCACTTTAGTGAACATCCGGGGGGCACTGGTAAGGCAGAAGGGGAGCACGGTAAACTGAAAGTGCTTGTGGCCTACCATGAACTGCATGTAACGCCGGTGGGCCAGCAGGACATGAATATGGAAATAGGTGTCCTGCAAGTCCAAAGCTACCATCCAGTCTCCAGGGTCTACGGCAGCCAGAACCTGAGCTAAAGTCAGCATCTTGAACTTCTCCTTCAGGAGGAAGCCGTTGATGCTCCTGAGGTCCAAGATAGAGCACAGGCCCCCTTTACCCTTCTTTGGAACAAGAAAGGAGTGGGAATAACAACCACGTCCTACTTCTGGACTAGGAACGCGCTCGATGGCCCCCTTGGCCAAGAGGGCCGTAACTTCCTCTCGCAGAAGTTGCAAGTGATCCCGCGACATGATACTGTGGTGGCATGGCTGGAGGTGTCGCCTCAAAGGGGAGGGAGTAGCCCCTTCGGATGATTTGCAGCACCCACCTGTCCGAAGTGATGGAACGCCAGGGGAGTACGTGATGGCAAACCCTGCCTCCGACTGGAGTGGAATGAGCCTGAAAGCTCGGACTAGGAAGGCTTTGAGGCAGAAGCTGCGGGAGTTGATGTGGACTGACCGGCTCTCTGACCCCCTGCTCCGCCACGGCAGGCAGCACGTCCGCAACCGCGTTGAGGCTGTACAAACGTGTAGGGGTGCCCCTTCCGTGGCCACGAAAGAGACGAAAAGCAGAAGTTTACTGGCGCTGGCCCGACAGGCCCAAGGACTTGGCCATAGCCCTGAAGTCCTTAAAGCGCTCAAGCTCGCTATCTGCTTTGTCGCCAAAGAGGAGACGGCCATCAAAGGGCATGTCCATGAGTGTGTTCTGGACATCTCCTGAAAAACTGGCGGACCTCAGCCAGGCGTGACGAGTAATCGCCACAGTCGTTGAATTGGCTCTGCCCAGCGAGTCCGTGGTGTCAAGTCCACATCGGATGGAATACCGTGCTGCGTCTCGGCCGTCAGCGACAGCCTGGGCGAGCCGTGTCTGGGCCTCCGCCGGACACTGGGGCAGCACGTCCGCCACCGTATCCCAGAGAGTGGGTGTAACAGCCCAAAAGGCATGCAGTGTTAATGGACCGCAATCCTAGGCTGACCGAGAAGAACAGTTTCTTGCCAAACTGATCTAGCCTTTTGGATTCCTGATCCGGCGGAGCGGTCGGGAATGCGGTCTGGGACGTGGAGGCCTGGATAACCAGATTCTCGGGGGTGGAGTGGGTGGACAGAAAGCAGGGGTCGCCCGGAGCCGGGCATTGGCGTCGGTCCACATACTGATCCACAGGGAGAACTGTGGAGGGCTTGGACCAAGTGCACATCAGAAAGTCAGTGAGGGCCTCATTAAACGGCAGCAGAGGCTTTGTAGAGCTGACTGGCGGTTGAAGCACCTCGGTGAGGAAGTTAGTCCTCACGCTGCTGCAGGGAGCTCAAGGGCTAGGGCCTTTGCCGCCCTGCGCAACACCACAGCATAAGTAGCCCCCTCCTCCGTAGTCACTGAGGGAGGAGAGAGAAAACCAGTGTCAGGCAAAGTGTCTAGACCACTGGCATCCCCAGCTCAGTCCTGACTTAACTGGCACTGTGTCAGAGGGTCCTCAGACCCCTCCCAGTCCTCCCCTTGATCCGTGTCCTGATTAACAGGCATGTCAAATGTAAAATGTCAAAGGTTCTTATATAGCGCTTTATCACCGATAGGTCTCAAGGCGCTTGCTTTGGGAACCTGGCTGTTCCCTGTGGGATAACCCCTACTGGGCATCCCCAAGGTAAAAGCCAGGCATCCCGCCGCGGTGGGGGGGGGGCGTAGTGGAGATTAAGCAAGCTATTGCCCAGAGTTGCAGAGTATGAACCCGTGATTCGAGTAGGCACCGAAGCGAGAATTGTCGAGTCCGTGGACATTTGGGCTCAAGACCCTGCCGCGTCGGGAATTGAACCCTGGTCCCAGGTCTGACCTCTGCTTCAGGGTCTGCGTCCTCTAACCAGTGAGCCACACTTGCATAAATGACAGAGCCGGGTCATAGGTGAAGGGCTCACCCATCGATGTCAGAGACGCGCTGCTCCGACGCCGAACCGGTACTGGGGCTAAAACCAGGGACGGTGTTGTCCGAGGATGGCGCCGGGGTCAGCACCAGCGGAGAAGTCATAAGGTCAACTGGCGTCGACCGGGATCCAGGCCTGGATCCCACGGGGTCCTGCACGCCGAGACCGAAGTTGCCGACGGCACCGGGGCCGAAGCCGCCAGCAAGTTAGGACTCCCAGTGGGGCCCGAAGCCGCGCCGGCAGGTGTTGATGGCGGGAAGAGAGTCCTCTTGGCAACGAGGAAGTCTCTAATATCGCCCGGAGTCGCATTGAGTCCAGGGAGCGGAGGGTGTGGGACAGGATGCGACTCCTGAGCCGCGTGAGTGGCGAGGGGAGTCCGAAGAGCAACACTGCTTCTTTTTGACATGCCTCGACTTACCCGAGTGCGAGGACTTGGATCCGGATCATCGGTGATGACTGCGGCTCCGCGACCAGTTCCTCGACTTCCTCCCCGACTGGGACCTCGAGCGGCACAGAGTCGACTGCCGGAGCTCGAGGAGCTTACGGGAACGCTCCCGCCTAGCCTTCGACGTCAAGGCCCGGCAGTCAGGGCACGACTTGTCATCGTGGTCGCCCCCCAAACAGTAGGGACACCGGCGGAGGGGGTCGGTAACAGACTTCAGTCGGTTAAAGGCGTCACACAGCTTTAAACCGGGCATCCCTACTGGCACCAGGAGTCGAGTCGACTCGACAAAGATAGACAAAAATGTCCAAAAAGTTAGTCAAAAAATGACTAAAGGTACGTGCTCGTCCCGGATCTGCGCTAGCTAGCGCGGAAAAAAGAAGAACTGGCGTCAGCGCACGAGGGAGGCCTCTAAGTACTCCAGCGACATCATTCCGGCGATCACGACACCGACACGGAGCCGAAGACGACACCTACCGACGCGCAGGGGTACTGCTGACGAAAAACTATCCGTATCCAGTCTGACGCCTGGGGGTAATTCTAAGGTAAGGAATCTACAGGTGCATGACTTACTATGCCCGGTTGCTCTAAAATAATTTGAATTGACTTGCTGCTAACTGGTCTTTACAGCTGCTATTTTAGAATTGACTTTTCATATATCGCCGAATTTTAAAACTTCTCGCATTTTAATTGGAAATCATTTTACTGTGCATTGGGTGCTTTGCTCAGTGTTGTTTGGTCCCTACCTGCCTGTGCCCCGTTCCACAGCGTGTTTTCCCGTTTGCGTGGAGGGCACGGCAGCAGACAGCTAGTCCCCCTGCTCCCATTGGCTGGTGCCGGTCAGGTGGTGCTCCAGACTCGGGGCCGGCCATATTTAATCGGGACGACTGGAATCCTCGGTTGGTTCTCGTTACCGGTGCATGACTTACTATGCCCGGTTGCTCTAAAATAATTTGAATTGACTTGCTGCTAACTGGTCTTTACTGCTGCTATTTTAGAATTTACTTTTCATATATCGCCGAATTTTAAAACTTCTCGCATTTTAATTGGAAATTATTTTACTGTGCATTGGGTGCTTTGCTTAGTGTTGTTTGGTCCCTACCTGCCTGTGCCCCGTTCCACCGCGGGTTTTCCCGTTTGCGTGGAGGGCACGGCGGCAGACAGCTAGTCCCCCCGCTCCCATTGGCTGGTGCCGGTCAGGTGGTGCGCCAGACTCGGGCCGGCCATATTTAATCAGGATGACTTTCTCCGCGCACAGCGGACGCGCGCAGCAGCGTGCGCCGAAGTTGCACCCGTCCGCGCTAAGGACGCGCAAGGGGCTAGTTGGGCTGGACCACGTTTTACCCTTCATATAAATCGTGAGTTATATTCCCACTCTGCACTTCTTGCACTTAGACCTGGGTTTAAACCGTGTCATTTCTCTTCTATTCCTGACAACCTGGTTAATCTCAACTGTTGCAAAGGGGTTTCTAGATCCATACGCCCTCGCCATTATTGTCTTAATAAATCTAGGAGATATGGAAGTCAGTTTCCCGTTCCTAACGATTTAAGTGAGGCTGGCCTGCTCCTTAATGCTAGGTCGTTGGCTCGTAATAATGTTGCCTTCAACGACTTTGTCTCTCAAAAAAGGCCCCTTTGGGTCTTTATTACCGAAACCTGGGGTTCTGAAACCTCCGGCCCTGACTTCGTAGAGGCATGCCCCGAGGGCTATTCTTTGGCCAGAATGGATAGGTCAGGACGAAAGGGAGGTGGCCTGGGTATCCTTTTCAGAGACACTTTTACTTGTAGCACTAAGCCTCTTTCTTTACCCTCTGATAAGTTTGAGGCTTTATATTTCTCTATTAATTTACTTCCCTCGGCCTCTTTCTCTGGTATTCTCTGTTATAGACCTCCTGGCCCCAGAACGACCTTTGCCCATGACATCCTTAAATTGATAGAGCCCTACGTTGATAAGCCCCACTTCAGTATTCTCTGCGATTTTAATTTTCACTTAGAGGCCATAGAATCGAAGGATACTGCAGTATTTGTAGATGGTCTAGCGGCATGTGGTTTGGGTCAACTGGTCATTAGCCCCACACATTTGGCCGGCCATACGCTGGATGGTATCTTTTCAAATGATTCAAGACTTTTGGCAGGAACTCCCATCCCCTCTAGGATTACCTTTAAACTCCTGTGCTTAGCCCATGGTGCTTTTTACGGCGCAGGCTCAGAAGGTATCAGGGCCCTTCTGGGTGTGTATTCCCCCAGTAGAACCCTCCGGTCTTCTTCCAAGAATTTGCTTGTGGTCCCCAAGTTCACAAAGGCAAAGTGGAGAGGCAGAGCTTTTTCTGTTCTAGCTCCTAAACTCTGGAACTCTCTCACTTTGGAGCTCACTAGCCAATCCTCTTTAGCGGTCTTCAAAAAACACCTGAAGACCTGGCTTTTCTCCCAGGCATATTAGGGACTGCGCCTTTTGTGGCTTCCTGGTTCATCTATCTGGTAATGTGGACCTTTTGTTTGTTTGTCTGGCGCCTTGATGCCCCTTGGGGCTAAGTTTTGCGTGGTATAAAAATGCTATTCATTCATTCATTCATTCAACACTAACGTGTTTCTTCCAGATTCTGTCTTTCAGATACTAGCTTTTTTGGCATAAGGATTTTCTCCAGTGTGGAGTTTCTCATGGTGAGATAGCGTTTTTCTTTGCAGCTTTTCTGGCATTCAGAACACTCATAAGGTTTTTCATCAATATGGAGAATCGCTTATGGTTAGTGAGGCTGTGCCGATCAGATAGGAATTTCTGGCATTCACAGCATTGCTAATGCTTTTTCCCTGTGTGCGTCTGCTCATGTAGAGTGAGATTGTGTTTAAAACTGATGCTTTTCTGGCACTAAAATATTTTGATGGTGTGTTTTCTTATGGCGCTTGAAATTATCTCTACCTCTGAATCTTTTCTGACAATTAGAGCACTGATAATTTTCTTCTCCAGTATGGATTCTCATATGTTTAGTGAGATTACATTTAAGGCTGAAAATTTTTTGGCATTTGGAGCACTGATAAGGTATTTCCCCAGTGTGGGTTCTTATATGCTGAGTGAGACTGGTTTTTTCACTGAAACAATTGTGGCATTCAGAGCACCGATAAGGTTTTTCCCCAGTGTGGGTTCTTATATGAATAATGAGACTGTTTTTTTGGCAGAAATATTTTTGGCATTCAGAGCACTGATATGGTTTTTCCCCAGTGTGGGTTCTTATATGCTGAGTGAGACTGTTTTTTTCACTGAAACATTTGTGGCATTCAGAGCACCGATAAGGTTTTTCCCCAGTGTGGGTTCTTATATGAATAATGAGACTGTTTTTTTGGCCGAAACATTTTTGGCATTCGGAGCACTGATAAGGTTTTTCCCTAGTGTGGGTTCTTATATGCTGAGTGAGATTGCTTTTTATCCTGAAACATTTGTCGCATTCAGTGCACTGATAAGGTTTTTCCCCAGTGTGGAATCGCATATGTGCAGTTAGAAGTGATTTAACGTTGAAATCTTTTGGGCATTCAGAGCACTGATAAGGTTTTTCCCCAGTGTGGAATCTCATATGCCCAGTTAGAAGTGATTTAAGTGTGAAATCCTTTGGGCATTCAGAGCACTGATAAGGTTTTTCCCCAGTGTGGGTTCTTATATGTTGAGAAAGAGTTCTTTTGTCTCTGAAACATTTCTGACATTCAGAGCATGGATAAGGTTTTTCCCCAGTGTGGGTTATTGAATGTTGAGAAAGACTTATTTTGTCTCGGAAATATTTCTGGCATTCAGAGCACTGATAAGGTTTTTCCCCAGTGTGGATTCTTGTATGTTGAATGAGTTTGCTTTTGTCAATGAAACATTTTTGGCATTCAGAGCACTGATAAGGTTTTTCCCCAGTGTGGGTTCTTGTATGCCGAGTGAGACAGTTTTTGTCTCTGAAACATGTGTGGCATTCAGAGCACTGATAACGTTTTTCCCCAGTGTGGATCTTTGTATGCCGTGCGAGATTACGTTTTACACTGAAACATTTCTGGCATTCAGAGCACTGATATGGATGTTCCACAGAATGGGTTATTGCATGTCGAGAAAGACTTTGTTGGTTACAAAACCTTTCCTGGCATTCAGAGCACTGATAAGGTTTTTCCCCAGTGTGGAATCTCACATGGGCAGTTAGAAGTGATTTAAGTTTGAAATGTTTTGGGCATTCAGAGCACTGATAAGGGTTTTCCCCAGTGTGGATTCTTGTATGTTCAGTGAGTCTGCTTTTGCAACTGAAACATTTCTGGCATTCCGTGCACTGATATGGTTTCTCTCCAGTGTGGGTTATTGTATGCCGAGTGAGACTGTTTTTGTAAATGAAACTTTTCTGGCATTCTGTGCACTGATGAGGTTTTTCCCCAGTGTGGGTTCTTGTATGCCGAGTCAGAGTGCTTTGATCACTGAAACGTTTCTGGCATTCAGAGCACTGATAACGTTTTTCCTTAGCCTTAGAGTGGTATCTTGTATGATGAGTGAGACTGCGTTTGTCTTTGAAACTTTTCTGGCAATTCGGGCACTGATAAGGTTTGTCCACAGAGTGGGTTATTGCATGTCGAGATAGGCTCGATTTGTTACAAAACCTTTTCTGGCATTCAGAGCACTGATAAAGGTTTTCCCCAGAGTGGATTCTCATATGTTCAGTGAAATAAGATTCACGGTTGAAACTTTTTTGGCATTCAGCGCACTGGTAAAGTTTTTCCACAGAGTGGGTTAATGCATGTCGATATAGACTCGCTTTGATACTAAACCTTTTCTGGCATTCAGAGCACTGATAAGGTTTTTCCCCAGTGTGGATTTGTATGTGATGTGTGAGCCTACTTTTTAAACTGAAACATTTCTGGCATTCAGAGCACTGGTAAGGTTTTTCGCCAGAGTGGATTAATACATGTCGAGAAAGACTTTGTTTGTTACAAAACCTTTTCTGGCATTCAGAGCACTGATAAGGTTTTTCCCCAGTGTGGATTCTCATATGCTCAGTGAGATAATATTTACTGCTGAAATTTTTTTGGCACTCTGAGCACTGAGAGAGGATTTTCCCAGTGTGCATTCTCTCAAATTCAGTGAGATGAGATTTATGGCTTAATCTTTTTTGGCACAGGTAACTTTTTCCCCAACTTGGGTTATTTTGCTTTGATTGAGGCAGGTTTGAACACTGAAATTGTTTTAACAGCCCGTGTTTTTAAAAGGTGTATTCCTAGAGTTAATATCTCTACATTTAGTTTTCTCTTGCTTATAAGCCACGGTAAGAGTGAACCCGATTTTAGAGTCGGGCTTGTTTAGATAATGTTCAGCATTTATCTCT
Source organism: Lissotriton helveticus (assembly GCF_964261635.1). NCBI lineage: Eukaryota > Metazoa > Chordata > Amphibia > Caudata > Salamandridae > Lissotriton > Lissotriton helveticus. Next base: position 2,833,356 of record NW_027611659.1, on the reverse strand, counting down.
AAAAGACATTGTGCGTAATCTTCTTAACACTTGCATTGAGCAAAATATGTCTGGATGCAGCCCTGTAACACATGTCGAAATGTTTGTAGCAGATAATAGTCTTTTGGTTGTAGCCTCTCTGGCAGCAACTTATTTTGTGACTGAAGTTTTTCTCAAATCTATTTGTATAGGTTCTTAGCAATGCAGTGATAAGGTGTTAGTCTGATATTTAATGATTAAACTGAGAAGTACCTTTTTGCACTGGCGTAAAGGCAGTAACTGAGAACATTAGAACGTGCACAGTACTATTGTGGATCATTAGGCGCAGAACATCAGTTCCTTTTACCCTTTCTAAGTTTGGTGTAAGGTTAAGATTTGTAGTTCTGAAGACGAGGATTTATTTACATTAGCTATAGCACAACGGTGCTCCTTTAATCCATTTTGATATTTAACAGTTTTACATATCATTCACGCACAGCAGATAATGTCGAGGCGATTTACATAGAATTACAGAACAGCACACAATAAAAAGAAAACAATCTGAGATGGTCATGAACACAATAAAGTGGTGAATTTTTAAGGTTTTCGCCAGAGTGAGCAGAGTGGGTCGAGGTGTTATATCCCGAGGCAGATAGTCTCAAACTTGCGTAACTGGTTAAAAACAGTTGTTGCACAAAGGTGATTTTCCAATCTTTTGGTTGTTAGCGTGTCAGCTTCGGAGACTTCTTTCAGTGTCTTTTCTTTGATGGTTTGCAGAAGAAACCTTTTGTTATATCTTTCTTTAATGCAGTGTGTGCTTCCTCTCTGGAATTACATGATGCTTTAGATCATGCATGCTTTAGATGAACGTTATTCTGTCATGCTGAGGCAATTTGTCTTTCTGATAATATTTCAGATGAGGATGCTGTGATTGGTCTTTCTGGCATTATTTCTGATGCTGTGTGTACAGATATGACTTTGCTCTGGGTTAATGAAATGCAAAATTAGAGACTTCACTTACAGGTATAGTACTTTCCTCAGCTCCCACTTCCTCGCCACACCTAGATTTTGGAAATTGTTCAAACTTAGAATGCTGGATGTCCTTCAGTTTTTCAAAATAATCCTTCTTATGGCACTAACATTCAGTTGCTTAGTGCTAAATCTTGCTTTCTTCATCCGTAATTTCAATCACCTATAGTATAAAAATTAAATAGTTAATACATGTAGATTTCCCCAAAAATAATTTACAAGCCATATCAATGCAGAATTGCAGAATTTTGAAAATGTTCAGCTGTTCTTCAGACAGAGCAGAGTGTAGAATAGTAGCCTGAGAGTACTTGGATGTAGGAGTGAGGATTTGTAGAATTTATTAAGCTCACAAAGGATACATGTACCCTATGGACTTGTAACATAGAATCCCAAAGGCAGACATTAAAGTCATATGGACTGGCACCAAACAGATATTAAAAAAAGAATACTATTAATTAATTTTTAATGTAGATTTCTGGGACGGGAATTTCCCCTCCACGGACAACAGACGTTTCCCCTGCCCTGAGTTACCACCTACTTGTATCTGGTATCCTGACTTTTGAGCTCTGGACTCTGCCGCACGCAAATCTATTGTGTATTGCGAGGACTATGCCTAGACCTATCCCTCAACTATGGTTCAGAGTATGAATCAAGGGCAATGAAATTAAGGCGTACTTTCATGTGTTCATTTTATTCCACCTGATTATCAGTTGTTAGGTTTTTCTGCACCCGGATGTACCGGGTGCAGAAAAAATAGGACATCCTTTTTTTCCAGACAGAAACATTTTACTGAAATGACGCACCAGACTCTGGGTGCAGCAGAAGCAGCCAGGAATTATGCTGTTTTTTTACTAACTGGGGAAACACACAATTCTTCCCTCTGTTAGAAAATGCTTTCCTCTTCCCTCCCCTGCTTCACCCATCTACCCCCAACCAACCACATGCATATATCTACCACCTGCTTAAAACAAGTAAAAGCAGAAAAACACTATGAAATAGTGAATGGCATGTGGTTTGACAGGCAGAAGAATCTGTTCCTCGTGGCAACTCCCCAGTCCACGGCATCAAACTTGTAACTGAACTTTACTGGGATAAATCTACCACAAAACAATTACATGAGATTTTTCGGCCACTCCAGTACTGTGCAACCTCTAACAAGGGACTACGAGAGGTCTTGGACCGGTCCTGTGACCTGGAGGGTCACACCAAGTGTGCCCTTATTTAACCCCTTGCGTGCGGCCGCGTTTCCCCCTCCGGTGCTGAGCTCTAATGAAAACGGGCGTGGTCATGACGGAACGGTTCCGTCATGAGCTGACGGAACGGTTCCGTCATGAGCACAGCTCAGCCGTAGCTCATGACGGAACCGTTATGTCATGAGCACCGAAGGGGTAAAGGCAGAGTACTGTCATGGGTTTAACAGCTAGAGCGGTGGTGGCAATGCACCCTGTTGTAAGGATCAATAGCCTTATGATATCTTTGCATCATGGTCAGTGGAGTGGCGTCCTGCTGACACACTTATGTAATGCTCCATTTCTATGCCTGTGTCCAGACTTTGCGCTAACATCAAGAGCGTGTTTAGGGTGTTGGTATGCGTAGCATAGAAGCAATGTGAGAGCGCGACAGAGTAAACCGCATCTCCTGCCTGCCAGTTGTGTATACAAGTGGGACCATCTATCCCTCTTTTATACCCTAGTTCAAAGTCCTCTGTTACCCAGGAATAAAGTGCTCTACAAAGTACCCAGGTGCCTGCTGTGACACCAGGGATGGTAACAGCCTGATAGTCTATCTAAGTTGCAGGGACATCACCTGCAGGCTGAATTACTTAATGGAGAAGCTGGGTACCTGTCCTGAAGAACCTAGAAGTCTGCCTAGAAGCCTGCATGTCTGGTAAGAAAAGGAAGGGAGTTTGACTATCCAGCAGGAGGACAAGGTTGTCCGGGAAGAAGCAAGGTCCGACACATCCTCATTCTCTGTAGGGCGGGCCGGAAAGCCATCCAGCAGGACCAGCTAGTCTGAGGGACCCCGCCCCCCCCCCCAAGTCTCTCCCAAAAGTTCAAGGCAGAAAATAAAAGTCTACGACAACATGATTTTTGAGGCCCAGTAGGACGATTGTGTGAGGCCAACAGGCCTGTTCAAGGTTTCACTTGTCAAATTCCTAACACAACAGGGTCTGAATCTATTGACTTCCTGTAGAGCCTGTGTTGGGCTTTTAGCTGCTGGATTTCTGAATACTCTGTGTCAGAAGCTCATGAGGGACTACAACTACTCCAGTGTCGAACACCCTGTCTGAGCTCACGCCTGTGGTCCAGCCGGCCACAGTGTGGGCTCAATTGCTGACGGTCGGGCCTCCAGAGGCGGCTGCACTTACCGACAGGCCAGGTGTGACTGCTACCTTGGGACTGCTTATCTTCAGGCAAAGGCAAAGAATAGACAGAGTGGGTGCCCTACTGAATGCAGCACTATATCCAGGACAAAAGCACTCCACAAAAGCCTGCTGGTGGGTCACTGCTCTCTCGAGTCTTCGGGCGTACCATTCAAATGTCGGGAAACAGGAAAGAGACCCAGACAAGACTGACTCATCCTGTGAAAGGGTAAGACGCTTACAACAGAGCATACAAGCATTGGGGTGACTGGAATGACAGAACTGACCCTATACTATATTCATGATACTCCTAAATGCCCCTAAAGGGGAAGAGGGTATCAGAACCGGACGCACCAGTCTGCAGCACATGATAGTCTAGCATGCCTGCACCATCCTTTCACCCAGACTGTCCATAAATTTGATTTTAGAGCTGTTACGCACATAGCAGGGGGAATCTCAGACCATTCGCTGGTGGAGGTGCAACTCGATGGTCCGGTTGTGGACTTCATCCTACCCCCAGGGGTTGATCCGTGATATTTAAAAGACAAGACGTTCAAAGCTTGTATGAGAGATAGAGCAGAATTCTATTTTAAGGAGAATGGGCGGCCTGTTGAATCAGCTTGCATGCTATAGGGTGAATTCAAGGCAGTGATTCGAGGACAGACACAAGCCTTGATTGGGAGAATGTCGACGGAACGTAAATTGAAGTGCGAGGCTCAGAACAAGGAATGTGCTTTCCTGGAGGTTCGCTTGGCAAGTGGGGAATCAGTTTCTCTCCCATTGCACCATCAACTGAAGCAGCATACATTAAAAGCACTAATGGAAAATAGCGTGCACTAAAGCGCTGGCTACCCAGCATTGTCTATATGATGTCGGTGATAAAGCCAATGAGTTGCTTACATGGTAAGAGAGACCAGACAAAGGACGGAACTGGATCCTTGAGGACACTGACAACAAGGGGACAGAAACACTGGGAGAGACTTCCTGAAAGACCTGACCCTGCCAATGCTAACAAATAAGGACCGAGACGCACTAGACCAAGACCTGACAGTAGACATTAGGAACCTTGCAAAAAGGGCAAGCGACGGGACCTGATGAGCTCCCTTTAGAATTATATAAAAGCATGGTGGATAAAATCAGGGAGTACCTCCAGAGTATATGAAAATAAGGGTGTCTCCCGGAGGACCACAGAACGTCTGAGGTGGCGGTCATCCCAAAAAGGACGAACCGGCAACTGAGTGTGGGTCTTATTGACTTATCTCCCTGCTTAATTTTGAGACTAAGGTCCTTGAATAGGCCCCGGCGATCTGCCTGCGAACAGTAGCTTTATGCCACACCAGGGAACGCGCTTAAATCTCTGACACCTTAATGGATTACTACACGCAACAGGGGATTCCTTTGCTGAACCAGTGGCACTGCTGTCAAGCTCTTGAATGCTGCCCCTCTAGAGTGCATGCACGTCAATAACACAGTCTCCCGAGTCTTTGCCGTCCGACAGGGATGTTCCTTGTCTCCTATGCTCTTCACACATGCGTGGGTTCGCCAGGACCTCTCATATGGGGTATTCCAGTTGATCAAGAGTGGGATGAGAGAATCTCCGTCTACGGTGATGTTTTGCTGTAGGACACGTAATCAGCCTTCTCGAGTGAACAAATCCTACAAATCTTTCACATATTTGGAGATTATTAAAGATATAAGATCAATTGGAAGACGTCCTTAATATTCCTGCTGGTGGCAGGGACCCTGCGGCTGCACTCTAGGTGCACAGTTTGGGTGGCACTACATGGCTTTAAATATTTGGTTGTGGTCATTACAAGAGAGCACAGGCAGGAACATACTCCCGAAATTAGACCGGCTTCGCTGGGATGCCCCACACTTGTGGGCGCTCCCGCTCTCCTTACTGGGCCGAGTGGCCCTATTTAAAGTGATGACCCTCCAGGGTTTCCTGTACATCGTGCAAAAAACGTCCTTTAAGATCCCACCAGACATTTTCTTTTAAAAGGTAGACTGAGAACTTTGGCTCCTGTTGTGGGATGGTGGCACTTCGCACTGAGTAAGATGCAGAGGGGAGTTTAAGGTGGACTGGCGGTCCGGAGCATTCGCAAGTATTATTGGGCCACGCAGCTGGTGGCAGTCAACAACTGGGTTTTTGCGGACTGTGAGGATCCTGCTTACCGGGTAGATAGATTGGCCATGGGCAAGAGAGGTTACCCCACGCCGTGCTGTATCGAAGAAAGTATGAGTGCACCCTAGCTACTCATATCCATAAAGTGGTAAGGGTGTGAAGAGAGGCTACCAAGTGTTTAGGCTGAGAAGGTAAGCTGACTGAAATTACTCCACTGTAGGATGGTGATCTCTTAAGTGCAGTGGGAGGATTGCAGGGCTTTACAAAATGGGGATTGATTAGCTTAGAACGGCCGGGCGATGTGTGGAGGAGACAGGCACTTGTGTCCTTCACAATCCTACAACAAAGGTATATTAGGTGACTAAAGATGGTTCTGACATTTGCAGGTGGGTCACGCTCTGCAAGGTCACATATGGAAAGGGGGGAAGTTGCCTGATGCATCCCCAATGGAGGACCAGCTGCTAACTAATCCCCAACCGAAAAAGCAATCTCGACCATCTATAGGAAGTTGATCTACAATTCTCTGGATCCCTTGGGGATGTTTCCAGGCGGCCATTCAGCAACTTTTGTTCCAAATCTGGAGTTGATTTTTAAAAACCAATAACTAATCACCCTCACACTCTTGGAACTTTCTCCCTGATTAATTTTCTCCCAGGAAGTGGGATTCATTTAAAAACACATTCTCATCACGACTGCCAGGTATTCCCTGGTGGTCCTGAATAAGAGAAACATATATCAGACAGCCTGATCTAGAGAGGAAGGGCCGTCCAATGTATTTACATCAATGCCACTCAAGTAAGGCTGGACACATGACAATCCAGCTGACTTGCATTAGGTCAGGCAGACCATCGGTTTGTTGGACAGGATACTCCATCACGCTTGTGCAGGATTACCCTGCTCACCAAACTCTAAATCAAGACCTTTATCTTGTCTGTGCTATGCATGTATCTCTAGTTCTGCTTCATTATGTCCATCAGTCTTTGTATTAGTTACTTGTTATTGAGGCGTGTGTGTTTAGTACAGCGTAATCTTACGCTGTGTGTGTGGGTTTATTTGAACCCTGCGGTTTAATCTGCACTTGTTGTTTATGCGGTGTTATCACACCCTTGTAATTATAAAAAGTATGTTACAGGCAGCCAGGTGTCTCTTGCCCGTGACTTCTGCGGAAGTAATGGTGCACAGTTAACAGCAGCAACATTGCAAAGTGTCAAGAGCCTGATTTAGAGTTTGCTGGCAGGGTTAGTTAGACACAAACGTGATGGATATCCTGGCCGCCGTATTACAAGCACCACTGAATATAATATATGAGAGCCTCATTTCTTTCTTTCGTACTTTCTATTTCCCTTGTTTTTATTATCTTTACTAGCTGTACCCGGCCACGCGTTGCTGTGGCTCAGTCTGGTTAAATGGAAAAGAAAGAAAAGAGTAAACGCACGTTTCTAATATGCTTGTGGGTATACAATATTTTTTGTTGTTCCATTGTCTGTGCAGATGTAGAGATTGTCTGGTTTGCCGACTCCAGAACACGCAACATATAATTGTCCCTGTGAGAAGCAATCCGTGTCTAGATCTAAACCGCACAATTCTAAAGATTGGCCCTGAGCTTTTTTTTTTAAATGTTTTTAAAGAAACTGTTTCGAAAAACACAGTTTGTAGTACATGTATCATAGCAAGTACTCATGTTTTTTTTGCTGCTTGTTATCCAGTTTTTACCGATATCAATTTGATACATGTTTAAATCACATCACATCAGTTAATATAACAGAAACAAACAGTACAGATGGTAGCTTTTGGGCGCATCCTTAATATATAACATGTAACAGAACCGCAGGTCGCGGTTGCATCGTGTTCTTTTAAATTATGTTGCAAACTGAACCAACTCCTCCCCCCTTCCTCCACCCACTTCACGGTCTGCCATCCTGACACCAACTGTCCATCCTAATATATGTAGACTATTGTCTCTATGCGTCCCTTGTAGTTGTTGCGCATCAACCAAATCGATAGGGTCTGTTCGGGCTTTCGATTAAAAACACGCACGTATTCGACACGCACGTATTTGAATCCAACGTTGTGTATATAAAAACACGCCCGTTTTCGAATCCAACGTTGTGTCAAAATTTCAAAGCAATCGGTGGAGTACTTTCGGAGATTTGAGATTTTGAACAACAAACAGATACATTTTTATTTATATAGATAGATTTTACTTTTTTTTATCCTCTTTCTTTTTCTGTTTCTCTCTATTCCTGGCTTATCTTTAATTCATTTCTTAATTTAAGAATGCTTAGCCTCCTAAAGCATTTTATTAATTCATTTTAATTTCTTCTTTCCGGTCATGGGGATGACTGCACAGATATCCTTACAAGTAGGATCTTTTGAATTCTGCATGAACCTATTTACTAATGGTCCTAGTTGAAGGTGTCATTTAGAAGTTAATTATATGTTTCTTATGTGTGGTAGGGTGGGTATGTGTGAGAATGTGTGTGAGTGAGAGAGTGTGTGTGTCTGTGTGTCTATGTTATGTTATGTTATTTGTACTTGTAAAGCGCACTGCTACCCTAGGATGTCCTGCCGCTGAGTACTGGTGACCTGGGGAGCATCAGCTGTTTAGTGGGAGAAGATTCATGTTTTCAAACCCTTGCGAAAAGAAAAAAGGTTTAGCACATTTCTGAGAGGGAACGGAAGTTCATTCCATGCTTTGGAGGCACAGTGGAGAAAACTTCTGCCTCCCCAATTAGTTTTCTTAAAGTTGGAGGTTTGGACTAATTTGGATCCGGAGGAACGTAGGAACATACCATGTAAATCTGGTTTTAAGAAACTCCGGACCAATCCTATTAATGGCCCGAAAGACGACACAAAGTGCCTTGAAGCGTGATATAAGTGGAACTGGGAGCAAATGCAGTTCTTAAGTTCTCCTTTGACCAAAGCAACCCTACGGGTTCCCGTCAGCATTCTCGCTGCCGCGTTCTGGACCAGTTGCAACTTGTTCATATGTTGTTTCTGAACATTAAGATAGAGGCTGTTGCAATAGTCCAGACGGGACATAATGAGTGCAGTGACAACCGTCCTTAGGTTGTCTGCCGATAGGAAGAACTTCATTTTTTTGCTAAACTTGCCTGATTCACTTGGTCCCCTATGGTGAATTTGTTATCCACCATGACTCCCAAATTCTTAGCTTTCCTAGAGAGTGTAGGGCACGATCCCAGATCCTCCGGCCACCAGTCCGGGGTCCAGACCCAGGGATTATTGCCAAATTTTAACACCTCAATTTTAGCCGAGTTGAGTTTTAAACGGTTGGACGACATCCAGGTGGAAATAGAGCTCATGCAATTATAGAACCTCTCCCCCGCCTCCCTTTCCGCTCCCTCTGTCAGCGATAGCACAATTTGTGTGTCATCAGCATAGGAGGTGACCAGGAAACCAAACGACTGGATGACACTGGCCAGGTGTACCACGTAGATGTTAAAAAGCGTAGGGTTCAACGCCGAGCCCTGTGGCACCCTGCCGAGCCCTGTTGCCATCTAAATCTACCGTCTGACAGGAAGGAATGTAGCAGTTTCCATGCTGAGCCCTTCACACCAATATCAGAGAGCCTGTTCAGCAGGACCTAACGGTGGACCGTATCAAAGGCCGCGGATAGGCCCAGGAGGATTAAGATGGCATTACCTCCCCTATCCACGGCTTCTCTGATTTCCTCGGTTGATTTTATTAAAGTCAGTTCCGTACTGTGAAAAGCTCTAAACCCATATTGCTATGCGTCCAAGGAGTTATTGGCAGAGATAAAGTTGCTGATTTGGCTATTTATTTCTTTTTCCAGTAATTTGGCAGGTAGTGGAAGCCTAGAGATAGAGCAATAATTATTCGGGTACTTAGGGCCAAGAGATTACTTCTTTAGAAGAGGAAGCACAGAGCCTTTTTCCAATTTTTGGGAAAAATTCCGGACCGTAAAACTGCATTAAGCAGGGGTGTGAGCCGTTCCAAAAGTTTCCGGAATTTGCTTACCAATTCCAGCAGGACACGGATCACTAGGGGCACCCGATTTTAGCATAGACAACAATTTGACCAAATCTGCTTTCTCAATTGGGGTTAAATGCTCCAGTAGTTCTGCCGAGCACCTAAACTTCATGATCTGTTAGATTGAAATCAGTCTGAGTATCATTGATTAGACCATCGAGTGAGGTAAAAATTGTTTCTACTTTACTTTTTAAAAAGCCAGCTATTTTATTACAAAATTCTGCATCCCCCTGTTTCTTTGGAGTGGCGGGGTTAGCTAGTTTAGAAAAATCATTCCACTTTTAAAAAAGCCTTCCTTGGAGTCATCGGACCCGAGTAACATCCGTCCAATTTCCCAGCTTCCTTTTCTGGCTAAGGTTACTGAGGCATATGTGAACTCAGTCCTGGCACAATCTGTCGAGCATTTCAAGTGATGGCGCCACCGTTTCATTCTCACATACATGCTATTAAACACGGGGTTCCTCAGGGCTCTATATTGAGCCCTGCACTTTTTAACATCTTTGTACAGCCCCTAGCCCTGCTGGCAAAAAGCAGAGGGTTGTCATTGGTTTCATACGCCGATGACACCCAGCTAGTCATCACTTTTTTCGAGGAACTGCCAAGACAATCTCATCACATTGAAAGAGGACTTGGTAGCTATCTCTGACTGGATGGCAGCTAGTTGTTTACAGCTGAATGCTGCCAAGTCAGAAATTCTAGTGCTGGGTAGAGACAGCTCCTAATATTTAGGCGTCAACAAGTCCTGTATTGTCCGCCTGCAGAGAATCCAGAACCCAGCAGCTCGCGCCCTGCTAGCTTTGCCCAGATCTTGCTCAGTCTCGCACCTTCTGCCTAAAATTGCACTGGCTACCGATAGCAAAAAGAATCCAGTTTAAGTCTTTGTGTGTGGCTCACAAAATATTGACCTACCAAGGACCGCAGATTTTGGCGAATCTGCTGGCCCATTATGTACCGGACTGCCTTTTGCTTTCGGCTAATGCGGGCTTGGTTTGCACTTCCCGTTTTCTCAGAGCTAGAGCGGGCGGTTGATCATTTAAAGTTCATGGTATTTTGTAACAAGAAGTACTCTTTTTTAGCTTCCAAAAGAGCTTGCTTGTAACTGGAAATACAAGTTTTTAAATTCTCCTCTGCTTTGTCATAAAATTTTCGCCAATTCACCTCTGCAGGAGAGGCCCATTTGGGAGTCCACTTTTTGTGAGAAACAAGCTGATCACAGGCATCCAAAAGCCAATTATTATAAATGGTCGTGGCCTCCTCCACATCCAGCGGGAGCTGGTACATCGAGTTTTCCAAGATATTTCCCAGTCCTTCCACATCCAGCTTGTCTGAGTGTCTCAGGTATTCCGGTCACTAAATCCACAATTATAGTTGTCCGTAGGCACCAGGATCTGGTCTAAATCAGGATTTGTACGTCAGGCTGGCCGGGAGCTGCGGGAGACTACGTCCTGATGGCCATGTTGCTTGGCCATGCCCCCATACATGTCAATATTGACTGGAACAGGTTGGCAGTCAAGTTGACCTCTGGTTTTGAATATTAGCAGGATTTAAGGTACAGGGGTCACTACTGACTGGAGTTACTTAGCAGGATAATAGGTCTCAGGGAGCCAATACTGACTGAAGCTGGTTAGTATGATCACTAGTCCTCACAGACTCCTCACATTCCTCTCGAGAGAAGATCCTGCCTCCTACTCATTAGTGTCGTTTCAGTAACTGTTTCTATCATGTGTTCAGGTTTCATTGTCTTGTATTAGGAGAAAAGTGTATAAAAATACATTGTGCCGCATTAGCATTATATACTCCAACTTGCTTTAGGGTGGATGCTCTCGTCCATTGCAAAGACAATTGTCACTTGTTAGTTTGCTTGGCCTTTTGCTATTTTTGCATTAAATGTATGATAGATTTGTTGGCCTCCCAGTGTGTTGTGATTTATTTTACATATCACAAGAGATGACGAGGAAAATGACAGTCCAGTATACACATTCTTCATATAAATCAACTCACAGTATACTGTTCTGGAGGTTCAGTCCCACAGACATTATCTCTAACTGAACGCGGGAACCCTAGGAAGCAGGTGCTTTTCAAACCAGTTGCCCTCTGATGCGGCGTCTGTCCTCGTTATTGGATAAGTCAGTATGTCCTGAATTTTAGGAGGGTTACCGTATCTAGTGCACCCTGTTAGGCAGTGCTCACCTGTGGTAGTAAGATGTTAATAGGCACCTTATCACCTATGCACGGTGCAGGGCTTTGAGTTACAGAGCTCCTCACACTGTGAAGAAGATTAGGTCACATTTACCCATTTTCCCATACTTGGTCCTGATGAAATGCCAACAGATTGCTCCATGACTACACAAGGCATGAAAAACGTTGACCTGAAGTATAGACCCCAGCTTACCAGCAGGCTTATAGGTGATCGACACTTTCACACAGTGATAGGGGTCATTAGTTCCTCAATTTCTCTGCTACTGTTTTTAATCTCAACATGGACCAGGTAGATCACATTAACTATATTGTGGCAACTGGTCGATAGTTGATCTTATATTCAGACTTCACTAATCTCACATCTTATGACACAACATCTTCCGTCCTACTATGCTCATCCGTCATACTTAGTAAAAGATCTCTGACAAAGTGCGCTCTTGTGCTGCCCGCCAGGCATTGTAGCGCGGCCTGGTGAGGAGTATAGCCCAATGATGAAGCATGTCACCTTCAGGTGAGTGAAGGCAACTTGTCTTAAAAGCACATGCTTCCTAGGGTGTCTGCGTTCAGTTACAGATAATGTCTCTGGGACTGAACCTCCGGAACAGTATACTGTGATTTGATTGTGTTTTATTTTAACAAATGTACATATCAGATATTGGTCCTTCCTTCTTTCACAAACATGATCGGATACCTGCCTCGGAGCGCACTTCTTACAGACGAGTATGGGGTTATCATGTTGCTGCTTAAAGCTCAAAGAAGAGGCTTTTCAGGCCTTGCCGATCCTGTGGGAAAGCTAGGCTTTTTTCTGAAGACCCACATAAGGACTGCTTATACTGCCTTCATCCCAAGCATGTTGCTAAGGACTGTAAATACTGCAGAACTTTCTCTGCCAAAACCTTACGGGGACAGAGAAGCTTGCCTTCTGTTGTGGCTTCAAAAGAAGAAGGCCACCTCAGATTCTGATTCTGGAGAGGAATCCTCAAGTCAGCCTCCCAAAAAGAGGTAAACTTCTCATTTTGAGGAGGTGGTGGATCCTAAAAAGGGTAAAAAGAATGGAAAGGAGGCGTCATCTCTTCCTCCTACTCCCTTGAAGAAGCCGTCTAGTCTAAAAGGAGCATCTTCTGCTCCGTCGACCAGTTCTATGGTGTCTCCTGTTAAGATTGTGGTGAAACCGTCGACGACTCCGTCGACCACTACAGTGTCGATGACGACCATTCCGACGGCGACGACTGGGATCAAATCTATACCGTCGTCGACGACGACTACGCCGTCGAGACCAGCTACCCCGTCGACGAGGCAATCTTACTCGACGACCACATCGTCGACAACAGGATCGATGACGAAGCCGTCGACGACCTCGACGACGACCTCCTCGTCGACAGTAATTCCGTCGACGATTACCCAGTCAACGACAGCTCCGTCGCCGATGAATATAGTGTCAACTGCGAAGGCTTTTAAATCTCCGCAGTCGAAGACAGTGATCTCTTTAAGATCTTTTCAATCGTCGACGGGATCGCCGACGATTAGGAAGTCATCAGAATTTATGGCATGGACAAAGATATCCCCTCTGCCTCCATCCACATTACTGGAGCAGGATTCTGAGGATGAGGAAGCTTCTGGAGTGGCATATAGTCCTTCTCAGCTTCACATTAAGAGCCAAGACACGGATGAAGAGCGAGTTTTTTCTTTTAAAGATACTGCTCAATCCAAATCTTCGAGATATGAATCTTTTCAGGAACCTTGTGACTATGATGAAGAGGAGCAGCAGGAGGAAGCAAGAGAGGAATCAGTCTCGCTCCCAGGATAACTTGCTGCTTTTAAAATTATAGCGCACCTACTTTGTTTGCTGGCACCTTCAGCTCAAGCGTTCTGTGCAGCGGAGCTAGCGCTGTCACAGAGGCTGTATTTACTCTATCTCTGCCGCCATTGACGGCGTGCAGCGAGGCCACGCCCACTTCGAGGCCCCGCCCCCCGCCCTGTGTATATAAGCGCTGAATGCGAGCGCTGTGTGCATGAGTCACTTTCCCTCTTGAGGCAAAGAAGCCGGGAGACAGATTTACTATTTTTTAACCTTTGTGTCACTGATAACTTGCTGCTTTTAAAATTATAGCGCACCTACTTTGTTTGCTGGCACCTTCAGCTCGAGCGTTCTGTGCAGCGGAGCTAGCGCTGTCACAGAGGCTGTATTTACTCTATCTATGCCGCCATTGACGGCGTGCAGCGAGGCCACGCCCACTTCGAGGCCACGCCCCCCTGCCTCTCTTAGCCCCCATAAAACATGTGCTTTCACCGGACGCGCAGCGGACGGGCGCAGCGGGCGCGCCGTTTGCGCGCCGAAGGCGCGCCTAAGGCAAGCCCGTCTTCGCCCGTCCTCGCCAAGTCATCGCCTCTCGCCAGTCCCCCTGGCCGGACATCATCAGTACCCCGTCACTATGACAGGGACAACTACTTGCATATAACCTGGTAAGTCCCTGTGTCCACCTAACAGGTACGCTTGGTCAAACATGCCTCAAATGTAATAGCTGTAACTTTACTACTGCTACCCCCCACCGCATCCGACAACTCCAGAACTCACCTATAATTATTCCTATTACGGTCCTGCATCTCAATGTTAGGTCACTCTCCAAACACTATTCCGAAGTTAACACCCTCTTACTGGATGAAAACCCGGATATTCTGTTCCTCTGTGAAACCTGGTTACATGATGACATCTCTGTCATACCTAATCTTACGCTTCCAGATGAATACCATATGCTTAATCTGAATAGAGATGGGAGAGGTGGAGGCATTGCTGTCATCTACAAGAAAATTTATACTTGCACATTCACCAAAGAATAACTTACTAACTGTGAATGTGCTTACTTCAAAATCAATATTAACCCTAACTTCACTATGTCAGGTCTCTATATTTATCGTCCTCCAGGACCTGCCTCAAAATTCATTGAAGCTCTTCTTGAGACAGCTAACTCGTTAGTGACTAAAACAGCGAACTTTACCATATTAGGTGACCTCAATCTTCATTTTGATCTACCTAATGACCCTACGATCAAAAGTCTTCTTGCTGACCTCTCCGCCTTGCAACTCAACCCCCAGATCCACACTTCTACGCATTTAGCTGGACACACCTTAGACCCAGTATTCACTAACATCGAAGAGGCTAAAACTGAGGTGCCCCTTCCAATGGGATGGACTGATCATCACCTCATTAAATTGACTATTCTAATCAATAAAACTACGTACAAAAACGCACCAGTCCAACGGCTAAAAAGACCATGGCACAAACTTTCCACTAGTGATCTTCAGGCCACTCTTGGGGAAATCCATCTTGAGAATAACTCAGACATTGACTCAGTCTACAGTAGATTCCATAGCTGGATCACGGGAGGACTTGATACTCTCATTCCAGCGAAGTGGACGAAAGGACGTAGTACACCGACTAACCCTTGGTATAATGACATCCTTAAAGCCATGCGCAAAGACTGTAAAAGAGCTGAGCGTCTATGGAGAAAAGAATACAACAACGAAGACAAAAGTAATTATCCAGCTAAACAAAAATTGTACCACAAAGCCATCCGTGGAGCACGATCCGCCTTCTATGCTGAAAAAATCAACTCGAGTGCCACTCCCGCCAAAGAAATCTTTAAGCTTGTTAAAGAACTCCAGAGCTGTAAATCCCCCTCCCCCAATATCTCCACTGCCCAACAATGTGAGGAGCTTGCCACGTTTTTCGTCGCTAAAGTACAAAAGATCTACAGCTCCTTCCCACAACACTCCCCTAATCGTGTCAATTGCACTAACCTCCACCCTTACGGCACAATTATGACCAACATTCCAGCAATATCCGTTGACAACCTCATCAAAATGTGTCGTAAAATTAAAATTGGTTCCCCTTCAGACCCCATGCGTCCGGCACAATTTCTGGAGTCTCTTGACTTCTTCCTACCTTCCCTGGCCTCTGTTCTCAATCTCTCCTTCTCTTCAGCCACAGTACCATCTGCATGGAAGCAAGCTTGGGTTTCACCTATCATCAAGAAACCCTCCCTAGATCCTACCAAACTGGAAAACTTCCGACCGATCTCGCTGCTTCCATGGCTGGCTAAACTTGCTGAAGCCCATGTTAATAGTGTACTGTCCCAACATATGGTCCAGAATAACATCCTGGACCCATCCCAAAATGGGTTCAGACCGGGCCATAGTACGGAGTCTGCTCTTTTGGCCACTACCGAGTATCTCCGGACGGTCCTAGATGCCGGTCAAAGCGCTGCGCTGATTCTTCTTGATCTCAGCGCGGCCTTTGACACGGTGTCTCATGACATCCTTCTTGATCGTCTGGAGACATTCGGAGTATCTGGCCTGGCTCTAGGGTGGTTCCATTCTTTCCTTAAAGACAGATCCTTCCGGGTCTCAGCACCCCCTTTTCTATCAAAATCTCATCCAATTGCACAGGGAGTTCCGCAGGGCTCTGCGTTGAGCCCATGTCTTTTTAATCTTTATGTGCAACCTCTTGAAACAGTGGCTAAAGAGTGGGGTCTGACACTGGTGTCGTACGCCGACGACACACAGTTGGCCATTATTCTTACGGAAGGCCCCTCCATCTCGGCTGCTAGATTCAAAAATGGTCTCTCGGCAGTTGCCCAATGGTTGACGGACAACTGTTTACAGCTTAATGCTGGAAAAACAGAAGTGCTACTCCTTGGTAAGAACACCAGCCATTGGAATGAGCACTGGTGGCCGTCTTCCTTGGGCACCATACCACCTCCCAAATCCCTAGTTAAAAATCTAGGAGTGTGGATGGATGCCTCACTTAACTATCAGACCCACACCAAAAAAGTCGCCGGCACGTGCATCGGCTTGCTGAGAAATCTCAGCCATATACTGGGCTTTTTTGATGCTAAAATCCGCCAGCTTATTATACAAGCAACCATCCTCTCGCGTCTTGACTACGCCAATGTTCTCCTTTTAGGTGCTAACAAAGGAGAGATAGCACGGCTGCAACGTGTACAAAACTCCGCGGCGAGAGCCCTGGTCGGCCTTCCACGTAGATGCTCAGCCAGAGCTACCATTCGCAAACTACATTGGCTACCTGTTGACGCTAGAATTAAATTCAAAACCCTAATCATGACTTTTAAAATCCTTAAATTGGACAGTCCCACACTGCTCCGACCCCTCCTCACCCCTTATGTCCCATCGCGCATTCTGCGATCATCTAATCAACATCTTTTATGTGTTCCTCGCACTAAACTCTGCCGCATGGGCGGCCGCTCCTTTAGGGTTTTGGGAGCCAAGTTATGGAACGAATTACCCCTTAACATTCGCTCTTTAGAGAGCTTGTCTGCCTTCCGGAAAGCTACTAAAACTCACCTATTCCCTGCCCCGTAACTTCCCTCTCCTCTACGCCTCTGATCAGGTCTGTGACTTCATTAGCGCCGGGACGCCTCATTGCTGGGGCAGCTGTTTTGCGCTTTACCAAATAAAGAATAGAATAGAATAGAATAGGATCACTGGTAACGGATCTGAGACTCATGATTATTGATTACTATCGTCGTTTCCCCGAGGCTAATGCTCCGGTCTCGACGCCTACAGTACCTCGAATGCAAGATCCAATGGCTCAGTCTACGCCTCAGACGCAAAAGCTGCGATCGCCACCTGTGGTTACAATCAGAGATGATCTGACCGACAGTGATGGGGATGATCAACCTGAAGAAGGTGAACTTCTATAGGATACCACAGAGGGACAGGAATGGAATCAATATGTGTTACCAACAACTCCTTCTCCTTCGCCTACTCCAGCGTCTTCGCCTCCTCAGGACATTGGAGGTTTTCACGATATCGTGGAAAAAGCAGCTAAGCAATTTGATCTGGAGATGCCGGTTCAGGAAACTGAATGTTTTCTATATGATTTTAAGGATGACTCCAGAAAGTCAACAAGATCAATTCCAATTATTGAACATATTTGGGAGGAGGGTCTGAAAATCTTGAAAACGCCAGCTTCAATTTCTGTTTCGGTTCCTAGAATCGAAAAGAAATACCGTGCACCAGAGTCCTCTCCGGCCTGTCTGATAGGGCATCCACGCCCAGAATCGGTGGTGACGCAGGCGGCGCAAAGAAATTAGAAAAATCTGGTCTCCACTTCTATGGTTCCACCGGATAAGGAAGGAAGGAGAATGGATGGAGCTGGAAAAAGATTCGCAGTTATGGTGGCGTCTACCATTAAAGATGCCAATGCTATGGCACTACTCAACCGCTTTAACAGGCAAATGTGGTCAGATATAGCGCCACTTTTGGCTTTGCTTCCAGAAGATAACAAGCATTTGCAATGCAATAGGTCTCGCATTAGGAAAGTTTGAGCTATTGGTATTGTAAATGAGAATTTTTTTATTTATGTGTTGGTTTTGAAAATAGTGAAATTAATATCTTTGTCATTTACAATGCCAATAGTTTTAACTTTCGCAAATGTGACACCTATAGCATTTGTAATGCAATATGTGTTGTATTTACGTGACTTAGATAAATTGATATTACAAATAACAATGACTTAATTTTTGTAATAATTAATACTTAAATAAAAGTGATTGTAATTTATAATGGGATTAGCTTAAACTTTTGTAAATAACTTTTGTGAAGATTATGTTCAGTGTATTTTATTGTGACTAAAATCCAAGAACAGAAGTGAAATATTAACATCTTTTTGTGACATTTGTAATAAAGATTGAAACATTGAGAGAACATATTTGAACCAGATGTTGAATGGTTGCACAGATTGATGCTGTGGTGGCGCTGAGTGATGTTGCGGTGGCGACGAGTGATGCTGTGGCATTCAGTGATGCTGTGGTAGCGCATAGTGATGTTGTGGGGCCCCTGAGTGATGCTGTGGTGGTGCTGAGTGATGCTGTGGTGATGCGATCGATAGACAGAGTGAGTGCGATAGATAGAGTGAGTGCGATAGATAGAGTGCGATAAATGGAGTGAGGGCGCTATAGATAGAGGGAGGGCGATATAGATAGAGTAAGGGCGATAGATAGAGTGAGGGCGATAGATAGAGTGAGGGCGATAGTTAGAGTGAGGGCGATAGCTAGCTAGCTAGATAGTGAGGGTGATAGATAGATAGTGACGCACTGGCGGTGCAAAAGTGACGCAAGGGCTCAAAAATAAGCCCCTAAGTTCACAATGAAGAATCTCGGGATGAATGTTGGGATGCAACCTCCATTTTTATTAACTTGTTTCTGTTACAACATCAGGCTTTTTGAATGGTGGCTCACTATAGGCCCCTAGCTACTCACTGGGGGTAGGAACCAATATGTGCATTTGACAAAAGTGCAGGAGTGATGCGTGACTGGCACACGTGTAAATGTGTTAAATAATATTCCTAAAGAAAATCTGCATTTTTTACCCTGCCATACTGATACTAGCTAATTATAGTATGTTGAGCATGCCTCTAATCCCCTTTCCATGTTTTGGACCAGTCAGTCAGGTGCTAATCCACTCTGCACGGATCACGACCACACACCTCAACTAAATGCTTTAAAAGCATGAATTAAGTACTACAGAAATCCATTATATGCATGTATTTCCCTGCTTCTGCTGCCTAATTAACAGTCAGTTGATTAGCCATTGTAAAGCTCAAGGCGAGTCTGCAGTTGAATAAAACAGAACAAAAATAGCTTCTTTCCAAAGGCTTCCAAAGGCTTGTGCATTCGTATTTGGAGGATAAGGCGTCTAGTTTCTATACTTATAGCATTATTTGTTATCCCTAAAAGTGTTCTGTTCCATGTGCTGTCCATATAAAGGAAGCGCTGTCTGCACACCCACAGCTCCAGGTACATAGCACAGCTCTTACACAGCTGAAATACAATCAATCACTCCTATTATACCCATACAGGGCATGTGGCTCTGTTTCATAATGTGTGTGAACGCCTATTCTGGAAATCCGACAGCGACACGTCCATAGCACTAATGAACCACTCCCTTCACTTGTAGCTGCAAAGAATGCTGTATCTCTGAGGATTTCAAAAAAATGTTGCGTCATTCAATGAATTGTAGGCAAACACCTAATAAATGACTACTCACATGACTTGAGTTGTTGAGTCTTCCATGCTCTTGTCTCCTCCTCACATAGAGTGTTCGGTGCTCCTGTTCTTCTAACACAAGTGCGTGCACTGGCGTGGGTGTAACTAAGTGCGTCAGCGCGCTGCTTGCAGAGCAGACTGCTCGCTGCTATTCAACCCGCGCCAGGCAACAGTATTTAAGGGTGTGTGGTAAAACAATATTATCTACGTTTGAGCACTCTGGGCTTCATATTCCACCGGTGAATGACAGTATAATAGCGTTGTGTGATGGAACGTCGGTTTTGCAATGCTGTTGCTAAGTGCCTAATTACCTACAGGTAATGACATCGCTTGAAGTGTTTGCCTTATAAATAAGTTCCTTTCGTCGACAAAGAGGGTGTACTTAGCCTGAAGAGGTGAAAACACTTCCAAAAATAAACCCTCTGTACACATATTGTGTTGTGAAACAGCAAGGCATTTGCCATTTATCCAACGAGCGGGTACTTATAGCAATAGTTACACAGCGGATGCCTCAACTGCTTTTTGTCACGTGGTCAAGACCGTTTGTACAACTCAGAGGATTTAAACAAGGAAATTACTGGGTCAACATTGGTGTCTTCTGTCCCACTTAGGACGTTCCGGAAACATAAAGGACCGATCGTGCCATAAATTAAATTCATATCTCCCGCAAGTGCAAAATGTTCATTATTCATAAAGCACAGAATTGTGATGCGCCCAAAGTCACTCGCATCCGACATCGTGTACTTTACACAGCTTAAGAGTAACTTATGCACTTGTGAGTACACTATGCACGGGCAAGCGAGAGAGAGTAGGAAAAAGCAGGTGGGCATTCAGAGGCGAAACCCGAGAGTGGCGAGGCTGGCAGTGCAGACTAGAGGAACACCCACAGGGCTGGTTCGAAGAGTTGGTGTCCCCGGCTGAAAGAGAATGCGCGAAGCCCCTCTTTAATTTGCATACACTGACACATTGAGGGGCTGTTTGCATCTCATCAGATGACCCTGCTCCAGGAGCTGCTTGGTGCAGACCTCTCCTGTGCTGCAGTCATAAAAAAATCTCAGTGTCAAAAGCAGTAACTCTGCTATCTGCAAAAAATAAACATCTTTCATCTGCATGATACAAGTTTACTTCCCTGTAGACACATTAGCCCTCTATACTACTTTATGACTTAAAGCGTGACTAGACAAAACACAGACCTTGAAGTTTGCATGCAGTTCCTTGAGGCTGGTTTATAGCTCACTGTGTTATAATTGAAGGATTGCAATTTATGACCTGCAAGTCATAAAAAAAATCTCGGTGTCAAAAGCAGTAACTCTGCTATCTGCTAAAAATAAAAATCTTTCATATGCATGATACACGTTTGCTTCGCTGTAGACACATTAGCGCTCTATACTACTTTATGACTTAAAGCGTGACTAGACAAAACACAGACCTTGAAGTTTGCATGCAGTTCCTTGAGGCTGGTTTATAGCTCACTGTGTTATAATTGAAGGATTGCAATTTATGACCTGCAAGTCATAAAAAAAATCTCGGTGTCAAAAGCAGTAACTCTGCTATCTGCTAAAAATAAAAATCTTTGATATGCATGATACACGTTTGCTTCGCTGTAGACACATTAGCGTTCTATACTACTTTATGATGAGGTAAAGTGTGACTAGACAAAACACTGATCTCAGCAGCAATAGCCGCCAGAGTTACCTTACCATTATTATTATTATTATTATTATTATTACATGAGATTCCATGAGATTTAGATGGCACACAAAGCTCTCAGCCGCAGGTGGCTTGATCTCAAAAGATATTTTAAAAAGCAGCCTTTGCAACCCATTAAGCCACAGCATATTTACTGTCACATTTCTACTTGTTTCCTATTTCTTTGTGGAAGACTTTTAAAAGCAAGTGTATTAGAGGACTGTCAAACTGCTGTTCATGACTCATCCCCTCATTACTTAACCCTCTGTTTGTTGCCACATCTGGACCCCCAGTTTACCGGTTCCCGAAGTAAAGTTTTTCCAATTACAGCACTGAACACTAATCTTATTTCTGTTAGTTTTTGTGAACGCGACTCGAATGTACTGGAGCGCTCTAGGTGAGAACCAGTTACACGGCACAACCTAGTACGCCAGGCAAATGTTGACTCGTTTCACTGAATACATCTGTCTGAACTGCGTGTATGTTCAACAGACCCCCACAAGCCACTGTTCCTTCCCAGTGCGAGTGAAACCGCTCCTCGCAAAGCATTACAGTAAATTAATGCACAACGCGTTTTCAATGTAGAACACAGACCAGACAGTGAAAAACCTTAAAATTCACGTGTCACTAGACACTGTAATAACACGGAGCTGCGGTAAAGCGCTATTATTCAGGCGGATTCTAAGATTTAAAAAATATATATTATTTTACCTCACTGCTGATGAATGGGCACGAGCTTTTAGATAACACATGCTTAACGGAAGGTAGTCCTTGCAGTGAATTGTTTCAGAAAGCAAACAAGAATGGGCTGCCGCCAATTCTTTAGAGATATTTATTTACATGAAAAGAAAAACCAACGCTGCAAGACATTCTGCCACGAGGCTCGGGTTATGCAGCACTAGAAGAAAGTTACACCGAGTGTGTCTGGCGCTGTATTACATCTCCAGCATTCACAAACTCGGTGATTAATAGCGCGGCTCCTCCGAGACCGGCACTTACAGACCAATAAAAAATAAGGAAACCCTCTCCCTCCTCCCACCTGGACCTCCGTGCACCCCTTCCCCGCGTTCTCACCACTAATAACATAGCCGTATATTACCTGCCCCACCTTACTCAGCACGGCAGCCCCCTGTCCTCAGTCGTCACACCAAGAATGCGGCAGCCGCAGCCTGGAAATTCCCATTGTCCGCTCGCTGAAGCCATCCGCACAAAAAACGAGGCGCGCGACGCGATCCGATTCTTTGGACAGGAGCAGCAGTGAAAGATGATCTGAATCTGGTCAGAGGGACCCTGTGGCCCTGCCTACCGTAAGGTTCAGCCTCTAAGTGACGTCAGGCGGGCACACGCACTTCCGCGCAGGCGCAGAGTGTTCTTGGCCGCTTCTCTGCTTGCTGATGGCATACAAGAGGCGTTGGTTGGGACGAGAATAGCCCAAGGGACCCGGTGAGTGGGGTCGGGGGCTGTGTGTGGGAGTGGGGTGGGAGGGGGGTGCGTGTGTGTGCGTGTGCGTGTGTGTGCTGTGTCTGTGTGCTGACTTGCTGGGAATCTGAGGCAGGGGATGTGCACGGCGCCGGGCTGGGCCCGGCCCCTGTCTCAGTTTCCCAGGAGACGGGTGACAATAGTTGTCGAGCTAGACATGCTTCGCATGTGTTCTAGCTCGACCTAAAAAAAGAGTTTTATATGTCACTACGTGCAAAAACCATAAATCGATAACAATATGACGTTGCAGAATTATGAACATACTTTAAACTGGCATCATGAGAAGGATACCGCTTCCGCTCGTTTGAACGATATACTTAACATGTTTGTTCTTATCTTTTAAAATTCTTTTTTAATCATTTTATAGGGATATAATATTTGTATTATGACATTGTTATGGTTTTAAATAACTTAAACAATAAAGATTACTTACTTTAAAGACCTGGCCAAGCCTCATTCGGCTGCTGCCGGGGCCCTGGCCGATGATAAAGTGCCTCCAGGCCGGAACGTGGACGGCGTGCTCAATGCTTAGTGGTGCCGGGAGATGTAGTTCCTCACCCCTGTCAGTCACAGGTTTGTGGCAGGCAAGCAAACAAAGATTAACGGGCTCCCGTTTCAGTGCAAGACAAATTGCCCGAAGCTCTAGAAGGTTGACTTGAAGCCCGGACTCCGCTGGAGTCCAGTGGCCTCTGATCTCCGCCTCTCCCATGCAGCCACCCCACCCCAGAAGTGATGCATCTGACACCATTGTGAACTCTGGTTGGGGAAGGGAGGGGGGCCTGCCGTTGACCCAATTGTGGTTCGTTAGCCACCACTGCAATTGGCGTGCAGAGCCCTCCGTGATCTGGATACAATCGGAAAGATTCCCCTGATGTTTTGCCCACTGGAACTTCAGATCCCACTACAGAGGCCGCATATGCCACCTGGCATAATCTACCAGCAGGATGCAGGAGGTCATAAGGATCATTCTGACTGAAACCTAGGATAGAGGCTTAAAGATCGGAATCATAGCCCGAATATCCCGGACTCGCTGTTTGGAAGGATAAGCCCGAAACTGCGTTGTATCAAGAACCGCTCCGATGAAAAGGAGCTTCTGAGAGGGAATCAGGTGTGACTTTGGCACGTTGATAGTGAACCACAGCGAATGCAGGAGGTCCGCTGTAGTCTGGAGGAGGGAGACGACAGCCTGGGGCGAGCCCGCCTTCAACAGCCAGTCGTTGAGATACGGGAAGACGTGAACCCCTGATCGGCGCAGATGAGCTACAACCACCGCCATCACTTTCATGAGCATCTGAGGGGCGCTGGTAGGGCCCCAAAGGGGAGCACGCTAAACTGAAAATGCTCATGGCCAATTAGTGAACCGTAGGTAATGCCTGTGGGCTGGCAGGTCGGGAATGTAGAAATAGGTGTCATGCAAGTCCAGCGCTACCATCCAGTCTCCAGGGTCGAGGGCAGACAGAACCTGAGCCAATGTCAACCTCTTGACATTGGCTCAGGAGGAAGTGGTTGACGTCCCTCAAGTCTAAGATAGGACGCAGGCATTTGTCCTTCTTGGGTACCAGAAAGTAGTGGGAGTAGCAACCACAACCCTCTTCTGGCACAGGGACGCGTTTGATGGCTCTCTTGGCCAGAGAGCCGCAACTTCCTGGCAGAGAAGGGCCAAGTGATACTCCGACATGTGATGGAATTGAGGTGGCATTGATGGAGGAGTAGTCTCGAAGGGGAGGAGGTAGCCCCTTTGGACTATCTGCAAAACTCACCTATTTGACAGGAGGTTCTGCCAGTGGGGGAGGTGATGGCGAATCCTGCCGCCCATTGGCCCAGGAGGGTCGGACTATGAAGGTTTAGAAGCTGCTGCAGAGGGGGTACTGGTGGACTGGCCCGCACGTTGGCCCCTGACCACGACGCTGCGTCCCACGTCCCTGGCCACGCAGAGGCTGAACAGTATACGCAGGCCTGTGGCTCTGGGCGGAACGTGGTGGGACATCCCTTCCATAGCCACAAAAAGAGCTAAAAAGCAGACTGCGCTGGGCGAGAGTTAGTACCAAGGCTTAAGGATCATTCTCAGCCCTAGAATCCTTAAAAAGCTTGAGCGCGTTGTCCGCTTTGTCACCACACAAACGACAGCCATCAAAGGGTCTGTCCAAAAGAGTTGATTAGACATTGCCCGAAAAGCCAGTAGACCTTAGCCAGGCAAAGCGTCTCAGTGCTAATGACGTTGAAATCGTCCTGCCTAGTGAGTCGGCGGTGTCCAGCCCACATCGTATGTGAACTTTGTTGCACCTCTCCCCTCAGCAGCTGCAAGGGAGAGCACGGCCCGTGACTCTTCCGGGCACTGAGGCAGTACCTGCGGGACAGTGTCCCACACATAGTGGGTATAACGGCCCAAGAGACATGCAGTGTTCACAGACCTCTGTCCTAAGCTGGCGAAAGAAAACATCTTCTTCCCATGATGGTCCAGCTTCTTGGATTCCCTATCAGGTGGAGCAGTAGGGAATGCACCATTGGAAGTAGAGGCTTGGACCACCAAGCTCTCAGGAGTAGGGTTTTGGGAGACGAAAATGGGGTTGCCCGGGGCAGGGCGGTGGGGTGGGGCAATCGTCCTATCCACAGTAGCCCCTGTGCTGGGCTTGGACCAAGGGCCCAGAAGGATGTCTGTGAGGGCCATATTGAACAGCAGCAGGAGCTCCGAAGAGGCCGCTGATGGTTGATGGACCTTGGTCAGGAGGTTAGTACTGATTGCCACCATAGGAAGCTCAAGGTTTAAGGCCTCAGCCACCCTACGCCACACCACTGCGTATGATGCAGCCTTCTCTGTAGCCAGAGTAGGGGGAGAAAGCATACCAAGGTCTGGAGAAGTGTCCAGAGCACTGGCCACACCAAACTCCTCTCTCCAGTCTGGTTCTTCCAACTGGTATGCTAGAGGGTCCACAGACCCCTCCTAGTCCTCAACTTCCTCTGGTTGCCATTCAGGGTGATAGTAAACACCAGGGTAGAACAAGGGTACAAAAGTACCGGGTGGTGCCGGTATCAGCGTCCGTTCTGCTCCGTGTCCATGTCGAGCGGGAGGCCGGGGTAGACAACGGTTGGGGACACAACCTGCAGTGGAAGGGGTGGAGGTGTCGTCAATGGATTAGACGCCGGAGGTGGTGTCGTAATGTCAACCAGCCCCAATCCAGATCCAGGAGTTGATCCATGGGAGCACTGCGGAGCCGAAGCCGCCAGCATCGAAGGCCAAGAACCCCCAGCCGAGTCTGCAGGGTCCGAAGGCGCACTGGCCCAGTAGGGGCACAAGCAGCCCCCATGCTTACTCCTTTTGTCGGTTTAGACTCCATCAGAAAAAGCAGAGAAGTTTTTGGATGTTTATTTTAGATACGGTTAAACATGGTCTAAACCAGGAAATTCAATGGGAACAGGCCATGTGATACAATACCAGTTAAATTACCATGGTAAATCAATCACTGACCGAAGGCCGAGTGCCCATGGCATGGAAAAAGGCATCAGTAAGACCTATTAGGAAGAATACTACAATCCCTTGGACGGATTTGTCTAATCTCAGACCGATATCCCTACCTCCATTCATGGGAAAGCTCACTGAAAGACATGTAAACAAGCACCTTTCGAGCTATATATCGAACAGGCCGGCAGTCTAGACCATTCGCAATTTGGCTTTAGGCCGAAGCATAGTACTGAGTCGGCACTGTCAATAACGGATGATCTACACATGTACCAGGACAGGGGTCATTCGGTAGTCCTGGTACTGTTAGATCTGTCGGCGGCGTTCGACACTATATCTCATAATATTCTGCTCGAACGGCTTGCTAAGATCGGTCTTGTGAGTACAGCACTGGCCTGGCTAAGAAGTTTTCTATCTAACCGGACTCAATCGGTTAAAATGGGCACATTTCGCTCGGTGGAAACTGAGATTACCAAGGGGGTGCCACAGGGCTCTTGTTTGAGCCCAACTCTTTTTAACATCTACGTGGCCTCCCTGGCTAAAATCTTTAGAGAGTTCGGTTTCATCCCAGTATCATACGCGGATGATACCCAGCTCCTGTTTCCTTTTAAAATTCTTACCGACGAAGTGAAAACATCTTTTTCCAATGGCATGAAGGCGGTAGCAAATTGGATGACTTCTAACTGCCTCCAATGCAACGTAGGCAAAACGGAGGTTGTATTCTTTGGGGAAGCGCAAAGATCCTGTGGACCCCGGACTGGTGGCCGCAAGACCTTGGCCCGGTCCCAGACCCTAAATTGGTTGTGAAAAATCTAGGAGTGCGCTTGGATCGTGAACTCTCTTTTAAGCAACATTGTAACATCATTGTGGGTTCCTGCTTCCATGTCATCGGCTTGTTGCGAAAGGTCTTTCCCCTGCTACCGGACTTCACCAGGAAAACCTTGGTGCAAGCTCTGATACTTAGTCGTTTCGACTATTGTAACGGCCTCCTGTTATCGGCCAATGATGGAGTACTAGCCAAACTCCAGATGATTCAAAACACTGCGGCCAGGCTGGTATTAAATGCCCCCCCTAGAACACCGTCTAACCCTCTCTTGGAGAAATTGCATTGGCTCTCAGTCCATAACAAGGTAAAATTTAAGACCTGCTGTTTAATACACAAGAGCCTAAATGGACTGGGGCCATCGCACTGGAGAGATAAATTCATTCCATACAACCCGGTTAGGTCCCTTAGGTCCAGTAACCAGCTTCTCCTGAGAGTGCCAGCTGTGAGAAAGGCCAGACAGGGTGGCAAGACCCTATCTGTAGTCGGTCCGATTTTATGGAACAAGTTTCCCCTTGAGCTGAGGCAATGTTCTGAACATCTGAGCTTCAGAAAGAAGCTCAAAACATTCTTGTTTCAGAACTAATCTGCTATCCACTGACTGCTTGACCATGCTTCTGGTATTTTGGGCGCAGAGATACTCCGGAAGGAGTCGATTCAAGCGCGTTATAAACCCGCAAATAAATAAATAAATAAAAACATCCATGGCGTTTGTTCCAAATTCTATTTTTTGCAATTCCTATATACTATATACACCTCAGCAAAATACATCTATTAGTGGCACATGTTTCATCTTCCACCTTATTTTCTTCAGTCTTACTATTATCTTTCATATTTTATTCCTTTATTTATTTATTTTTCTTAGCTTTATATATGTAGCAGTTACATACCTGCGCGTCGCAATTAATCATCATATACTGTCCTTATCATCGCTTGCCACGGAGTTCCCTGTTAGTACACCGCCTAGTCAATTCGGATTAGGTCGGCAACACTACACCACCCAGTCAATTTGGATTAGGTCGGCCACACTGTATAAATACATGTGTAGCACGCTATGACTACATTGCTATTCACTTTCCTGATTGCAATACTGTTTCAACAAACAGATGCACGAATACTGCTTCATATAAGGAGCGACATTGCTCTTTATATTATGAAAATTGATTCATTTTAGCTGTGTCACAGACAGTATAAGGTGGTAATATTGCGTAAAGTTAGGCATTGTGCTTCACATATATGTTTTTTACATCGTTCCAATAAAGTTTTGTCAAGGTACACAGACGATTGGCCATCTTTTACCATGTGATACACCCGCTGCAGGTCAAAACACCTTAACCGGATCACGCCAGGTTTAGTTTCCGATAGCAACCAAAAAAATGCCAATACTGATACCATTCAAACTCAAGCAATTATCCCACACACCAGATGACCTAAACACTCTGGTTGAAAATAGTAGAATTCTCTTTTTCTTTTTCAAGTACACTTTTTTACTTATTAGTTATTATTTTCTCTTGATTTGTATTGTTTACATTTATAAACAATGATTCATTAACAAAAAGATAACTAATAAGTAAAAAAGAGTATATGAAAAAGAAAAAGAAAATTCAACTTTTTTCATCCAGCGTGTTTAGGTCATCTGGCGTGTGGGATAATTGCTTGAGTTTGAATGGTAACAGTATTGGCATTTTTTTTGGTTGCTATTGGTATATTGGTCCGAACCTTACTGAATAAGGGCCAAACCCTTTCTTGTTTTTCAGGTTTAGTTTCCGGGCATATTCGCAGAAAGAAGGAACCCCATATCCGGAGGCTCCAAATGACTAAAAGGTAAGTTCGAGCCATTGACAAGCCCTAGCTTTAATCAAGTCCGCATAGTTTTTCACAGTACCCTAATTAAGTTTGCATAGTTCTTGCTGGCGCATCGTTATCTCGTGACATTATAAAACACATTTAACTTAACATATGTGGATATTTTGTAACTCTTATTATTCTTCTGCCTATATTTTTCCCCGGTCATATTAAAAGGCACAAGTGAAGTACAATTGTGCATTCTTTCTCCTCTGCAAATTATACGCCTGTGTAACGAAACCCGCTAGTTTAAGCCTCCATTTCGAAGGCTTGATTTCGAAGTATATTATATCAGCTGTACTGTAATTTAATTTTCGCCTTATAGTTACTTCATTTATATTGCAGTAATCCTTGAAATCACAAAACAGAATTGTACTGACCCCTTTCATCTGCACCGCATTGCATCAAAGTAAGTGCTGTGCCGTTCTACATTAATCCCTAATACTAGTATTGACTAGCTATTTATTATCGATCTTCAGTAGGTCTCATTGCTATTACATTTTCGCTAAATACAAACATGCTTTAAGTTTCAACTAACCAGGACAATCCTGTGTATCTTTATTCTTTAGCTTTGAAAATATAGAAGTGACAACCAGTAACTATCAGACATCACTGTGCTATCTTGTTTTTCTGGCGTCGCCTGATTCCTCTCTCTATTGCCCATCAGGCATACAGGTATAAATAGAAAATAGTTTTTCGGATTTGTAATTAAGGACCCATTCTCTATCACATTTGTCCATTTACATATGTTTAATAATTTTTAGTACACCATTATTGAAACACCACGAGGACTTACATATTTCATCCGCTTACAATGTACTGACGGCGTCTTTTTGCCCTTGGCAACTGAGGTAAATATTAGTTAGATACCTAGAATCGCTGTCAATCAAAAACGTTATTAAATGTGAGCAACTATCAATATGCGTCTTCTACCTTCATCGTTTAGATTATACATGAAGTATCGCACTGTCTTCATTTACCGTTCAACACGACGGTTCTCCAAACCCCATCAATAGTAGGTATACTATTTCTGACACCATGAGTTAAGCATGTGACTTTGATACAAATAGGGGTCACCATCGTATACATGCACAAATGTTCTGGGTGCCTTTTCCTTTCTTCCTTCCCCCCCCCCTTTTTTAATCATTCACATAGGGTTCCCTTCACTATCTTTATATATTGCCTTTTTCACATCTAATTTTATTCCATTAACCTTACTATTCACTTCTAAAGTAATTATCTTGAGTCATATCTTTCCATTTTCACTTTTACTCTCATTCTTCTCCCTTATTTCATCCAATGCAAATGTCTTCCTTGTATACTTATAACTCATTGTATTCGTGAAAGAACCTTCCTCATTCATAAAGACAATGTTTACTTCACAGATTCATCAATTGTTTGTACTGTGGCCCTCTTCCTGGCGAAGGCACCCCTGTTGCGCCGACACAGACATAGAATTCCACCAGTCATTTGAATTTGTGCCACTCCGTCTCCGATTGATCTTGTTTTTTATATATTGTGTCAATCTATCAGTGTTGAGCAATATGTCATCATACCAACAATGTTTTAAATGTGTCTTCAGTATGTCTGTGAGTTTGTATGATGGACATGAAAGTGAATGAATGATTATTAAAACATTTTTAATTGGTTAACACTTAATAAAGCTCATTTTGTATTTTTGATAAATAATTTGTTCTCTTTGGTTCTTTCTGACCTTTGTCTATTGATTAGCATTTAATTATTGTTTATTGAATGGTTGCCTTAAATCTGTACATTGATTGATTTTTCCCTACCTTAAGGAACCTTTTCTTAATAGTAGGGGGCTCTTCTTTTGCGCTTGTCAGCAATCCTTAGCATCTGAAGGCTTGTGAGTCAGCGATCCTTCACATAGTAGAACATATGTGAAAAAAGAAAACCCAAATCATTTCAGTGATTCTTTTTGTGCCATTTCCCCTTCTCCATTAGATGCTACTTACCTTGCTTGGAATCCTGAAAGTATATATTAGCTGACACTTCCAATATCAGGCGTACCAATCTGCAGAAGAACAATACCAGATATTTTAGCCAGCACTCACACATGGATGACAGTGAATTAACTGATGGACCTAAAAACATCAAGAAGTAATCAATACAGTTTTCTACCATTAAAAGAGCTATGAGCGAACTAAAGTTACAACATCATGTCTGCAGCAACAAACTAAAGTTACATCACACAATGCAAGAAAAACAGGTGGAAAGGTCATAAGATTGCGCAAACATGTGTGAACCTAATTTATCTGAAAGAAATAATTCATAGAGGTGCTCCAAGGAGATGTGGCCACCATACACTCCAATAGGGAGCCAACACTTCCGACTCTAAAATATAAGATCCCCTGAACAACAAAATTAAGAGTTATTCCATGTACAATAGTCCAGTTTAATCAGCAGTGCTTTATTTCCTATCTCTACATGCATCCAGCTGTATTGATAACCTTTGCAACCAACATATGTTTCGTCAATAGGGTATATTCACCATCGACTTCATCAGGCTACAAATAAACAGAAAACCATACATAAACTACATAGTCTCATGCTTATGTAGTAATCAACCACCGTATCCCTGGTGCACGATCTTTTGTGTTACACCGCATTCCAAAAGGCTATTTCTTGAGATTAAAATTATAGTTAAGAACCGTGAAACCACAAACAAGACAATGCATCCAAAGGAAAGTGATTGAGTAGTGCGTCTTCAATACCAAAGAGAAGAAACCTAGTGACACCTCAAAAGAACACCCGTGTTAGGAGGACAGTTGTCCAGAAACAGACTGCAAAAAAGAATACCAGGTGAATAGTTAATACAAAGAGGAAATCCACATAACCACTCATATTACCCAAAACAGTGATAAAACTTGCCGCATTAAGGGCTAATGCTAGCTGCCTCCCTCTTAAAGAGCGCAAGGAAAATGTTAGTGGATTAGAGAGACCCTGCAAAGTATAGGCAGGGAAGCGCGGGATCTCTGTCTCGAAGGCTTCATTTATGTCCTGGAGTATCAGGTCCCAGTATCTTACCAATTTGAAGCAATGCCAAAGTAGATGTACTAATGAGCCTGTCTGCCCGCAGCCATGCCAGCGGTAAGCCGGGGTCGGTCTTTGTTCCAGTGGTTCTGTTGGGCCGCAGTTAGGTACCAGTATGAGGCAACTTTATAAGCTGCTTCGGTACCTGGGATGTTGTGTGCAGTGTGATGTGTTCTAAAAAATATGTCCTGCCACTCCTTGTCTGTGAGGGATCTGCCTATTTCCTCCTCCCACCTTAACTGTCCCTTAGAGTACGTTGGTGTGGTGTCTACTGAGAGGAAATAATACAGTTCTGATATAAGGCGCTTACCGTCGCTTTTAATAATAAGCCACTTTTCATACTGGGTTAATGGACGAGAAGCGCCTGGTCTCATCTCCGGGTAGGTTACCCAGTGATGAATATACCTTTAAATCTCGCATTCTTTTTCCCCGCAGGGAATCACAACGCAGTCGTTACAACAAGCGCGTTGTGATTCCGCATACCATTACTCCACAAGTCAGAACAACAACTTGCAGAGGAGGGGCGCTGGAAGTTGGAATAGTATAATTTACTATTCCAACTCAAGTCTGTGCGGACACTAGGGAAGGTTTTGGATTTTAAATCCAACACCTCCCAACCCCCCCGCAAAGCGCTGTTCCGACTTGCGGAGTAATGGTATGCGGAATCACAACGCGGTCGTTGTAATGACCGCGTTGTGATTCCCTGCGGGGCAAAACATTTGTTGTAAACGCTGTTTACCCCCAGTGACACGCTTGAGTATAGGCGTACTAGTCAGTGACGGGGATTTCGTAATCTTTCTGAAGCTGATCAAAGGGAATGGCCCTGTCTTGATTACACCCCTTCTCACGCCACTGCTGGAATGTTTTTGATTTGCACCCAGGCGGGAAGTCAGGGTTGTCCACCAATGGAGTTAGCGGGGAGGGGAATGAAGTAAAGCCATGGCGGATTGCAGTTACGTCCCATACTTTTAGGGTAGTTGTCATCACCGGGGAGTTGTAAAGCCCCCATGCGTTGTGCCTACGCGGGAGCCAAATCTCTCCCCAAGTTTTCGCTCCTGCAATTATTTGGTTACTAAACGATCAATGTTTCTCTGAAAGTGGGTGGTTCCACTCAAGAATGAAGGGTAGTTGTGATGCTTGAAAATACCTGGACATCACTGGGGCCCCCCCATCTTACTTGCGTTTTGTGATCTGCGCAAAGCTGAGTCGCTGTTGCTTCCCACCCCAGATGAAGTGGTTGATGGCCCACTGTAGGTTGCGCAATGTAACCGCAGGTGGGGAAAGGGGGATAGTTTGAAAGATGTACAATATGCGCGGCATTATCGTCATTTTAACTGCTGCAACATGACCCGCCCAAGAGAGACCCGGTCATGACCATGTGGAGGGGGTTTCAGTAGTCTGTTCTAGAAGTGGCCCGTAGTTAGCCGTTAGTGTCTTATTAGGGATTCATACTAAGAAAATCCCCTGGTATGGTATGTGATTGCTGGTCCAAGTGAATGGGAAATGCCTGGACAGGGCCTCTACTGTGTCAGGGGTAGTAGACAGATTCAGTATTTGTAACTTGGGAAGGTTTACCTTGAAGCCCGCCACTTCACTGAACCACGAGAATTTGTCCACTAGGGTCACGAGCGAGGTCTCGGGATTTGTCAAGGACAGGAACACGTCGTCAGCGTAGAGGCTTATAGTATCTATGTCAGCCCCCAGGTGGACCCCGGAGATCAACGGGTTGTCTCTAACCTCTGAATTTGGTGTATCCCGCTTGGATAGATTTGTGATTCTTTTTTCTTCAAGCTGATATTTGGATATTCTCCACCAGTACTTATGGTGGGTCCGATCTTCAATTGGTGTTCTTTTCTTATCTTCATTATCTCTCCTCCTGTTTTCTCACTTCCCTCACTTTCTTGTCACTCTATTCTTAGTACATATAAAAAGAATTCCTGTTAAACTTATCTTTTTTTCACTTGGTGATGGCTGGTGCTTGTTTTACTTACACTGCAGTCAATTCCACCTTTTTTATACTCTTGGATTCTTGAGTCACACTGTTTAGATGTGTATTTAGGTCTACAACAAACTCTGTTAAATTTTGGATGTATAGACCCGTCAAGGAGTGTATACAGCATGTTTTGTTTTACATAACATATGGTTTATCTATGTTTCTCAAATGTATATACAAATGTTGTTTTTTATGTGTTTTTAAATATGTCAATCTCTATATATGTTAGTGAATTATATGGTATTTATATGTTTGTTTTTGTCAATGTATGCAATTTTGTATGTCATATTTATACTAGCATTGTTTGATATTTCCAGCCTTGAGAAAGTCTTAGTGCAAGACGAAAAACGTGTTGGCAAACTGCGTGCTGGGAGATCTTATACGATTTTTTGAATACTAATAAAGAATTGATGAAATCACAAGAAGATTGACATTCAATTGACTCTGAACAGCCTGGATCTTCTTTCTTGGAATTGATGTTGGTTTTACTCTGTCTCATTGTCCAATAGAGGGTATACAGATGCCTTAATAAGCGATTACTTAGCTAGGACTGAAAAGAAACTTATAAGGTGTGCTTTGGATAGCCTCAATGCTGTATGTTCATATTTGGCATCGACGTTGAGCAATGAGACTGGACGATAGGAGGCACATTCAAGGGGATCTTCAGATGGTTTTATGATTACTCAAATGGAGGCCTCCGAGAGGGAATCAGGGAGTGCTCCCGTATCAAGAAATGAGTTAAAAAGCTGTGTCAGAACAGGGGCTAGTGTCTGACAGAATTTGTTATAGAACGGGGGGGGGGGGGGGTAAAGCCATCCAGGCTCGGGGACTTGGAGGTTTTGAGGCTGGCTATTGCTGTCACTACCTTGTAAACTTGGATAGAGCGATCAATGTAAGATGCAGTATCAGTAGGCAGCGCCGCCAGCTGCGCACCATGGAGGTAACTAGCTATGTCTCTATGTGTAGAGTCTTCCTCCGCACTAAGTTTGCTGTAGAAGGCTCAGAAAGCTTCTGCAATTTTGCGTATACTAGAGTCCCGGACGGGTCTTTGATTGCCGGTATTGTTATGGTAACCTCTCTTTGGCGTAGCTTATGGACTAGCATGCAGCCAGAAGGATTTCTGTTAAGGAAGAATTTGTGCCGGAGATGCACTAAGGCATATTCCGCTCTCTCTAGGTCCAATCGGTGGAGAATTAAGCGTTTCTTCTTCAATTCCCTCCAGAAGCGGGGGGGGTACCGGTGAGTTTGTGTATGAATTCCAGTTCTGCTACTGATGCCGCTATTTGCTTCCTCTGTTCCTTCCGTAGCTTGTTTTAGCTTGCTGATGTGGCTATTAATTCCCCTCGTATAACTAGTTTTAACGCTTCCCACAAGGACGCCGGGCGAACCTAGTCTCGGTCATTGGTGGTGAGATAGTCTTTGATTGCCTTGCTAATAGCTTTAGTTATCTGGTCAGAGTGAAGCATGGCGTCACGAAGTAGCCATCGTGACGGGCATGGTTGAGAGCCACCTAGGTTCAGCGATAGCGTGATCAGGGCATGATCAGAGAGGGAACGGGATTCAATTGTTGCTTCAGCTACGCATCCCCAATAGTGCATCTGCGAGGAGTAAATGATCAATAGGGGCATAGGATCTATGGGCCGCAGAAAAGTATGTGTAGTCTTTGGCGGAGGGGTGTGTCTGACTCCATATATCATTAAGGACGCAATTCATACGCCATTGATGTCCAGTCTGTGTGACGGTCCCAGCTTGTGTAGCGAGATGCCCCGAGCGATCTAAGTCTGTATTCATTACCAGGTTAAGCCCCCCCACCCTATCACCACCTCCCGGTCTTGCGAGGCTAAGACTTGTGTAAGGTAGGTAATCAAGAAGCGTTCCTGGTGTTCGTTCGGTGCATAAATAGATGCCACTGTTAACCGTTTATGACCCCACTGGAGCCTAATCCATAATTCTCTGCCCTTGTGTTCAGCTATCACATCTGTGACCTTTCCCAGGAAGCTCTGGGCAAGCAGTATGGCAACCCCATTTTTTTTAGTTGTGTCAGTGGTCCAGTATGGTCTGGGAAACCTGGGTGAGCGCATGCGGTGGGTATCCCTGACAAGTAAGTGGGTTTCTTGCAATAAGCATATGTCTCGCCGAAGTGTTCTAGTAAGATAAAATCGCTTTGCACTTTACTGGACTATTGAGGCCTCGAACATTGAGGCTCACCAAACGTATATTATGCATTGCACGAGTTCAGGAAGCCCCTATGCAGCTTGTTCACTTTGTCCTCGTCACGCCTGCGAGGTAGCGATGGAGCGCCATACCATGAAGTTCGTAGAACTCTTGGAGCCCTTCTGGAGACTTGGCTGGTGCGGAGGAGAAGAAGTGAAAGAAGATAGAATGTACCCATAACCAACAAAAGGATATACTGAAGAAATCAACAGGAGCCAAGTCTGTCAAGACCCAAGAGTCAGTATGAGGCGACGACAGCCAAGGGAGGACTGTTCTGGAGGACCACCCTCCAAGAGATTCTGTGTGGGACCTCTGAGCGACCCGCAGATTGTACAGTACTGGGAGCATCCTACCAACAGCCCCTCTACCGCCTCCTTCAGTGCCTCGCAAGTCCCTCCGCACCCCGGGAGCAGGGTCGTCTTCAGCTCATGATGCAGTTGAAAAGGTGGATTCCGCTGATAGGACCTGTAGCACCGCCTGTCTCTTTTTCCTAATGGTGGCCAAGTCGGGCCGGGCCCGCAGTGGTTGCTTGTTACCTTCTGCCATGCAGTTCGTATACACTTAGGAGAGGCGGGCTACTCCTCAGAATCATCCTGCGTGGTGATGTGCAGGAGGGCACAGGCTTCCCTGAGTGATCTGATCTGATAGAGAGATCCTTCATACTTGAAGATGATGCGGAAGGGGTGGCTCCATGCAAAGGGTATATTAGCCTTTTTGAGGTGTTCTGTTACAGAGAGGAACGTCCTACGTTTCTGCAAGTTGATCCTGGAGAGATCCTGGTAAAAGGTTAGGGAATAGCCTTTGAAGTGGACCGGTGGGAGTCTCTGGCTTTTCTAAGAATGTCCTCTTTGATTTGAAAATTGCGAACGCAAACCAGTATATCGGCCGGGGGACCTTTCCCCAGGCATTCAGCTCCCACTCTGTGAACCGAACCCGGTCTAGCTGTAGTGCAGAGGTTTCAGGAAGTCCGGAGACATGTCGTAGGAGGTCTGTGACAAACTTGCGAAGGTTGGAGCCCTCTGCTTTGGATGGCACACCTCTCATTCTTATATTGTTCCTCCTGGATCTGTTCTGCAGGTCCTCGTTGCGAGCCTGAAGGTCCAGCTGCTGCTCTTTTAGCCGTAGCCCCCCTTTTTGAAGCCACAAGAACTGCTCCTCCCGGCCTGGCTCCCTGTATTCAAGCTTGGCGACTTTCTCGCCCACCTCGGCCACCTCGCATGTCACCTATCGGATTTCCGATGCTAATTCGGTTTTCATCATCTGCAGGTCTGCACGTAGTGAGGAGAAGAGTGTTTCAAGGAATGCCTTAGTGACCATACCCTCTCCGTCATCTGCGTCTAGCCGAGCCTCATGCCCTTGGCTTCTAGCCTTATCTTCCATCCTGGAACTGCCTGACTTTCCGAACATGACGCCTTGTATTACGAGAAGCGGTTGAACCCCCCTGTGTCGATTTGAAGACTGTGCATGACTGGTTCTGTATCGTCTCCGTAGAAAATGGAGGAGTCAGCCTGAACCCTACTCATATGCGGAGATTACCCTCTTAACTATTGGCATCCTTCTCTCTTCTTCATCTCCTGGACTTGGCATTATTGGAGTGAACCCAGCTTGGGAGTCGCCCACAAGAATGACTTTCAACCTCTATGAGCATTTCTTGAAGTTCCTTATTTGAGGACCTCTGCATTGCTGGATCCCCCGTGAGAGTTGACGTGTCTACTTTTTAGATTGATTGCTTGTCCCACTGTGAACTGTACATCATTGCCCTGAAAAAGGTGTAGCTCCGTCTGGGGGCCTTACACCTAAGCGTGCGTCGGCGTTTTGTGTCATCTGGGGTCTAATTGGCTGATCTGTTGTCCATCCCCCTGATTACTATTTTCCATCTATTATTATTAGATCAGCTCATGGCTATTATGTACCTTGGTAATGGATGCCTGGTTGTGGTATGAGAGTGTTTGAAATGCTGGTATGTATGAAGGTATGAGAGTTTTTTTGTTTGATGTCGATATGTGGGACTATATTTGTCAAATCATCAGTTTTTTAGAAAAATCCCCATGTGGTTTGTCATTAATGTATTGAATAAAATGTTTTTCTATGTAATAAAACTTGTATCTATTTTTCATTATGTGCTGAATTAATATGTTTTGATTTGGGTGGTTCTATATGTATCAAAGGACCTCCTTGTGAGTTCTATATTAAATCTATTTGGCAGGTATCTTTTCTCTTGTTGTATTTTGCCTTTCCGTACATGTTCCCTGCCATGGCTTTGAGGCTGAGGGGATTAGCTATCTTTGTGCCAATTATTCGATGTGACCCTGCAAAGCGAAAGATGGGCCAAAACTTGGGCAGGCTGCTCATCACACGCCACAGGAGCACGCCACAGGATTAGGCACGCTTTTGATCCCTACTGTTCACCGGGACACCTGCACGCTCCAGAGTTCTCCCACACTGTGGTCCAGAGCTGTGGCGCATTCCGCAAGCTCTGTTCGCCTCACCAGTCCAGGTTGTCCACACAGCCCCTGGGGGAGAGGGGATCAATCAGCTCCCCTGTCTCCGCGGTCCACGGACCTCTACCCCATGGAGGATCATCACTCGTTCGGTGGACATCCGTATACTATAGGCCGCAGGTCCCGGTCCAGAGACCGCTGGTCCTCTTAGCCTTTCGTTCTTTCGCGCCCATGGTTCTATGCTGCTTCCGCAAGGATCCGCTTGTACCCCCTTCTCTCAGGAGCTTGTATTTACTCTCAGGGGCCCCTACTGGGGAACGAAGGGCTTGAATTATATGCTTATTTAGGCGGCGGCATGGAGTGATCTAAAAGCGCGTCCTAGCCGTCCACCATCTTGGCCACGCCCCCAATTAACTTTTATAGAGGCAAAACAGTGTTTGCAGTGTTGGGCAGTGTTACTTGTCTAAGAGTAGAGTTTACATTGTCTGTGTAGTGTTACCCATGAGTGTAGTGTGTATAGTGTCTGGGCAGTGCTGTCTCTTGTCCCAGGGTAGTGTTTACAGTGTCTGGGCAGTGCTATCTGTTGTCTGGCGGGAGTGTTCACAGTGTCTGAGCAGTGCTATCTGTTGTCTGGCGGGAGTGTTTACAGTGTCTGGGCAGTGCTATCTGTTGTCTGGCGGGAGTGTTTACAGTGTCTGGGCAGTGCTATCTGTTGTCTGGCAGGAGTGTTTACAGTGTGTGGGCAGTGCTATCTGTTGTCTGGCGGGAGTGTTTACAGTGTCTTGGCAGTGCTATCTGTTGTCTGGTGGGAGTGTTTACAGTGTCTGAGCAGTGCTATCTGTTGTCTGGCGGGAGTGTTTACAGTGTCTGAGCAGTGCTATCTGTTGTCTGGCGGGAGTGTTTACAGTGTCTGGGCAGTGCTATCTGTTGTCTGGCAGGAGTGTTTACAGTGTCTGGGCAGTACTGTCTGTTGTCTGGCGGGAGTGTTTACAGTGTCTGGGCAGTGCTATCTGTTGTCTGGCAGGAGTGTTTACAGTGTCTGGGCAGTGCTATCTGTTGTCTGGCGGGAGTGTTTACAGTGTCTGAGGGGTGCTATCTGTTGTCTGGCGGGAGTGTTTACAGTGTCTGAGCAGTGCTATCTGTTGTCTGGCGGGAGTGTTTACAGTGTCTGAGCAGTGCTATCTGTTGTCTGGCGGGAGTGTTACAGTGTGTGGGCAGTGCTATCTGTTGTCTGGCGGGAGTGTTTACAGTGTCTGTTCAGTGCTACCTCTGAGGGTAGTGTTTCCAATGTCTGAGCAGTGCTACCTGTTGTCTGCTTTTAGTGTTTACAGTGTCAGGCAGTGTTACTTGTCTGAGGGTAAGTTTACAATGTCTGGGCAGTGCTATCCCTTGTTTGTTTTTAGTGTTTACAGTGTTGAGCAGTTTTACTGTTGTCTTAGGGTGCTGTTTACAGTGTCTGGGCAGAGTTTCTATTGTCTTAGGGTAGTGTGTACAGTGTATGAAGTGTTGCATGATGTCGGGGGGAGTGATTACAGTGTCCAATCTATTGTGTTTTTAGTGTTTACAGTGTTACCTGTTGTCTGAGGGTAGAGTATGTAGTGTCTGGGCAGTGTTTCATGTTGTCTGAGGGTAGTGTTTACAGTGTCTGGGCAGGGTTTCTATTGTCTTAGGGTAGTGTGTACAGTGTATGAAGTGTTGCATGTTGTCGGGGGAGTGATTACAGTGTCCAATCTATTGTGTTTTTAGTGTTTACAGTGTTACCTGTTGTCTTATGGTAGTGTTTATGTTGCCTGGGCAGTGGTATCTCTTGTCTGAGGGTAGAGTTCACAGTGTCCGGGCACTGTTACCTGTATTCTGAGGGTAGAGTATGTAGTGTCTGGGCAGTGCGTCATGTTGTCTGAGGGTAGTGGTGGTGACCCTTGACCCTGCTCGCAGGGCCGGTCGCTCCACACACCGCACGGCTCCCCGTGTGTGACCAGGACTCCTGCCCTTCACCGCTGCTGCCGCAAGTTCGCCGCTGCACCCGTATTTCTGAGTATTGTTGTTGACTGCACCCAGTGTTTTACTTGCATTGTGCCCTGCTTATTGCCTGTTGCCAGTATATTTTGTGTTTCTCCGTGACTGTTTTTCCCGCTTCTGTGCCCCCCGCTCCCCGCTTCCCACCGCTGCTCCCCTGCGGCCCCGTCCCTTTTCCCGCTGTGCCATGCTCCCTCTGTCGCCCATTGGCCACCCCGCTCCCACCTCCCAGCTGCTCCTCCCTCCCACTTGGCCATTTATGAAGGACGCCGCGCGGAAGCGCAGCGGACGTGCCAAAGGCAAGCCCGTCTGCGCCCGTCTGCGCCTGGACCGCGCCCATCGCCAGAACCCCTGGCCTCCGCCGACACCAGGACATCCGACTAAGATACGACACCGCCGCCCTCATCGCACTCAACACCGGACGACCAACCGCCTGCTACCAAGCCACCCCAAAGCGCACCCACGGACCCTTCACCTGTCAAGCCTGCAAATTCACCTGCCTTCGACCCCGCACCCCGCCCGCCAAACCAAACACCAACAACAACCCCCTTAAGTGCATCCTCCTCAACACCCGCTCCGTTCACAAGCACGCCATCGAACTCTGGGACCTCCTCGACACATCAGCACCAGACGTCGGTTTCCTCACGGAAACCTGGATGAACGCCTCCTCAGCCCACGACATCGCCATAGCCATCCCAGACGGCTACAAAATCACCCGGAAGGACCGAACCAACAAAACAGGAGGAGGAGTCGCCATCACCTACAGGAACACCATCAACGTCACGACCAACGCCGAAGACATCGTCCCCACCGCCGAACACCTACACTTCCAAATCCACACCAACCCCCAGACCACCCTCAGAGGAACGCTCATCTACAGACCCCCAGGCCCGCGCACACAATTCAGCGAAACCATCGCAGGCTTCATCATCCCGCACGCCCTAGCCTCACCAGAATACATCCTCCTAAGAGACCTGAATTTTCACCTGGAAAAAAACAACGACAACGCCACCTCCCCCCTGCTCTACAACCTCACCAACCTCGGACTCAAGCCACTGGTGGACACCCCCCACCCACCTCGCCGGCCACACGCTCGACGCCATATTCTCCGCCAGTAACCACGTCGCCTTCAACCACTCCACCGGACTCCACTGGACCGACCACAGCTGCGTACACTTCATCTTCAAGAAGACTACATCTCACCACCTCGCGCATCGGATCCTCCGCAGATGCTGGAGCAAAATCACCACAGACCAGCTAACCACATCGCTGAGCCAGAACCCACTAGCCGACACCAATCTACCCGACACCAACAACGCAGCCCACAACCTCGCTCAGTGGATCACCAACTGCGCCAACGACCTTGCTCCACTGAAGAACCCCCAAGGCAAGACCGGCAACAGAAAACCCCCATGGTTCACAGATGCCCTCAAAGCCGCAACGAAATCTTGCCAAACACTCGAAAAGACCTGGCGCCACGAACGGACAACAGAAAACATGACAACCCTAAAAAACACCACCTGCGAATACCACCTGCAGATCCGGGCCACCAAGAGGACATCGTTCAAAGAGCGACTGGACAACAACACCAACAACAGCAAAAAGCTCTTCAGCATCGTCAAAGAGCTCTCCAACCCCAACGCCAGCAACAACGACATCACCCCGTCACAAGATCTCTGCAACGCCCTCGCCACCTTCTTCCACCGCAAGATCGCAGATAAACACGACAGCTTCAGACCCCAATCTCCACCTCTGGACACCAAACCAGCGACCCCCACCACCACCCTCAGCGTATGGATCCCCATCAGCAGTGAAGACACCATCCACGTCATGAACTCTATCCACTCCGGCTCTCCCTCCGACCCGTGCCCCCATCACATCTTCAACAAAGCCGACACCATCATTGCACCCCACCTTCGGAACGTCGTAAACAGCTCCTTCGCATCAGCCACCTTCCCTGAGAGCTGGAAACACGCAGAAATCAACGCCCTTCTGAAGAAACCCACAGTGGACCCCAAAGACCTCAAAAACTTCCGCTCCATCTCTCTTCTCCCCTTCCCGGCTAAAGTCATCGAGAAGACCGTCAACAAACAGCTAACCGCATTCCTCGAGGCAAACAACTCGCTCGACCTTTCCCAGTCCGGATTCCAAGCCAACCACAGCACCAAGACCGCCCTCATCGCAGCCACAGACGACATCTGAACCCTGATGGACAACGGAGAAACAGCCGCTCTCATCCTCCTAGACCTCTCAGCAGCCTTTGACACCGTCTGCCACCGCACCCTAATAGACCGCCTCGACAACACTGGAATCCAAGGAAAGGGCCTGGAATGGATCACCTCATTCCTCTCCGGCAGAACCCAGAGAGTCTGCCTCCCCCCCTTCCACTCCGAGGCCACTGAGATCATCTGCGGTGTACCCCAAGGATCCTCACTCAGCCCAACACTCTTCAATATCTACATGAGCCCCCTCGCCACCATCGCACGCAAACACAACATCAACATCATCTCCTACGCCGACGACACCCAACTGATACTCTCCCTCACCAAAGACCCAGCCATCGCCAAAACCAACCTTCAGGAAGGTATGAAAGAGGTAGCGGACTGGATGAAGCACAGCCTTCTGAAGCTCAACTCAGACAAGACGGAGGTCCTCATCCTCGGACAATCCCCATCAGCCTGGGACGACTCCTGGTGGCCCACGGCGCAGGGCACCGCACCGACACCCACGAACCAGCTCGCAACCTGGGATTCATCCTGGACTCCTCCCTCACGTTGACGAAGCAAGTCAACGCCGTTTCATCCTCATGCTTCAACACGCTACACATGCTCCGGAAGATCTTCCGATGGATCCCCACCGAAACCAGAAGAACAGTCACCCAGGCCCTCGTCACCAGCCGACTGGACTACGGGAACGCCCTTTACGCAGGAACCACGGATAAACTTCAGAATCGTCTCCAGCGCATACAGAACGCCTCCGCACGACTCATTCTCAACATCCCTCGCAACAGCCACACATCCGCCCACCTGAGAGACCTCCACTGGCTCCCCTTCAACAAAAGGATCACGTTCAGGCTGCTGACCCACGCACACAAGGCGCTCCACAACACGGGCCCCGAATACCTCAGCAGCCGCCTCTCGTTCTACACCCCTACCCGCCAGCTCCGCTCCACCAGTCTCGCCCTCGCCACCGTCCCACGGATTCGTAGAACCACCACCGGAGGAAGATGATCGTTCTCCTACCTGGCAGCGAAGACTTGGAACTCCCTCCCCAAACGCCTACGACTGACCCAGGACCATCTCACCTTCAGGAAACACCTCAAGACCTGGCTCTTCGAGAAGTAGCGGCACCCCTCCACCCCCACTCAGTGCCTTGAGACCCTCACGGGTGAGTTGCGGGCTTTATAAATGTATTGATTGATTGATTGATAGTGTTTACAGTGTCTGGATGGTGCTATCTGACGTCTGTGGGTAGTGTTTACAGTGTCTGGGCAGTGTTGCCTATTGTCTGAGGGTACTATTTACAGTGTCTGGGTGGTGCTATCTGAGGTCTGAGGGGAGTGTGCACAGTATCTGGGCAGTGTTGCCTGTTGTCTGATGGTAGTGTTGACCCAATTTGCAGTTGCAAGATCCCACAGCTATCTGAATACTTTAAAGGAGGGGGTGGTGCTATTCTCCAGCCAGAACGCGAAGTCTTTTGT
This sequence comes from Lissotriton helveticus, assembly GCF_964261635.1. Taxonomy (NCBI): domain Eukaryota; kingdom Metazoa; phylum Chordata; class Amphibia; order Caudata; family Salamandridae; genus Lissotriton; species Lissotriton helveticus. The sequence goes on along the minus strand of NW_027611659.1, from coordinate 2,788,895 downwards.
AATCAGGAGTGGGTGGAGGTACTCGTCTGTCATCTGGGTGGAGGAATGGTTCATGAGGTTGGAAGGCATGGCTTGGCAGTTCGGGTTGGACTGTTCCCATGAGGCACAGGGTCAGACTGATTTGCATATAGCCATGTCTGAACTGGGGTGGCAGAGTGGGCTAAAGAACGGTGATGGATGAAACCCAGATCTTTTGACTGGGTGTGAGTGTTTGATTGGTTCAGATGCTCCGTCCATTACCACCCCCTTTTGTACCGCTAATGGTTCATGAAGTTGCCAGCTGCAGTAGCAGGAGAGGATTCTGAGGCTGACATTGGGGCACAGTGTGATTCTGATCTTCACAATCTCCCCGATTTTTTTTTTTTTTAGCGTGAAGTGGGTCATGGAAAGGGTTTCTCCGAGTATTGCTGCTACTACAACCCCATGGTGTTGTTGGTGTGTTTCAAGGAGTATGTCTGAAGCATGAGATGCTGCAGCACACGGCACAGGAGTCTAAAAGGCAAGTCTCTGGGATGAGGTGGGTGTGAAGTTTGGGGTGTGCGATAAGGCTGTGTATATCTGGTGCAGGCCTCACAGCAGATCTTACAATAAAAAGATTTCAAGAATTGCTTTTTTTAATGCTGTCTGTCAGCAGATTACACTTAGTGCTGGACGTTGGTAGGATGCTGCTGGACTTGAGGATCTCACTCAGTTTAGGGTCCCTGGTCACGGTTTGTCATTCATGCTTTTCCAGCTGGGTCTGGTGGTTCATTGGATGAATGCGCCCAATGTAGGGGCCTGTATTTAACCTTATGGTCACAGATTCAAATCCTGGAAGGTCCACTCACTCTTTCATCCTTCTGAAGTCGATAAAATGTGTACCAGTGACTTGGATAACAATATAATCTGTTATTCAGCACAATGAGGCCCTTCTGGGTGACCGTGTGTTAGAAATGGGGGTCTCTAGTTGGCAATGATTTGCACCTTTGTCCAAAAAGGAACCCTTCAGGATTAGGGGGTACACTACTGAAATAACCCCAGCTCACTTCCTTGGTAGCTTGGCACGAGCAGTCAGGCTTATATCAGAGGCTGTGTGTAAAGCATTAGCACATAACCAACAGTAACAAAGTGAAAACACCACAAAAGGACACCACACCACTTTAGAAAAATATCCAATACTTTATATATTCAAAACAAAAACAAAACAATACAAATCCAACATACAGTTCTTCAAAATATGAACTTCTCCAGAATAACCTTAAAATAGAGTTCCTTGAAGTCTGTAGCTCCGTTTGGTGCTACAGCGGTGCTGAGAACAGAATCCAACAGTTCCATCAGACTGCATCGGTCATGGGGTCCGCAGATTCGTAAACAGTACCTTTTAGTTGCCGCCGATCACGTTGATGCGTGCCGGTCATTGCAACCGTTGTGGTTGCGATGTGAAGAGTAGCTGTGCAGCGTGCGGTGCCCTCAAGATTCGTACGGGTAGCAGCTTGGTGACGATGGTCGTCGGTAAGACCAGAGTTGCAGGGCGAGATGCGGCTGTGCCCTCTGCGGTGCCTTCCGGACACGTAGTCGGCGACAAAGTCTGCTGCTTTCCCCCTCTGTGGCAACTGAAACTGCGATTCCAGAGGTGGTACCCAGAGGTAAGTGAAGTCTTTGCTGTCCTGGGGACTTCGTGAACAGGAGGTAAGTTCGGTTTGAAGCTCTTGGAGATACTCAGCACAAGTTTAAGAAAGTTCAGTCCAGTCCTTTTACTGCCCAAAGCAGAATCAGCAACTGCAGGCCAACCCAACAAAGCAACAACACAGCAAAGGGGCAGTACTCAACCTGCAGTTCTTCCAGCTCTTCTTATTTGCAGGTTCCTTGATTCCAGCGAATTCTAAAGTTCTGGGGTGGGGGCCCCAATATTTATACTCAGTTCCTCTTTGTTCCCTTGTGCGGAGAGTGTCTGTGCCCAGCCCATACCAGTTCTGTTCTCCGTGGCCCGGCTTCCTGGCAGGAGGTGGAGACAGCATTGTCCAAGGCAGACCAGGCCCATTCAGGTGCCGGAAAATTCCTCCCACTACACTAAATGCAGCCCAGGTCTATTCAGCCCAGCCCTCACTCATCCATTGAAGGCAGGACACACCTCGACCCCCCCAGTGGCTGTCTGAAGAGAATGCTCACCCCCAGCCCCTGTCACTCCAAAGCCAGATAGTCAATCCAAAAACTCAGCAGAGGCACACAGGATCATAAAACTCATCTGAGTGCAGACATACTAAACTCCCTTTCTCGATTTTGTCCCAATGGGAAGATATACTCGTAAAATCTTACAGAGTATTCCCCATTCTATCCTATAGGACAGATAACCTTTCAAAAGTGAACAAGCATTTGCAATGCAATAGGTCTCGCATTAGTAAAAGTTTGAGCTATTAGCATTGCTGATAATAATGCAACGCCAATGACTGAAACATTTAGTAATGCGAGACCTGTTGCATTGCAAATGCTTTTTCATTTCTGGTACGACACAGACCGTATCAGTCTCTACGTCTTAAAGATACTTTTAAATGGTTTGTGTATCCCAAAGAAATCCGGCTCCTATACCATTATGAGTTAAGCCAACCAAGTCATTTACAGTGCTTAAAAACAATAGAAAGGCAACATATAATTGTATATATAAACACCTAACTTCCTAAAGACGTGTCGTGGGCGGAACTTCCACGCTGCTAACATAAACGAGGTGGACCCGGAAGGTCTCCTTGGAAATGTTCAATAAGCAGCAAATTTGGAAATACCAGGTACATTTCATTTCCCTCCAGAGTGCTCCACTGCGCAGTGGACCTTGTAATTCTGACAGGGCTTGTAACACTTGTTACCGACCCAATCAGCATTACTAGGCCACTGATAATGAGGCACTTAGACTAACTGAGCCACTACCCTGCTGACAGTGACAGCACATCTCCAGGAACGTATTCAGACTGTTATACTCCGGTCTGCGATACGAACCTCGGCCCAGAAAGCAAACAATGCTGTAATACCACACTAATGACAAATTATACGCTATCTAATTGCCAAATAACAATAATAAGAACATACATAAGCTGACTGAGTGCTCTTGTAGCACTCAGTCAGCTTTATTCATTGTTCAAGCTCGCTGCTAGATACAAAAAATAACCCCCTGTGATTCTGGGCAAATCACTTAGTCTCCCGTGCCTAAAAAAATGAAAGTGTGTCCTCATGTAACGTAACTGGTGCTATGTAAAGCGCTCTGATAACTGATTCGGTTCGGTTCTAGTTCGCGCTATATAAAACTCCCCAAAAAAAAAAAATACAACACTATGAAAAAAATTATTTATGCAATATGCGCTAGGTTGAAAAAGAGGCAAAGAAGGTCATTTAGGTAACATGATTTGGCTACAGAGTATAGACAGGAAGAGTGCGAGGTGTGCTGAGTTCTGTTCCCTCCTCACAGTTGGACATCACTGTCCAGTTTCGGGCATGACTAACACTGTACCTGATTGCAAGATTATTGCTGTTCTTTATCCGGGCATTAGTCTTGAGCCTCAAACTTGATCTCCCCAGGGCCTTCATTATAGCGTTGGAACAATCATTCGTCTGCTGCGGATCACCTCGGTGTTTGGAGATGATGGACTTTCATGTTTATTTTGAGTGCAATTGGGCCTGTCCTATCCTGTCTGATTGCAAAACACGCCAAAATGCACAGTACCGACTAACAAAGCTTTATGTAAAGGGCGAGGAATTGCCTGGGTGGCGGTTTATGCTGCAGTTCTCGAAGGATGCTGCGTCAGGGCTTAATGGTGCCGGTGGTTGCAAGTGTTGGGCACCGGCTCTCAGTTTCGGGGCGCGTAACATCTATTTTATCATCAGACTGTTTCCCAGAGAAAGATAGAAAAGGCAGCAAATGAGAGACAAAGGGACAAGAAAGGGAAGAAAAAGAACATGCAAGGTGAGACAAACATAGAGAAAGTGTAGGCGGTGGAAGAAAGCTGCATGACGTCGAATCGGGACTAGGCAGGGCCAGTATTCGGCGTACTGAACATTTGGCAGCACCGAGGGCGGCCTCTTAAAAAAAGAAAAAAAACTTTGTGCCTCAGCACTTGAAAAAAAATGATGTACAAATTAAACAACGACGCTGTCTAATGAACATTACTGCTGACTTCTCCAAAATCAGTCTCAAGATGAGATTTCACACTGCGTGTCCAACATAACAGACCAATTCAGTGGGGGTACGTGTAGAAGAATTTGCTTTGTTATTCTACTTTACCAGGAGTAGGTGTGACCTTGTGACGCAGTTCCCTTTTGAGTCAATATTCCATGTCTGGTGCAAACTGGACTCAACGGGAAGGGGTAACCTTTTCTTTACGAGCGATACGTGTGATACTGGCCAACACAAACCTTGGGGGATGAACAGTATTGTAGGGGCTGAATTTGTGTGTTCTTGAATGCTCCCAACATAAAGCTAGTAATTATTTCATCGACGATTGATTGAACAAGGAAGCAACCTCGAGATTACAAAGAGTGAGTCCATTTCCAAACATCATCACTTCCGAAGAGACAAGTGGTGAAGCGTAAGAGCGAACTTAGCATCTACCAAGTTTCGTGTGCTTGCGTCACGTTCTGTATTGACAACAGCAGGCCTGTTTTGTTTAATTATTTTACAGTGTGTTCTTGCTCCCCGCAACGCTTGATTGGACTTTGTTGAGAGAAGTACACCTGCTTAAGGCCGTGCAAGTTAAGCGCTCCCTATTGCCATCTGTCGCGACTTGCAAGACACAAGATTATGTCTGAGATGGCAATCTCGACTTCTCATCCTTCCGATGCCAATAATTTGAGTCCCATTTCGGTTCGGTTCAGAAAGCTTTATTCGGTTTGCATAATACAACCATAAAAGCGACAAAGAAATATGCATGCAATTACACAGGATCATAAAATACAGGATTATTATTATTTTACAGATGGCATATTTATCTAATCATTCATTTCATTCATTTCCAGGCAATAAATAGCACTTGAAGGGAAACATTATTAATAAGTATTTAAAAAAGTATCAATGGCAACTATCGCATATAAACTAAGAAGACATATATAAAAACTTTCCTTTAAAAGCATTGTACTTAGACAGTGTCCTTGCTAAAATATTATCAAGGGTTTTTACTAAAGTGATATGTGCATAAAGAGAGAGAGCTCAAATTTGCAACAATACAATGCATAGTGAGCATATTCATATTCTCATGCAAAGTGACAAGGGCAAATAAAGAGCCGATACTCACTATAATGTTGAAGTCGGAAACTCAGCTTAATACCCCGACTATATACCCATAAATGTAGACTGGTGTATACTTATCCCAGAATACCAGTTGGAAATTGTTATAATGCTATTGATTTCCTGGCTGCTCTGCATTTTAATGAAAATAGTGCAACCCGGAAACAAATATCTGTATTCTCAAGAGCACACAATAAATTCATTGCATCCACTGTTTTACGTACGTTATATTTTAAAAAGAAGATAGGCTTAAGGTACAATTTCCTAAGGGAGGAATACAATTTACAAAATAATAAAAAATGACAACAACTCTGGTTGGAAATATTGTCACAAGGACATTTCGTAGAAAGACCTTTCTCCTATCTCTGGGAAGGATACTAAATGATGGGCGGTCCCCAGCCTCAGACGTATCAAAACAAAACGGTGTGAGGGTCTTGACACCTCCGTTAAGTATGCCTGAAACCCATTTTTGAGTCCGAGTTGTGTATAAAAAATAAAAGTTTTTTGGAACCTGATTAGTTTTAGTCGCTCTTCCCTTTTATATAATAAGAACGAGTCTTTGATTTCTTTCTTTGTAAAGGAAATTGCGTATTCGACTAGTTAGAATGTTAAAATCAAACAAGATACTACACCAGTAAATAATGTAGCTCAACCAAGGGATGCGAGAACAAAAATCTAATTTGAGACAGTCTCTAATTATTCTCTGGGTGAACTCAGTCTCCCTCTTATCCCAAATCGAGCGCCATAATAGTCCCATTTAATTCAGCAATCTTACCTTGATGCTGTGCATTGTCTTAGCCATGGCAATGTTTCAAATGCATTTTAAAAACAAGCAACAGCATTGCATGCGTTCCTTAGCTTACGTGAACCGAGCTGGTTTAGCGTATGTATTACACCTGTATACCTCCTCATACTCACAATATAGAACAAGTTCTGCCACCGAGTAGTGGGGGCAATGTTAGGGGGTGTTATCGGAGTCCGGGTACGCATTGCTGACAGGCTTACTAAAGCCATTGCAGACAAAGGCTGTGACCGCGTGCTGCAGGAGATACGAGCTGTGAAAGTGTGGGAGAGCGCGAGAAGAGCATGCGCGTTCACAGCGTGTGTCTCCTAAAGCGCACGCGTTCACAGCGCGTGTCTCCTAAAGCGCGCGGTCACATCCATTGTCTGCAATGGGTTTATTAAGCTCGTGCACCTCTCCTGTCCCACTTCGCTACTTACACAGCGACAATAAGTATCGCAGGCGACAGTGCTTCGCGATTCGACGCCAGCGAGACCTAAAAACGAATGACGCTGTAGTTCACCATCAGGACACGTCACACACACCAGGGCATGTGCTACTTTTCAAATACACTGTATCCTGCCCAGAGGGGTACCTTGGGCCTACCTTAGGGGTGCCTTACATGCAATAAAAGGGATGGTTAGGGCTTGGCAAGTGGGTGCCCTGCCAAGTCGATCTGGCAGTCACAACTGAGCGCATACACTGCAGTGGCAGCGACACCTTTAAAATGCTGCTGGTGTGGGCGGCACAATCAGTGCTGCAGGCCCACCCTCATCATTTGATTTACAGGCCCTTGGCACACAGAGTGTACTGTACTAAGGACTTACTATTAAATCAAATATGAAAATCATGGAAACACCAATCCATAACACAATTTACAATAGGAGCACTTGCACTTTAACACTGGACAGCAGTGAGAAAGCGCCCAGAGACACCAAACCAGCAAAAACAGAGAAAGAACCAGGATGTCAGAATGCAAAAAACCAGGGAAAACACACCAAAAGATGCCAGGTCTAACACTGTGCAATTTACACATACACATATTATGCTTTTCACAACTTCAATAGATTGGCACATAGTATGACAGAGAAGCCATCAGTTTTGAAATTCCATCTACAACAACCAATCACATTGAGGCCCAGCATAGCGATAAGGGTTGATGATGTTATCAACAGCACCGGGGTACCCTCTTTGATAGTCTTCACAGAAAACATTGTACATTTAAGCAGGAGGGCTGGTCGGGGTCAGTAGGCCTGGTGGGGGGTCAGTAATGGGGCAGCAGGGCTGGTGGGGGTCAGTAGTGACGTCAGCAGGGCTGGTGGGGGTCAGTAATGGGGACAGCAGGGCTGGTGGGGGTCAGTAATGGGACAGCAGGGCTGGTCGGGTCAGTAATGGGGGCAGCAGGGCTGGTGGGGGGTCAGTAGTGACGCCAGCAGGGCTCGTGGGGGTCAGTAGTGACGTCAAAGGGCTGGTGGGGGTCAGTAGTGACGTCAGCAGGGCTGGTGGGGGTCAGTAGTGACCGTCAGCAGGGCTGGGGGGTCAGTAGTGACGTCACCAGGGCTGGTGGGGGTCAGTAGTGACGTCAGCAGGGCTGGTGGGGGTCAGTAATGGGGCAGCAGGGCTGGTGGGGGTCAGTAGTGACGTCAGCAGGGCTGGTGGGGGTCAGTAGTGACGTCAGCAGAGCTGGGGGGGCAGTAGTGACGTCAGCAGGGCTGGTGGGGGTCAGTAGTGACGTCAGCAGAGCTGGGGGGGCAGTAGTGACGTCAGCAGGGCTGGTGGGGGGTCAGTAGTGACATCAGCAGGGCTGGGGGGGGGGTCAGTAGTGACGTCAGTAATGGGCCCTGATCTCCCTCAGACTCACCTCCTCGGTCCCTCCTCTCCAGGGGGGGGGGGGGCGGTGGATCCCTTCTCTCGTGATCTCGTGCGGGGAAAGGTCTGATTCTGAACAGATCCCGGACAACGCTAAACTGCTCTGCGCATGCGTACAACACGGCATACTAGTCCCCCAGGGCTGTGCGCACAAAGGGACAGAATCCCAATCGTCTGTACTGCGCAAGTCCATGGTATGTACACTATCATATTGCGCATGCCCAGATTAGCTGGCCCTAGTCTGACTGTACTGCGCATGCCCAGATCCCGCGGATCCTTCGCGTTCCTATCCCGCACATATCCGGGTGTAGACCCCTCCCTCGGTGATGTTCTGCGCATGCCTAGATCTTGATGCATGTTCCATGGTGCTGCTCTGCCTCTCTCTGTGGTGGTCTGCGCATGCGCTAATCGGAGATACTATCTCGTGCCCTCTTGCTGTGCTGCTCTCAGAGGCCCTGCTGCTATTTATGGATTTATTTTATTTTTATATAACGCAGACATTACCCAGAGGTGCTGAAGCGCTTTAGAGGAGAAATATTTTGTACATGGAAGTTACAGGTGTTTGAATATAGACAGCACAGCTGCTGGTAATGACAGAGGTTGAAAGTGCATCAGATACAAAACGAAACTGAATCCCCCCAGAGTGTGTGAGCTGCAGGGTCTTCATGCAGACTTTATATCACGCACATTCGTATCAGGGCGCTTTACATGAGCACTGCTTACATTACACAAGGTCACATTTATTTATTCATTTATTTATTCTAGGTACAGGCAGAGTAAATGATTCTGCTCGGAATCACAGGGGAGAGGGTGTGGCATAACGGAAAGAGCTGCCAACTTTGGAACTGGGGGACCAGGTTTGAGCATCAGCGTCGGCTCAACAGCCTGCGATTCTGGGCAAATCGCTTAATTTCCCCTGTGCCTACCAAAAAATTAAATGTCTGCTGTGTAACGTAACTGGTGCTCATATAAAAGCGCTGTGATATCTTGGGGTCGAGTTTGCATGATATAAATCTGCAACAACAATAAATAAATCATTCAATCAGGATTTGTATAACAAGCACCTTACAATACAATACCATACAAAAAGCCTTTAAATTAAGGCGAGGGATTACCGATTTCAAGGTTAGTCTCCCGCCTCCCTGCATAGAAAAACCCTATTCCTCCTCGGGCCACAGCAGACAGGGACTGGTTTTGTGGGACTAGGAGTATGCAATGCCAGTAATCTGGTTCTGCAGGTGAATGACAACATTTGTAACGCTCTTTCTACCTGCCGTAGGGCTTTCTCTATGCTCCTTCTTGACAGGTGAGGAAAAACATATATTTCCATTTCCCATATGCGATCCTGCAGCAGCGCACTTGAAAATAGTCCCATACATGCCAACAGACCTGATTCAGTCATCAATAGAAGTCAATAGGAGAAATACAGTCTCCCAATTATTTCTTTTACATCTTCCACTTTACTCTTCTAAAGTTTTGGCATGTATGTAGCATGGCTGCTTCACCTGTGAGGGTCTTGAGGCGCTGTGGGGTCCAGCTGCGGGTACACGCTGCCTGTTCCTATTAGTTGAACCTCCAGGTCTTGAGGTCCTTTGTGAACTGTTGAAGCGACGGTGCTGATCTGAGGTGCAGGAGGAGGGTGTTTCAGGTCTTAGACACCAGGTGGGAGAAGGAGCAGCCTCCACTGTTTGCCGGCGGATGCACTGGGTAGCTACTAGGGAGATGAATCTGGAACGGAGTTCCCTAGTAGGTTTGTGGAAATTCACTCATTTGTTCAGGTACTCTGGTCTTTCGTTGTGTAGTGCCTTGTAATGTGGATGAGCAGCTTGAACTGACATCTCTCTGTGACTGGCAGCCAATGGAGTTTCTTGAGGTGAGGGGTAATGTGCGTCTGTCTGGGGAGGTCAAGCATGGGTCTGGCTGCTGTGTTCTCGATGGTCTGGAGTTTCCTCAAGAGACAGTGATTCCTACATACAGGGAGTTGCCATAGTCAAGTCTGCTAGTGAAGAGAACTTGTGTGACAGTTCCGTTGGTGTTGGTTGGGAGCCATCTGAAATACCTTCCTGAGTATCGAAGGGTGACGAAGCAAGCGGAGGAGACACCGCTGACCTGCTTCTTCATGGATAGCTGGCTGTCGAGGATGATGCCAAGGTTGCAGGTGTGTTCGGTGGGTTTGGGGGTAAGGCCCAGCTCAGGTGACCTCCATTCATTGTTCCATAGAGTGTCCTTTCCCAAATATGAGAACTTCTTTCTTGTCTGTGTTGAGTTTGAGACAGTTGTTTTTCGTCCAGATAGCCACATCTTTCATGCATCTTTGGAACATGTTTTTGGTGGTCATTGGGTCGTTTGTCAGGGTGAGGATGAGTTGGGTGTCGTCGGCCTAGGAGATGATGTTGAGTCTGTGGCTCCTCACTATGTTGACCATTGGTGTCATGTATGTATTAAAGAAGGTTGGTCTTAGGGATGAGTCTTGAGGTACACCGCGGGTGATGTTGTTAAGGAGCGAGCTGTAGAGAGAGATGATGCTCTTCTGCGTCCTTCCTGTGATGTAGAAAGCGAACCACGTGAGAGCTGTTCCGTTGATTCCGATCTAGTGGAGTCTGTTGATCAGTATGTGGTGGGGTAGGGTGTTAGGCTGCTGAGAGGTTGAGGAGGATGAGGACTGCTGTTTTCCGTGATCTAGCAGCATTCTGATGTCGTCTGTAGCTGAGATTAGAGCTGTCTTAGTGCTGGGGATTGCTCTGAAGTCGGCTTGGGAGGGGTCCAGAAGGTTGTGGTTCTCCAGATGTCTGGTTAGCTGGCTGTTGAGAGCTGTCTCAATGACCTTGGCTTCGAAGGGGAGCAGGGAGATGGGTCGGTAGTTCTTGAGTTCTCCTGGGTCGGCGGATGGTTTCTTCAGCAACGGTTTCATATCGGCATGTTTCCATTTCTGAGGGAAGTGGGTTGTGGTGATCGAGGAGTTGAGGACCATTGTGTTTTCTTTGCTGATGGGTTGATTGTCAAGGTTGAAAGTGTGGAGGGGCAGGGATCTGGTGGAGCTCCAGAGTGCATGGATCTCATGATGGACACTGTTTCCGTCTCGGCGAGGGTGTTCCATTATGTGAGCTGGTGTGGGTGGGTGTCAGACCGTGTGAGGAGGTTGATGTCCTCGGTGGTGTATTGAGGTGTGAAGTCTCGGTAGATGGTGTTGATTTTGTTGTGAAAAAAGTCCAAAGGGTGTCGCAGAGGGCTTGAGATGGTGTGATGATGCTTTCGGTTGCAGAGGAGTTGTTGAACTCCTTGACTATGTTGAAAAGTTCCTTGCTGGTGATGGAGCTGTCACTGATGCAGGTGACTAAGGCAGTCTTCTTGGTGTTTTTCAGGAGGTGGTGGTAATGGTTGAGGGCATCTTTTAATCGTTTTTGGTCCTCTAGGGTCTTACTGGTGCACCATCTTCTTTCCTCTGTCAGCAGTTGTGTTTCTGAATTTTCAGTTCTGCTGTGGATTGGAGTTCTGGACTTTTTTGGTTCTGTCCAGAGGTGTCAGGGATAACACCCGAAGACCCCGGAGTTCTACCTGTCTCGGTGCAAAAATAAACAGAAACACGGGCTTCTCGATGGTGGCGTCAAAGACCAAAGGTTTATTACTGCAGGGACACAGAAGTCACAGAAACTGCACATGGGCAGTATCCAGGAGCCTGTTCAATTTGTACAAAGAGGGTTGCTCCTTATATACTGAATATTGGGCTTCAGGCAAATTCTTTACATGTTAGCACATTCCAAAAACTTCGTATCTAAAACAATAAATATTTGGCGTTGCACAGGAATCGTCAACAATATCTGATGTCAAAACATTACGAACGAGGGGTTCCCACTATTCCATCATAATCCCATGTCAACTTTTCATTCAAGACCCGGACCGCCTCATCGTAAATTTCGTTACCTCCCCCTAATAAAGGCCCAGAAGGAAAGGAGCAGAGCCAGGTGTAGAAGATAGAAAAACAGGATAAGAGATGTTTGTGGGTCGTAAATGGGCACGGTTACCGGCTTCGGCCGTCTAATCATGATCAGGCCAACGAACACGAGAACCAGTATAGCAGGACTGGCCTCAGGCAGTGGAGGCAACTTCTGTCGAGCCATGCTGCCACAGCGTTGCTGGCCTAAGGTGCATGTGTCACTAGCAAGGTGAATTGCCGGCTAAAGCCTACGTGTCCTTAAATGAAAAGAGGTCATTGCGTGTCCATTGACTATGTGAGGGCAAGGAATACAAAATGGCTTCCTTGTTCTAAGATGGATGCCACGGGTAGATCAGAAATGTGTTCATAACGGGAGTGCTCTTGCTCGTAGCATAGCAAAAACCCTAGGATATACTAAATGGATCATTTGCGGTTCACTGATACCAAAATTATGTATTTGCGACAATGTTAAAAACACGGGTTCAAATCGTCACGGAACCTCAGACCCTCCTTTTGCCCTTACATAGGCAATTACTCAGTCTATGTCAGAATCTAACTCTATGCTCATTAGGTCAGTGACATGTTGTTGCATCATCATCCTGTCTCGTGCCTTTTCTCCTAATGCAGGTGGTTTTCTGAAACAGGTTGCAGCACAGAGACTACACAAAGCGGGACCACATTGGATAATAAGGCAGCATGAGAACAGAAATACTAGGATGACACCAATGACCATCAGAACCTTCCATCCCCATGCTGTTACCAGAGTCCAAAACCACTCCATGAAGGACCAGTTTCCCTTGTCTACGTGTATAGAGTCGGAAATCTTGTGTAGCTTAGAGATCGCTTCATAGACGGTTGGAGCATTATTGGGAATAAAAACACAGCAGCTCGATTGGATCATTCTGCATACCCCACCTCGATCTGCAAGTATTACGTCTAGAACCATTCGGTTCTGTAACGTCATGAGACGGTCCGCCTGAAGCTCAGCTGTTAAGTTACTAAGGGCACCAGCAGTTTCTGTAATAGTAGATTCAACTACCCGTGTTAGTTGACGTAGATTTCTACTATTGGCCATAGGCCCCCAAAACGGAAGGAAACCTTTGAAGAAGTCTCCAGCTTCCTGACCAGCGGTATCTTCCTTGCTGAAGACACCTCTTGCTACTCTGGTCTTGTGATAATCTGAGGAAGCAGTGTACGTCGGAGGTAACAATCGAGCAATATAACATGAACCTGAGAAGTCAGCAGGCAGCCATGTATACGCTCTGTCTTGACAGATGAAGTAAGTACCCCTAGCAGTAAGGAAGGCAGGGGAGGAGTTAGACGGAAATACGTAAGTCTCAACGCACTCACTCCTCCCTAGCTGAGCTCTCAGATTTCTCCCATTTCCTTGCAAACAGACCTGACCTCGGTGAGGCACGACCCAAACTGAAGTGGAGCTTTTACGCTTGCTTTCTCCCAAACTAAGGCGATACTCGGTAGAGTTCCAACTCAAATACACCCGTAATTCATCTCTAGGGTAAGATGGAGTATTATTGACGTCTTTAATCATGTCAATAATTCCCTGGACTAAAGCTTTGTTGGCTGAGTTGTATTTAGTGGACCGTGGTGGACGCGGAGGATAGGTCTCAAGGGCATAGGAAAAAATGGTCTGAAAGGCCTGAAATGATCCATTATAGCTAAAAGGCAAGACTAGATAGGGAATGCCTTTATCCATAGTGTGAGGTATCAAGCCACACACCCAGCAGTCTGTAGTATTAACTACCAGTTGGTGTTGATGCAAGAGCTGTACAAATGTATTGTTAATAAATTCTGAGCGTCGAGCTTGTTCGTGTTCAGGAAATGAGTGAAAAGAATGCATAGAAGAAACCGTAGAAGTAGTAGGATCAAGGGGAGGTACTGTAGTTACCGGCATAAAAATCAAATGTACACCAAAGATGATTCCACCCACCAACGTTATCAAAACAATTAAAAATGTAACTGCACATTGCATTAGAAAGCATTTGCTGTGAAGTATTCTGTACAGTCTATTTCTGCGCACATAAATTACGTTCTTTCGTTGCAGCTCAGGAAGCTCCATCTTCTACAATCCGCTCGTGACCACTGATGATGTGTACGTAGATGAAAATGCCTCTATCAGCCCTGGGAGTTCCCAGAACTAACAGAAAGATCGACCTTGTGTCTGACCCCCGCAGATTCAACTAGGCACACAGCCACGACCCTACGGCTACCCAGACGGCAAGGCAAAATTTAAAACAACAAAATAATAGCAAACTTCCTGGCTGGAGGCAATGTATCAGAAAATTCAAATGTGAAAATAGGCAGTTTCCTGCTTTATTTGTCCATATTGCGAGGTCGCAAATTGTATCTCAGTTTTGCAGGAGCTGTCTGATCTGGAAACAATGTATTTTCAGCCGACGTTGCAATGTTCACGTTTGCAGATGGCAAATGTTCTTTTGGTGCAGATGGCAAATGTTCAGGGTTCAAAAGAGCAGTTTCAGGAGAAGATCCAGAGTTTGATGTATCAGTGATCAGTTCTGCATCACTGAAAGGGATGAAACTGGGGACTTGTTCTGTTTCAGAGGTACCGATTCCTTTTTTCACCCAGTTATCATAAGGAAGCGGCAGCGGCACCCGTTTGGCGTGTGTTGCATGAATCCAATTTTTCCGGCCAGCCACACGAATAGCAGTCCTCGTTGCCAACAAGACCTGGAATGGTCAGACAAATCTGGGTTGGAGATTCCTTGTCCGACCGAAATTCCTAATGACCACCTGGTCACCTGGTTTCAGCTGATGACCTGGACTCTCCGGTGGCTTTGGCAATGCATCGAAAACCTGTTGGTGAATAAGGCTCAATTTAGCAGTCAAGTCGAAAAGGTAATCAATTAACATTGGGTATTCCAGCTGCTTAAATTCTTTCAGTCTAGGTACCCCCCAAACATTTGCAGGACGACCAAAAATTATTTCATATGGACTAAGCCCTACTCTAGAATGTACAGTTGCTCTTGTTGATAACAAAGCCAAAGGCAATGCATCTGGCCAGGACAAACCCGTGGACGCTTGTATCTTAGCAAGTTTCAGTTTAAGGGTGCCATTGTAACCCTCAACTAAACCCGCGGACTGGGGATGATTCGCACTGTGAAACTTTTGTCTAATCCCTAGGCCGGCACACACACTCTGCATAACTTTCCCTACAAACTCACTTCCGTTATCTGACCATACAATCCGAGGCATTCCGAATCTGGGGAAGTATTCTTTAAGAAGGATCTTGGCAGTGGACAAAGCAGTATTGTCCTTCAGTGGGTATGCTTCGATCCATCTGGAGAACGCACAAACTACCACTAGGACGTACTTTAGATTATTACAACGATCCATGTGAATGAAGTCTAGCTGGATCACTTCGAAGGGGCAGGAAGGAGGAGCGAAATGACCAGCAGGTGTGGGGATTCCCTTGCCAGGATTATGCATCAGGCATACCATGCAATTTCTCACCACTCTCTCTGCACACTTACTAATCCCATCATTCTTCCAAACTGGAGCCAACATCTTACAAATCCCTTTAGAGCTGATGTGTGCTGCTCCATGTGCCATCGTTACTACTGCAAGCACATACGCATCAGGCAACATCCAACGCTGTTGTTCCGACAAGTCAATCCAACACCCACTCGAGTCCAATTTACCCGTGCTCTCTTTCCATGCAAGCTTTTCCTCCTCAGTCGCCTCTTTCTGAATTTCTTTCACGCTTTCCACTGTGTCCTCACACATTCCAGACTCAGAAATCCATCTTGCAGACGTTGCAACATACATTCTACTCATCATATTTCTAGCTGTCTGTTTTGCAGTCTCATCAGCAAAAGCATTCCCACGACCAACATCATCCGTGATTGCTTTATGAGCACTGCATTTCACAATCGCAACTTCAGTCGGCAAGGTTAGAGATTCCAACAAGTCATTAACTAGCTGACCATGTTGGATCTTAGTCCCATGGGACGTAATGAAACCTCTCTCTTTCCACAAACGGCCAAAACTATGGGCCACGCCGAACGCGTACTGACTATCTGTGAACACATTCACTCTCTTTCCCTTAGCTAAAACGCACGCTCTTGTTAGCGCGATCAATTCTGCAGCCTGGGCAGAATTCTGACTCACTCTCGCAGTCTCCACAATCGTACTCAAGGTCGTTACTGCATAAGCAGCAGTCACGTCACCATTCTCCAATTTGAAGCAAGACCCATCAACATACAACGTGCCATCTGGATCTGATAACGGAGTGTCTTTTAAATCAATTCGTCCTTTTGTTTCTTCCTCAGTTCTGAAACAACAGTCGTGTGGTTCGGAATCACTCGACTCTTGACTAGTCGGCAACAATGTTGCTGGATTCAATACATTGCATCTTTTGATCTGAATATGACTCGCTAGCAATGTCAGTTCGTAACCTGATAATCTAGCACTGGTAAGGTGCTGCGTCTTGGTTCGGTTCATGAGTGTATCCACAGCATGAGGAACCATAACCACTAGCATGTTGTTCATTACTAAACCAGCAGATTGTCGAATGGAGGCTGCAGCTGCGGCTGTAGCTCTCAAGCAACTAGGCAACGCTCTAGCTACTGGATCTAATGTTGATGAAAAATACGCACAAGGGCGTTGTTTATCACCAAATTTCTGTGTCAGAACACTCAACGCACAACCTTCTCTCTCATGGACATAGAGCGTGAATGGCTTACTGTAATCGGGTGTACCCAATACAGGAGCTGAACACAGTGCGTTTCGTAACTCAGAAAAACTCTCCTGACATTCGGCAGACCATGGCACTGGACTCGGAACATTTTTCCCAGTCAAAGCTACCAATGGTTTCGCCAAAAGAGAAAAATTTGGGATCCATTGCCTACAATATGAGGTAATACCTAAAAAGGCACGTACTTCTCTCTGCGTGCTAGGAACATTCATCTGTGTAATTGCTTTTATTCTCTCTGGGGTCAACTTCCTTCCCTCCTTTGACAAGAGATGACCTAAGTAGGTCACTTCTTGGCAACAGTATTGCATTTTTGAAGGTGACATCTTGTGATTCAAGTTTAATAAATGATGCAATAAGGAAATTGTAGCTGTTTTGCAAGTTTCCTTGTCATCGGCAGCCACTAGAAGATCATCAACATATTGTACTAAAGCAGAACCAGGAGGAAGTACAAATGAATCTAATTGGCTTTTTAATGCTTGACTGTAAATGGATGGGCTTTCACAATAACCTTGTGGAGCGCGTTTAAACCTGAAGCTTCGTCCTCCTAGAGAGAAACCGAAGATATCTCTGCTTTCCTCGGCTATCGGAATGCTGAAAAAGGCATTCTTCAAGTCGATAACCGAAAACCATGCTGCTGTAGCAGGAATCAACGTTAACAATGCAGTAATGTCTGGAACCACAGGAAACTGTGGAATCACAATTTTATTAACCTCTCTAAGATCAATTACAAACCTATATACTGGAGGCTTTGTTGGGTCAGTTCGTTTCAGAATGGGCAGTACAGGACTATTACAGACATTACCTCTAGTTTCTTCTACAACGTCTTTCTTGATCAGATCTTGTACTATCAGTAGGAGCGCACGCTCACCTTCACTAGAGATTCTGTATTGTGGAATTCGTGGAAATTTTACATTCGCTTTCAAAGTTACTACATATGGTGGGATTTCTAAAAGACCTACATCATTAGGACCAGTCGCCCAAAGAGTATCAGGGAGTGAACGCAGCTCTGGTGGGAGTGCATCCATCGACAAGTACATTGGAGAGATGATTCTTTTACCCAACGTAAGCTGTACTCCTTCTGGAGAACAGTACAATGTCGCATATAGGCGTTTTAACAAGTCTAAACCAAGCAGATTTTCATTACAACCTGTCGTCAAAATCAGGGGTGCTTTCAAGTGGCAGGGTCCAACAGAAATAGACAAAGGACCAGAAACAGGGTTGTGAACAGGGGCGCCTGAAAAACCTACTGAAACGTTTGTTGAGCCAGACAAAGGTGCGCCAGGGAGTTTCGCATGTATGATAGAACTTTTTGCTGCACCAGTATCCAACAGAAACGGTTCGACTATTCCCGATGTTGCTACTGCGACATAAGGCCCACTCTGATCTACTGGAACTGATACTACTCCCTCTCTTTGTCCATGGCTGTCCTAGTATTCACTTGGCTGAACTTCCTCACTAGCTTCATAGTAATCTTCAACATGATATTGTTGAGACCTATTCTGTTGGGCAGATTGTCCATTTCGTTGGTCGAAATAATTAGAAGGGCGATCACTCGTCTGTGGAGGCATAGCACCTCTTCCTCGACCTCTAGAATTCTGCATATAACCACCACGACCTCTCTGAGCTGCAGCAGCATTATTTTGTGCCCGTACCGGACACTCATGTTTGTAATGACCTTCCATTTTGCAATAAGCACATTGATTCCATTGGTATTGTGGCCTCTGAAAATTATACTCTGTCTTTTGATATGACCCTTGCTGTGTATTAGTCTGATTCGTGCGAGGCGGATATGCTTGCTGTAAAAGAACTTTAGTTTTTAACTCTTTCGTCTTTTTATCTGATTTTTCTTTCTCCTCTTTATCCCTATTTTCATAGTACTGAGCAGTCGCAAGTATTTGCGCAGTCGTAGAGACAGCCCACGCACTTTCAGAATTCTTTAATTTACCACTAAGTTCTGGCAACAGATTGTGCACAAATTTATCAACAAATAATCTCTGGCCTCCTTCTGTGCTCATATCCTGACCACTATGATCCACGAAAGTCTCCTCGAATCTTGTGAAAAAGTCGGAGACGCTTTCGTCTTTCTTCTGTTTGCACGCGGACAATTTGTCCCAGTTAACGCGCAATGCGGGCATTAGGGTTTTCATTAAATCGATTATTCTACCGGGCAAATTAGCAATTAAGGGTTCAGGTTTAGAACCACCTATTTGTTGACCATCCGCCGCAATTATAGCTGCCCAATCACCACCTAGGGCAACTGGATGATTCTCTCTACGAATTTTAGCCCAAATTGGTTGTGGTACTACATTACCAAATAGCAGATCTATGTCAGCTAGATTTAATACACAAGCGTCAACTGTCTGAGCCAACTCTTTGTAGTACCCTGCAGGATTTTTACGCGGATCTGGCAAGGCCTGTTTCACTGCTAATACTTCAGCTCGCTTCCATGGAATATGTATCCATACTCTCTGGAATTGGGCCGGAGCGGCTGCAATACCAAGGTTTGCATTAGCTTGCACAGCTTCACGCCAAATTGGTGGAACCTCCCTCATTGGGTATTGACGACTTTGTTTCGTACTACGTTTCTCTAACTCCCTCAGTGAACGAAGGGATGGGTCATTCCTATAACTTAAAATCAGTTCCATCGCTTCTTTTATATTTTGACCAACTATCATACCTGCAGCAAACTCTTTCTGAACCTGAATTAGTTCATCCGGAACTTGTTCAGAATCGCTTTCTTCCCATTCCTCATGCAACAGAGAACACATGACATCAAACACATAGCGTTGTGTCGGTTCGTTCCATTGCATAAATGTATCTAATACATCGTGTATATTATATCTTCCAACTTTCGAAACCCATCTAAGAGCAGTGGAATCTAATATTCCTCTTTCTTCAGTACTGGGAAGCTGACTACGTCTCTGCACAGAGTCAGAGGTAGGAGTCTTAATCAGAGTTTTATAGAAGGGAGATAGAATATTGGAGACAGAATCAGTGATTCTCCGACGAACAGAAAGCGGAGTCATAATATTAGCAGAAGCAGTAAATAGAGTAGCAGTTGGAATAGATAGATCAGGAACAGTAGGAGTAGCGGGCAAAACAGCTTGTGAACTAGCAGGTGTGAGCGATACAGGCATAGGTAAAGAAGCCGGCAACCCTGGAAGAGGGGGTGCCGAAGGAACATTAATATTGACCATAGGAGGTACAGGAACTTGATTCAGAGGAGCAGGAACACCAGGTTGTCCAGCAACCGGTAATTGAACATTCGGTATAGGTGGAGCCGTAGCACCCTGTGCATACGGTGGGGGTGATCGTAACAAGTAAGACAACAGGGGATCCTTTTCAGGGTCCTCTACTATCTTAGCTGTGCTCGATGGCAAAGCAGGATAGCACTTGTCTATCGCTAAATTACGCTCTCTATTGGCCACCTCCATTGCCTTCTCAGACTCGTTGAGTTGCAGCTGCTTAGCAGCCTGTTCTAAAGTCAACTCTTGCTCTTTCTGTTCTTTCTTCAACTTTTTAATTTCTCTCTGTTTAGATTCTTTTCGCCAATAACGGAAAGAATCAAACATTGCCGGCCGGGCTTTCTTCTTGAACAATTTTCTTTCTAAATTATCAAGAACTTGAGGTTCGAAACTACCATGCAGTGGCCAACTAAGGACACCATCTTTCTCTGTGTAGTGGATCCATACCTCGTTATAAGAGATAGGGCCCACACCAAATTTGCAATATAGATCATAAAGGGGAGTTCCAATCGGAGGAACCGAACACGAGTCCTCCAACTGGGAATCACTGTTGCAACTAAAACAAGACAACATACAATTTTTCCGACTTACCATTTTATAACCCGGGACACAAAACAGACAAAACACAAACCAAAAGAAAGGTGCGCACTCGAACCAAGAACTTAGGCCTACCAGAACAGACAAATGTATCGATACCCGAACTGAACTGAATGATTATCGTAACCAGAATAACAAGTGATAATCTTATGAAACCGAACCGAAACTGAAAACTAAAAGGATTATCCAAACAGGAGCAACCCTTACGAAGTAACCAACTATCAACCACTTAATACTTAACTGAGGCACTGAAGACGTCACCAAGGAGAAACCCGTCACGTCTCGCCGTACTAAGGACTGCACCTCGGGTCCAAGACAGGGCGACGGTCAAGGCAACGGACCACTGTAGCCATCCGAACGGGAATCCTCGTGGAAGAGAACGTCGGGCCACTTTTGCGATATGCCGGGATCGATGAAGTGGGGCGCCTCCCTCTGAAATCTTCACACGAAGCTTCTCGAACTCTTCAGGCTTTTGGACCGGTACCGAATGACGTCGCCCCACGTTGGGCGCCAATTGGAGTTCTGGACTTTTTTGGTTCTGTCCAGAGGTGTCAGGGATAACACCCGAAGACCCCGGAGTTCTACCTGTCTCGGTGCAAAAATAAACAGAAACACGGGCTTCTCGATGGTGGCGTCAAAGACCAAAGGTTTATTACTGCAGGGACACAGAAGTCACAGAAACTGCACACGGGCAGTATCCAGGAGCCTGTTCAATTTGTACAAAGAGGGTTGCTCCTTATATACTGAATATTGGGCTTCAGGCAAATTCTTTACATGTTAGCACATTCCAAAAACTTCGTATCTAAAACAATAAATATTTGGCGTTGCACAGGAATCGTCAACAATATCTGATGTCAAAACATTACGAACGAGGGGTTCCCACTATTCCATCATAATCCCATGTCAACTTTTCATTTAAGACCCGGACCGCCTCATCGTAAATTTCGTTACCTCCCCCTAATAAAGGCCCAGAAGGAAAGGAGCAGAGCCAGGTGTAGAAGATAGAAAAACAGGATAAGAGATGTTTGTGGGTCGTAAATCGGCACGGTTACCGGCTTCGGCCGTCTAATCATGATCAGGCCAACGAACACGAGAACCAGTATAGCAGGACTGGCCTCAGGCAGTGGAGGCAACTTCTGTCGAGTCATGCTGCCACAGCGTTGCTGGCCTAAGGTGCACGTGTCACTAGCAAGGTGAATTGCCGGCTAAAGCCTACGTGTCCTTAAATGAAAAGAGGTCATTGCGTGTCCATTGACTATGTGAGGGCAAGGAATACAAAATGGCTTCCTTGTTCTAAGATGGATGCCACGGGTAGATCAGAAATGTGTTCATAACGGGAGTGCTCTTGCTCGTAGCATAGCAAAAACCCTAGGATATACTAAATGGATCATTTGCGGTTCACTGATACCAAAATTATGTATTTGCGACAATGTTAAAAACACGGGTTCAAATCGTCACGGAACCTCAGGACCAGTTGGGGTGGTGTGTTCATTTCTTGGAGTTGGTGGGTTTCCTAGGTGTAACTACGTCAGCGTTTGCTGTGATCCAGTTTGCAAAGTTTTCTCCCACTTGTTCTGGGTCTTCGGTGGTGATGGGTAGGCAGCAGTTAAGAGCATTAGTCCATTGTTGCTCTGATACCTTTAACCAGTTGTGCCATGATTTGCAGGTAGCGGAGTGGAGGTGTTGCGGGGTGCCGCGAAGACAAAATGAACTCGGTGGTGATCGGTAAAGGCGAGTTCCTGGGCATGGGTGTATGTTTCTCAGTTGCTGGCTGATGAAAATGGGCTCGGGCGTGTGTCCTGCATTATGGGTGGGGTCGATGACAAGCTGCTTGAGTCCGAGGTTAGCCATGCTTTCTAGTCGTTCATTTTGGCGTAGTCAGTGTTCTCAAGGTGAAAGTTGAGGGCTCCTAGAAATTTGTGCAGATTCGAGTCGATGGCGAAAGAGGCGATGAAGTCAGGGACTGCGTTGCAGAAGTCAGAACTGGGTCCCAGAGCTCTGTAGGCAAGGGTGCCTCTGATGGTGGTTTTGTTACTCGGAGTTGGAAGTGGAGATGCTCCACAAAGGGGGTGGAGTTGTCTGTAGTGGTTAAGCATTCAAGGTTTTCTTTGTAGATTATGGTGATGCTTTTGCCGTTTCTGTTGGATCAGTGGGGTGGGTGTGGCGATATCCGGAGTGGATGCAGGGTTCAGTCAAGTTTCTTTGATGAAAATTGTGTCCAGAGCATGGGCTGTGATGGTGTCTCAGATTTCTGTGGCATATTTTCAGAGTAAGCATGTGTGGATCAGCAGGTAGTTCATCTTTCCATAGGTGTTGGCTTCACCTTGTTGGTGGATGTCTGTGGCGTGAAGTGGCTGATAGGAGCGGCGTGGGTGGTATCCTCAGTGACAGGGGTGAATCAGCCATTCTGGCAAGAGAAAGGGCCTTTGGTGGTCCTGGAGGAGGTAAGTGCGCAGTTGTTGTTTTCCTGGCGTCCTGGGTTCAGAGCTTGAAGTTTGTCCGAGGTGAAGTGGTGGCAGTCCGTGGGGGTTGGGGTCCTGGCACTGGGTATGGTCCAAGTGTGTGTGCAATGTGCCCTCTGTATGCTTCTGCTGTGTGGTCGTGCTGTGGTCTCGTAGGGAGATGGGGGGCTGGAGAGAAGGGGGAAGGCCTGGCAGTGGCCTCCGTGGGGTGTAGGTACCAGGAGTGAGGAACAGGAGGCAACGCACGGTGGACCTCTTACTCATGGGGTAACATTCATTTATTGTATTTGCCCCTTGGAGGGCGGCAGTCCCCGGGGATGTGGGGGGACCGCACAGCCCCTGCAATGTATTAAATTAAAGCCCCGGGGAGACAGTGGTACCTGGGGCTAGGGGGGTCCGCGAGGCCCAACGTACTGAATTGTATTAAATCCCTGGGCTGTGGCAGTCCCCGGAGCAGTGGGGTTCCACACGGACCCTGCACTATATTTAATTAAAGACCAGGGGAGGTGATTGTTCCCAGGGCAGCGGGGGTCAGTGCGGCCCCACACTGAATTGTAATAAAGCCCCAGGGAGGTGGAGGTCCCCAGTGCTACTATAAGCTTCAGGAGGGGGACCTTGTGCACCCCCTCCTTTTTCTGACACCAATGCCCCCGGGACTTTGCCCACCGAGGGCCAAGTAAACAAAAAGCCAGTGCTTCGCTTTTTTTTATTCTCTCGGCCAGATTCGCGCACCCAGCACGAATTCGGCCAATTTTGTTTAAAAAAAAGCTTTTTTAGGCCATGGGGGTCCTTGTGGGACCCCCAGGACCTTGTGGTCAGGGTGTTTCTACTCTGCCCCCTTTTCTTGTTTTTTGCGTGTGTTTCACTGTTTTCCTGTGACTCGGTTCTACAGAGTCACAAGATGGCTGACAACACTTCCTGGTTTGGAGTGTTGACAGTCAATTAGAATAAAGCGCGCTGCCGGGAGGGTGCGCGCATCCACCGTGCCTCTAGATATCGATATATATATATTTTTTTTCTCAGCAACTACTGAACGGATTTACACCATTTTTTAAAAAGGTCACTTTCTGAACCAAGCACTTCCTTTTTGGCCAATTTTGTGTAATTACGCTGAGCAGTTCGGGCTGTAGCCTTGGCTAAAGTTTCCTATGGGAAATTGATTTGGTTACTCTTATTTTTTGAATTTCTCAAAAACTACTGAACAGATTTACACCATTTAAAGAAAGAGTCACTTTCTGAACCAAACTCTACCTTTTTGCCAATTTTGGGGTAATTCCATTCAGCAGTTCGGGCTGTAGCCCGTCTCAAAATTTCCTATGGAAATTAACATGGGGAAAACGTGTTTTGGGACTCCCCTTTTTTCTCAGCCCCCGCTTGACGAATCACCCCCAGACTTTCTAGATAGGAGCTGACCTGAATAGACTTTTGTTTGGGAGAATTTTGCAAAGATTCGTCAAACAATGCCAAAGTTATTAGTAAATCAAAAAAAAGTTTCCTATGGAAACTAGGTTCTAACTATAACTACCTACTGACGACTACCAGTAGGATATATATATATATATATATATATATATATATATATATATATATATATATTCACTGAAAAAAACATAGGTTTTAGGAGTGTTATAGTTAGTTGGACATTTCGCTCGAAATGTGATTGACTGTCTAAGTGACGAGCCGCTAGGCTCTGCCCTGCCATTGCAAACAGCAGTGTCCCGGGGGTGGATACCCTGGGACACTGCAGGAGCCGGCCCTGGGGGGTGGCGGTCCCCAGGGCCTAGACAAGGCTCCAGAAGGGGGGCCGTGCCCCCCTCCACATTTTTAAGAAGCCCCAGGGGGTGGAGGTCGTTAGGGAGCCTGAGAGTCCCCCACCCAATTTTCCTAAGCCCCGGGGATGGCGGTCCCTGGGGCTGGGGAGGCCTGAGAGCCCACCCACCCATTTGTTAGAAGCCCTGGGGATGGCGTTCCCTGAGGCTGCGGTGGGGGTCAGTGAACCCCTGCATATATTAAATTAGAGCCCTGGGGGTGGCGGTCCCCGGGGCTGCGGGGGGGCCCCATGAGCCTCCAGCATATCTTAAATTAGAGCCCCAGGGGGTGGCAGTCCCTGGGGCAGTATGGGGGTTTGGGACCCCCCCACACTTTTGTTTTTAATAGTGACCCCGGGATTTTGCCCTCGGGGGAAGATTTAAATATTTACCGCGGGAGACCGCTTTTCTTTTTTTATATCGCTAGGAAGTGTGGATCCTACGCGCATCTTGCGATTAAAAAACAAATATTTGGGGGGCCCTGGGGGTCCTTGTGGGACCCCCTGAACAGCCCCAGGGGGTCAGCCTGTGTCTACCCCTTCCCCCTAGGCCTGTTCCACCGAGGCACAAGATGGCTGCCAACACTTCCTGATTTTCACTGTTGACAGTCAATTAGCATACAGCTCGTGCACGGCAGGGTGCGTGCAGGCTGCACTTAGTGTACGTGGATAGATACGCTGATCAATAATGTTCAAAAGTAGGAGGCGCACAGCCGGTTATCAAAAAGTTACAAGAACGTGGTGTTCTCAAATGTTTTTATCGGTTGGGTGCTCCCAACAGGTAACGTGTCCGTCCTAGGCACGTCTTTCTAAGTAGTATATCATGTGTCACCATGAGACCATAGTGACATCCCTGAGTGTCGGGCACTCCATTGGTTCTCGTAGAAAAGAGACTCCAAGTGTAGTTCAAGAGAGAATTTTAATCATTCATCTTGGGTTTAAGTCATTCAAATTTTTCAAATTTTCATAAAGTAAATGCATCCAAATAGATTTATCCACATGCTCTAATGCATTTCGGGCATATCTAGCCCTTCATCGGGGAGCCTCTGTAATTAAACCAGACACAGCAATGAGAACGAAGTTCTAAAGTATGTAAAATATATAAACTAATACTAGACAAAGTTATTTGTGGGTGCTCATACCGCTGAGGTGACTTTAGTCCAAACGAGTGAATCAGGCTAGAAGTTGGTGAAATAAACATGAATAAGTACGTGCCAGTGATCGAATAAAAACGGGTGGTTGCTTGCGTGTATATTACAAAAATAGAATGCTAGATAACCAAGGGGAATCGGAAACAAAACGTGCAAGTGAGTTTAAAGTGAGATAGAATAACGTGCAGGTCCACGCAAATAGCGTTTGTCGGCGAGTAAAACAGTGACTGTTTTAAATAGCTCAAGTGTCAGGCTGAGTAACGCTTACTTACTGGTGATCGTGTGGTCACAAGCTTCAAACGCCGGTACCAGTTTGAAACAGGAAGTGCTATTAGTTTAGTGAGGATAGAACAAATAAAGAAAGGACTACTGGGAAGATGCAAGAGTGGTGGCCATCTTAGAAGGGTTGTCAGAGTGATGAAAGTCACGAGAAAATGAATAAACAAAGTTAAACCATAAGAACACAAGTAAAAAAAACAATCGCATTTAGGGAAACAATGACAATTAGTTAAACGAAACATGAAAACTCTAGGCGATCATTGAGACCGACTGGTTTCATGGTCTGCATACGATAAATCCAAGCCATTTCCCTCTGAAGTAAGTGCTTATTATTGTCTATTCCTTCAATTTTACGCACTTGTTCCAGGATCAAAAACTTTAGTTGTGAAACGTTATGTCTGTTTTCAATGAAATGTGTAGCCACATTAGACTTAGTGTTCTGGAGTCTGATGTTGGATTTATGCTCGTTGATACGAGTTTTGATCTTTCTTTCGGTCTTTCCTATATAGCTTTTTCCGCAAGGACATTTGATCATATATACGACATTGGTTGAGTCGCATGTAGCATTTACAAACAATTTGATAGGATTGCCTTTCATGGGATGGTTAACTATTGTTCCTGTGATAATGTTGTTGCAGTTCCCACAGTTTTTACAAGGCCTTGTGCCTTTAGAAGGTATTTATGAAAATTTGAAAAATTTGAATGACTTAAACCCAAGATGAATGATTAAAATTCTCTCTTGAACTACACTTGGAGTCTCTTTTCTACGAGAACCAATGCAGTGCCCGACACTCAGGGATGTCACTATGGTCTCATGGTGACACATGATATACTACTTAGATACGCGAATCCACTGCGCCCATAGATATATAAATAACTTTAACTGTCATTTTCTCAGGAACTACTGAACGGATTTTGAGGTTCTGGGTTTTTCAGAACCGGTACCGAACCGGTAACCCAGTGGTGGCAGGGTACACCCAAAGACCTCGGGTACTTTCCTGTTTAGACCAGAGAAACTCAGAGTCTTCTAGGTGAAGTCAAAGATCGAATTTATTGGCTGCAACCAAGTAACAGGCGTCCTAGAAGTACAACAACACGGGGTGTATATTCTCAGGAGACTGCTCAATCTTACAAAGTCAGGCTTCTCTTTTTATACGAAATATTGTGCTTTAGGCAAACATTCTTCACATTTTAGTATACCATTCACATGTTTTCATTACAAAGGAAAAGCAGAGTCATGATGACAAGCCCACATTACAGTTCGTCCAGCCCACAACAAATTATCCGGCAAGGCCCAACATTTTCATCAGATATCGGTGTACCCCCAATAAAAACGGGCACCTCCTCATCATAAAGCAAGTGAGAGAGAAAAGAGCAGGGACAGAGATGAGCAAGATTAGGCAGGGTGTGTGTGCGATGAAAAGGGTTTATGGCATGTTGTGCCTTGATGCTATCTCGCTCGGCCACTGGGAGAGGAACTGACCGAACAGGTTTTGCCTGGGGCAATGGTTCCAGCTTGCCCAGGTCACAGAGAAGTCAATTAAGGTGTACGTGTCCTTTGATATCGAATTTGGCTGTAGTTATAAGCCTATGTGAGGGCAACTCACAAAATGGCTGCCGTACACAAAATGGAAGCCAAGGGTTCAGGACGAAAATGACGATTTCGAGGTGAAATCCTCACTCGAATATGACGAAAATGCTTGTACATAGTGTACTAGCCATTCTCGGTATTTTGATATAAAAATCGTCATGCTACGACGAAGTTTATTACACGAGTCCAGAATTTTCAGAACCACAAACCCTCCTTTTGCCCTTACATAGGCAATTAACCTATCCTCATGCTAATCTGAGTCCAGGTCTATATTCCTAAAGTCATTGAGATGTTGCTGTAACATCATTCTATTACTTAGTTCGTCTTTTGATACAGGCTTCCTTACACATGATGTAGCACAGAGGCCACATATTGCAGGAGCACACTGCACGCACAGACAGAATAGGAAAAGAATGGCTAAGACCATCCCAATGACCATCAGAATTTTCCATCCCCAGGCGGATATCAGTTCCCAGAACCATCCCATTAACGACCAATCTCCTTTATCCACATGAATAGATTCGGAAATCTTATGCAGTTTAGAGATGGCCTGGTACACTGTTGGAGCGTTATCTGGAATGAAAACACAGCAACTCGATTGGATCAATTTACATACCCCACCTCGGTCTGCAAGTATGACATCTAATGCGACCCTGTTCTGAAGTGTCATAAGACGGTCCGACTGGAGCTCAGCAGTCAAGTTACTAAGAGCACCGGCAGTTTCAACTACTGTGGACTCAACCACCCTTGTCAATTGCCTTATGTTCCTGCTATTAACCATTGGTCTCCAGAACGGCAGAAAACCCTTTGCGAAGTCCCCAAATTCTTGTCCTGCAGTGTCTTCTTTACTCAAGACACCTCTAACTAGCCTTGTCTTGTGGTAATCTGCCGCTGCTGTGTAGGTGGGAGGCAACAGGAACGAAACAAAACATGAGCCCGAAAAGTCAGGGGGCAACCATGTATAGGCTCTATCATGGCAGATGAAATAGGTACCCTTAGCTGCTAAAAATGAAGGGGAAGTCTGAGATGCAAAAACATACGTTTTAGTGCAGATACTCTTCCCTAACTGAGCTCTGGGATTCTTGCCAGTACCTTGCAGACATAGGTGACCCTGATGGGGTACAATCCAAATTGGGGAAGATCTCTTAGCTTGCTGTTTCTCACTCAGAGTAACTCCATATCCGGTACGTTCCATCCTATGTATACTAGTGTCTCATCTCTCGGGATAGTCTCGTAAGAAATATCTTCCTTAATCATGTCTACTATACCCTTAACTAGAGCACTATTCTTAGGATTGTCTGTTACAGAACGTAGGGGGTAGACTTCATGTGCATATATGAACATTGTTCTGTATGCCCACACAGAACCATTGTGGCTGAATGGCAGGACCAGATAAGGGATACCTTTATCCGTTGTGTGAGGCATAAGACCACACACCCAACAGTTAGTCATGTTCATTACTAGTTGGTGTTTGTGCAAAAGCTGAATGAAGGAGTTATTAATAAACTCTAATCTCCTAGCTGATTCGTGCTCAGGAAGGGGTTGAAAAGAATGTGAAGAAACAGTAGGAGGAGGTACGGGCGATGTAGTGGGTGCAAATGTCACTCGAAAAGAGAATAAAACATATCCTATTAAAAATATCATCATACTGAATAACATGAAATGCATACTATCAGAAAATGTTTTTTGGTCATCATTTCACATATTCTAGCTTTAAAGTTCACAGTTTTGGCAGATCTCTCCATCTCGAAAAACTCCATCCTCCCTACAATGCTGCCCGCGATGGTAGGTTGTTTCTGCTAAGGAATGCTTCTGTCAGTCTAGGGCAACTCCCTTAGACCAACCAGAACTGTCGACCTAACGTCGTCAGCTGCACCCCAAAGACTTTGGGCAATCGCGGCCCTAGCAGCGGAACCCGGATGGCGGTTCGAAAAGCAAAAATAAGCAAGTTTCTCAGATGGGAGAGCTGCACTTTAAAAAAATAGCAATGAAAAAAAAAGTTTGTTTTTATTTGTCCATAGTTCTCGACCTCAGATTGTATCTTTGCTTTCCAGGTATGGTATGATCTCGGAAAAGGAGTTCAGGTTCTGTAGTGTCCAATCGAATTGACGGTGATACAGTTGGTTGCAAAATATTGTCACTCTCTTTTTCAGTAAGTGTTCCTTTTACACGTGCATCACTGAAAGGCAAAAAACGTGGCACAGTTTCAGTCTCTGAGTCGGCGACACCCTCCTGGACCCACCGGTCATACGGCAGAGGCAAAGGCACCCTCTTACAGTGTACACCGTGGATCCAGTGCTTTTTCCCTTCTATTCGAACAGCTGATCTCGTAGAAAGAAGGACGAGGTGTGGGCCGGTCCACCTGGGCTGGTCGTTCTTGGTTCGCTGGAAGTTCTTGACCAGCACCCAGGATCCAGGATCGATCTGATGTCCTGGGGCTTCAGAGACTTGAGGCAGTGTATCATGCACCTGTTGGTGTAAAACACGCAATTTAGCCGTCAGTTCGTACAAATAGTCAAGCAAAACAGGGTATTCGATTTCACTGAACTTTGTAGGCCGTGGCATTCCCCATATGTTGGCCGGACGACAAAAAACAATTTCATAGGGACTAAGTCCCACTCGCGAATGCACAGTCATTCTGGTGGATAGGAGTGCTAAATGTAGAGCGTCAGGCCATTTAAGACCAGAGCTCGCTTGAATTTTGGCCAATTTTAACTTTAGCGTGCCATTGTAGCATTCTACTAGTCCAGCTGATTGGGGGTGATTTGCAGCGTGGAACTTTTGCTGGATACCTAGCCCTTCACACACTTTCTTCATCACTCGACCTACAAATTCACTCCCATTGTCACTCCAGACCATTCTAGGCATTCCGAATCTAGGGAAGAACTCTTTCACAAGGGCTTTAGCTGTGGACAAGGCAGTATTGTCCTTTAGGGGGTAGGCTTCCACCCATCTTGAGAAGGCACAAACAACAACGAGTACGTATTTTAAGTTGTTGCACCTCTCCATGTGGATGAAATCTAGCTGCAAAACCTCGAACGGATACGTAGGAGGTGCAAAATGACCAGCTGGAGTTGGGGTTCCCCTACCAGGATTGTGTTTCAGACACACCATGCAATTCTTGACCACATTCTCTGCACACTTAGGAATTCCAGCATTTTGCCATACTGGAGCCAACAACTTGCAAATCCCTTTCACGCTGATATGAGCCATTCCATGAGCCATTGTAACCACTGCAAGCACGTACGCATCGGGTAACAACCATCTCTGGTGTTCAGACAATTCAACCCAACAACCCTTTGCATCCATTTTACCCGTACTTTCTCTCCACATGTTCAACTCTTTCTCTGTAGCCTCAGCTTGAATAGACTGCACACTCTCTATCGTGTCTTCACACATTCCAACATCACCAACCCATCTTGCAGGGCCTGCAACATACATTCGGCTCATCACATTCCTCGCTGTTTCTTTTGCAACTTCGTCAGCAAATGCATTTCCACGACCAACATCATCAGTCACTTTCTTGTGAGCACTACATTTCACAATCGTGACTTGTAGGGCAAAGTAAGTGACTCAAGAAGCTCATTCACCAACTGACCATGCTGTATCTTAGCTCCATGCGAAGTCAGGAACCCACGTTCTTTCCACAATCGTCCAAAACTGTGAGCCACTCCAAACGTATACTGGCTGTCGGTGTAGATGGTCACTTTCATTCCTTTCGACAACACACATGCTCTCGTAAGTGCAATTAATTCTGCTGCTTGAGCTGAATTATGTGGGATACGTGCAGCTTCAACAATTGTATGCAAAGTCGTGACAGCATATGCTGCAGTCGTATCACCATTCGGAAGCTTGAAGCATGAACCATCCACCCATAATGTACCATCACACTTCACAAGAGGAGTGCCCCTGAGATCTACTCTCCCTTTCGTTTCTTCTCCTGTTCTAAGAAAACAATCATGCTGTTCTGAAGCATCTAATTCCTCTACACTCGGCAACAACATAGCTGAGTTAAGAGTGTTGCATCTTTTTATGTGCACATGACTCGCTAACAATGTCAACTCGTAACCTGACAATCGAGCACTAGTTAAGTGCTGTGTCTTGGTTCTGTTTAACAACGTGTCCACTGCATGTGGAACAATCACAACTAATGTGTTATTCATCACTAGACCAGCAGACTGTCGAATAGAAACAGTTGTTGCCGCTGTTGCTCTTAAACAACTCGGCAATGCTTTAGCTACCGGATCCAAAGTCGACGAAAAATATGCACATGGACGCTGCTTGTCTCCAAACAACTGTGTCAACACAGACAATGCACAACCTTCTTTCTCATGCACATACAATGTAAAGGGCTTACTGTAGTTGGGGGTACCCAACACAGGAGCCGAACATAATGCTGTGCGCAATTCAGAAAAACTTTTCTGACACTCTTCAGACCAAGGAACGGGATTGGGTGTATCTTTACACGTTAATGCCACCAAAGGTTTTGCCAACAAGGAAAAATTTGGTATCCATTGTCTGCAATATGATGTAATACCCAAGAAAGCACGCACTTCTCTTTGTGTTCTTGGCACACTCAATTTCGCTATTGCCTGAATTCTTTCTGGGGTCAGTTTCCTTACCTCCTTCGATAAGAGATGACCTAAGTAGGTCACTTCTTGTCGACAATATTGCAATTTGGAAAGTGATACCTTGTGATGCAATTCACACAGATGATGCAACAATGACAATGTGGCTTCTTTACAGATTTCCTCAGTATCTGCAGCAACAAGAAAATCATCAACATACTGAATGAGGGTAGCGCCATCAGGTAAAACAATCGTATCAAGCTGTGTTTTTAAAGCTTGACTATATATTGATGGACTTTCACAGTAGCCCTGGGGAGCGCGTTTAAAGCGGAAGCTTCGACCTCCTAAACTGAAGCCAAAAATATCCCTACTCTCCTCAGCAATCGGGATGCTGAAGAAAGCATTCTTCAAGTCAATCACCGAAAACCAGGTGGCAGAAGCTGGAATCATAGTCAATAGGGCAGTAATGTCAGGAACAACTGGAAATTGTGGCACAACTATTTTATTCACCTCTCTAAGATCAATCACAAATCTGTAAACAGGTGGCTGGGAAGGGTCAGTTCGTTTCAAAACAGGCAGAACAGGACTATTGCAAACGTTGCCTCTTGTCTCTTCGATTACATCTTTTTCAATCAGATCGTAAATGATCGCTAACAAGGCTTTTTCACCTTCACTAGAGATTTTGTATTGGGGAATTCGTGGCATTTTAACATTGGCTTTCAATGTCACAACATATGGTGGTATTTCCAAAAGACCTACATCATTAGGACCAGTAGCCCAAAGAATATCGGGGAGAAACGACAATTCTGTAGGAAGTTTATCCCTTGACAAATACATTAGAGAAACCACTTTCTTACCCAGTGTAAGTTGTACTCCTGAAGGAGAACAGTACAAAGTTGCATACAATCTTTTTAAAAGATCCAATCCCAACAAGTTTTCACCACAACCTGTTGTCAGAATAAGGGGTGCTTCTAATTCACAAGGACCAACAGAAAGGGACATAGGACTAGAAATCGGGTTCCTAACCGGGGCGTCAGAAAAACCTACAGAAACATTCATTTCGCCAGACAAAGGTGCGCCAGGGAGTTTTGAGTGCATAATAGAACTCTTTGTAGCACCAGTATCCAACAGAAAAGGTTCTGACACACCTGATGTAATCACCTCAACGTATGGTCCACTCTGATCTACTGGAACTGAAACAACTCCCTCTCTTTGTCTATTGCTGTCCTAGCAATCATTACCTTCCATATGCTCATCTTCTGCATAGTAATCATCAGCATAGTACTGAGCTGTCCTACCAGACGCGTTATTCTGCTGATCAAAACTATTCATAGAATTTTGAGGCGGAAGGGGACGTGCGTTCTGAGGGACGTTTCCACGTCCTCTACCTCTAGGCGCTTGTTGAACACCTCGACCTCTTGAGCCAGAAACACTATTTGCGCGATGTAACAAGACAGGGCAACTATACTTAAAATGACCCTCTTCCTTGCAATACGAACACTGGTTGGGACCTACAGGGACACATGGTTGAGTATACTCGACTCTTTGTCTTTGAAACTGTTGAGGTTGCTGATAAATATTCTGATAGTTACTCTGACCACCACCATTCTGGCCACCACCACCACGTGGCGGATACGCTTGCTGTAACAGGACCTTCGTTTTCAACTCTTTAGTTTTCTTTTCTGCTCTATTTTTCTCATCTTTGTCTCGATTTTCGTAGTACTGTGCAGTAGCCAATATCTGTGCTGAAGAGGAAACTGCCCAAGAACTTTCTGAATCTTTTAACTTTTTACACAACTCTGGAAGCAGATTGTGCACAAATTTATCGACGAACAACCGCTGACCACCTTCTGTACTCATATCTTGACCACTGTGGTCGACAAACGTCTCTTCAAACCTAGTGAAGAAATCAGACACCGTTTCATCTTTCTTCTGCTTACACGCAGACAATTTATCCCAATTCACACGCATCGCAGGCATTATAGTTTTCATGTAATCAATGATTTTACCAGGAAGTTCAGCTACTAAAGGTTCAGGTTTAGCACCACCAACTTGTCGGCCATCTGCAGCCGTAATATTAGCCCATGAGTCACCTAACTCCTGATCATGATCTGCATGACGAATCTTTCCCCATAAAGGCTGTGGAACAACGTTCCCAAACAACATGTCTATATCCGCTAAATTCATGATGCATGACCCTGCAGTCTGTGACAATTCCTTGTAATACCCTGCAGGATTTTTACGGGGATCAGGCAATGTCTGTTTAAGGGCCAAAACTTCAGCTCGCTTCCATGGAACATGTATCCAAACACGCTGAAAGTGTGCTGGAACAGCTGGTGGAACATTGCCAGGACCAGCCGCTACTTCTTCCTTCCATACTGGAGGAACTTCTCTCATGGGATATTGTCTTCCCTTCTTCTTAACAGAGGAATCAGACTCAAACAACGAACGAGAAACACCTTCAGTCCTAAGCGACAACAACGTCGCAAATGCTTTCTTAACATCTGAACCCACAATTGCGCCTTTTTAAAAACTCGAACCGTACATGGCTCAACTCGGGCGGATTAGAGTCCAAATCATTTTCCTCTAAATCTTCACACAGAAAACCACACATTTTCTCAAAAACGTATCTCTGTTTCGATGCTTCCCACTGATGGAAGACATTCATGATAGATTCTAGATCATATTTTATCGGGTCAGTCACCCATCTATGTGCCAAATGATTCAACGTTTCCTTCTCCCTAGAATCAGGCTGTTGGCTACGCAACTGTGTGCGCTCAGAGATAGGAGCCGGACTTGCCGCTCCAAAGAAAGGATATAGAATACTAGTAACAGTACTAGCCACTCTCTGATGAACAGAAGGAGAAGTCGATGAAAAGACAAGCGGGAAAGCAGGATGAGTCAAGGCAGACGCAGAGGCAGTGTCAGGAGGAATACCAGGAGTAGTAGTCGATATAGTAGTCAAAGTTGTAGGAAGTATAGGAAGAGCAGATGTAAAAGCCGGTGGCCCTTGAGGAGGCTGCACCGGAGGAGCAGGAGCCAACTGAAGAACAGCTGGTGGGTGCTGTGGAGGAGCAGGAGGCAATGCAACCACGGGTTGCGCAACTAAAGGTTGCGGAAGTGCCGTAGCATTCTGCGCATAAGGGGGTGGCGAACTTAACAAATGTGACATTAGGGGATCTTTTTCAAGTTCTTTTGCTGCATCTTGCTGAAGAGGCGGCAAAACTGGATAACATTTATCGAGTACCATTTTACGTTGCCTGTGCAACTGCTCACTCATCTGTTCCTCTTCGTTATCTTTAAACTGCATAGCAGCTTGCATTATCGAAATACGCCTTTCTCTCTTATTTTTCTTTGCTAATTTAATTTCCTTCTGTTTGGCTTCCTTACGCCATAGGCGGAAAGAGTCAAACATCGCCGGCCGGACTTTCTTCTTAAAAAGTTTCACTTCGAGGTTATCTAAGATTTCCGTGTCAAAGCTACCATATTGGGGCCATTTTAAAACACCATCTTTTCTGGAGTATTTGATCCACACTTCATTATATGTGATGGGGCCTACTCCATGTTTCACATGCAATTCATAAGTTGGAGTTCCAATCGGAGGAACCGGACACGAGTCCTCCAATCGGGAATCCCTATTATTACAACCAAGACAAAACAAATTTCCAAGTCTGCTAAGACCAGGCATCTTCGCTCTCTAGTCTAGCTTCAAACTACAAAGGATTATCGATTACGATATTCTCGTGAATACACGAGTCCTTCGGCTTTGGTACTTGCAAGTTCCAAATCAAAGATCCCGAAGGGATACCCAAAACTAAGAACCAACTAAGGACTGGGAGACGCTCCACTTATACTTAACTGAGATATCGATGACGTCACCAGAAGACTCGTCTATCGTTTCGCTCTACCAAACATCAAGGGTCCAAATCAGGGCGATAGCCAGGGCAGCAGTCCTTCGTAGCCGTCGGGAAGCGGGGAACCTCGCAGCAAAGACTTTCGGACCACGTCGACATGCAGGGGTCGATGAAGTGGCGGCCTTCCTCCAGAATTTTCACATGAAGCTCCTCATGAACCTCAGGCTTGGACCGGTACCGTTGGTATCGCCCCACGTTGGGCGCCAGCTGAGGTTCTGGGTTTTTCAGAACTGGTACCGAACCAGTAACCCAGTGGTGTCAGGGTACACCCAAAGACCTCGGGTACTTTCCTGTTTAGACCAGAGAAACTCAGAGTCTTCTAGGTGAAGTCAAAGATCGAATTTATTGGCTGCAACCAAGTAACAGGCGTCCTAGAAGTACAACAACACGGGTGTATATTCTCAGGAGACTGCTCAATCTTACAAAGTCAGGCTTCTCTTTTTATACGAAATATTGTGCTTTAGGCAAACATTCTTCATATTTTAGTATACCATTCACATGTTTTCATTACAAAGGAAAAGCAGAGTCATGATGACAAGCCCACATTACAGTTCGTCCAGCCCACAACAAATTACCCGGCAAGGCCCAACATTTTCATCAGATATCGGTGTACCCCCAATAAAAACGGGCACCTCCTCATCATAAAGCAAGTGAGAGAGAAAAGAGCAGGGACAGAGATGAGCAAGATTAGGCAGGGTGTGTTTGCGATGAAAAGGGTTTATGGCATGTTGTGCCTTGATGCTATCTCGCTCGGCCACTGGGAGAAGAACTGACCGAACAGGTTTGGCCTGGGGCAATGGTTCCAGCTTGCCCAGGTCACAGAGAAGTCAATTAAGGCGTACGTGTCCTTTGATATCGAATTTGGCTGTAGTTATAAGCCTATGTGAGGGCAACTCACAAAATGGCTGCCGTACACAAAATGGAAGCCAAGGGTTCAGGACGAAAATGACGATTTCGAGGTGAAATCGTCACTCGAATATGACGAAAATGCTTGTACATAGTGTACTATCCATTCTCTGTCTTTTGATATAAAAACGTCATGCTACGACGAAGTTTATTACACGAGTCCAGAATTTTCAGAACCACAATTTACACCAAATAAGCAAAAGGCACGAGTCTGAACCAAGGACTACCTCTTTGCCAAATTTGGTATAATTCCGTTCAGCAGTTCGGGCTGTAGCGGCGGCTAAAGGTCCTTTGGGAAATTGCATGGGGAAAATGCATTTTGGGACTCCCCCTTTTTTCTCGGCCCCCACTTGATTCGTCAATCGGCACCAAAGTTATTCCAAATAGAATGTTGCAGATTTCCTATGGGTAATAGGTCCTAACTATAACTATGTACTGGTGACCACCAGTAGATAATATATATATTCCCTGAAAAAACCATAGGTTTCAGGGGCGTTATAGTTAGTTGGACATTTCACTCGTACGAAACCATAGAAATTCCCCCGTTCAGCTACCTATAACTCGCGCCCCCGCAATGCACTGCTGATGATGTCACATATGACATCACTCATGACATCACTCATGACATGGTCAGTGACATCACTGATGACATCTCAAATTACATCACTGATGACATCATCCAGTGACTTAGTGTTTCTGTAAAGTTTAAATATGTTATATGTATATGTAGGTAAAGGCGTATTGAGGAATGAGTGGGTGTATAAGTGTCTGAATGGATAATTTAGTAGGTGCGTGACTGACTCTATAAGTGAGTGGTTAAACGTATCTTACTGAATGCATGGGTTAGTGACTAAACTGTGTGAATGTCTGTATCTGTCTGTCTGAGTGACTATATGGGTTATTGATTGGTTGTCTGAGTATCTGTATGGGTGCCTGAGTGTTTGTGTGGGCGGGGTGTGTGTGACTCTGTGCATAGATGCATGAGTGGGTGATTCACTGGGTGCATGGTTTCAAGAGTGCATCTGTGATGGACTGTATGGGTGGGTGAGTGTATGTATAGGTGTGTTGGTGAGTGAATGTGTATCTCAGTGGTACATGTGTGAGTAACTACGTATGTGAAAGGCAGTATATATGTGTGTTGGAGTATATAAATGGCTATAAGTGAGAGTGTGTGATTGTGAGAGTGGCTGTATCAGTGATTGTATAAAAGTGTAAGAATGTGCTAGTATTTGTATGAGTAATTGAGCTGGTGTGTGTATACCTGTATAGGTGAGTAAATGGGAGTGCGATTTATTATTTGCATGACTGACTAGGAGTGTGAGTACCTCTATGGATGAGTGGTGGTGTGTGAGTGTCTGTAAAGGTGTATGAGTGCATGAACAATTGTTACTTACCTATAAGGTGGTTCTCCAGTATTGGTGTCCTTCATAGATTCACATGCTTGAATATCCCCCGTCGTCGGAGTGGGAGTCCCACGGTAAAAGCAATAATATACTATATATATATATTAAGCATGGGCGTAAAATCCGTTACGCTCGCGGATTTTTCGTATTTTCGGGGAATCCGCAATCCGCGAACTCTCGCGGATGCGGCGAGAATACGCAAAATCCGCGCGAAGCGGATTTTTTGTTTGTGTTCGCACTGCTCGCGCTGCTCGCGGTCCGCGGCGCGGGCAGGAACAATCTCGCACTAGCGAAAGTACAAAAATTACTTAGTAAAGGAAGTGGCCCAGTCTCCAACTTCCTGTTCCTGTCCAGCAAGCTCCTCCCATAGGGGTGGGGTGAAGGAAGTGCCCCAGTCTCCAACTTCCTGTTCCTGTCCAGCAAGCTCCTCCATTTCCTGGCCACTTTTCGATCATTCTTGACTGGGAAGGATTACTTTTTGTGGTTGCTGCTGGATATTTGGATTTGAGGCTTTTTGGATTAATTTTGGATTCGAATTTTGATTTCACAAAGAAGTAAGTTGATGTTGTTTGTTTGTGGTGATTTTTGTGTGTGTTTTTTTTTCGACTTTTTGGGGGGAAAATCTGCAAGTTCGCGAGCTGAGGATGTTTTTGCTTGTGTTCGCACTGCTCGTGTCCCGCGCAGCAACAATCTCGCACTCGCGAAATTGTAAAAATTACAATTCTGCTGCACATGAATTGAAAACCACCAGGCTTATTTATGGGTGCATGGATGATACAACTGTTTTGTTGAAATTATTTTTGTTAACATGATTCTGTGCTCTGATGTCATCCATTATGCCCAGGGGGGCCCAGAATCGGTCTGTTCGCGGATTTTGTGGGTTTTTGCCACGTTCGCGCCGTGAAGCAACAATCTCGCACTCGCGAAATTGTAAAAAATGCAATTTTGCACCGGAAAACCACCAGCAGGCAGCATAAGCCTTCTGAAAATGGATGGATGGCATTGGATTGTGGTGATTTGATTTGTGTTGTGTGTTTTCACTTTTTGGAGTAGGGGTTGGGTGCTGGCTATGTTGGTGGTGGCCATTTTGAGGCATGGTCCTGGCCATGTGGATGGGGGGGTCAAGCGGCCATTTTGAAGGCAGGCAGTGAGCTATGAGACATAGGCCTACACCCATTGTGCCTTGCTTTCACCCATGGTGCCCAGGCGGAGTCAGGGGTACATGAAAGCACAACCCTCTGTGTGTGTGCTCTCTTGGATCATTGTTAAATTCCTGTTTCCCAAAAATTTAGCAAATCCTAATTATGAAAATTCCATATTGTGTGGTGTGCACGTGTGTATTCATAAATGCCTACTTGCTAACTGTTTATTCAAGCGCTAGATATGCAACATTTATATTTACTGATGTTCCTCTGTCTTCATTTGCGTTTAGGTGCACAAAACTACGCATCATCATTGAGCATCAGTGCCAGGAAGAAGTGCTGCTGCGGCCTGTTGTTAAGACATCTGAAGAAGATGGCTCCAAAAAGAGGTGCCCGTAGGTCCTCTTCCAAGAAAGATGTCTCTACTAAGGAGAAGAAGAAGCAAGTGGCACCACTTACCAAGGCGACTGGTTGCTCAACCAAGACATTTTTTGGGCAACAACAACCAAAAAAACAAAGGCCCACCATGAGTGCTGCACAGGTAGCCTGTTTAGTTGTTGAATCACCAACGACCAGTGATGTTGGATCATCGCAAGAAAGTAGCAGCACGCCATCAACACAGGTTTTAACTCATCTCACAAGTACTATTCAACAACCAAAGCCGCAACAACAACTGCATGGGCTACTAGTACAAGCAGAAGTACATGCGCAAGGAGCTGTCCGAGAAGGAGCTGTCCGAGAAGGAGCTGTCCGAGAAGGAGCTGTCCGAGAAGGAGAAGGCCGAGAAGGAGAAGGCCGAGAAGGAGAAGGCCGAGAAGGAGAAGGCCGAGAAGGAGAAGGCCGAGAAGGAGAAGGCCGAGAAGGAGAAGGCCGAGAAGGAGAAGGCCGAGAAGGAGAAGGCCGAGAAGGAGAGGTCCATGGAGACTTGCAAGTAGAGGTCAGTGAAGATGGCCATGGAGCGGTGCAAGTTCCCACAATGGTTGTTCTTCCAGAAGTAGGGGCACAGGAGGAAATTGACTTTGGAGCCGGGGTATCATGTCAGGAAGACGAAGCCACTCCTCCTGATGATTCATTTTCTCCCAGCTCCCCAGCAAGGAAAAGATCAAGGAGGATGTGTAGAAGTTCCTCTTCAAGCCCCGCTCCATCAGACGATGATCTGGATCTGGATTGGCAACCATCTCCGACGTCTGAGAGGGAGGCACACCATGAGCTGCGAAAGGTATCAAATGTTAAAAGGAAGGGCCCCGGAAAGCTTATACTTATGGATCCGAACGTCGGACTTGATGAAGTGGTGCATTCTGATGTTGTTGAAGAGGATGACAGCAATGACCTAGTCATCACACATGTCAGTCCAGCCACACCGGCCATGCAGCAGACAGACATTTACACCCTATCCCGACGTCATGCTGAGCGTGACCCTGGCGACGTGCCACTGGTAGCACCACCAACGCAGTCAAGTAGTACCACAAGTTCAACAAAACCTACAGCTCCCATATTTTCTCCCCGGAGGGGGACTCCATCCCGCTCGACTCCCTCAAGTAAGGTTGCTGCAATAATTGCACAACCCAGTAGATGTCTGCAAGGCTCATCCACCACTGCTTCATCTGGCATTGGCAGCAGTATCACCTCGTGCGGCAAAACCAGAAGTTTCCAGTCCCCAGTTTGGAACTTTTTTAGTGTCCATGAAAAATATGATAACATAGCCGTTTGTTGCATTTGTAAGACTAGAGTTAGCCGTGGTAAGACTGGTACCAACTATGGAACCGGAGGCCAGATAGGTCATCTTGAAAGAAAGCACGCTGTCGAATGGTTTCCGCACCTAGCAAACGTCAAGGGAAAGCGATCCCAAAGGGCAAGTGGCCAAAATATACCCATAGTAGGTGTTTCATCTGAAGATGATGGGGAGGTAGAAGAAGCGTCAGACATGTGTCCGGTTGCACCCAGTACCCCTTGCAGCATCACACCCTCCGTAACACATAGCAGGCACACTGAGAGTCTGGGAGACACACCAATGCGGAAAATGTCAACACTGATCAGAAGTGGGTCGAAGAAGGCATCCGCATCATCCCGTAAATTTGTCCAGCGCACCATTTCAGGCATGTTCTCCTCAGATGCGCAATTTCAACGCAACCACCCAACTGTACGCCTCTATAACACTAAGCTGGCAAAAATGCTAGCGGTGGACCTTCTCCCTTTTTCGTTTGTCGAATGTGTGGGTTTCCTTGAACTCGTGGCAACATTGGCCCCTAAATGGAAGGTTCCTAGCCGGTACTATTTTGCCAGGGTTGCTGTTCCAGCACTACACAAAGAGGTGCTTGAGTTGGTGGGGGCAGCTTTGCAGAAGAGTGCTGTTCACACTATACACCTGACAACAGACATGTGGACCAGTTGCCAAGCCCTTGATTACATGTGCATCACTGCACACTGGGTCTCTTTTTCAGGGGTTATTAAACAGATAAATGCAGGTGGTGATTTGGTCGAGATTTTTAAGGGTGCTCGTAAACATGCAACATTAGCCATGTTTGGCATGGAGAAAAGTCATACTGCAGTCAACATTTTGGCTGACTTTAACAAAAAGGTCTTGAAATGGCTGCGCCCAAGAAATTGCAAGGTTGGTTATGTTTCTACAGATAATGGCAGGAATGTAGTTAAGGCCATGGAGGACGGTTTCTATATCAGAGTGCCGTGTTTGGCGCACTGTATCAACCTTGTTGTGCAAAATTTTTTGAAAAAAGAACTTGCAGTCGACAAAACACTGACCATCTGCAGAAGAATATGCACACATTTCAACCATTCTTTTAAGGCCCGGAAGGAGCTGAGGCGCAAGCAAAATGAACGTAGAATGCCAGTGAAAGCACTTATCCAGGAGGTAGCAACACGTTGGAACTCAACCTTCTACATGCTTGAGCGTCTGCATGAGCTGTTTCCAGTAGTCAATGAGTATTTCTACAACCTGGGTGGTGATACGACAGGAATGATGCTAGCGGTGGAGCAATGGCAGCTAGTTAAAAGCCTGACAGACATGCTTCGGCCTTTTGAGGTCTTCACGCGTGACGTGAGCAGGGAGGACTGTTCTTTGAGCAAAGCTATCCCACTGTTGCTGAAGCTCGAGCACCAAGTCAAGGTGGTGTCTTCACAATTAAAGGACGTTGGAAAGAACGAAGCACATGAGTTGGCGCAGAGATTATTACAACGCCTAGTTAGCAATGAACGGCTTGTAAATATCAAGAAACAACAGCACTACATTTGTGCTACTATTCTGGATCCACGTTACAAAAAGCCATTGTTTGGCAAAGTAATAATTCCTTTTGAAACATCGGATGTTACAGAGTACAAAGGTTGGCTAGCTCAGTCAGCCATTCGTTTTGAAATAGAACGGAAGGAAACTGTAGGAGAAGACAGTACTACTAGTGAATCAGCAGGCGATCAGGCGTCCCAAAAAAGCACTTCACCATCTGTGCCTGTGGCAGAAGTGAGTGACTTTCCCTCTGAGCCGTTAACCACACCAGCAACCGTATCATCTGCACCAGGCGCATGCGATATGTCTGAAGCGAGTTGGCTAACTCAGCTAGGGTTTCCTGGTCCTAGAAAGGACACAGAAGTGCAAAGTACAGGAATCCGGGAGGACATTCTTTCAATGGTGCAGGCCTATCTGGATGACTCAACAGAGGTCAATATTACTGAGGACCCATTGGCGTATTGGCATGGGAAAAGAAAAATATGGCGAGAGCTCACCAACCTGGCTATCAATTACTTGTCTTGCCCACTCGCAAGCGTGTCTTCAGAACGTGTTTTTAGTTCTGCTGGTGGCATTGTGACTTCCAAAAGGTCCCGCCTCTTGCCCGCAAATGTGGAGCGGCTCACCTTGATAAAGATGAACCAGCACTTCATACCACCAGATTACAGAGTACGAGAATGCACGCAGGAAGAAGAGGACACCGCCCTACCCGAGGAAAGTTCTCCTCAGTTACCAGAAGTAACCCCGACTGATGATTTAGCAGAGTATGAGGACGAGTTCTGCTTCCCTGACAGCGAGTTCTGAAAATGACTCAATCAATCATTCATTAATTGTAAATAGTCCTCCTTATTCACTTTTATTCCTGTATGTCTGTCTTTCTTTAGCAAGTGCTTCATCACATTCCCAA
Organism: Lissotriton helveticus; assembly: GCF_964261635.1. NCBI lineage: Eukaryota > Metazoa > Chordata > Amphibia > Caudata > Salamandridae > Lissotriton > Lissotriton helveticus. Next base: position 2,745,124 of record NW_027611659.1, on the reverse strand, counting down.
CAAAACTGTAATCACCCAATCAAACAACAAGCACATCAGCAGAACTGTCTTGATTTTGATGCCGCAGCATTCCTCCGGTTCACAACAGTTAGTTGACAAGAACTCAGTCCTGGTCGTCTATCCTGAGTCCTCCTCCTCCAGACTCACCCTATCCATTACCCATAATGCTGATGCCTGGATTCTGCACAATGAAGAAATGAAGAAATGAAGGAGCCAGCCCTCAAACACAAATTACAGGTAAGATAAGCTTTTGGATGGGAGGTAGTATAAAGGAGTATTCGGAGAGGCGAGAGAGTGACAGTGGTACTAGCAGCAAAGTCCTAGGGCTCTTGAATTAACAAAGTCTGTGACAGGCATTTACTTAGGAAAAAATGTGGCCTATTGCACGTGAACGTGTAGGCGTTCTATTGCTCGCTTGCCTGTCTCAGGGGTGCTGTCTCTGGGGTTTCTAGGTTTTAGGGTTGTGTCAGCACCGCTACCACATTTCTAATGTTGATTGCTTTTGATTTGCAGAAAATCCACGCCGGGAAACTCCAGTTGTGGCCCTGCTGCAGAATGCGTTAGGACTCTGTGAATTCCAGGTGGAGCCAGCCCTCAAACACAAATTACAGGTAAGATAAGCTTTTGGATGGGAGGTAGTATAATGGAGTATTCGGAGAGGCGAGAGAGTGACAGTGGTACTAGCAGCAAAGTCCTAGGGCTCTTGAATTGACAAAGTCTGTGACAGGCATTTACTTAGGAAAACATTTGGCCTATTGCACGTGAACCAACACGATGACAGTGTTCTGTTAAATGAAATTACTGCAAAACCACCACCCACCCAGCTCAAAAGTAGTAAAAAAACAGGTATGCTCAGATAAAGTTTGAAAAAGTATATTTATATCCCTAACAAAATAATCTCCCGCAAGACCCTCCCTAACCCCAACAAATAGTCCTCAAAAGTCCCCAAAAAACCCAACTCCCAATTCCCACCCCCCAAAAGTCTCAAAAAAAGGGGCAAGGGACACTCTATGGATGCAAGCTGGTAAGTTTGGCCTCCAGGGCATCATGCTTTAGGGCCAGGGCATCATATTTTTCTTGGAGGATGGCTTGCTCTAGGCGGAGGCCCTCCACCACATTTTGAAATTTGTGCCATTTCTGGACCTCCGCCTCTAGGTCTGACACTCTGCGGAGTGCACGGCGCAAGCGACCTTTAACAGTGCTGCGAGGTGCAGCTTTTGCTGCTCGGCGGTGGCGTCTTCCGGCACGGCTCCGGTTCGCTGGAGCACTGTGCTTACCGGCAGAACGTGGGGTAACAGAGGAGGATGTAGACGATGTTAAGTTGGATGCACTGGAGTGCGTGTCATCCCCCTCGAGTTCCACCAGTCGCCGATATTCCGCAACAGTTGCTTCCAGCCTCCGTTGCCGGGCCAGTACAGCCAGCATACTCCTCGTTGGTTTGGAGGTTTTAGTATTGCCAACTATATGAAGAAAGAAAGACATAATCTGTAAGCAATGCTCTTTAGGAATATGATTAACACAAAATGATTCAGCAGGAAGTTGTGTCACAGTACAACTAGCAACTAGCCAGGGCAGTACAAAACTATTCAGGCCAGTATCATGGGCGTCCGCAGGGAGGGGCGCTTGAATCACCATTTCCCTTCCCACAACTCTCTTGTATCCTTGGTTTGGTGCTCTTTCATATGAAAGAGATCTGGCAGAAGTGAGTGATTTTTCCTCTGAGCCGTTAACCACACCAGCAACCGTATCATCTGCACCAGGCCCAGGCGATATGTCTGTTTCCCTCCCTCTCTCTCTCTCTCTCTCTCTCTCTCTCTCTCTCTCTCTATCTCACTCTTTCTGTCTCCCTTTGTCTCCCTCTACCTCGCTGTCTCTCTCTCTCTGTCTCCCTCCCTCACCCTCCCTCTGGCTCCCTCCCTCTCTATCTCTCCTTCTGTCTTCCTCTCTCTCTGTCTCTGCCTCTATCTGTCTTTCGGTCCCAGCCTGCTGTAATTACCATATTGTAATTTGTCACTGGGCCACCACTGGATACACATCATATCCTATCTAAGAGTCAGATAGTACCATGATCCAGCTTACCTGTACTCGCCACCGCCACTGTCTCCTGCCTCACAGTCTGTACTTGTTCTTGGTCCGACTCCTCCCCAGATTGACCCTCGGACTCCGAGTCAATGATGACCACATCCGAGCTGGCCCCGCCACCAGATGTTCCACCTACAAAGTAGATTTAAGAATGTTAGATTACACCACTCCACTAGTATTTGGACTATGAATGAAAAAATGTGAAAACAACTGAAAAAGTAATTGACTGTCTACTGTAGTCTAAAGTAAATGTCCCTCCTTCCAGGGAAAGCTGTTGTCTTGCTTAATTTTTTTGTCACAATTGTTGAATGCTTGCTTAATTTTTTAACACACATTATTTTTCTCTGAACAGACAGAAACTGGACTTCTAATGACAAGAGAGGAACATCAACTTGAAACCAGGTGAAAGCTCGGCTCGACCACAAGAAATGTGTACCATTCCAGAACTCATCAAATCAGCACCAAGCACTTTTCCATTTCCAACTAACTTTATTTTAATATATGTGTTTACTTAAACTTTTAATAAAGCTTTTAAACTTGAATTGACTCTGTAGTTTTTCCTCTAGAGAGTCCGGACTAGAGTGACTGAGCGAAAAGTTTTGCAATTTTTGGAAGGAGGAATCTGTGCTGCTGACACTACCAGGTTTATTTATACAGTGTGCCAAACACGCCCCTCTGAAATATTATTACTCTGGTCTTTGGTGTCCATAGTTCGGTTTGTGGAGAATTGTCCCTGCAACAGTAGGATTATTGATTTTGCTCCTATCTAAACACTATTTCAAAACAATTAAATTAGGAATGCTTGGACAACAATAGGTCCGCTTGCCCCTGGGCGGACCTAACGTACAACATGAAAGAAATAACAGAAAACATTGATGATTGCTGCTTGCCGATGTCCTTGTCAACCAAATCAAACATTTAGAAAGAACAAGAACCTACTATATCATCCAAAAAGAGGGCTACAAAGGAAGGACTGCACCTGAGCCTCTACTCTAGGGGCAGATTTACAAGCCCCTTGCAGCTCTTCTGCTCCATTCTTGCGTCAATTTTGTGACGCAGCGCCACAAGAGAGGCGCCATGGTGTGGCGTATATTAACAACGTGGCGCATATGGGAGATGCATCCCATTCTAAAACCCTGCGCCATTAGGGAGCGTTCCAGCGCAAGGGAGGGCGTTCCTGCGAAGGAACGCATGCTAAAAGTGGCTATGGGGAATATATAAAATTTCAATCAGTCATTTAGGACAATGCTTATTAATGCTTAACGCTTCGGTGACGTTTTGGGACCATGGTGTGCCGCATTGTAAATACGGCGCACCATGGGTGGTGCTGCCGTGCCACACACTTTGCAGGGATGCGCAGGTAATTGCTAATCTGACACTTACGGGCATACTTACGAGTTCTGAGCTGCACACCTCCAGATGTGCACCAGAACAAATACGTAACACAAAAATAACCTTGCGTCACGGCAGATGCGCCGCTATTACAATGCGGCAAACCCTGGCGCAAGGGTAGGCAGATGCGTAACGCATCTCGTGACGAAATAGGGGCGCATCTCTAGAGTCGCTTCGCGGGCGCAATGCAACTATAGCAGTGCTCAGGGCTGCCCAATACTCTACATACCGCATCAGTCCTTACGCCTGCTTCAAGCAAGCAGGCATAAAGAATTGACATAGCAGCGTCGCGGAAGTGCCTGCGTTAAATCTTGTAGATTTCACGCAGGCACTTTTGCGAGGCACACATCTGCCTGACCGGCACCACCCACCCCCCACTCCCCCCCTGCGTGGGAACGCACCCATTGAGGCGCAGGCCCAGGCATTCACGTGGCGCATCTCCTTAGATGCATCACGTTGTGCATGACTCGCAGGGATGCGCCACGTTTACGTCGCTGTGCATCAGGTAAGGCAGTGTAAACGTGGAACAAGGGGCTTGTAAATCTGCCCCTTTGTGTCTAGCATTACGCAGTTCTGTAACATACACCCATACTCAGCCCAATTAAATGAACACAAAATAGATAACAAATAAGCAGTGGCACCGGCACAGAGAAGGAGAACAGTGCACATGAAATGCACAGAAGATTTTGAAATATTAATGAAAAAATTGCTACTACTACTCACCAAGACCGGGGACCTCCACTCCCAGCACGTCTAGCAGGTCACGCTCTCGGTCAAGGATGTCGGTCCAGCGGTGGGTGACCTGATTGTAGGTGCGCTGGACCCCCGTGATCTTAAAAAGGGCCCGGCACACCTGCGCCCACCGCTTCCGTCGCTCCTGGCTGTTGGTGTAACCAGCAGCAATCCTGCCGCCTGCCGCGATGGTCCTGGGGAGACGGCGCTGCACGTAAAAAACAAGTGCGCCCACCTCCTCAGGGCTGAAAATCTCCCGAGGCACCACCATTTCCGCCCTCAATCGACCACACGGGAGCCGGGCACGGGCTGCGGTGCCCGTCTTGGGCAGCTTCACAGCTGTCTTGACCATGTTCTTGTTCTGGGCAGGTGTGAGCAGTAAAGAAGAGACAAAATGAAAAAAAATAAGAGTAGGGAAGAAGGAAAGTAAAAGTTTAAAAAAGTAGTTCAAAAGTAAACAAAAATAGCCTAAAACACAAAAATATAGATCTAGAAAAATACAGGGATAGAAAATAAGTTAAATAGATCAAAAAAATAGTAAAACAAGCAAAGGATGGCAGAGATATAGAGAGGATAGAAACACCATACCCAGACACATAGGAATGAATGAAAAACAAGATGGCGGCCCGATCACGCGCGAGTAAGTAAGTTCGCACGCGATTTCTCTCGCGAACTCGTGCGAACTTGTATTCGCAAGGCGCGAGTCGGGCGAGATTACACTTAGCGGGCGGAAACGGAAATACGTCACGCAAACAAAATGGCGGCGCCCATACTCAACCTTGAGGTAACTCGCACGAGTTCGCGGCTTCCACGGGCGAGTTCGCACTACGACGCGCCCCGCGAATAGGGCGAAATTACCGAAAAACGAGTTTTGCAAAAGCAAAACGAACGAGCAGGTGCAAAAGTTCGAGCTATTCATTTGTAACCATTTACCTGTAGTGCTTCCTGAAGGGGCCCTCCAGAATCCGGTTGCCTACTTGCAACTATTGTGTGACCCTGCTCTATCAGTCACAGAATAGTTACAAGTATGCCATTGCATCCTGTTAAAAAAAATTATTTACTTTGCATTTGCAACAAAAAGGAAAGGGAGCAGACAAGCAGGTGCCAGCCTTCATTAATGTCAGTTGGGGCAGGGCAGGTGTTGTTGTTTGCAAAACTTAAGGCACTTAGCAGGTGTTTGTTCACTCAGTGGTCAATCAGAGGGTGTTGTGATGACACTGAGGGTGGCATGGGTGTGCCAGCCAGAGGGTGGCATGGGTGAACCAGAGTGCCAGTGTTGACAGAGGATGGCAGTGCTTTGCTTTGCCCCAATAATGTACACTGGTGAACTAGAGGGTGATGTGATGACACAGAGGGTGACATGGGTGAGCCAGAGGGTGGCATGGGTGACCAAAGAGAGTGCCAGTGGTGACAGAGAGTGGCAGTGATGAAGAAAGCTTAGCAAACAGACTGGGCACGTACAAACAACAAGTTCGCTAAACTGGCGACCCGACAAGTAAGTTCGCAATTTGCGAAATAGTACAAAACCCTCGCGAACTTGCAGAAACCCGTGCGAACACACACACCCCCAAAAAATCCGCTAATCCGCGAGAATTCGCGGATTTCGCGTATTTTCGCAATCCGCGAATACGCAAATCCGCAAATTCGCGGATCGCGAATCCGCAAAATCCGCCCATGCTTAATATATATATATATATATATATAGCGGAACAATCTCTCCAAGAAAAGATCAGTGGCCACACGGGGGGTTCAGAGCAGGACACAGGTTTATTTCATAAGTCCCAGCGGCGGCGGATGCATTTCGGCGTAGATAGCCTTCCTCAGCGCCCAACGCTGTAAAGAGTAGTTCCCTGTTGCACTCACACCTGTGTCAAATACCCGCCCGCACCACAGTCTCCTCCCCCTACAACTGTCGGCTGACCAATGGAAGTTCGTAAACGGTGAGTCGGACTTCAAATCCCAGCAGGCACTGTGTCGGCGTTGCTAGGGTCGGTCTAATAGGGGAGTCAGAAGGATCGTTGGATCGGTCTAGGCTCCAGGTGGGTTGGGCAACTCAAAAAAAAAATATATATATATGTAACAACATAAAACCTGAAATATGTAATAGAAAAAAGGCATAACAAGCCTACACATATTTCTACATAGGAATGCATGGAAAAGGAAAAAAACATTTGCAGCCTATCATTGTCATTATGTTGGTCCAAACCACAGCCAATCAGGTGCCAGCAACCCTCTAGAACCTTCTCCTCAGAGCTCAGCACCTCAGATTTTCTTGGTACAAGAGTGACCACAGAGTCTATGAGGAGAAGAGAGCCTCTGAGGGGAGGAGGGTGGGTCGCATGTGAATCTATGAAAGACACCAATACTGGAGAACCACCTGTTTACAGGTAAGTAACAATTGTTCTTCTCCAGTATTAGGGTGCCTTTCATAGATTCACATGCTTGAATATAGAATAGAAAGCAGTAATATCCGAAGAAAACTTCCCAGCATGATACACATGCATAGACTTATAAAACCAAATATGTCTATAGTCATGCAAGACATACAGTAATAAGGTAAACCATAATGGAGGAGGGAAGACAGAGGCTCACCTTATTGAAAAAGATAGCGAAGCATAGCCTGTCCCACTGCAGGTCTGCTTTGTTAATGGCACCCAGGCAGTAATGTTTCATAAACATGTGCCTGCTTGACCACATGGCTGCTCTGCAGATCTGATGCAGCGGCACACCGGCAAACAGGGCAGTTGAAGACGACATCGCCCTGGTAGAATGGATCCTCACTGAAGACTGTAGAGGCTTGCCTGCCTGTTGATGGCAGAAAGCAATGGCCGAGGAAAACCCCATGAGCAATTGTAGGTTTGGGAACTGGACGCCCTTCGTGGAAACGTCCATAAGCTATGAAGATGGCAAATGTCAGCAGCTGCATGAATCCATCTAGCTATGGTGTTTTTAGACACTGCTTGTCCTTGCCGTATATTTCCATAGGCAATAAACAGTTGATCAGATTTGAGAATGACAGAGGTCCTTTGCAAATAGAATTTTAAAACATCTTCTGATGTCAAGGGTATGTAATGCCCTCTCCGCAGGGGATTGCGGATTAGGAAAAAACTTCTTTAAGATAACTGGTTCATTCAGGTGAAAATCCGAAGGGACCTTAGGCATAAACCTTGGGTTTGTACGTAGCACCACAGAATTGGGCGTGAATTGTAAGAAAGGTGAATTGACAGTGAGAGCTTGAACATCACAGACTCTTCTAGATGAAGTTAATGCTAGCAAAGAGAAAAAACGTTGCATGTTAGGAATTTGAAATACATCCTGAAAATTGCCTCAAATGGGTGGCGCATGAGCTGCGCTGATACTACATTAAAATGCCATGATGGAGGTGAACGACGTACAGGAGGAAACATTCTGAGTAGTCCCTTAAAGAACTGTTGCATTCTTGAAGAATAAAGAGAGATGGACCCATCCTGACGTTACCTTGAAATGGTTGCCAAAAAGACCTTCAACGTTGTATGAGATAAGCCTGATCTTGCCAGGTGCAAGAAAAAAGGTAATATCTGGTCTGGCGTTGCAAGAAATGGGTGAACCCCAGCAGATTAACGCCAAATGCAGATTTTTTTTTTTAAAGACTGTAGGTCTTTATTTTAGTAGGTGCTCTCGCGTAAGCCGAGATAGTCAGATGAGCTAATTCAAGGTGCCCAGGCACCAAGCTGCTAATTTTTGAGAAGCCGGATCGGATGGCAAATTTGACCATTCTGAATGGAGAAGAGATTTGGAATTGGTCGAAACTGTATTGGATCGTACTCTGAGAGGAGAAGAAGTTCGGTGAACCAGTATTGGCGAGGCCACCTGTGGGCGATGAGAAACAAACGACATGGCTCTTTCTTCATCTTAAGGAGAACTCTCGGAACCAACGGTATCGGAGGAAAGGCGTAAGCATATATTTGAGACCAGTTTATCGAAAACGCCGTGGTTGGACACCTGTTGACCTGGTGAGGGTGTCCGCCAGCACATTTGCAACTCCCGGCACATGAACAGCCAAGAGTTTGATCCTGTGCCATATTGCCCAAGCCCATATCTCTTGGGCTTTCTGAGATAGAAGAACCGACCTCGTTCTTCCCTGTTTGTTTGAGTAAGGTATACTTGAAGTATTGTCTGTGCAAACCAATACTCTGGCCTCTTGAATGATAGCACGAAAAGGATTTGAGGGCTAAGAAGGTGGCACCTAGCTCCAGCCGATTGATGTGCCAAGCCTTTTGTTGAGGGTTCCATTCCCTGCTGACCTTCAGCCCTTGAAGAATGCTCCCCAACCCTTGAAGTGATGCGTCTGTGGTGGTTGTGTGATTTGGCGCTTCTTGAAGGAATAACGCACACCCCTTCTACAAATTTCTTTCTTGGACCCACCAAACAAAAAGGCCTCTTGCATCCGAGGATTGATATGAATGAGATCTTCGAAGGAACTGGAGACCTGCAACCAACGTAGAAGAACCACCAAGTGGGAGATGCAGGCCCGTCGTTCGTGTGAGACAAACACCTTTGCTAGGTTTGTATCGATTGATGCTCCGAGAAACGTTGATATCGGAGCTAGTACTAGCTGGGACTTGTCATGATTTATAGAAAATCAGGTTTTGAAACAGTGACTGACAAGTCTGGGTGTGCTGGACTGCTTGTAAATAAGAGCGAGCTCTTATGATACAGTTGTCTCAGTAATGATAAATTTGTATGCCTTGCAGACGTAGATAGGCTGCCACTGGTGCCAGGATCTACGTAAAGACACGTGAAACGGACCTAAATCCAAGAGGTAGGACTTTAATTGAATAAGTTCTGTACCTATTGTAAAGCGTAGCCACTTCCTGTGTTTAGGAAGGATCGGCACATGAAAATAGACATCCTGGAGTTTGAGAGTAGTTATAAAGTCGTTCTGGCAAAAGAACTTTAGGACTTTCTTGAGGGACAACATTTGTACAGTTCGCGCAAAGATCTAAAATCATGCGCTACTTTCCTCATTTGCTTGTTGATGAGGAACTGAGAGTAAACCCTAACGCTGTTGGAGATTCGGAACCACTCCGACGGTCTCTGTTTGTATCCATATAGACACTTGTGCAAGCGACACCCGTAGATGAGAAGGAGGAGGTCCTTTTGGAGGTGTAGAAAGAGGGAAATTTGACAAATTCTAAAGTGTGCCCTTGGGCATGACGTTTAAAAACCCAACGGTCATCTGTCACCTTTGACCAATTGGAGTAAAAGTGAGATATTAGATCTGTGACGTTTTTTGGAGGGAATAAAGGTGTGTTCCCGGTAATCCATTGTTTCTTAGAAGAGTTGCCTCGGCTTTACGATGATTGTCTATGCAGGACCTGTTGATACTGTGCCTATGTGACTGCGTTTGATTCGAGTAACGCAGTTGGTTCTGATTGTAGGAGCCAATACTGGATGGAACTCCTTTGAAACAAAGGACGTGGAGCTACGTCCTCGGCACCATGAAAAGGCTGCGATTCTATATTCCGAAGGTGCGGGCAGTATCTGTGTCCTTTAAGATGGTCTGCAGTGCCTCATCAACATGCTGGCCAAAAGGTGTGGTTCTGAAAATTCTGGACTCGTGTAATAAACTTTGTCGTAGCATGACGATTTTGGTATCAGAAGACCGAGAATGACAAGTACACCATGAACGAGCATTTTCGTCACTTTCGAGTGACGAATTTACCTCGAAATCGTCATTTTCGTCCTGAACCCTTGGCTTCCATTTTGTGTACGGCAGCCATTTTGTGAGTTGCCCTCACATAGGCTTATAACTACAGCCAAATTCGATTCCAAAAGACACGTACACCTTAATTGACTTCTCTGCGACCTCGGCAAGCTGGAACCATCGCCCCAGGCCGAACCTGCCCGGCCAGTTCCTTTCCCAGTGGCCGAGCGAGATAGCATCAAGCACCGCCTACCATAAACCTTTTCATCGCACACACACCCTGCCTAATCTTGCTCACACCTGTCTCTGTTCCTTTCTCTACGACTTACTTTACGAGGAGGAGGTGCCCGTTTTTATTGGGGGTCCACCGATATCTGATGAAAATGTTGGGCCTTGCCGGGTAATTTGTTGTGGGCTGGACGAACTGAAATGTGGGCTTGTCATCATGACTCTGCTTTTTCTTTGTAGTGAAAACATGTGAATGGTCAACTAAAATGCGAAGAATGTTTGCCTAAAGCGTAATATTTTGTATAAAAAGAGAAGGCTAGCTTTGTAAGATGAGCAGTCTCCTGAGAATATACATGTGTTGTACTTCTAGGACGCCTGTTACTTGGTTGCAGCCAATAAATTCGATCTTTGACTTCACCTAGAAAACTCTGAGTTTCTGTGTCTGAATCAGGAAGGTCTTAGGGTGTACCCTGACACCACTGGGTTCCGAAAAACCCAGTACCTCATGTAGAATAAGGGTGGAGCTTAGTTTTGCCGCCTTAGAGGGTGGTCACCTGACCTGGGCCTATATAAGCAAGGGAGGGAAAACTTTCCAGTCAGTTGGGGCATCACTGACCTGGGGAACCCACACAGGAGTTTTAGGCGGGAGGGCCTAGTTAGGAACCTATGCTACTGGGAGTGACAGGATTTAGGTGCTGCCTCTTAAGCTGGGTGAGGTGTCCTAGACTAGCCCCCTGATCTGGCCCGGCGGTAGGGAACCCCAGGGACCATCTACAGTGACCTGCAGAGGAAGCCTGCCTGCAGTCCCCAACTCAACCCCCCTTCAAGTAACAGGAAACAAGGGACTGATATTTACAAGGGCGCAGAAACCATCAAGCGCCAAGAAAAAGAAGACCTTCAAGTTACTACAGGACTGCTGGGGAACCCACCAGGTACTGGACTGTGCTGAACCTGCTCCCCTTATTCCTGTCCTGGAATCCCTTTGCTATCCTGCCTAATTCCCCCTGGTTGAATGGGCTGAATTGCTGTCCTGAGGAAAGTGCCCTCACTGAAGTGTCTGCTAAGTGCTATCTTTGCGTAGCGCTAGCCCCCTGAACTGCTGGGTGTGCCCCCACATCGTGTTTCACCCAAGCGCTGTGGTGTTCCTGAAGCGCTATACTCCTGAGACGCTACTGCTGTCATTGCCCCTTGAATAGCGCTGGAGACTGTCGATAAAGCGCTGTGGTAATCGCCCCCAGGGAAGCGCTGCCATTCGTGCCCTGCTGACTGGGCCCAGCGCCGTGAAACCCCTGGCGCTAGGCCCCTTTGAAGAGCGCTGTGTTCTGCCCCCAGGCGGCCCCCGGTGTCAGGAGAGGGCCGCCTCCATGTCATGGTGGGCCGCACCCGGGCCGAGTGTGTGCTGTCCTCGCAGCGGCCTCCGGAGCCTTGGGGGGCCGCTGCGACGGGGCGCGTTAGGCCACGCCCTCCGCCGCACTGTGATTGGCCGCACGGCCGAGCCCCTGTCAAGCGAGCCTCGGCATGGCTCTGGGGCTCGGCACAAGCTATTGCTGCTCTGCTATTACCCGCCGAGGACAAGCCCCCTTTGCGGCCGCCTCCTGATTGGTTCCCGGGCCTCTGAAGCCCTCGTAGGCCCGGGAACAGGAAGAAACACCGCGAAGGGCTCCGTGGATCGTGGGAGCCCTCCCTTGTGCCCGAGAGCCCATCTACGAGCGTGGGGCCCTGTGGAGCCCCACTGTGCCCCATTAGCCGGCCCAAGCCCCGAAGGGGCTGGATGAGATTCCCCAAGTTGCGGAAGGCCCCCGGGAGGGCCGGAGCCGTCCCACACGCCTGATCACGCCGCACAACCACGCAAGGGCCCCGGAGGGCCGAAGATTGGAGGTAATCCCCGGGGAGGTGGGCGGGAGGCCGGAGAAGGCCCCGAGTTCGCCCCTCCCCGAGGGAAAGTTGAAACTGGGCCCCGTTGGCCCTAATTTACAGTGTAGGGCGGCAAACCCGCAGGGAGGAGGGCAAAAGGCCCCGGTAGGCCCTGAGCTCGTCCTTCCCTGAGGGAGAAGACTGGTGACTGGGCCTGTGGGCCCCCCAATTAACCCTACCTGAAGAAGAACTGGGCCAGAGCCCTGAGAGAGTGTTGTAGAGGCCTGTTGTAGAGGCACAAAGTTTATATGTACTTAATGAGAGGGTGATCCCTGCTTGAGGAAATGTTTATTCTCACCTGAGGAAATCTATTCTTGCCAGCTGAGAGGTGTTATCCTTGCATAAAGAAATGTCTCAATCTTAGCCTTATGCCTGGCTTAACCTGGTAAATGAAGTCATGCACTCCCAATTAATTAAAATGTTTTACTTCTGTGGATAACAGGGTTTATCTTGTATGAAATGTTTATCCCTGCTTCGAGAAGTGGTTTCAACCCCTGCCACTGCAGTGTTCTGCTGGCGCTTACCAGAGGAAAGGTTTTATTCCTAGTGGATGTAATGTTTATCTTTACCTCAGGAAAGGGTTTATTCCTGGTTATGAACATGCATGAGCCAAGTTTATATGTTTAAGGAAATGCTCTACCGGTGTTTCACGTAATAGGCTACCAAGGTACAATGAGATGTTTTATTCCTGTCTAGGGCAGGAGTTCCCGAATGCCTACAGTGACACGAGGAATTGTTTTACTCCTGCTGACCGGGCGGATAATTGAATGTCTGGTGAGGTATTCTTTGCAGGGGCGGGCTCCATGAAATGATTATCCTATCCAAGGAACAGTTGTCCAGATGCCTAAAAGTGCTAGGCTGTAGGGGTTGTTTGTTAATGAAATATTTTACCCATGCTGCAGGCAATGTGTCAATTTACCTGCTGACATACTGGTTTATACCTACTGGAATGTCTACTGCTGTGTAGGGAAACACTATTTTCTTTCCTGACAGGGTTATGGTGATATGCTGTGGTGATTACAGAATCACACCCTTTACTCCAGCAGGGAAATGATTATTAAGAGGTGCTGCATTGATGATGAAATGGTCATGTTTACCTTATGGGGTGTTCCCTCTGATTGAGGACATGTTTTACCCTCAATGACCTGTTTTACTCATGGTACAGGAACAGAGTTATTACAACCTAATGTTGTAGCTAACAAAATGTTTTACCTTAATGAAACGTTGATTCTTGATGCCTAGTGTATCTATGCTCCTTTTACCTTAGGCACTGCTTGTTCCTGCCTGCTGAACTTCTCCACATATGGTAAAGGAAATGGTTATTTAGGATTAATGAAACGGTATTATTCCTGTCTGATTTCTAGTGAAATGTTGATTCCTACTTAAGGAACTGTTTATTCATGGTGCTGATAAAATGCTTTACATCTAGTGCAAGGTTTTATCCTCATTTAATGCACTGCTTATTCCTGCTGAAGGAACTGTTTTACTTGCAAAAGGAGTTTAATGAAATGTTCACCCTTGCTTGGTGAAAAGCCAATTGATTTGCCTACTGAGCAGGTTACTTACCTGAAGACCTGTGGACACTTGATACAGGTTATGCTCATCCTTGCCTGATGAGCTGGTTGAAATGCTCATTCTTTCATGAAGTGTAATTGTTAACTAATGAAATGCTAATCCTTCGAGGAAATGTTCACTGCGACATGCTATATTGTTTATTGAGCTGCTCCCTTTTCTCCCCTCCTATGAAATGCTTTGATGAGTAATTGAAACTGTGATTTTCCACTCCTGAACCTTAATCTTATATAAAAGTTATTTGATTTTTAATCAAACACACTGGAGTGGCGTCAGTCATTGCGTGCCTTTTATTGTCTCAGGGAGTGTGTGCTGTGTAGTCACTTAACACATAAGCTTTCGGGTGCCTACCTGCTCGTGCCAGGCTACCCCCTGGGAACTGGCGACCCCAGTTCCTACACTCATCAAACTAGTTTAGAGTGTGCCTGCAATGAGTCTGCTCTTGGTCAGTAAAGGAATTTGACAAGACAACACCTTGCACAGAACCCTCTTGAGGGTTCTTTGACAGTAAGTCAGAGAGTGGCTCCCTTTCTTCCTCCTGACCTTCATCGGTGACCATCAGCATGGCTATGTCAATCCGGCCTTGGTGTGATTTTAGGCAATTGCTATGGCTCCTAGGGGTGCCTAAGTCTACCAGGTAGGTAATTTCCCTTGGGTGGTGCCCAGTCCACTTGTAGAGTAGCTCCCTGGGAGCCACAGGCTCAAACATCCACACCCACTGTCTTGGTTGGTACCCAACCACTGTAAATACATTCGCATCTCTGTTTAGATCAGCTACTCAGCTAAAAACTTAATCTTAGAACAAACTAGCTGCAGATAAATACATGTTTGCCCTTTGAGACTCACATTCTCTGTACTTTGTTCTTTTGTTGATTCCTTCGGTCCTTGTTCTGGCTAAACCACAGATAACACATTGACGATCCTCTGCTTTCTGATCAGTCGTTGGATGTGGATGCGGGGTAGCAATCGATCTTCTAAGTGGATGGGCATTGGATTCGGTTGTCGTCGCTTTCTTGGAAGATTCGGATTCTTGTGATTCACTAGTTTAGGCTATTTGTTTCCCACTATTTCTAGGCTTTTTTTTCCATTGTATACAACTTGTATCACTTGTTGTTTCAATGATAAAATATTTGATCCTCTTTACCCATCAGTTTCAATCTTTTGTGAACTTTGTCTTGCCGTATTTCTGCAGCATCTCAAAGTCTTCTGTCCATCTGCAGATGATGTTAGCTTTTCTTTCTGAGTGGGTAAAGATCCTCTGCTACCACCTGCTTCGCTCATGTTTACGAATTTGAATCAATGGAAAACCTGAAACAAAAACAATATTATGATAAATTACCAATATGATGATAAAACACATCATTGTGGAGCCACCTGTCGTGTATTTCTATAGGTTCTGAATCAGTCCCCCTATTCCTGACCCTATTCTGGTTAAACTGACTATCAAGTTAACTAACAGTCAGCCCATGAGGCAAGAAAACCCCCATGATGCAGATACCGTTATCTGACGCAGTCACACTACGGCACAGGAACGTGTTATCTGATTAGGTCATAACGCTTGAGATCTAATTAGACAAGCGACATTCCTCCAGCCCCTGATAAGGCATACGACGTTCTCATAACAAATCAAACCTATGACAACCTGGATAATCCGTGCGGCCATTGTTTTGATTTCACAGAGAACTTTAGTAAAGAATGTGCTAACGAGCAAGTCGTATGACATCTTTATTGACGTACCTATGTTCATCCTTACGTCAATCTCGGCACCTTTAAGGTATAAATATTGCCGACCTTGCCCTATGCAAACACACGCGTGGTGACAAGACGGAGCAGCCATACTTGCCGAAGCCGAGAGCAGAAGCAGACCCCGCTGGCAGCAGCCCCGCCTTCCTGACGCGCTGAGAGACGCGCTGCTTTCTCCTGCCGAGAATCCAGCACCGGCGTTTCTGGGCAGCCCTCGCAGGCCGCCTGGAATATCGAGACCAGAGAGAGAGATACCATTCCTCATTCATCCTAACTTCCAGGTACAGAACTGAATAACCCCTCACAGAGAATTCTTTAGTTATTCACTTGGCAAAAACAAACTTAACTTAAACTGTAACTTTCTATTCCCGCCCACGCATTAGACTTAGGTCAGGTACACGGGGTAGGCGTATTTAGAAACACCAGTTGAGTACGTTTAGTCAAATGTATATGTGTATGTAAATATATTTTAATCATTTTAAACATCATATGGCTCAGAAACCATATCAATGTTTTTACAGTATTATTTTATACTATTGCTTTTAATGTATGCACTTTACTTAACTATAAGTATTGCAATAATATCGATCCATTTCTCATGTATGAGAAAAGAGACTGATCAATAAATAACACCTTTTTATTGAACACGCCCGTCTCTTCCTTTTCTCTACATTCTGATGAGACTAAGAATGCACGTACTGACTGAGTAAAATAATTTGCCTTTTGTTCACACGACTCTCGAGATTGACTCTTGATTAGGGGAGAGCAAAGTTGTCATGTTCTATGGTTGTCAGAAACTAAATCCCTTCTTGTCTAATCAGGGAAGTTAATCCTGCCTTGAACATTCAAGAAAGTTTCTAGCGAACTCTGAGCTTAGCTGGCAAACCCAAAAATTAAGTCTAGTATCGACAGTAGTAGACCTAGTTAACGTCTGGCCTAGGCCTTTACTGCTGTAGGTACTATTCCAATGCGCAGAGCCTATTGGGAAAATAGGAGCTACACTACATGGCGCCCAACGCGTTTGGAAAGGGCGATAAAACTAACGTAAGACATTTAGAGTAACTCAGTCGTGCTTTCTCACTCAGACCCCTTTTCCCAAATACTCCAAAGACGTCTGGAGTGGGTGAAAGGTAATATCCTCCAAGACCTCGCAGGAGGGAACTCCTATGTATGGTTCTTGGTATAGTCAACGTTGAAGGATAAACAGTTCCAAAATATTGTGTATCTAATCTTTGTTCCATAAGAAACCTGATCTGCAAACAAACAAAATAACCTTATTGACAGTAAAATGTCTGACAATGAGGATGAAAGAGAGGCAGTTAGATTAGCAGCTGAAATAGCAGCAGCTGATACTGCAGCACTAGATGCGGACGGGGATATAATACTCATCCCGGTCACCAAAAGGAAATCTATAACCTTAAAACTTATAGAAAATGGACTGACATCTAGAGGTGGCACAGTCATATTCGTAATTGAGGCACACGAATATCGGCAGACAGAGGTATACTATACATGGATACATTTTCCAGCAGCAAATGCTGTAACAAAGTACTTCCACTATTACAAAATAGAGGTACCACCCGACATTTACACTCCTTTCGAGGAGGTGGAAGTACCACTCAAATTCCAAGAGCATTTGCTCTTATTTGATGGCGCCCTAATACATAATAATCACATCACCAGGCTCGGTCCTTTAGGTAGACCAGGAGCAACGTGGCCGGTCTTAGCCGGATACACACCACACCCAGACATCGAAGGGATGTCTACAGGAGAGCTGTTAATACAGCTAAAACAATTACTAAAAATTCACAGACAATTAGTCCAGTATGTAATGCGGGCTTCAACAATTCAGCCAGCGATTAAACTTCCACAGCTGACCCCTCACCAGGGGAACACAAATAAAATTACACCACAGAACATCCAATCCTGCCTAGGTAAAGTACCGGCTAAACGGGAACAAATACCATTCTGGTTGGCACAGAAAATTACCCAAATAGAGGCGGTGTTTCCTGACACCACCCCGCTAGAAAAACACAGGATTCTGACTATCTGTCTTCCTATGGGAATCGCACCACACATAGAGGACTGTGACACTTGGGGTACAGTCTTTGCTTCCATCTACACAAAAACGCACGGTGTTCCATCCATTTCGGTAATACCTGATGTGCTAAAACAAATTCAAGACGAATACGGTCCAGAACCTGCTTTAACTCTTGGTATGAAATTACTGAAAGACTTCAAGCAGGTCTCGGCTATATT
Organism: Lissotriton helveticus; assembly: GCF_964261635.1. NCBI lineage: Eukaryota > Metazoa > Chordata > Amphibia > Caudata > Salamandridae > Lissotriton > Lissotriton helveticus. The sequence goes on along the minus strand of NW_027611659.1, from coordinate 2,727,516 downwards.
ATTAGCCAACATAAAAGGTGAAGCAGCAAACGTGGCGATCCGCCAGAGGTTAAAAGAGACAGATATAGCAGACCAACCAGCTGAAATTGCCAGAATCATAGAAAAATCATATGTGGAAGTAGGTAGAGATAGTTTAGGTGGAATACCAGTAAAACCGCAACTGACTGAAAGTCCAGAAAAAATATTTTTTAATAATAATTCACCAAAAAAGAACTGGGATGGAAACAAACAATCCAATCCTAAAGAAAAGAAATTCCAGTCCAGAGGAAGGTCTCCTAGGCGAAGAGAAAAATCTCCAAACCGAAGACAGAGGTCACCGCAGAGTGACCCCTCTGGGAATAGATATAACCTTAGAAATAGGGATAATATTAAAAAACCTGATAGATATCAAGACATTGATATACGTCCCTCTCAATCTTTTCAGAATTCCTCGCAGAAATCGGAAAGAAGAGGACGATCAGAACAAAGAGAAGAGCACGCCAAGTCCAAAGACAAGGAACCTGCTCAGCTAAAAAAGAAATTACAATTTCCAAAAAAGAAGGTAGCCAGTATCAAGGTAGTTAACAATGCCGAGAATACTGAGGACACAACTGAAAAACGGAGAGTGGGCTCAGAGAATGCTAGACAGTGCAGCAGAAGTGAGCATAGCTCGCAAAGTCCTTATGAATCATCTGGAGACAGTGGACACGAATGAATATCTTCAAGTGGAAACTGCAGACACCAGGGTTAGCAAACCCCACAAGATATACGAGATAACATTGCGTATAGAGGGTGATAAGACTAGGAAAATAAGGGGACTATTTTGGGATAATCTCTCCAAGGGCTATGATATCCTTCTAGCTGAAAAAGACTGGCCACCAGAGTTTGTCAGGGAGTGCCCTCATGGCGAAGAAGTAATTATGCCTGCCTTCTCAAATCAAATTCCAATTCATAAAAAATACACACTTGCTAGAAAGTGGGCAGTGGCTCTAGCACCTGCTTTATATAAAAATCATGTAGGATGGGATGAGGATTCTCCTCCTCACAAAATCCAGTTAAAATCACAACCTACTGCACAAAGGCAGTACCCAATTAAGCAAGAAGCTAAAAAACAGGTAAATGAAATACTAGATCAGCTAGAATACCAGGGGGTGATTGAAACTTGCACCTCACAAATGAACAATCCTTTGTTTCCGGTCTCCAAACCAGACAACTCATATCGTCTAGTTTTGGATTACCGACACCTTAACTCATGTTGCAAATCTTTTGCAGTGCAAAACTCACACAGTGCTGCACTAATGAATAACATAGTGCGCAAAAAATACAAAACAACCTTGGACATCTCCAATGGATTCTTTTGTCAAAACATAGCACCAGAGAGCAGATATTTAACTGCATTCTCAGTAAATGGCACTCAAAAACAATTCTGTCGGTTAGCCCAGGGGTACAAGAACAGCCCGGGGGTATTCTCAGCGAGAGTAACAGAATTACTACAACTATATGATGATGAAGCATTATCTTATGTCGATGACATTTACTTAACAGATGATGACTTGGAGACTCACTTGAAAAGAGTGAACACCATAATACTTGGGTTCGCTGCAGAGGGTTACAAATTCAACTTTAAAAAATCCAGAATTGCCCATCTAACGGTCCTATTCTTAGGATATGAGTTATCAAGTGAAGGCAAAAGCCTGGCTGACAATTTCCTAGAGAAATGTGCCGTACTCCAAGCACCTAGAACACTAAAAAACTTACAGTCGATTCTAGGATTCCTAAATTTCGGAAGAACATACATTGCAAATTACGCAGAAAGGGTCAAACCCCTTTATGATCTAATTAAACCGGACTTTAAAAGATCCAGTTGGACTCAAATACACACAGAAATTTTGAGATCCTTACAAACAGACATGCTAATTAAAACAAAATTAGAAACACGTGATAACACACGCAATCTTGTGATTCGAGTCATCCCAGGGAGATGCGGATTCACATACCTGACCTCTAATGAGGGAGAAAAGGTACCAATTGCATTCAAATCACACTTGTACACTAAGGCTGAAATTAAATTTAGCCCAACGGAAAAAATTCTTACAGCAACACAGACAGCTATAGCAAAAGAACGAGCCCTGGCACAAGGTAAACAAATAATAATCGTGACACCAATACCAGCCCTAGAGGCGGTAACAAAGGCAAGCATTCCAAATGCTAAAGCACTCCATCCGAGATGGATACAATGGGCTAACTCTCTTGCTGCAACAGACGTGGTGTACGAATTTGATCCTTACTTAAAAACACAAGAATTCCTCCAATATGAATTTGAATGCCCTCTGCCAACCGAAATTCTGCCTCTAGACCACTACGGCTGTATAATATATACAGACGGATCAGCACAACCCGCAGTGGGGGGTAAGCAAGCTTACAGTGCTGCGTGCGCGATCGTTAAAGGCCGCTGGCACGAAGGAAAATTTAAACCAGCAATCACTAAAACACAATCTTTGGGAGATTGTACAGCTCAGCGAGCTGAACTACTGGCGTTCAAGATGGCGCTTGAAAATACCGATCGAGAATTCCCCACACTCATAGTGTGCGATTCGTATTATTGCGTTCAATCTTACAATGAATACTTGCAGATCTGGCTTCAAAATGGTTTCAAGGATGCGAAAGGTGGCACAATCAAGCACAAAATGCTCTGGGAACAAGTAGCTCTTTTACAGAAAGAACTACCAAAGACTCACGTGATACATACACTGAGTCATCAACGTGATGGCGTTCACGTTGCAGGGAATTCATTGGCTGATGAGGCCGCGAAGGCAGCTGTGCAAACGGCTTCCGTAGCTGCCGTCACCCGGTCAAAAACAAAAATAGACAGCGAAATATTACAAGCTGTCAGCGCTTCAGAAAAGGATTCGATAGAACCACTCCCTAAAGGCTTTCCAGTAAAATACTCATACATAACTGATGCAAACAATGTTCCTTTTGCTCAAATCCCTGGAGTGGGGGAGAGGGCAATCCCAAACATGGAACATAGGTTAGGACTAATAATAGCGGCACACGAAGGGCTTGCTTCTACCCATGCTGGCGTCTCAGCCACAGTATCATTATTAAAACAGAGATACTGGTGGCCACAAATGAGAAGACAAACAAGGAACTATGTTCTAGCATGTGAAATATGTCAAAAGATGAAAGTATCAACTGTGAGACGTCCAGCACAGACGCCCCTTCTAATCTCGGATAAACCATTAGCCTGTGTTTATCTAGACCACTGCGGTCCCTTACAAAGGGATGGTAACTATAAATATATCTTGGTCGCAGTGGACTCATGCACGAGATTCATATGGATGTGGCCCCAGCGAACGGCTGACGCCAGAACTGTTATAAAAGATTTGCGGGTCTTTATCGGCACATACGCAATTGGCATTCTGCATTCGGACAATGGTCCTGCTTTTAGCTCTCGGGCTTATAAGGAGGCCATGGTCAGCATGGGCGTGCAATTGCGGTACTCTTGTCCATTTCACCCTGAGGGGAACGGAATTGTTGAAAGAAAAAACCGTGACATAAAGCAATCTATAACGGCAAAGGTATTAGGTTCGGGAGCTGGGTGGGTCAAACATCTAATAAGTGTCCAACGTAGTCTAAATAACTTGCCAAGAAATTCTCTGAAGGGATTCAGTCCGTACGAATTATTATTCGGAACTAGGATGTTGATCTCTGACCTTGATAGTCAGACTTCAGTGGTAAAAGAAAAAAGCTTTGATGTCAAAGACCGTTTGGCTATTTTGCAGGACTTAAACAAAACAAGAAAAGACCTGAGCAACATACAGTTGAAACAACAGCCAACAACCACTGAAGAATCACCACCTGTCCCAGCAAGACCTGTCTGGATTCCGAAAGTCGGGGATCTAGTCAGGGAGAAGATCGCGGTAAAGAAGGAATTTGGGCCTTCTTACAGAAAAGCAGTTCCTGTCTTGTCTGTCAACGGGACAAGATCAGTTGTACTACCGCCACTTGCTGGAAAAAAGGAGAACCGAGTTGTATCCATCGACCTGGTAAAACCACAACATGTGGCCGATAACAAACAGTAGGCCAAGTGGACTCCCAATAAGTAGCAGAACACCAAGGTTTGCTACCAGTACAGAGGTTCTATCAAAAAGGCTCATCACATTCGAAACGCCCACAGAAGAACAACAAGGACTATGCAACAATGCAATAGAACTAAGACCTCTGAAAACCCAAATTAAGACATTTAGCAGAGACACACCAATCTATACTGAAGTACCAAGTGAAAATGCAAAAAACAAAAATCCTGAACAAATTGGAACAATTGACAGAACTGCATCTGGTTACTTCATCAACTTCGATGATTCCTCTGACGGTTTCACCGAACAAAAGACACAGCCATCATCAAAATCCTTTAAAGACAAAGCGAAGGAACTTTTGAAACAACTAAAAGAAACATATCTGATTTCTCCATGGATTGAATTTTGGGTGGGTTTTGGTGCATTTATCCTCATACTTTGGCTCATCATGGTATTTACTTTGGGACGCTTCATTGAGGGAAAATATGCTAAAATGGACACAGCAAGTCAGAACATCAACTTGGTCCTCAAACCACACACATCTTCACACGTCGAGAAACGAGAACTTTCTTCAGAACTTTCTTCAACCAACTTCACAGCAATTCCAATACCTGGTGGGGTAGCCTGGGACAACACTGACTATGAAATTTATGGTCCGGTCGAGATCCTGAAATATCCACACCAAATCAAGATCTCCTTGAGTGACTTTGCAAAACCAAACTCATTTGCTGATGATTGGGACTTTGAAAGTATAAACAATATGATGTCTGACTTAGTAATGTCTGCTAAATTCACAAAACATGATTATTTGCAAGGTTCTACAAATTATGATAGTATGTATTGCTATAACCACTATGGTAACCATTTCTTGCATAAATCTGCACAACCTAGAAATGTTTTAAATTATAATCAATGGGAACATTGTGCTACACCTCCAAAAGGGAGCTCTAGAACCGTTTATGACAAATATTCATATTTTTCAGGTTTTAACATAACTAATGCTGAAACATTTTATTACAAATTATCAAACAAGACAGGGATGAAAACCATGATAACCAACACAAAATTGATATATTCAGACATATTCTTTGAAAAAATGAATACTTTTGGATTTGATTATTGGGACAAAAATGTTGATTTGAAAAGTGTTTGGGGTACAAAAGAATGGCAAGTACAGGGTTTAGAAGCTTTGTTTAGAGCCTGCATGATCCCAGAACAAATGATATTTTTAAATGACACTGTTCAACAAACCACCTGTCTTGGCTTAGCCAAAATCAAAGATTTAAATAACCTGTCTATTCCAAAGCCAACAATGTTTAGCAATAACTCTGATACAAATGAAGAAATAGACATAAACCATATACTTAACCAAAACAGAACACATCCTGATTGGAAACAATGGTTGATCTGGCCCACAGATACAAATAACTGTCAAGATAGATTCCTGAATAAAACACAGGGGTTCAAAATGACCAGGCCAGACCCTAGATATCCCCAAAGACATCACCCAGGGATAATAACAACCTACAGTGTGGGCAAATTATGCCTTCAATGGCTACAGACTTCCACACTGCCTGAAATTAAGCAACACCTAACTTTACTTACTGATGGTGCTGACTTGCGTGATTTCATACTGGGACCACGCAAACAGCGTCAAAAGCGTTTCATAGCAGCCTCTGTATATGCAGCATACAATGAGGCCTGGAAGGTTACTCAAATTGAAACAGCAGAGAGAATACGGGAAATTGACCGTATTAATTTGGAAAAATCACTTTCTGTAGTGGACAATGGGTTAATGACTCTGTCCTCCAGAATATTTTCATTGGACAGCATTGTGTCTTCAGCAATCGATATATTATCGCAAGACTTACTGTTATTACAACATGGTCAGTCACAATTGCGTTCTATTGTACAGCTTGGCTGGACGTTACAAAATCTGCGTTCAGGCTATGTGCCTTGGCGTTTAATCAACACAACGTCACTATTCCAAATCTTTAACCTTACTGATAGACAAATCGGTATGGCGCAGAAGGGTGCTGATTATACAATCTTGAGCATTGAAAAACTAGAAAGATTACCAATGACAATGTCAGAACGACCTGTCAGTGAATGGATAATCCACGGAATCATAAATATTCCAATCTCAACCTTCAGGTTTCAATACTGCCAAAAATATATACAGGCTGGCATGTACGAGAAATTGGGAAAGGGGTACCTTAAAACAACTTGGAACCTGCCCTATTCACATGCATGTGTCAGTAACAAAGGACAGAAAGTGTTTCTTAGTGGCAACAATTGTGCTATGTCACTAAGCGGCACGCTTCTGTGTAACGGTATTAGTTTGCACGGAGCCTGTGAAGGGAATTCATACAACCTTTCATGTCACCAGCAAGGCGCACCTGCAACTGAAATAGAACCATTCTTTCAAAGACTCTATAATGGGAGTTACATTCTTATTGTAGACCGCAGATGTTGTAGTCTTATGCCCGGGACTCCTTATCTCGTCACTACGACGGCGAAGGTCAAGTGCTGTGGACGTTCTTTGTTCCCCAGCTCCTTTCCAGACAGGGAGGCAAGGGCATGGCCCAGTTTGAAAATTACTTCTATTCGAATAGACACTTTAAGCAGAATGAAAACAGTGCTTCTTCAGACGCCTACAAGGCTCACGTAATCTAAAGAAACGTATGATCTACAAGTCGCAAGGACGACTGCAGAGATACATACATTATTATCAACTAATTCCCCCGTACATTTCGCGGAAATCCTGAGCGAAATCTTAAATATTTCTGATACCACTGGGGTCTCAAAGGTATTTAAGACAGTATTTTCGATGGCATTAACACCATTCAAAGCCATACTGGGTATTTTTCCAGATTTCGTCCATTCGATTTTTGGCGGACTTCCCCTGATCCTGGGACTAATTGCAGGAATCCTATTCCTAGTCCTTATTTTTCGTTATGGCAACCCATGTCACAGATCAAACTCTCACGACAATGGAAGAAACGATCCTAGCCATTGGATACCGGGACCGGATATCAAAAATCCTGGGACTCTCCCGGCTTAGAGACCTAAACATGACTTGGTTTCTATCATTTCGACCAATGTGGCAAAGGTGTGTTTTACCTGTACTAAGGTGTCTGCTATGCGGAGAAGAATGCGTGTTAGACACCTGTCTGACGCTACAATCGGATGCGCCGGTGGATGCAGATACACTGCTGGTTCCTACCAAGGTTCACGCTTTGTGCTGCCCTCAAAGGCTGCCAATTCTGATGACGGCATTCCTGGAATCTTCACCACTGCGATTGAAGGGTAGTGAAGTTCAAGATGAAAGCAGCATCGAACAGGTACGACCTTCTGTCAGCAATGCAAATCAGAATGTCAATGCAGACAATCATGCGCATGAATGCATGGTTACCCCTATTTCCGACTTAGTGGAACTTTCCCATGAAGCTGTTGACAGTTTTTTCGAAAGCCTGAATGATATGATGTTCTCTCCGGAACAGAAATAGAGACTTTTGAGTAAACTCGCACACGGCGTTCCCTGAATTCGGCCTTCAACTTTAAAAATAAAGGCACATGAACAATTGCAATCCAGTTCACGGACAGCAATTTTTTCAGCAAGCCCTTAAAATATTTTCTATATATTTTGTTCCGGGACACTGATCTTCTGCTTAAAGTAAGAAACTATTCCTAGAGAACTAAGATTTCTATTTTTAGATACTTTATAGACTTTAGCTGCCCGCTGGTATGTTCACAAAATATTTTATGTGATGAAATGGTTTCGACTTTTTTTCTGTATAGCCATATTAAGAGCCATTTCATGTGTATTTCTCATATACGAAAAAGCAATAATGCATTACAATGCGTGTTTACTTTTGCATTTAATTCATAGCTTAAGTGCATACAATATATATGACTGCAATTTTTCAGTATATTTGAAAATTTCGAAATGCATTTATGTATTTTGGGATGGTAAGGTATACACTATACTCTATAGTATGTTGTACTATGTTATACTATGCATAGATTAGTAGATATGACCATAGTTAGCGTGGAGTGGGTGTCGTGTATTTCTATAGGTTCTGAATCGATCCCCCTATTCCTGACCCTATTCTGGTTAAACTAACTAGCTAGTTAACTAACAGTCAGCCCATGAGGCAAGAAATCCCCCATGATGCAGATACCGTTATCTGACGCAGTCACACTACGGCACAGGAACGTGTTATCTGATTAGGTCATAACGCTTGAGATCTAATTAGACAAGCGACATTCCTCCAGCCCCTGATAAGGCATACGACGTTCTCATAACAAATCAAACCTATGACAACCTGGATAATCCGTGCGGCCATTGTTTTGATTTCACAGAGAACTTTTGCAAAAGAATGTGCTAACGAGCAAGTCGTATGACATCTTTATTGACGTACCTATGTCCATCCTTACGTCAATCCCGGCACCTTTAAGGTATAAATATTGCCGACCTTGCCCTATGCAAACACACGCGTGGTGACAAGACGGAGCAGCCATACTTGCCGAAGCCGAGAGCAGAAGCAGACCCCGCAGGCAGCAGCCCCGCCTTCCTGACGCGCTGAGAGACGCGCTGCTATCTGAAGCCGAGAGACCCAGCACCGGCGTTTCTGGGCAGCCCTCGCAGGCAGCCTGGAATATCGAGAGCAGAGAAAGAGATACCATTCCTCATTCATCCTAAATTCCAGGTACAGAACTGAATAACCCCTCCTAGAGAATTCTTTAGTTATTCACTTGGCAAAAACAAACTTAACTTAAACTGTAACTTTCTATTCCCGCCCACGTATTAGACTTAGGTCAGGTACACGGGGTAGGCGTATTTAGAAACACCAGTTGAGTACGTTTAGTCAAATGTATATGTGTATGTAAATATATTTTAATCATTTTAAACATCATATGGCTCAGAAACCATATCAATGTTTTTACAGTATTATTTTATACTATTGCTTCTAATGTATGCACTTTACTTAACTATAAGTATTGCAATAATATCGATCCATTTCTCTTGTACGAGAAAAGAGACTGATCAATAAATAACATCTTTTATTGAACACGCCCGTCTCTTCCTTTTCTCTACATTCTGATGAGACTAAGAATGCACGTACTGACTGAGTAAAATAATTGCCTTGTGCTCACACGACTCTTGAGATTGACTCTTGATTAGGGGAGAGCAAAGTTGTCATGTTCTATGGTTGTCAGAAACTAAATCCCTTCTTGTCTAATCAGGGGAGTTAATCCTTCCTTGAACATTCGAGAAAGTTTCTAGCGAACTCTGAGCTTAGCTGGCAAACCCAAAAATTAAGTCTAGTATCGACAGTAGTAGACCTAGTTAACGTCTGGTCTAGGCCTTTACTATTGTAGGTACTATTCCAATGCGCAGAGCCTATTGGGAAAATAGGAGCTACACTACAATACATACCTATAAGTTTTGTGTGCCCTGCAGGCTGTTTGAAGTTGTGGTTGATGCTCTTCTGCTTCTTGTGGGCACTTTTAGTTACCCTATATACAACTATAAGTTCTGTGTGCCCTGCAGGCTGTTTGAAGTTGTGGTTGATGCTCCCCTGCTTCGTGTGGGCACTTTTAGTTACCCTATACATAACTATAAGTTCTGTGTGCCCGGCAGGCTGTTTGAAGTTGTGGTTGGTGCTCCCCTGCTTCGTGTGGGCACTTTTAGTTACCCTATACATACCTATAAGACCAGCATACATCAACCACTGCCTGAGCTTACACCAACCCTACAGACTCCTGTGATCCGACTGCCTCTCCCTTACTCTCAGCCCCCGTATCCGCCAAAGCAACAGTGGAGGATGCTTCTTCTCCTACCTCAATGCAAAGTCCTGGAACAGTCTCCCCCTCCATCTCCTGACTTCACCATCCCTTCAGGAGTTCAGAAGCGGACTCAAGACCTGGCTATTCAGCTGATGCCCTCAAGCAGCTCTGATTTCTGGGCCTGGTGAAGGGTGGTTAGCTGTGCTTTACGAAACCTGAGACAGAAATAGAAGGTGCACTCTAATTCAAATTAAAGAAGAATTTATACAAAAAAGCAACTCCTGATACGGACTTTTTTTAGAGTGCACCTTCTATTTCTGTCTCAATATTCTCGTAAATCACGCATCCTACGGCAGCGGATGTTAGAAGTGTTTGCACCACTGTTAACTAGGAACTAAATGAATCGTTGTGCATGACCTGGTTTGCTGCTTTGGTCCTTCTGTCTAACTGCTTTACGAAACCTGCCTGATTGATTGGCTGACCTTCTACCAAAAATCTTTGCCCTCTTAGAAACTTTTTTTGCAAAACCAAAACTCTTGTATGGAACATACTGGTCACTTGTTATCAACAGTCATCTGGACACTGAGTTACTCTTCATTTCAGATATTTATAACATGTTCTATACGTTTATACACCTATGGTTCATTAGAAGCACATGCATTCTGTAAACACACCCATTAGCTGTACACAGGCTGTACAAAATATGGTAGAAAAGTATTATTTTTTAGTTACCCGCCACTTTGTAAACTATAAAACAAACAAATATACACATTAGATGTTGCCAGTCAGTGATGTAATTGGCGAATTTCTCTGTCTTTTTTAGTTAAAACATTAAAGTTGCCACTGACTGGCAAATCCCCCAAAGGCAGACAACCCCACACTATGCACAGTCTTTGGCTGTGCACAGCATGGGTTTGGCAACAGGTCCTAGTCTGTGGACAGGCCCGGGGATCAACCCCACCTGGAGCCATCACTGTTGCCTACTACCATGGTGGAAGGGGCGGGGCCCAACAGGCGGAGCTTGTAGGTGATTTCGCACCTATGCGTACTCACCAGCACTTAAAAGGGAGAACCGTGGACTCTGCTCTGAAACCAGAAGTGGCACTTTTGCATACTATTAACTGGAAGGGGCGGGGCCAAATGGGCAGAGCATGCAGGTGATGTGGCGCCTTTGCATACTCGGCAGTAATTAAAAAGAAGAACCATGAACTCTGCTTTCACACCAGGAGACAACAAGAATGAACCTACTTGTCTTGGACAGTCCCTACAGAAGAGATTGCTCTCCAATACTTCAATGATACATTCCCCTCCATTGTAAAGAAAGCTCTCTGTCCATCAGCCTAGAAAAGGGTGGGAACTAATGTGGACGGGGCGGGGCCAAACGGGCAGAGCTTGTAGATGATTTGGTGACTTTGTATAAGCAGCAGCAATTAAAAGGGATTTTTAGAATGGGGGCGCGTGGCCCCTCCCCCTGAGCCTCATTAAGCCCCATCGGCCTCATCCCCCGGTTCTTCTTTTTAATAAGCTGGGTGTCCCACCATGCAGCACTAGGTAGCTCCCCGCATGCTGCTGGAGCTGGCATTACTCCTGCCCACAGGGCTACTCCTTCCCTCCGTGCAGGAGCAATATCTTGATCTGTTTCCCTGCCCACATCAGTGCGGGCAGAGAAACAAATCTCAAGTCTACTCCCAGCCGCGGGAGCATATTGAAGCTCCCGCCTGCTGGGAGCTGACTTTGTGTTTGCTCCCGTTAGAAGGGAATATAAAAAAAGCTCCCGCCAGGCAGGAGCAAACACAAGTTTGGTGCCTCTGCGGTTAGGAAAACTGCTGTGTCCTGGGGTCGCCTCTCCGAGACACAGCAAGTCCACCGTACAAACCTTGAAGATCACTGCTTCTCTGAGGCATTGAGAAAAATCTAATTGGCATCCAATCTGTACCTGTGAGGAGAGTCAGTCAGTCGGTGGGAGTGGAACATGGTGATCATGTACATGTATCGATGTGATTGGGCTGTGGCCGACCACACACACAGACTATAATGCCAAGTTCTGACCTACCAAGAGATTCTGTTGTTATGGGGGGCTCATATTTACACATATCAGTATATTGGAGTATAGCGGATCACACACAGACTGTAGGGTGCCGGGGCAGCTGCACCTGCATGGAGAGGTGGTTGAGTCGTGGGGAATGAGTCTTGGCTGTAATGCACCTAACTCTATGAGCGACTCCAACCGACCTCACCTACGTTGTGTTATTATGGATGCTCTGTGGCTGCAAGATTAGTAGGTTTAGTCGCTGTGTAGAAAACGGGTTTCCTTTAATTATTTATTGTGTTTTATGTAGCACGAATATGACCAACACAATATTAGAGTGCTGTAAAGAGAGTGCCGCTGATGGTTCCAGTGCAGTAAGAACAATTTGGGATACGTTGTACATCGAAATCGACAAGCATGATATAACATAGTAGGATACAGTATCAAAGGGGGAGATAAAAGCTCCGAAATAGTTCTTTTATGTAAATGTAAAATGTAAATCCAGTACTTGTATAGCGCACAAATCTCCTCCGTAGGGGTATCTTGGTGCTGGGGGCCGTTGGTAAGATTAAGCGAACTATTGCCCAGAGTAGCATGGTGCTGGGCAGACCCCTTGCCGCTGAAGCCGGGGAATCGAACCGTGATGCCCAGCTTCTGGCGTCAGTCGCCCTGGCCGTTGTGCCGCACCTCTCCCCTGTCTTTCAAGCAGTATGGCTTTGACTTCCTTCTTGAAAAGCTTGAGTGAACTAATTGCTCTCATTGATGATGGTAGGGAGTTCCCAATGTTTGGGGCACATCCAGTGAAAGTGAGACCCTGGGTTTTCCTTTCCTTTGGATCTGGGTGGTTCAAGTACGAGGGATTTATCACTTCTAGAACCCCTTCCGCCTCCTGATGGCTCGATCCTATTTCCTATTTATTTAGGGGCAGAGCTGTGAATGGCTTTGAGTGCGAAGCAAGCCTTCTTCAGCTGGATCCGGGCTTCGACTGGAGCGAGTTGAGAATTTCTATTGTACATCAACGGCACGTGCCAGTGATCAGCCTCTGGACACTGCCAGAGATCCTGTCTAAAGTCTTTTCAATGTTCACCTCCAGGGTTCTTGTACCAGAGACAAACTTAGGGGCATGTGTTCTCCTTCTGAAGCTTAGCCTTGTTGGTGAAGCTCAGACGTGAGGTGGACATCTGCACGGGCGTCTCCCTGGTACTATGGAATAACTGGAGTAGGCAGGGGTCAAATCCTTAGACCAGGTTATCATTAAGGGGGTGATTTAAGGTGTTTAAAGCCTGCTTGTTCTCTAAAGCTTCTGAACAGAAGGGATTCTTGTGGAATTATTGAACGGCAGATCTTCCCCTGAGGACTGGTCTCCCCCGCTGGCTGCTCATGGTAGATGGAGGGCAGACCCCTAGAAGCTCCTGTAGTTTAAGATCCTGCTTTGGCATCAGACCAATTTGAGTTACTCCATGTTCTCTTCTCATGGCTTGAGGTGTGGTTTGCCAGGTTGTGATAAGTTGCACACAGTCTGGAACTGTGCCCAGCTACAATATCATAGGTGGGGCGCTGGTATCTGGTTCCCATAGTTCACCCGTTCCTTCCTTTATTCACCTTTCCATGTCACATGCTGAGGAATACATGACTGGCTCGCCATCCACAACCATAGCTGCATAGCAACTCCACTGGCCATGAGTTCCATTCAGCGACACTGGGGCGCAACCGCCGGACGGACACGCGAGGGACGGCTGTCCAAAAGCTTCAAAGTTACCTCTTAGGAAAAGGGCATTGATATGGTGAATAATCAATTGACTACATGTGACCAGAACTCGACAAATCAATAAATGATACATGCATGTGCCTGGTTACGGTGTGTGTGCCAAGCCACCTCTCTCCCCATCCTAAAGGAAGCCGCCCTAGGGACTGCACCGCCTTCCTAGCATCAATGTCTTTACATTGGATCTTAGATCCAGTTATGACTAGGGGCTAGATGTAGGTAAATCTTTTTTACCGATTCTAAAATACCGAATTTTACAGATTCGGTACTTTAGAATCGGTAAATTAAATGTAGGTAATAATTCGGTATTTTTTACCGATTCGGTAAATTTACTGATTCTGTACATTTACCGAATCTGTATTTTGAGATGCCCTACATCTCAGTATCCAAATACCGTTCGGTATTTGGATACCTACATCTGGCCCTAGGTCATTTTATTTGAACAGCGGGCCCTGCATTTTTGAATCCACATGGATTTTTTCAGTGTGAGAGGATAACATTTGGGCATGAAACTGCTAGGTGCACGCATTAAAGGACCTGTCGTTTCTATGTCATGTTTCCATCTTGTCCAGCCTCCTGTTGAAGTTTGAGAGCATTGGAACTTTATAGAGAGAACTGTGGTGATTCATTTAAAACAACTGGAGGACTTGAATCCTTCTAGTTTGGATATCAGCGCCTTGAGAGCCTCACGGGGGATGAGCTGCGCTTTATAAATCCTGGTTGATTGATTGGTTGATTGATTGGTTGATTGGCAGCGGCATTGTTCCAGAGACCCCCTCAGTACAATCAGAGGGAGGACTCCCTTCCCCGAATCTTGAGGAACCCTCTTATCATCTGCAGGTTTGTGTGAATATTATCATAAATCTGCATATGATGTAGCAGGAGCCGTGGAACCTCCCAGGACGCTGCTGGGATGTGTTTGGGGAGAAGCCCCACAAAAACCTTTCCAACGAATCAAAAGAATTATGCGAGGGAAACTGTGTGCCATCGTTGCATCTCAGAGAGCTTTAGTGGTTGGGGGTGTTTGTGCATTCACGTTGAATGCCGGTAAAATGAGTAAACGCTCTCCAACTTCCCAAACGGACATGTAAGGTAACACCGCGTCAGTGTGCGCTCACTCAGGAATGAATGTCCCTAATGGGACTAAGGGGCTTATTTACAAGCTCCATGCGCTGCTTTACGTGATTTTTTGTGACGTTCTGGTGGCGCACAGGACTCAGCCATATCTACAAGGCCACGTAGAGCCGACCTGTGTGGCTTATCATGGATTTACAGATTAGGAATGACGCGGCACAGCTCAAATCGCTGCATTTCCTCAATTTGCATCGGGGAGGCGTGCCATGAGCTTTGCAGTGGGTGTTCCCCTGCAACACCCATAGGTTTTGACACTCCCCCAATATACAAGATGCCGTAAATCTAGGAGTGCGTCTAAACCCTGCGCTTCCCCAGAGGTAGCGTAATGAAGAGAAAAAATATTATTTCTCCTCGTTTTTTCCTATTTCCATGGAAAGGGGGAAACTCCTCCAATGATTGTTTTAGTGCAGGAAGGTGTCTCTTCCTGCACTAAGACAATCATGCCAACAATGCAGGCATCCGTGCACCATAGTGCAAGGGTGCCTGCGTTGCCGCACAACTGTAAGTTGTGCACTGGCAGAAAGGACAACAATCCAGCGTATCTTGTAAATACAATGCATTCCTGCCATTTTGAATTTGTGTACGGTAGCACAGCAAAGATACCTGCAGGCTGCCCTAAGCCAATCCTTTGTGAATGAGACCCTTAGACTCCTGCAGTTCGGAGCCTGATGGCGATTGTGCAGGACACCTACCCCGGGAATTATGACGCGGTCTTCGTGAGCTAATGGAGAGTCCCGTCTCCCTTGGTGTCGTTTGCAGAGCTGATAGTCTTGCTAAACATGTGCATGATATGGCCTTGGGAGATCCTGGTTTACAATCAAAGGTTTCAGCGTTATGGACTTTAAAAGGAAGGAGAGCTGGATTGGGTACCCAATTATTGCAAGGGAGGCGTTGAATTGTCCTCTTTATGGATCATGGATCAGTGGTAGTTTGACATTTTCACCTGATGTAAGAGGGGACTGGTGGACTCTCAGTGTTGCAGCTTTATAAATGCTTTACATTGCCATTCTTCCAAACTTTCTATATGACGTGTTGTAGGAAAATGTTCAATGCTATTTATTTACTTGTGTAAAGGTTTTATATAGCGCTAGCTAGACCTGAAGGTATCAGAGCGCTTTACATAAGATGAAGATTGTCAAATTTAAATAAATACATATATACAGATCACGAAAAACTTTGTGCAGTAAAGGTAAATACAATATGAGGCCAACTAGCGCATCACAAGATAGTGGGGAGAATGAAATAGAAGAAGATTCAGCAATCAAATGCCCTCCATAAAGGGTCAGGAAGGATTGAGAGTGATCTCTGGGAACATAACTTAGATTGTTTGGGATTTAAGAGATTTGTTTAGCGGTAGGTATTGAAGGTCCCGTTTGAAGCAGGGAAAGGATGGGTTGCAGCAGAGATCTCTAGGGAGTGGGTTCCAGATCCTGGGAGCAGTTCTAGAGAAAGAGCGAGTTTGCGAAGATTTCTTTTTCAGTTTGGGAGCGATGAGAAGAAGTGCGTTGGAGCTTCTCAGAACCCTAGCTCTTCCTGCTTTGGAAAGTTTGAAAGGAAGGTCGATTGGGTTGTGGGCGTGCAGGGCTTCATGTGTAATGCAAGCAGTTTTGTAGATACATCGTCCTTCAATGGGGCCGGTGAGATATACTTAAATCGTTTAACACCTGTTAGTAGCAATGCAGCTGTGTTGAGAACACATGTAAGGAGGAATGGTGGGATTTCTGAGTTCCTGTGAGGATGGCGTTGCCATAATACAATTTTGAGAGGACAAGGGACTGCACTACCAACTTAAAATCATCGGACGGAATAAAAGGTTTGATTTCCTTGAGGTGTTTAATAGTGTACAGCGCTACTTTGGCAAAGTTGTTGATGTGGTCCTTCAAAGACAAGTTTTGTCCAGAGTGAACCCCAAAGACTTTAGCTAGTTGGATAGTGTAAACGAACAGTTTAGGGCATCGAGATTCGTGAGCCAGTCTTTTAGGGGTAGAGGGTTGATATTCGGTGAGAAAAGGAGTAGTTCAGTTTTGTTGGGGTTCAACTTTAAGTGGTTGTTGTTAAGCCAGGTTTGTATCTTGATTAGTGTTTCGTTCAGATGTATGATGTCACTCAGTGATTTAATATTAAGTACAGTTGAGTGTCATCGGCATATAGGTGATATTTGATAATGCTATAATGGGGAGAAGGTTCTCTCCTTGGAAATATAATGTTTGCATCTTGAGTTTGTGTCAGTTGCACCTGTCCCTGGTGGTGCCCCAGAGCTCTACGCTAAGCCCCACGCTACTTTACATCTATATGTGGCCCCTGGCAGATGTCATCGACAAAGACAATGTCACCATGGTGTTTTATGCAGATGACACAGAGTTGATCGTCACTCTTGCTCAGGACGAAGGAGGATCTGCGATCTATTTTAGGTCCTGCCTGATAGAACTGGCTCAGTGGATGAACTCTAGTTGCCTGAAGCTTAATGCCAACTTAACGTAGGTCCTCATAGTCGACAAGCAACCGTCTGTGTGGTCCTCAGCGTAGTGGCTGGAGGTATTAGGTCCCAATCTTAATCCAAAGCCCAAGGTAAAAGACCTAAGCATACGGTTAGATAAAAACCCCTCTTTCGACAGCCAAATAGCCAGCCTGGCCAGAAGAGGTTTCACAATTCTTAAAAAAGGTTAGCCAAGATCTCGGATCTTCTTCCCATGGCAGCTAGAAACTCTGTAGTGCAGGCCCTCGTAATCTCAAGACTAGAGACGGGACGCCTTTTTGCTGGGGCAGCTGTAGCGCTTAAAAAATTTCTTAACATAACATAACAGAGTCCTGTCACAGCCTCTACATCGAAGCCAGCGAGGGCAGGACCCAGAAGCTCCAGAGAGTGCAGAATGCAGCTGCCCAACTTCTGTTGAAGCTCCAGAGACGGGTGCATGTGTCCCCGGCCTTGGATGAACTACACTGGGTCCCACTGGAAAAATGTATTATCTTCAAGGCTATGTGCCTCTATCAAGGAGGGCCGCACTATCTTTTCAAATTGGTTATACCCAAATCACCTGGCCACAGCCTCAGATCCCATGGAATAGCAGTTGCAGTGAGTCCTTGTGCTAATAAAGCCCGGATGGGTGGTTTTTCTTTTGGATTACGAGCCTCCAAGCTTTGGCGCACTCTTTCACCCTACTTGAGACTAGAACCTGCTTCCGCAACCTTCAGAAAAAATGAAACACCTGACTATTTAGACAGAGTTAAAACCCTATAGTCCTCACAGTTATTTGGTATCAGGCTTATGCCTTGGGTGCCTTATTATTAGTTTTAGGGTCTCAGGTCGCTTCTTGCCACATTCTTTTCCTGTCGCTTAAGGGTACCAATCCTATTGTGGATATTCCAGCTGGAGTAATCTGAGCACTTTAACAACTGCTATCCTAGGAGCGCCACGTATCTGGTGCCAGCTGAAAGCGGATAGAATACAGCTCACTGCCATAGATCGAGACAACGCAAAATAAGCGGCTCTCCGTCGCCGTCACTCATTTCATGTTGGTGGTGACAAATGCTTACGGCTCCTAGCACACAAACTACGGGAATCACGGCTGCGCAACGGGGTACAAGAGATTATTGATCAAACAGGCCAGGTACACCCTAATGACACTGAGATTGCCAAGACTTTCCTCGACTTTTACACCCATCTATACGATGCACAGTGTTTAAAGTCGACAGCCATAGATGCCTATTTGAATTGGGTTACGCTCCTCTACTTGTCCCAGGCGCATGCTGACCACATGGAGCGGGAGATCCGCCAAGAGGAAGTAATCTCAGCCATCTCGCGCCTAAAAATAGCTTGATCACCGGGCCCTGATGGGTACACGGCAGCCTTTTATAAACAATTCTGCTCACACTCACCCATCTTCTCACGCGCCTCTTCAATTCCTTTGCTTCTTCAGGTGCGATTCCCCAATCCATGTTACAAGCAGACATAGTAGTTATCCACATGCCCGGTAAGGACAAGAAGCTTTGCGCGGCATAGCGGCCTATCTCTCTTTTAAATATCGACCTGAAGCTGTACACCAGCATCCTTGCGACTCGCCTAGCTCCCCACTTACCTGGGTTGATCGACCCCGACCAAGCCGGGTTTATCCCCCAGAGACAGACCAGCTACAACACAAAGCAGGTGCTTCACCTCATCGAAAAAACCTCCCGAATTCCAAGTGATTAAATACTCCTGACCGTCGATGCTAAAAAAGCATTTGATTGAGTACACAGGACCTACTTGGAGCAAGTGCTGTCCCGTTTCGGCATGGGGGAAAAGATGACGACCCATATCCTTAACTGCTACCGGAGCCCTGCGGCTGTGGTGAGAGTGAACGGACACTCGTCTACCCCCTTTCCCATCCACAGAAGCACTATACAGGGGTGCCCTCTGTCACCCCTGCTCTTTGCCTTATATATGGAACCCCTGGAGCAAAGAGTCCGTGAGCATCCTGGAATTCCGGGAATACGCTTTGGCAGTGACACCAACACCATTCTTTGTAAGCGGCTGAAGTTCTGGTCACTTTGACAGAACTGCCAACAGCTTTGGTAGCCTTCCTGTAGGAGCTGGACTTCTTCGGGGAGACGTCTGGGTATAAATCTAATATTACCAAGTCCACGGCCCTCAACCTTTCCATGCCTCCCCAGATGCTAGCGGACGTACAGGCTAACCATTCACTACAGTGGTCTGTTGATACGGTGCCCTATTTGGGGATCCTGCTGGCCCCACACTTCAGGCGATGAGGGTGGCCAACTATACCATCCTGCAGTCCCGCATCTGCGTGGATCTTCGATGATGGAAACAGTACCCTATCTCTCGGCTTGGCCGTGTTGCTGAAGTCAAGATGACGAGTCTCGCCAAACTTCTCTATCTATTTCAAACGCTCCCCCAGCAACCCCTCACCGGCTGACTTCAGTGGGTGCAGTCAGAACTCTATCAATTTATCTGGAAGGGTCGCAAACCGAGGACGAAGTGGCTGGTCAGCTTCCTCCCCCCGGATGAGGGGGGGTATATGGATCCCGGATCTTGTGTTGTATTATGGGGCTACGCAACTCCGGCACCTGGTGGAGTGGAGCCAAGTCTGAAAAACACTGGCACTGGCACTTTCAGGACCGGGCTATAGCAAGCACCTTCCTGATGAAGATCCCTTTCATTTGAAAGGCCCAACGTCCCCCAAACCTCTACGCTTCTCATATCACCCGCATGACCCTGTCGGTCTGGGACCAGACATACAGGTGACATGGACTGACAACCTTCCCTTCCCCGCTCACTCCTCTCTTCGGAAACTCCGAATTTGGACCAGGGATGGGAGAGACCTCCTTCCCCCATTGGAGAACCACCGGATGCCGTGCACTTGGTTCCCTCTATGACAACAAAGGAGTGGTACCCTTTACACAGCTGTGTGCAGATTACGGCCTCCCAGAATCTGAGCGCTTGCATTATTTGCAGCTCTGACATTGGGCTTTGCATCCAGAGGTTAAATCACGCGCCCACACAGACACCTCACCCAGTTTGAGCATTGGCTGATCACATGTACCTCCGATAAGAAGCTCTTATCAGACCTTTCTAGGATGTTCCTCTCTCGCTACATTCACACCTACCATGCAGTGCGGGCTCGATGGGAGAGGGACCTTGGTCGTGATTTCACTAGCAAAGAATGGGAGGGAATTTTCTATAGGGCGCGACACACTGCGACTCATATAGGCCTCACCGAAACTTTCACACAACTTGGGTACTATTGGTATTATACTCCTGAGCGCATGCATCGCATCGACAGCGCACACAGCCCGGTCTGCTGGAGGGGATGTGGGAAGGTGGAGAATCATGTCCACACTCCTCTGGGAATGTGAACACCTGACACACTATTGGACCCAGGTGCTCGACAATGTCGACAAGCGTTTAGATACGGAGATCCCCCGACTTCCACAGTATGCACTACTGGGAGTTCCCAACCCGCTCACTTATTCATTGAAATCCATGAGGGGGATAAGAATGGCCCTTGCATTGGGCTCTGCCACACAAAACATTCTCTCCCACTGGAAATCTACACGTACTCCAACACTCACAGGGTGGCTCCACCGTTTATGGCACATTTTAGGTATGGAGAAGATCTCGCTTACTGCGGCCGGCAAGGGCTCGAGCTTTAATGACTATGGCAGCCTTTCCTGACTCACCTAGCACAGGACTTTAGGGAGCTCTCATGCAGGAGATACTTGCGCCTTCTGCTCATGGTGCCAGTGGACACTGCAGTTTAATCACCACCTGTCTTTGGCCGGGCGAGGGTAGGGCAATGCGGGTGGCGGGGAGGGAGCGCACATTCTTATTTTTCACCCTTTACTTCTTCTATTTCAGGGTTAGGGTGGGAGGGGGTTAAGTATATTGGTATTACTTCATTGTTTAAATTTTGGGTTACATTCTTTGTCATTCGTTTGCATTGGAGCCCTGCGTGGCCCAACTGATTGTATTGCAGTTTTGCAAATTTGCAGTATTTGACATTTATTTCAGTAAAAAGATTTAAACCTAAAAACTGCTATCCTAACATTGTGAGTAGTTTCCTAATATAAACCTATGCATTAATCTGCTTTAAAAAACATGGTAGGACATTCAGTAAATTACCTCCCTAAAGGTTGCAGAGGTCAAGTATTGCACATGAGTGCATTTTATGGTGTGTGTAAAGTTCCACCATGTTTGCTTGTGCTAGGGTTATTATCACAGTGGTTCAGATGGTGCAGGAAGTTTGGGCAGATACCAAGCATTAAGTATGGAGATAAGTCTAGCACCTCAATGTTGTAGGAGAGGTGCCTTTGTAGGTTGTACTGCTGCTGGTTTGAGACAGCAGTGTTGTTCTGGGGAAGTTATGGTGATTGCAAATAAGCTGTCACCAGACAGGTCGCTCCCCTCACCGCCGCACAGCCCCCCAGTGTGCCCCGTGCCCCGCAGCTGCTGCCGCTCGTTTCTGGAGTGTGCCACTTGTTAGGTTTGTGCCTGCTTCCTCCTCTGCCATAACTGTGTAATCTGTGCTGTTGTCACTGTTTTGTTGTATTTCTTGCTGCCTTGCCCCCTTTGTTTTGTGTCCCTCTTTCGCCTCTGTGACCCCTGCTCACCCCTCTGTGGTTCCCTCTGCTGCATCCCCTGTGGCCCCACCCCCCTGTATTACCATTGGCCACCCCGCTTCCGCTTCCCAGCTGCTCCTCTCTCCCATATTCCCTCATATGGAGGCTGCGCAGCGATAGAGAGAGCAACCATTGACCCTGTCACCAGGCAGGTCGCTCCCCTCACCGCCGCACAGCCCCCCTGTGTGCCCTGTGCCCTGCCGCTGCTGCCACTGCTGCCGCTGCTGCCGCTTGTTTCTGTAGTGTGCCGCTTGTTAGCTTTGTGTATGCTTCCTCCTCTGCCATAACTGTGTAATCTGTGCTGTTGTCACTGTTTTGTTGTAGTTCTTGTTGCCTTGCCCCCTTTATTTTGTGTCCCCCTTTCGCCTCTCTGACCCCCGCTCGCCCACTCACCCCTCCGTGGTTCCCGCTGCTGCGTCCCCTGCGGCCCGCCCCACTGTATTCCCATTGGCCACCCCGCTCCCGCCTCCCAGCTGCTCCTCCCTCCCACATCCCCTCATATGGAGGCCGCGCAGAGGCCGCGCCGCTGGAAAGGCAAGCCCGTATGCGCCCGTCCGCACCTGGACCGCGCCCTGCGCCAGGACACCTGGACCCCGGAGACGCCACAACGCCCTTCTGCACTACAACGCCAGCACCCTCCATGCACTCAACCCCGGCCGAGAACCCACCTGCTACCGGGCAACCACAAAGCGCACCCAAGACCCCTTCACCTGCCGGACCTGCAACTTCACCAGCATCCGGCCAGCCAAACTGCCCACCAAGGAACCCAACTACCTCAGATGCATCCTCCTCAACACCCGCTCCACCCGCAAACACGTGGTCGAGCTCTGGGACCTCCTCGACTCTACCTCCCCTGACGTCACCTTCCTGACAGAGACCTGGCTGAACCCTGCATCCACACCCAACATCGCCATTGCCATTCCGGAAGGATACAAGATCACGCGCAGGGACCACACCAACGGAACAGGAGGAGGAATCGCCATCGTCCACAGGAAAAACCCTCAGAGTATCAACCAACACCGAGGACACCATCAGCACCGCTGAACAGATGCACTTCCAGATCCACACCGATCCCAACACCACCCTCAGAGGAACCCTCATCTACAGACCCCCCAGACCCCGACCATAGTTCAGCGACTCCATCGCCGACTTCGTCAGCATGCACGCCCTCACCTCCATGAACTACATCCTCCTAGGAGACCTGAACTTCCATCTCGAGAACAACAACGCCAACTCCACCGCCCTGCTCGCCAACCTCGCCAACCTCTGACTCAGACAACTCGTGACAACACCCACCCACACCGCCGGCCACACACTCGACCCCATCTTCACCGCAAGTCCCCACGTCTCCTTCAACTGCACCACCAAACCCTACTGGACCGACCACCACTACATGCACTTCACCTTCAGGAACCCCACCACGCACCACCGCACACAACTGCTGTCCCGACGATGCTGGAGCAAAGTCACCGAGGACCAGCTCACCACCACCCTCGCCCAGAACCCACCCGCCGACTCCACTGACCCTGACTCTGCCGCCCACAACCTCAGACAATGGATCGACGACTGTGCCAGCACTCTCGCCCGCTCAAGACACCCTCCAACAACCACACCAGCAAGAAAGTCACTTCGTTCACCGGAGACCTCCAGGCCTCCAAAAGAATATGCCGAAAACTGGAGAAAAACTGGCTCTGAGAACGATCATCGGACTGCTACACAGCCCACAAGAACGCCACCCGCAGCCATCACGAACTCATCAGAGCCGCCAAAAGTGCCTCATTCAAGGACCGCCTTGACAACTACGCACACAATAGTAAGGAGCTCTTCAACATCGTGAAGGAACTCTCCATCCCCAGCTCCAACACCAATGACATCCCGCCTTTGCAAGACCTATGCGACTCACTGGCTACATTCTTACACCGCAAGATTACCGACATCCACGACAGCTTCAAAGCCACGACCGCACCGAAGACCACCACCACCACACGCACCAACCATCTACTCTCCTGGACAAGCGCCAACAACAAGGACACCAGCAAGATCATGAAGACCATCCACTCCTGCTCAACGCTAGACCCATGCCCCGAAAACATCTTCAACAAAGCCAGCGCATCCATCGCACCCCATCTCAGCAAGGCCATCAACATCTCCTTCAAGACAGCAACCTTTCCGTAAGCTGGAAACACGCCGAGATCAGCGCCTTACTCAAGAAACCAAAGGTGGACCCCAAGGACTTCCAAGAACCTCCGGCCCATCTCCCTGCTCCCATTTCCGCCTAAGGTCATTGATAAAATTGTCAACAAACAGCTGACCCGCTACCTCGAAGACAACAAAATCCTGGACCCATCCCAGTCCGATTTCCGCAGCAACCACAGCACCGAGACTGCTCTCACCTCCACCACAGATGACATCAGGACCCTACTAGACAACAGATAAACAGCAGCCCTCATCCTCCTGGACCTGTCAGCCGCCTTTGACACGGTCTGCCACCACACCCTACGCACACGCCTACACGACGCCGGAATCCGAGGGAAGGCCCTGGACTGGGCCACATCCTTCCTCTCCGGCAGAACTCAGAGCGTCCGCCTCCCCCCCTTTCACTCCAATGCCACCGAGATCATCTGCGGCGTACCCCAGGGCTCCTCCCTCAAGCAGGTCAACACCGTCTCCTCCTCCTGCTTCAACATCCTCCGAATGCTATGTAGGATATTCAAGTGGATCCCCATTGAGACAAGAAGAACAGTCACCCAGGCACTCGTCACCAGCAGGATGGACTACGGTAACGCCCTCTACGCAGGAGCTTCGGCCAAGCTCCTGAGATGGCTGCAACATATCCAGAACACCTCGGCATGTCTGATCCTCAACATCACCTGCCGAAGTCACATCACTCTCCACCTGGGAGACCTACACTGGCTCCCCGTCAACAAGAGGATAACTTTCAAGCTCCTCATCCACACACACAAAGTCCTCCATGACAACGGCCCAGGGTACCTCAACAGACGACTCAGCATCTACACCCCCACCCGCAAGCTCCGCTCTGCCGACCTTGCCCTTGCCGCTGTTCCCCGCATCCGAAGAATGACATCCGGAGGCAGATCCTTCTCCCACCTCGTCGCCAAGACCTGGAACACCCTCCCCACCAACCTACAGCAGACCCAAGGCCTACTGGCCTTCAGAAGACTACTCAAGACCCCGGCTCTTCGATCAGTAGCAGCACCCCTCTCCCCCAGCGCCTTGAGACCCTCGAGGGTATGTAGAGCGCTCTACAAGTGTACTGATTGATTGATTGATTGATTAGATGTAGTGTATGCATAGAGTTTGCTCATTAGCTGTCTTAGATGTGGTGTATATATGGCACTCGTATACTAGCTGTCTTAGATGTGGTGTGCGCGTGGAGCTTGCATACCAGCTCCCTTAGATGTGATGAATGTATTGTGCTCATGTACTAGCTGTCTTAGATGTGGTGTGTGCGTGGAGCTTGCATACCAGCTCCCTTAGATGTGATGAATGTATTGTGCTCATGTACTAGCTGTCTTAGATGTGGTGTGTGCGTGGAGCTTGCATACCAGCTCCCTTAGATGTGATGAATGTATTGTGCTCATGTACTAGCTGTCTTAGATGTGGTGTGTGCGTGGAGCTTGCATACCAGCTCCCTTAGATGTGATGAATGTATTGTGCTCATGTACTAGCTGTCTTAGATGTGGTGTGTGCGTGGAGATTGCATACCAGCTCCCTTAGATGTGATGAATGTATTGTGCTCATGTACTAGCTGTCTTAGATGTGGTGTGTGCGTGGAGCTTGCATACCAGCTCCCTTAGATGTGATGAATGTATTGTGCTCATGTACTAGCTGTCTTAGATGTGGTGTGTGCGTGGAGCTTGCATACCAGCTCCCTTAGATGTGATGAATGTATTGTGCTCATGTACTAGCTGTCTTAGATGTGGTGTGTGCGTGGAGCTTGCATACCAGCTCCCTTAGATGTGATGAATGTATTGTGCTCATGTACTAGCTGTCTTAGATGTGGTGTGTGCGTGGAGATTGCATACCAGCTCCCTTAGATGTGATGCATGTATTGTGCTCATGTACTAGCTGTCTTAGATGTGGTGTATGGATGGAGCTGGCATACTAGCGGTCTTAAATATTGTGTATGTATGAAGCTTGTGTAATATCTGCCTTAGAAGGGGTTTGCATCTATGGAGCTTGCGTGATAGCTGTCTTAGATGTAGTGTATGTTTGGAACTTGCATACTATGGCGCTTATTTACAAGCCCCTTGTGTTACCAGCACATCACTATTTATGTGATAAAAAGAGATGCACTGGTGGCCTGGGGAACTTGCAAATAAGCTCCTATATATCTTGGATATGGTGTATACGTGGAGCTAGTGTACTGTCTTAAATGTTGTGTGTGTATGGAGCTTGTGTAATATCTGCCTAAGAAAGGGTATGCATCCATGAAGCTTGCGCACTCGGGGCATATTTGCAAGCTCCTATCACCACCACATCACTTTTCTTTAAGCTGTGGAGGCGATAGGGGTTTGCCTTATTGAGAAGGCGGGGTTGAGGTATTTACTTAGCGTGAAAGGGGTGGGCAATGGAAGTGTTGGTAGGCGTTCCACGGCGACACCCAATGATTTTTACGCCTCCCCATATTAACATGGGTGGCGTAACTATGGAGCAGCGCCATAATTAATAAAACCTTGTCTTACCCTGGTGCCATGCAGAGAAATGTGTAATTTCTCATAATTTTTGCTGTTTCCATGTGTGCTGTGTTGTGCAGCACACATGGAAACAGGAAAATGCCATTGACTGTTTATGTGCAGCAAAGTGTTCCTTCCTGCACTTAAACAATCATTAAAAGAAATGATGTTTTGCAACTTCTATGTGTGCTGCATTGTGCAGCACACATAGAAGTTTCAAAACGCAAATTCAGATTGTTTATGTGCAAGAAAGGACACCTTCCTGTACATAAACAATCATTTCCCTCAATGCCGGGCCACTTGCACTATGTTGAAAGGGTGCCTGCGTTGGCCCTACACAGCTAAATTAGCCCCAGTGTAGGGGGACCCACCGGCAGCTCATGGGGTTTGTAAAGAAGCCCTATCTGTCTGAGATGTGTTGTATGTATGGAGCTTGTGTACTAGTTATCTCCGATGTGGTGTATGTTTAGAGCTTGTGTACTAGTTATCTCCGATGTGGTGTATGTTTAGAGCTTGTGTACTAGTTATCTCCGATGTGGTGTATGTTTAGAGCTTGTGTACTAGCTGTCTTAGATGTGTTGTATCTATGAAGCTTGCGTGCTAGCTGTCTTAGATGTGGTGTATGTATGAAGCTTGTGTACTAGCTGTCTTAGATGTGTTGTATCTATGAAGCTTGCGTGCTAGCTGTCTTAGATGTGGTGTATGTATGAAGCTTGCGTGCTAGCTGTCTTAGATGTGTTGTATCTATGAAGCTTGTGTACTAGCTGTCTTAGATGTGTTGTATCTATGAAGCTTGCGTACTAGCTGTCTTCAATGTGGTGTATGTACGGTGCTTGGTACTAGCTGTCTTAGATGTGGTGTATCTATGAAACTTGCGTGCTAGCTGTCTTATATGTGTTGTATCTATGAAGCTTGTGTACTAGCTGTCTTAGATGTGTTGTATCTATTAAGCTTGCGTGCTAGCTGTCTTAGATGTGGTGTATGTATGAAGCTTGCGTGCTAGCTGTCTTAGATGTGTTGTATCTATGAAGCTTGTGTACTAGCTGTCTTAGATGTGGTGTATCTATGAAACTTGCGTGCTAGCTGTCTTAGATGTGGTGTATGTATGAAGCTTGGTACTAGCTGTCTTAGATGTGTTGTATCTATAAAGCTTGCGTACTAGCTGTCTTCAATGTGGTGTATGTACGGTGCTTGGTACTAGCTGTCTTAGATGTGTTGTATCTATAAAGCTTGCGTGCTAGGTGTCCTAGATGTGTTGTATCTATGGAGCTTGTGTACTAGCTGTCTTAGATGTGTTGTATCTATAAAGCTTGCGTGCTAGGTGTCCTAGATGTGTTGTATCTATGGAGCTTGTGTACTAGCTGTCTTAGATGTGTTGTATCTATGGAGCTTGTGTACTAGCTGTCTTAGATGTGTTGTATCTATGAAGCTTGTGTACTAGCTGTCTTAGATCTGTTGTATCTATGAAGCTTGCGTGCTAGCTGTTTTAGATGTGGTGTATGTATGAAGCCTGCGTGCTAGCTGTCTTAGATGTGGTGTATGTATGAAGCTTGTGTGATAGCTGTCTTAGATGTGGTGTATGAATGAAGCGTGCGTGCTAGCTGTCTTAGATGTGGTGTATGTATGAAGCCTGCGTGCTAGCTATCTTAGATGTGTTGTATCTATGGAGCTTGTGTACTAGCTGTCTTAGATGTGTTGTATCTATGAAGCTTGTGTGATAGCTGTCTTAGATGTGGTGTATGTATGAAGCCTGCATGCTAGCTGTCTTAGATGTGGTGTTTGTATGAAGCTTGCGTGCTAGCTGTCTTAGATGTGTTGTATCTATGGAGCTTGTGTACTAGCTGTCTTAGATCTGTTGTATCTATGAAGCTTGCGTACTAGCTGTCTTCAATGTGGTGTATGTATGAAGCTTGGTAGTAGCTTTCTTAGATCTGTTGTATCTATGAAGCTTGTGAACTAGCTGTCTTAGATGTGGTGTATGTATGAAGCTTGCGTGCTAGCTGTCTTAGATGTGGTGTATGTATGAAGCTTGTGTACTAGCTGTCTTAGATGTGATGTATGTATAGAACCTGCCCTCTAGGGGTTTTGTTTGCAGTGCCTGGCAGTCTTTACCTACCTACTGTACATATAAAATGTGTGGTGTAACATGTGCAACACTACACCCTCAGTCTGAGGTGGCTGCAACATTTGCAGGTCTTGTCCAGTTTCAGTGTGAGATATGGGACTGGATGTTGTCTTGTGGTTTTTGTTGGATGTGAGGCGTGGGGAGCCTCATGTCAGGAAGTGTTGAGAAGTTTCCTTGACCCGTCAGGGAGTGACTGATTTGTTGACTTTCTGTGTCAGCGTGAGTGTTGTTGCATATACCATGGTTAGTTGGTTGGTTGTTTTTGAGATCTGTTGGATCTGAACTGTTTCATCGATTTAAAATCAGCTATGGACATGGTCCCGAGAGGCCTTTTATGGGCAAAACTGGCCAAATGGGGAGCACCCCCAAACCTGCTCAAAGCAATTAATCTATACTCGGATACCTGGGCACAATTCAAAATAGGTAAGGGTGACTGGATGATATGAAAGAGTCCCACATTCATTGGCCTTAAACAGGGATGCGTCCTAGCCCGTTCCTTTTTAATATGTATACAGCAGACCTGGACACCCTGTCATCTGAAGTCTTGAGTTACCCTCCAAAACTCACACTAAGACCTATGCACAGCTTACAATATGCAGATGACATGTTTTATGCAGCCGGACCCCATCGGCTTGCAGCTTAAAATCACCACTCTACATAGTATAACTGAATTCCTAGGCCTGAAGCTAAAATACAGGAAAACCAAAGTCCTCTGCATCTTGCCAAAAAATCGACCGCAAGACTGCAAAATTCAAATGGAATGTCACTGGCAATAAGATCAAACAGGTGAACACCTACAAATATCTAGGGGTGGAACTGGATTCCAGACTAAACTTCAAAAAGGATTTTGCACAACGAAGGGCCTTGGCAAACCAAGGGGTCGATTAGGATCGCGGACGGACTCGAGTCCGTCCGCGACCCCTGAGGAGGAGGGAACGTCCGCATGGGCTACGGCGTTCCCTCCGAGCAGATTATGATGTGACCACCAGGGTGGTGGTCACATCCTCTATCTTTAACATTGCGGCGGGTGCAGCATCGCATTTGCATGCACAAAGCGGCAGGCACCGCACGGTGCATGCTGCTTTGTGCACGCAAATGCAGGGGGGGTACCATAGGTACCCTCCATGTGCACCCCCCACCCCTCCTTCACCCAGGGGGCCCGCAACGGGCCCCCGAAGTGAAACTCCGTATGCTTTTCCACGGCGGAAAAGCCGCCGTGCAAAAGCATGCATTTTACACCATCCTAATATGGCTGGCGGTGTCTGATAGACACCGCCAGCCATGTTAAAGCTTTTCCGCCGCGGTCGTAAGGCGACCGCGGCGGAAAAGCTGCGGACGGAATGCCAGACCCACCAGCCATCCTAATATGGCGGTGGGTCTTTCGAGGATCCACGGCGGTTTTCCCGCATCCTCCTGGCCGGCGGTGGCTTCCGCCGGCCCGGAGGATGCGGGAAAACCGCAATCATAATAGGCCCCATATTGTTTTTTGCATTCAATCTAATAAATAAAACAATGGGCAGTTCGTCTCAGTCATACCTAGTGCTAAATTTTTACAGCCTTTGACTTATGGCTCGGAACCCCTCAAGGGCAAAGACGCA
Organism: Lissotriton helveticus; assembly: GCF_964261635.1. NCBI lineage: Eukaryota > Metazoa > Chordata > Amphibia > Caudata > Salamandridae > Lissotriton > Lissotriton helveticus. The sequence goes on along the minus strand of NW_027611659.1, from coordinate 2,697,201 downwards.
ACATTCCTCAACACTCTACAGTTTGTCTTGTTCAAAAGGATTTACTGCATACCACGACACACCTGCCAAGCAAAAGTAAGCATTGGAATTCAGACTTAAGCATCAGTTCCCGGTGAGAATGGCTTCTCTAATCAAATTGTGCTGGAAATTGAGAGCCGCCGCTCCGGAGTCCTTGGCCGCTTTGTGTTGGTCTGAAATGGAAAGCCAGCATACGATCAAACACAGCTGGCCCACAGTGCTCCACCAAGCTTTGACATCCCTCAATCTACACGAGGCCTGGCAGCTAAACATTAGCCATGCAGCATTTAAAAAACTGGCCAACAAAGCCGGCAAATTAAAATCATGGTCGATGGATAAAGGAGAACAGGCAGGAAAAAAACACAGCTGGTCAGTCTTACAAACTTACAACAGCTGGAGGCCCCAACCATACCTTAAGTGCCACATTTCTCAAACGATCCAGCACCTGTATTTAATAACAAGAATGGGTGCCTTTCCCTCAAAAGACCAGGTGCCGCCCTGGGAACAAAGATGGTCGAACTCTCTCTGTCAACTTTGCGGTCGATTTGACGAAAACTTGTTACATTTTCTGTGCATCTGCCCGGCAATTGACCCTTTAAGACACAATTACTCTGCCCTGAATTCCGGGCACTCAATATACGATCATACCGCTTTGCGGGGCTGACTTTACTAAACAGCAAATCAATTCAGCTTTCTTGTAGTTCTGCCAAGTTCCTGCTACAAGTGATCACTTTACTTCTACCAAATGGGCCGAGGATCTTGAAAGCTGCCAGTTGAACCGAGCGTCAATTTCTTCCTTTTGCTAAATAAAAAACCTGTCGTCAAACTACAAAGTATTTTATTTGCATAATTAATTAAAATGGTTGCAATTCAGACAAAACAAGGTTAAAAACACTGTCCATATTCTAGTTAAAAATAAAGGTGTTTGTGAGAGCAAGGGGGGGTCATAGCTGGTAGGGCAAAGATTCTTGGTGATCATCTTCTGGTAACAGGGAATTAATATCAGACATGAATTTTATAAAGCGGGCGGCCATCTGAGCTGAGTCGCGCCTCATACACTCCTCTAGAGCTTCTTGGCATGTCTGGACGTTCAGGTTCCGCCAAATTGGATGCAGCAAAAAGTTTGTAAAGGGAGTAAAGTTCTGCAGATGCGCAGGATGTGGATTAAGTTTTCTTCCCCGCTCTTACAGAATCGGCACTGTGTGGGCCCATCATCCTTGAACCTACGTATACACCCTCAACGGGAATAGACCAAAACATAATCTCATTAGATGGTGTTTCACACGTGGTTTCATGGATGATGACAAATAGTGTGGTACGGTTTTAGGGCCATAGAGTTTTGACGCCCAACTGCCGTGGGAGAGATTCTTCACGTTTAGAGCATCATGTGTGAGTGGCAAGATCTTTGCTTGTTTGGTCAGGATTTTTGTAATCGGCCCTATGGGCAGCGAGCTTGTCTATATGTTTTACCTCTAGTGCGTCCAGGCAGAATGTTAAAAATTGGTTTGAGGGAGTGTTAGGGTAATTTAACAAAGACCATATGCAGATCTTTAATGTTAAGTCAGAAGACTTTTTGTTTTTTAAACAATAGGCAATAAATCTTGCTTTCATTACCCAATGTTGGGATGACAAAGAGAACTCCATGTGGATTTGGGCATGAGAGGTCGAGTTAGGTAGGTGGAACACTCTCGAAAGCCCATTGACTGTGCTCTGTCAAGCCAGGTGAGCATTTTGTCTTTAAAGGTTATGGCGCCAAAGGCTATTGTCGGCAAAAATGAGGCACCTATCATCCTAATTAGCGGTGAAAAATCTGGAAAGTGAAGGGCTTTCTTGGATCTTACAAAAGCCCCCTCCAAGCTACGGGCCACTCCCTGCATTGCGGTGATATGCTGCGCTGGTCTCCCTTTGTGGTCCATCCAAACTCCCAGATACTTGCATGCGGTCACTATCTCTATTGACTTCCCTTCAATGTACCAAGAGTGCTATCTGGCTCGTGAGTGTGAGACTATCATTGCCTTAGTTTTGGTGATGTTGATCTCCAAAGCGTTTGCTTTGCAATACAGGGCCAGAGAATCGAAGAGTCTTTGAAGGCCCATCTGGGTTTGATCGAGGAGGATCGTGTTGTCAGCAAATTGCATCGATTGAATTTTAGTGGATTCAATTTGTGGTGGGAATGCTCGGAAGAGGGTGAGCCCTTTTGGAATCCGGTTTGTGTGAAAGGTATTAATTTACGATCTTCCACCCAGGTAATCAGTTCTTGCACTTGGACACTTGCATAGTCCTTCCCTTCCACATCAAGAAGGGCAATCATCCGGTAATTGTCGGGGTCAGCCACCCATTCTAGTTGCCTCAAATAAGGTGACCTGCAGTGTGGCCCACTTATGTGTGAATGCTTTGTATATCTGTGTTGGTATGCCTTTTGGGCCTGGTGCTCCTCCTGGGCGCATTTTCTTTATTATTAGTGCAAAATGGTTTGTAGTTATCTTAATAGTAGATTCTATTTTGTAAAGTGATGAAATCTTAATAATGCATCAATTATTTTAACTTGTAAATGTGTTTTTTTACCCAGACATTTTATGTTCATTGCAATGATTTTCATTAATCTGCAAGTAAATATTACTTGTTGGATCTGGGTGAGTGGTAAGCAATAGGCTGCATCCCTCATATGTATAGAAATATTTGTTGATTTGTAAGCTAGGAAGTGTGTAGTGTCTTGCTGCCCTCTATAGTAATTATACTATAATTACTATTGGATCCATCAGAGTTGTGTCAATTCGTTCTTTTAAGATTGCCGGGTACTTTGCTAAGGCAGCATGTCTGACCTTCCCGAATCCCTCAAATGATTTTTATTTTTCATTAAGAATCAAACGTGAAGCAACTTTGAGTAAAATGATCCCAGCTATGAGGGTCCTTCTCCCTCAGTTTCCAAATGATCTGCGGTTAATAATGGGAGATTTTAATGCCAACCTCATAGAATCAGACTTGGATTCTCCTTTAACTTCATTGGTTGAACACATGTGGACCATTCCAGATGTAAGTTGTCAGTATCAACGGAAAGACGGCCATAGTACAAAAGAAGCAGCTTATCTAAATCAATTAGGCTTTCTCATTTTGAACTGAAGCTCTCAATCTGACTTGCCTGCTGCCTACACGCACGTTTCGTGCTTCAGATTGGCCACATTGGACTATATTTGGGTCTCGATCGCTCACTTCCATGCAGTCCAGAAATTTGCAGTAATATTTTCATTGGTAAGCGACCACGCTATCCTCACTTGCAAAGTGTTTCTCTCACACTTCCTTCGCCCAGCAACCTTTCTGATTGGGAAAGAAGATAACTTAGAGCCAGTTAAAAAAGGTATGATGGACTATAGATCACCTGGGAGTGATCAACAAGATGGTGGACCATTTCCTCGACAAATTAATGCAAGAATAGAGCGATCCATTGACCGCAATGTCAAGGGAAATGGCAGTGGAAGATCTAAGAGAAAACTTAGCAACCAGGACAGTGCCTCATCAAAAACTCAATGTCTTTTCGGATATAAACAAACAATAGTGAAAATAAAACGCAAATTAAACAACATACTGCATAGAGGCACCCGTGATAACATTGAATACAAATCCCTCCAAGGGAAGCTATCAACTATAGGAAAGCAAGATTCACCTACTAGAGGCTGAAGGAAGAGCATCATTGGGAATCTGCACAGGAAATCATAAAATCAGAAGACCAAAGGACATTTTGGATTTTGATGAATAAATGTGTGAGACCGGACCAACCATCAACTGCCCCAAACATTGCTCCCACCTAATGGGAGGCCCACATTCAAACAATCTAAGTAGAGCCCCTCATTGACAAATGGATCAGACGCCACAGTTTAAAGCATGCCAACTCTCATATAGGAACTGAGCCCACTGTAAACATAACATGTACACAAGTCTCTCACAAGTCTCTCATGTCATACAAAAAAAGTGCCCAGTTGGGGGGAGGGCAGGGGATGGCGCCCAGTCTAAATGGCATCCCATCAAAGGCGTACAAAGTCTCAGTGCAAAAATGGGCTTCAATTATGGCTTCTCTATTCAGGGAATGCAGAATGGGTGGATCTATTCAGGACTCTTGGTGAGGATCCCTGCTCGTCCCAATCCACAAAAAAGGCACCCGATCCAGTCCCGAAAATGATGCGATTATCGAACTCCTTGATGTTGAGGGGAAGTGTTATGCTAGCACTTTACTCCAAGAACTGACCTCTTGGGTGGAAGAGCATAAATTGATCCCATATACCTTAGTTTTCAAAAGTGCTGTCACTTTGGAGATAATCTGGTTTGCTTCAATCAATCAATCAATCAATCAATCAGGGAATTGTAAGCGCGCTACTCACCCATGAGGGTCTCAAGGTGCTTAACCCACATGATCAAGGATACGCTTGCAATAAAAGGAAAGTCTTTGTAATTGGGGTTTATTGACTTCCAAACAGCATTCAACAGTTTGTCCCGCCTGAGATTATGGGAAAAACTAAGCAACGGGGCATTCCGCAATCCTTATTAAACGCTCTTATCGCCTTGTACACTGACGCCTGGGTGAAAATAAACGTTTCCCCTGGATAATCCATTACCAACAAAATCTTGACCAATACAGGGCTGAATCGAGGGTGCATCTAGCAGACCCGCCAGTGTTGCTGGCAGATACTAGGACCCACTGCCTCGAGAGGGCGTTCTCAAGAGTAAGGAAAGCCTTGAGTGCGCCAGACTTATCACCAGTAATTTGTGTAATAGGTCCCAAATTCTTGTTGACAGTGGCCTACAGCGCAATCATTTTTAAAGACAAAATGTCCGCATGGTTAGATAGAGTGCAATCAGCCTGCTTCCACAGAGTGTTCTGTCTCTCAAACTTGACCTCTCATGCTCAAAGCCGCATTGAATTCAACCTGTCTTCTCAACACTGGATTCTGAAAGCAAGATTTGTAGTTTCTTGCTTAAAAACTACAAATTCCAGATACCTTTCCTTAAAAATCCAAATCTGGTCACTAATAAACAACTCAGGGTCCACCTGGAACAAAATTTTAACACACAGTCTAGATGCACTAGAATTCCATGAAATTTGGTCAAGCTCGCTACCCATCGATGTGGCTGCAAAACTGTTAATCCACCAAGCAAAGATCATTTCAGCTCTGCATGAAGCACTAGCAGTGAAAATCCTCTCCCACGGCAGCTGGGCATCAAAACTTTGACTGCGGAAGGCTACCTCGCTATCTAACATCCCCCCTTAAGCCAACAACGAAATGCCACTTAATGAGATTATGATTTGGATTAATCCCTCTGATGTCATACAAGTATGGTAAGAGTTACACGGAAGGCCGCTTCTGTGGTGAAGGGGAAGAAACCTTAATCCATGTACTATGTATCTGCAACAACCTGTGCCCCCTGCAAATCTTCAGGCTGTGCTCTATCTGGCACGTTCTCAATGTACGGACATGCCAAGAGGCCCTGGATGTGTGCATGAAGGGCGACTCTGCCCAGTTGGCTGCCCGCTTTGTGAAATTTATGACTGCAACGAAATATGTGCTTCCTACAGATCACTCAAAAGTTTAGCCATGTCGCACAAAACTCTTTTTTATAAAAAGGCAAAAATTGTTTTTATTATCTTTTTTGTAAAAATTGCAATGCTTTTAAGTAATTGTGCAATATCTATCAATCTCTCTATCTCTCTATCTATCTATCCATCCATCCATCCATCCATCCATCCATCCATCCATCTATCTATCTATCTATCTATCTATCTATCTATCTATCTATCTATCTATCTATCTATCTATCTATCTATCTATCTATCTATCTATCTATCTATCTATCTATCTATCTATCTATCTATCTATCTATCTATCTATCTATCTCAAAACACAAAGAAAATGTCTGGCACATGAACTTTCAGGGTTTTATTTGAGCAGATCTTTGGGGAAGTCTCTTTTCTCCAGCTCTCCCTTTTAAGTGGGTTCATAAAGCATTCTGAGGCTGGCACTGAGAGATAACATTTAGAAAAGCATAGCTGCACAAATAAATAATGCAGTTTTAAGACTACCTAACAAAGACTGAAAAGAGTATTTCCCTGAACAATTACACTCATAACAAATGTGTTAAATGTAAGTACGTAAATTAAATTATAAACTAAAATCGCCCCATGGTAAATTGTCTCTTGTTTCACAGTTATGTAGACATACATAAACTCTAGTCCTAATATTAGACACGATTTTAAAATCAAATCCATTCCCTGCCAACACTTTAACCAAGCAGTGACGAGCGGCGGAAAGTTAAAAGAAATGAGAGTTCTCACACACAACAACAGAAGATCCAAAGCGTAAAGAAACTGTGCTTTACCAGTGCGCCTCAGCCATGAAGGGACGTGACGTATCAGCATAACCAACCAATTAGAAAGCAGCAAAAAAGACCGACAGTGAAGTAAGTAAACCAATGGTAAGTAGCAGACATGAAAAAGTTGTAATATTGATCACACCAGGACTTGCAGACAGCGCATGCGTGCTGTAGCTCGACCTAAAAATGGAGGTTATAATGGGGCGTCCAAAAGGTATGTACTGGTCCAAGCAATACATTGTTGTTAAATTGTGTTAGCAATACTAGGGTGTTGACATCTGTATGTAAACTCAGTATGAGCATTAAGTCACTGAGCGTCAACTCACTGAGGCTTATACACAGCTTGGAAAAGACTGCACAGTGGTGACGCGTCTACCTGTTGTGTCATGAGCTCGCAGATAATGATAATTTGCCCTGTAGCCACTTTCCTCCATTAGCTCCTTCAGAAGATCACCCTAGAGGACGGATCCCTGCCCGTCAGTCAGTGTATGCGGTGGAGGCAGGGCCAGGTTTGCCGTACAATATTTTAGGGCATTCAAAGGCATACTGCTACCAGGCTGCTCTCTGGGGCATGTATGTATGCTTCTCTGTGTGTGACACAGGTCTTGAATTTGAAGCGTGTTACAGTTGGGGTCCAACACAGGTTTATCGGAGGAGGCAGAATGTGAACTCTAGTGTTGGGTGAAGCTAACCCTCTCCTATTGATTCTGAATGTCTGGAGGTTTTTTTTTGTGCATTCAAGAAAACCGGTGCCCACAAAGAGATATATTTATTAATGTTTCACGCAACAAAGGGCAGCAAGCAACGTCACTTTGCTGCATCAAATGGAGAGTGCAAAAATCCGCAGCTGCCTCTTAGGGATATAGGGCGAGACTAAGTTCTTAATTCTTTTAGGGCCTTTATCATGCTGAGCTCTGTGAGTGATGACCAGTGTCTTACATTTTATTCTGGCCTCTATTGGGAGCCAGTGTAATTTAAGCAAATACTTTCACACTGATTCCCGTACCGGAATGTTGCTCTGCAGTCTCGCGGCTGCATTCTGGGCCACCTGGAGTTTCTTAATGACATATTTGGGTGCTCCCAAGAACAACGAGTTCCCATAATCCAGACACGAAGTAATGATAGAGTGCACCACTGTCTTACTTAATTGTATGGGAATTCTATCCAGGATTTTGCGTAGACTTTTAAGAAGTCCGAAACACATTGCAGCGATCATTTTGGCTTGAGTTGCCATAGAAAGATCTGTTTCAAGCCAGAAGCCTAGATTCTTAACTGTTTCTGCAGGATTAGGTGGTTTGCCTAGACATGCAGGCCAGTCTAGGATTGGTCTGGGTATCGCTTTATTCCCCAGGAGTAATAGCTCAGTTTTCTCACCATTTAACTTTAAACAGCTTGCTGTCATGCATTCTTTCACTTTTACCAGACAAGCGGATAATCTGTCCCCATCTTTACAATTATTTGGATCAAGGGAAATAATCAGCTGTGTATCATCAGCGTATGAAGTCATGGATATCAAATTCCAATCCAATTTTAGCAAGTGGCTCCACATAGACATCAATCTATCTGAACTTACATTGATCTATCTGAACTTACATTGATCTATCTGAATGTACATCGATCTATCTGAACTTACATCGATCTATCTGAATGTACATCGATCTATCTGAACTTTCATCGATCTATCTGAATGTACATCGATCTATCTGAACTTCCATTGATCTATCTGAATGTACATCGATCTATCTGAACTTTCATCGATCTATCTGAATGTACATCGATCTTTCTGAACTTTCATCGATCTATCTGAACGTACATCGATCTATCTGAACGTACATCGATCTATCTGAACATACATCAGTCCAGCACTGTGCATATAAATCAGTTAATCAGTCTCTAATGTTGCCTCAGTCTCAGACTCTCACAAGCTGGTTGCACACTAGGCCTGGGTGGTAAATTCCATCCCGTTCGCGGAATTTGGGTAATTTCGCGTTGTGCGGAGAACGCGAAATTGCCCAAAATTCTGCGTTCTGCAACTTTGCAAAATTTTTTGCTTCTTCGAGTTCTCAAAATGCATGTTCGCGAGATATTTCCCCCCGAGCACGCAAACAGCGATTGCGAACAGTAAAAAAGCATTGCGAACAAGCAATTTCGCGTGTTCGTGAAATTTCTGCGTGTTTCCGGAAATTTTTTAACGCTTCGCCGAGATTTGCGTAACGCGATTACGCAAATTCCACCCACCCCTATTGCATACATGGCCACCACACAGTTTCTACTCTGATGTTGGTATTGTGCACCGCTCTCAAAGATCCTACCTCACAACACACGTATACTGAACTCACACATGTATGAGAGAACCTACTCTCTCCAGGGCATTACAGACACTGTTTACTGTCCTAAACCATCATTTGATCACTTAAATCATTCTGGGTGTTGTAGTCTCGTTCTGCTTTTATTGAACTTATTAGCCAAGCACACTGAAATCAATGTTTTGTAAGTAAAAAGCTCAGGACTGGAGGCTGTCGTAAGGTGGACACACCACAAATTCATGCATGGCCACAGTATGCATATATGAAATATATGAAATCAAATTGATTATGATGCAGTCATTAAAGAAGTTGTTAAGTCACGTTGATATCTTGCAGTCAATGTGGAGTGAGATTGTGTGTTTCCATATTTATTGACTTCCAACAAACTTCTTCACTGGGTTTTCCTCCCACTCTGGCAGTGAAGACAGCTTTGCAGAGACGCTGTCTTCGATTGGCCAGCCCCACATCTTGAAAAATGGGGCCAGATTCTTCTTAACCTGATTGGAGAACTTTTCTGCCCACAGGCTCATCTTGTAGGTGTTTTCATCTTTGATGTCAGTCATTTTCTGGTAGTCAGAGAAGAGCTGGATGAAGGGAGCCCACCCAAAGGCTTCCTGCAGCTGGGAGACAAGAGACAGCACTTTTAAAACACACAAAGACAGAACAATAACTATAGAAGCAGAGAGTGGGACCCATCAGTCTTCAGATCATGACTCAACAGTGTGTGGGGCATTTATAGAGCACAAACCTCGCTACGGAGCAACCGAGTGTTCCAGAGGTTTTTCAATTGGAAAAACATGAAAAGAAAGATTTGAAAATACCAGAGTAGAGAAAGGGGACTTCTTGGTGGGGTATTTGCATAAGTGACCCTACCGCTGGGAAATCTGAAGCTGGGAGACTAAAGATAGTATTTGTTTTTAACACACAAAGGCAAAACAATAACTATAGCAAGGGGCAAGTGAGAATCCGGTAGTCCTCAGATCATGACTCCACAGGGTGGTATGCACTTGGGGTATTTCTAAATCACTGCCCTAAATTCAGAGCACCAGAGTGCTACAGAGGCTTGCAGATTTGATATGTATGTTGTAAAGTGGGGACTGGTAAATCCAGCCCTTGGTACGATGACTCGCTGCGGGCACTGAAGGTTTCCTGTAGGCGTGCGGAGCGGGCTTGGCGCAAATCCTATAATAGCGTGAAGAAAGTTTTGTACATGTCCACGGTGAAATTGTATCACCGGGCAGTGTGCAGAACCCGCGCCGCCTTCTATGCCGCACAATTCAGGACTAGTTCCAACCCATCTAAGGCTATCTTCAAGGTGCTGAAAGATCTCACTGCCAAAAAGGTAACGACGATCCACCAGAGCTCTGTTGAGCACTGTGAAAAACTAGCGGATTTCTTTCTGGAAAAAGTCAATGCCATTTATCGGGCTTTTCCGTTGGCTACTCCTCCGGCTAATCCATCTCTTAAGCCGTTAACATCAGAGAGGTTGCATTCTTTCCCTACTTTAACACCTGAAAGCCTCGACAAACTGGCTCACCAAGTGAAGTCGAGGTCTCCAGCGGATCCGCTTTGCTCAGCTGTGTTCAAAGACTTAGCGGTACATGACATCTCTCCGTTATGTTCTTTGATCAATACGTCGCTTACATCCGGCGTAGTCCCACTGAAGTGGAAGCGAGCTATGGTTCATACTATCCTTAAGAAACCTAATTTGGATGGTAGCAAGCCCGAGAGTTATCGGCCAATCTCACTCCTACCGTGGCCTGCTAGGGTGACTGAGGCGCATGTTAACGCGGTCCTCTCGGAACATCTGCTTCATGCTGATGTCCTCGACGTGACGCAGAATGGATTCAGGGCCGGTCATAGCACGGAGACGGCTCTGCTGTATATGGTGGAGCATCTTCGCTCCGTGCTCGATGCGGGGCAAACGGCGGCGCTGGTGCTATTAGATCTGAGAGCCGCCTTTGATACCGTATCGCACCCGATCCTTCTGCGTCGCTTAGAGGAAGTTGGTGTCACCGGCATCGCTCTCCAATGGTTCCAGTCTTTTTTAGCCAATCGGGCCTTTAGCGTGACCGTCCCGCCGTACCAGTCCAAATACCATCCTTTGGGCCTGGGGGTCCCCCAAGGCTCCTCGCTGAGTCCTACGTTGTTCAATCTATACGTAAGGCCGCTAGCTGAGGTTGTCAGGCAATGGGGTATGACAATGGTGTCGTACGCCGATGACACCCAGCTAGCGGTTACGATCAGCGGGGATGCCGATGTCGATGCCCCCAGGTTCCAACAAGGACTGCGGGCGGTCGCCGGCTGGATGACGTCTAATTGTCTCCAGCTGAACGCTAGTAAGACCGAGGTCATGATTTTTGGCAGACAACCGGAACTTTGGGGAGAGAGAGGGTGGCCAGGAGATCTGGGTCCTACTCCCATCCCAGTTGCCGAGCTTAAAAACCTCGGGGTATGGCTGGACCCTTCCCTTACGTTTGCCTGTCATACCAAACGTACGGCGGCCTGCTGCTTTGGTATCCTGCGCGGGCTCCGTCCAGTGCTCAAGTTCTTTGATGCCTCCACTAGGCAGCTCATGATCCAAGCTACGGTCATCTCTAGGCTGGATTATGCGAGCTCCCTTTTGGTAGGCTTGAACCAGGCAGAGATCGGACGCTTGCAGCGGATCCAGAACACCGCAGCAAGATCGGTGGTAGGATTACCTAGATCGTGCCCCACCTCTAGTACTCTGCGTTCATTGCACTGGCTCCCGGTGGCCCAGCGGATCCAGTTCAACGTTCTCTGTGTCGCCTATAAGATTCTGAAGGGGTCCCCAGCTATGATTCTGGCTACACTTTTGGCCCATTACATTCCATCCCGAGCTTTAAGATCTGCTGATCTAGAACTGGCTGTTGTCCCGCGCTTCAAGCGGAGCAGAGCTGGCGGACGCTCCTTTCAAGTTCGTGCGGCGGTGCTTTGGAACTCCCTTCCCCCGGCGATTTGTGCCCTTGGGGATTTGCTCTCCTTTCGCCGTGCGGTGAAAACTTTTTTATTTCCTTAGTTTAAATTTGTCTGATTTATTGTTTCGTTGTGTTGTGCAGCTGCCTTGTCGGGCGCCAGGACGCTCCTTGGCTGAAGCATCTGTGCGCCTAATAAAAACGCATAACATAACATAACATAACATGTAGGAAGAGAGAAGACCAAAAAAGACAAAGGGCACTTTCAAATAACATAGGGAAGAGAAAGGGGACTTCCAGTGAGGCTATTTGCCAAGGTGGCCCTACTGCTGGGAAGGTTGACCTAGCCTTAAGGTGCTGCTGGATGAGAACAATCTTCAGTTCCTTCTGGAAGTAAAAGAAGGCGTGAGATACATCTGGGAAGAAGGGAGCTCCAGACCTTCCGTATGGAGCAGGAGAAGGTCTCTCATCCTGCCTGTCATTTCCTGCACATTGCAATTATAGTGTCAGAGAGACCCCCTGACATAGACTGAAGGGTATACAGCCATTACAACGAAACTTTTACAACGACATACCATTACAACGCAATTTTTACAACGCAAACTATTACAACGCATTGCTCTGGGGGCGCTCTAGGATAGGGAATAGGTTAATTTACTATCCAATAACCTTCCCTACTATCCACGGGGACTGGAGTTGGAATAGTAAATTAAACTATTCACTATCCAGCGCCTAAAAGCATTATGCGTTGTAAAAGTATGCGTTGTAAAAACTGCGTTGTAAAAGCATGCGTTGTAAAAGCATGCGTTTTAACGTCATATATCCAGACTGAAGACATGGATGAAAGTCTCTAACTCTCAGCTCCTCCAAACATAGATCAAAGATGACACAGGAGGATGCATGATCAGCACTTCCAAAACCTCTCTGGAGATGAACCCGGGTTCACAGCTGACTGCAAATTGCTGTGAAGAAAGAACACACCATAAGAGGCATCAACAGCTTTCACTCCATTAAGTATGTTGATGCTACTCTTCATTTATCACCATGAAACTGGATGGCACAAGGGATGCAAGGGCTTCCAAAGAGTCTCTGAGTCTCAGAGTCTTAATATGGCTGGCGGTTGTGGTGATTGAATTTCTTAACCGACTAGCCAATGTGAAAGGAGTATGTGGTCCCCTTCTATGTGCTCATCAGTGGCGCACTTCACTCTACTGCCACCCACAGAGCCTGCGGCTGCTTCAGGGTGTAGTACTAAGGAGGATGCCCAATGCACGGCCATTGCCCATTCTGCTGATCCTCAGATACTGTGGATTGTGGGCGGCACCAGTGAGCGGCAAAGACTGGGCAGGACCCAAACATACTGGTTGGAAAGAAAGTCGATCTATGGGGGGACCATTGGTGGCCCACTTTAGTAGGCCTTCCTCGATTCTGTTCTATCTCTGATACCATCCGGAGACTCCATTGGCTCTCTATGGCTCAGCGTATCCAGTTTAAGACACTCTGCCTCTCCTTCAAAATTTTAAAACTTGCCACCTCTAAAATGCTCTGCAATCTTCTCACCCCGTATGTTCTGACCCGTGTGCTGCGTTCTGCTAGCCAACATTTGGTCAAGATACCCCGGATCAAGCGCTGCCGAGCGGGAGGGCGTTCCTTCCGCTTTCTAGCGGCTAAACTGTGGAACTCCCTGACGGCACATATACGCGAACGGGAAAACCTTTTGGATTTCAGAAGGGCTGTCAAAACCCACCTTTTTCCCCGAAACTAAGCCTGCTTGTTCCATGCTCTACCTCTTTCTCTGAAGTCAGTCATTTTTCTGTTGCAAAGCGCCGAGTCGCCCCTTTGCTGGGGCAGCTGAACGCTATATAAACTATTGTAACATATTAACATATTAACATATTAAAACAGTACAATTCCTTGAGAGGGCCCAGGCCAGTTATGGGAAGAAGGTTACCCCTGGGCGAATATGTTTCGGTCATACTGGCCTGTGTTGTCAGTGTGGTTCCCTGAGGGCCCCTTTCAACCACATAGGCCTAATCTGCAGCCATCACTTGGGTACAGACCTCAGCATTAGAGTGCAGCCCAGAGCCCTCCAGCTAGCTGACACTGCTCCCCACGAATAACAGCCGCAACAGGGAGTATTGTAAGTGTAGTTCCACGTGTCCGGCTAACCATAAAAATCCCGATTTTCATCTGAAAGCTGGATGAGATCACAGAGCTCTGCGCTATGCAGCCATCTTGCTTGCTTGAGAAGCCACACCCCCTTGAAATTTCATTAGTGAAAACTAGAAACAATGGTTTCCTAGGATTCATTCAAAGACAATTAGAACCAACTAATAACTATACCTAGGACCCAACCCAAGGTATCCCCTTCACACTATTGCAACACGAGTTCCCTGGTTCTGAACAATCACACATGAAGGTCAATAAATAAAGGACTAAACCATGAGCCAAAGAGAAAAATATCTCAAAAACTGAATATTTCAAATTCAATCTTGGCATCACCAACATTGTTTGCAGGACTGATGGTGCAGCACACTGTGGAAGGCGAGAGACAGACATATTTGGAAGACACACAAGATCATACAGGATGGGCCAGAAACCTAAATTGGTACAGAGAACAATGTCTGTGGAGCCACCAGCTATACAATACTCGCTGAGCTGCTGACTGATGCTCAGCCTTTAAAGGTGAAGCAAGAAGTGAAGCTGGAGAGAACAGCATTGACCCCATCCAGACTGGCAATAACTAGAGTTTGACCCATGGTGGGGCGATCAGAATTAGACAGGAGAGCTTGACCCTTCCTATTTAATGCATGAACTTAGTTATTTGTTTCATGAAGGTCTATCTTCTCGTGGATTGCCTGCAGAACTGGGGGTACTACTTGTTGAGTGCCCACCTTACTTCTTGAATGAGTCAATGTCCATGATTGACTATTGTTGGGTACTAAAGGTAGATTTTAGGTTTCTTTAAGTTGCCAGACAAGGTAGGTTCTACAGAATTCGGTTCACTGCTTTCCAAAGCAAGGCTCCCACAGCATACACTGACTGTCTACTGTGACTTTTCAATAAAATCTGAAATAATCTGGTTGTTTGATTTCCAATATATTTCTAGGGACCTTTAGCACCATCAAGGCTCTGATAAAGTTCAATGCACTGAGAACAATGCAGCAGCAGAAGCAGCATGAGAGGAAAGCTGGTGTTTCTGCTTTGGTTTTACTGCTCTGCAACGGCCAATGTGACCTATGATTCCTACATCCAGACGAAGGTACGTCTGCCATGGAAGGGATCTCCAAGTCAGAAGATGTCCATGTTTCATCAAACCAGGCAGAGATATTTCTCCTAGATACATTGCAAATGTGCTTTAGTCATGCTGTGATATTGTCACAGTGTCTACCCACTCATATAAAGGTGAATAATATCAACAAAGGGGGGGGTGATGGATATTGAAAAGTCCACTGGTCCAGCAGTCACCTGTTTATATTGAATAGAAGAGGAGACAGAGAGCAGCCCTGTGGAATCCCACACCTGATGCCTTTCCCGGTCGACAAGGAGGAGATGGCACTTGACCTGAAAGAATGTCACCAGTGGGATCTTGTTCCAGAGCCAGAGACCCCTGCCCAGTTCAAATAGAATTCAGATTTCTGTGTGGTCCACAACACAGGAGAACAACAGATCTTCACTAATGTCAGCAATTCCACTTTCCATCCCTTTTCCTGGTCTCAGCCCAGATTTTCTGTCCTGCTGAGTTGACTTGGACTCTTTGATCTCTTGTTGTTGTCAAGCAACCTCTCCTTCCTGATCATGTATTTAAAGGGGAGGTTAAAGGTGACTTTATAAATCACTGAATCCCTTTGGTTGTTAATGTTTTGTTCAATTATTGTAGCGTGTTAGTGCAGAGGTACCATTGGTACCATATATTGCTGTAGTGAAGCCTACATGGTGCTTCCTATCTCAGGTAGGTTGTCAGAAGCCATCCTTCATTGTGTTGTCCCTGCAGGTCCTGACTAGAACACTAGGGTTTCAGTTTGTTGACTGCTTCACTCACTTGTCTAGTGCTTAAAACTGAAAAAAGGCAGAATATTTGAAGACTCTGTCCAAGTGTAAAATGATAACTCCACATTTACTGAAATCCCTGCTTTATCTCCAGGATCCTCTTCTCAAAGAAGGACATCAAGTTTTCACACCACTGATCTGAGACAACTCTGGTATCTTTGGCCATCTCTGGCTTCATGACTTCTATGAAAAACTAGAATAATTCCCTAATTTTCTTTGACACCTGTTTGATCTGTGGCAATTGTAAAGGGGAGTGTAGTGCTAAGGGCTGTTGGTCCTATGTGTGCCGGGATCGCTGCTGAGCTGATTTTGTTGAGCAGAAGTGACCTGTGAGTGAAGCATTAGGAGAGGATTGTCATGGACACCAAAGATCACCGAGAGGGTTGTTCTGAGATCGCTCCATTGTTGCTGCTTCCCAGCAGACTGCAGAAACCATCGGATTTCACCCATTTCTCCTCAAGGCTCACCTGCAGATATGTCTCCAGAGCGGCCCATAAAGTCCAGTCCTGCAGCTTGGCGCCTTTCTCGAGGTAGTTCTTGATGTGCTGCTCTCTGGTTGAAGGTCTCCATTAGCTCTGCTCCTCTGGATTCCCAGCACCTTCTCGCTCACGTAGACTGACCAAAGGTTGCAGGTGGCCTCCGTGGTGTTCGGACTGATGTTCCAGCCCCAGCACTGCTGATTGTGACCCAACTCATGGATGGGACCCCAGATCCCTCCACTAATTAAATCAAAGTTAGTCAACTCTTTAGCGGAGTCTGTGTGGGCCATGATGGGATAGCCAGCGTGCATCCAGCCTGAAAGGAGAAGAAAAAAGATGACAACTGCTGCATCCCACAGAAGAACCATCAAACACTGCACATGAACAACAGCCTTGTACACTCAGACAACAGTCTGGGTTGCTGTCTCTCTTTCTGAGACTCTTTCGAAAGTCAGAGTCAGGAGGTGTCATAAGTGGGAGATGATATCTGTGGTACCCACACATCACTTCCTCCTGTTCCAACACTCACAAGCATCACTGGTTCGGCATGGCTCATAAAAATGATCTCTTTAAACTAGTTTGATGAAAACACACTAGACAGGGGAGTCTGTGCACATAAAAAACAAATTGACTTCATTGTTCACTTCTGCTTTACTGTTCATTTAAAAGTTACAGGGACTGTAGGCGGCTGTTTAATGACAGAGACCAAAGTATTAATTAATAGTGGAAGTAGCTGCATGTGGATACAGGGGGTGAACCCCTCACCTGGTCGACTGGCAACAAAAAGGCAGGTCGGTGTCTTGGATTCAGAAGGTTATCCTAGCCCCTGATAACACCAAAATCCTCTGAATGAATGACCGGTGCAGGGTACGGTGTAGTACTCTGGCCTGTTAGCACTTCATGATCTGTCTTAATAGGAGACTGCAAAGAGTCTGGGGTAAAGGGCATGTCCAGTGTAAGATGTCCCAACTGCAGTCCCCCCTCTGGTATACTAGCAGTACCGGAAGTGGGTGGCAACACATCTGTACCAGAGGGAAGAGAAACATGAACGATGTGTCAAACTTGTTATGATGAGGCGAGTAACATAAAGCAAGATGCAGATGTTCAAGGCCCACTCAGAGCATTCATGCAGCAGTCTAGGGTTGCGGGGAACATCCTTTTCAACGCAACTTTTACCACGCAGTTCTTTTACAACGCAGGCTTTACCACGAAAACCATTACAACGCATTGTACTGGGGGGCGCTCTAGGATAAGTAATAGTTTAATTTACTATCCAACACCTTCCCTACTATCCACGGGGACTGGAGTTGGAATAGTAAATTAAACTATTCACTATCCAGCACCCCCCAAAGCAATGCGTTGTAATGGCTTGCGTGGTAAAACTTGCGTTGTAACAGCATGCGTGGTAAAAGCATGCGTTTGAACAACATACATCCCTAGGGTTGAATATGCACTTGTAAAGTGAAACCCATGCAATTTCACTCATCCTACCCAAACACATTAGGTGTGGATAAGTAGGAGGAAGTTATCTCCTGCCCCCTAACCCCCAGTCTTGTCTTCAGTCAGGCTACTTGAGGAACGTGCTCTAGTAATATCCTGCGTAGACTAATGAATATCAGTCTTCAGCTGCCTTCCTACTTAAGTGAGCAAACAGAAGGAGATGATGGACAGAGCGCTGAAACTTTGCAGACACTCACCCCCAGTCACTTATCTGGGTTGAATCCATAATCAGTCCATAGCTCACTTCGCCACACAGTTCAGACATGGCCATATTCAAATCAGTCTGACCCTGTGCATCATGGTAACAGTCCAGCCCAAACTGTCAAGCCATGTCTTCCCTGGACCGGAAATAAGTATCCTGGGACCAGTTTCTGGCTAATCAGCCATCAGCAGCCAGGCTAGCTTGAATCCAGAGGTAAAGTGAGCAAGGGACCCATGTCTGGGCATACCCTGCCAGACAATGGCAAAGAAAGCAAACACAAGGAGATGATGGACAGAGCGCTGAAACTTTGCAGACACTCACCCCCAGTCACATATCTGGGTTGAACCCATCATCGTTCTTTAGCTCACTTCGCCACCCCAGTTCAGACACAGCTATATTCAAATCTGTCTTGACCCTGTGCCTCATGGGAACAGTCCAGCCCAAACTGTCAAGCCATGTCTTCCCTGAACCGGAAACACGCATCCTGGAAAAGGTTTCAGGATAGCACCCCTGGGATCTGGGTTGAATCCATCACCATTCTTTAGCTCACTTCGACACCCCAGTTCAGACCCAGTCATATGCAAATCAGTAATCACAAAGATCTGAGAGGCAACCAGACCAGCATACACTGAAATGACGGCAGAATTGCCAGGCATAGACAGAAGAAATGAGAGATTATCTTAGATTATTTGATCCTTTATTTCATATTCATTGGAGTACTTGAATACAGCCAACTCTGTTTGCCCATATCTTGGCATCTTCAGGGCTGCAATGTATACTAATATGGCTTACATTAATCCATTCATTATTGCAAGTCATGACCACAATTTAAAATATTTACATTCAAATACAGCCTACAAAATGAAGGATCTATCACTTATTCCAACCCATTCCATCCACCAAACACAGGGAAGTTAATCCTGCTTACCATCCAAGAAGACAAGCTCCTCAGTTTCTTGGCTGTTCCCAGTGCAATATCTTTTTAATGAAACAGAAGCTACAAACAAAACAGATGGAGTCACATGTTGCTCTGAAGTGCAGGTTCTCTTGGCAAGGGAGCCATAGAGAGGGAGCCTGTATCAGAAGTAGGTCATAGTTGTTATTCCCACTACTTTATGGTGTGAAAGAAGGAAAGAGGACTTTGTCCTATTCTGAACCTGCACCTTCTTAGCCTCTTCCTGAAAAAAGAGTAGTTCAAAATGCTCATGCTCATCCAAGTTTGGTCTTCCCTAGACCTGTAAGACTGGATGGTATTGATTGACTTACAAGATATATATTTCAACATCCTCGTCCTGCCGGCACACAGATGCTACTCATGGGTCACAGTGACCAACAGCACTCTCAGTTTGCTGTGCTATCTTTCAGCCTTACCAGCAACCCTTGTGCATTCACAAAGATGATGCCAGTGGTCCCAGCTCGTCTGTGGACGTTGGTGATTTCAGTCTTCCGCTACCTTGATGACTGGCTGTCGAAGGCGGGCTCTCCCCAGGATCTTGCCAGTCACCTTCAGACTACTGCAGACCTCCTGCACTCGCTGGGGTTCACTATGAACATGCTTAGGTCAGACCTGACTCTCTCTCAGATGCTCACTTTCATCTGCACAGTTCTGGAAACAGTACAGGTTTGGGCCTATCTTCCCGAGCAACGAGTCCAGGATTTTTGGGCTATGATTCAGATGTTTCAGCCTTAATCCTGGATGTCGGTGAAACTGACCTCTAGAGATTGGCGAGGCAGATGGCGGCCGGCTAACACGCTCGGTCAGGAGCTCCGACACACCGCTCATGAAAACCAAAGATTAATCCCTCCATAAGCTGCTTTACGGACTCTTGAAGGGAGGAATCAAGAAAGTAGAAAATCCCCCGACAGAAGGATTTGAAAAAAGGAAAACAACGTTTAAAACGGCGCTTTTAACCTGAAAAGACACGAGAGTTATGGTAAACAATTACCTGCTGAATTCAAGCACGCCGGTGAAGCTGGGACCCCCGCAGCAGTTTCCTTCGAGCGCTGGAGCCTGGGTGAGAGCGCGGAGAGCGACGTGGCGGAGAGTCTCTTTCCAGGTCCGGGGCACAAGCGGCAGGATCAGCGGGGGAGAAAGAGACAAACAGAGCTACATTCAGGTCAGTGAGCCGAGTGTGTCGAGTGTGCAGAGCACCCCGTTTGACCAGATTAAGGGCTGGAATCGAAATCAAAAAGTAAGGGGGCTGAAGGGGGAATCCAAAAAACATGTTATCAACAACAACTTGAAAGCTGTAAAATCAGAACATTTCTGGCTAATGAACGCTAAGAAGAACACTGCACTACCGATTATTGAGGGGAAAGTATTGCCCTCAATCCCACAGGACAACAGGGAATCAGAGGATATTATAAATAGAAACTTACCTAACGGTGGGGCAGATAGACTGGAGAGAACAGCGCCAGACTTAATTGCAGGGTGTTTTAATCAAGAAGACACTGGAAAAAGCAAAGAAGAGGGGCACACCCAAGCACAGCCTAAAACGAGGGTGTACAATACAAGATCCAGGAAAATAGAAAGAGACTTCGAAACAAGTGCAATAACTGAGATAGGAAAAGACAAAGATCTGGAAGCAGGGGGAAAGTCCTATTATTGCCTAAGGAATCACAACTTAGTACCGCAGTTTGAACCACAAAAGAAAGGTATATCACCAAGAACAACTAAACGAAAGCAGAGAGTGTTACCTAAATCAGCAGAACTGTCTGAAAATGTTAAATTAAGATCTGCGAAAACAAAGCTGCTTGCAAACCAAAAAGTTAAAGTCACTCCTTCATTGCGATCCTATTTTAAGGTTCAACAATCAGTGCAAGTAAGAGGCGGCCATTCTTCTATACAGAGTGAGCCTTTTGAACTCTCATTAAACACCGGAGTTCACCTAAATAGATCACCTACACATAGGAAGGACTTAGGTAATGCGAGTAGTGAGGCGACTTCAAAGAGCACTGGAAGGGAAAGGCCAACTATCTCAGTTAACGCAACTCCGATAACTGCACATTCAATGGAGGAAACATTACCACCACCTACACTGTTGCCATCACAAACCGAACCCACAGAGAAACTTATAGAACAAGAGCAAGAAACTTTAGTAATAGCAACAATGCAAGAAACAGCCACAGCAGTCACAGCAGAAAAGGTCATGGAGGTGTTCGCTGAAAAAATAATGGCAGCAATGACAGAAAAATTCTCTGTCTCTGAGGAGAACCAAAACAAAATACGTGAAGTATGCGAAGGTCTGGATCAAAAATTAAATATTTTTGGAGGGAGAGTTACCGCAGTAGAGACAGCAGTGGAAACCCTTAGTAAAAAGGTCAGCACGAATCAAAAAGCTCAGAGACAGCGAGAGAACAACTAAAGATAAGCTGGAATCACTGGAAAACCAAGGGAGAAAAAATAACCTTAGGATTTTGAATATACCGGAAAATGTGGAAGGATCGGAT
Source organism: Lissotriton helveticus (assembly GCF_964261635.1). Lineage (NCBI taxonomy): Eukaryota > Metazoa > Chordata > Amphibia > Caudata > Salamandridae > Lissotriton > Lissotriton helveticus. The sequence goes on along the minus strand of NW_027611659.1, from coordinate 2,675,900 downwards.
ATAAAACAATTCATTGTCTCTCTTCTTGAAGAATTTTTCCCATGGGCCAAAAGCTGCGATTTGATGGAGGACATTCAGAGGGTCCATAGGGATCCTTTCAGGAAAAATAAAGAAAAGAAAAATCCAAGAAAAATGTTGGTCAATTTTATGACCTACACCCTAAAAGAAAAGATACTGAGTGAGGGTTTAAAAAATGGAACTCTAAACAAAGACAATTGGTCCTTCAAAATTCGCTCAGATATATGTAAAGCCACACAAGATAGGCAGTGGGAATTGGGACAATTCATGCAGGAGTTGAAAACTTTGGGGGACACTGTCCAGATGAAATTTCCAGCAGCATTAAGAATTATGTGGCGGAACAAAATGCACAATATTAGAGAACCTCAAGAAGTAGAAGACCTCATAACTCAGATAAAAGATCAGATTCAAAGGGAAAAAACAAACTAATTCAAAGAGATACTCCTCCAGAAAAATGTAAAAGAAGGAAGGAAGAAAATCTTAAAATAAGGTTAACTAAGAAAATGGTGAACCGGAGCTCGAATCGGGTGGAAAATTCCATCCAAAAGAAGAAGGGAGGCTTCCTCGGGTGGGGGAGGAGGGAGAAACGAACCTCACAGAAACACTGTTATGTAAAAAGAAATACACGGGTGGGGAGCAAACTAGGGAAAAAAAATCAGAAAAAATATCCTCATAAATCAAAAACTGGAGTTAAACGGATGTACACACAAGATTGCCTTAACACAATCCCCTCTATAAAACTTTAAAAAAAGAAATGACGAAAGAAAAAATAGTAAAAGTTCTCTCATGGAACGTTAATGGACTAAGAACTCCTAATAGAAGGAGAAAAATTTTGGAATATATAAAGGAGACGGAGAGTGAGATCATTATACTCCAAGAAACTCACCTTGTTAGTGCTGAGTGGGAACAGATAATAAAAAGATTAAACTGGGTGGAGACTTGTATATATACTACACAAGACTGTAACGTGAAGGGGGTAGCAATTATCTTTAAAAAATCCTTAAAGGCAAAAGTCATAAACAAGACAGTAGACAGTAAAGGAAGATGGGCCGTAGCGAAAATAAGAATAGAAGGCAACTTGTTCAACATAGCAGGATACTATGGCCCAAATACAGATGATCCTACACCACTCCAAAATCTATACTCGGAACTTCTTTCAACATCTGATCCCATAATAATAGGAGGAGATTACAACATAATACTGGACCCAAAAAAAGATAGATCACCCCCAAACAAACACCTCAACCTGCCCAAGATGAGGGAATGGCTAAGCATATACAAAAAAGACTTAGACTTGGAAGACATGTGGTTACAAAAAGGAGATAAAGTATATCCTTTTACCTTTCACAATAAAAAACTAGGACACAAATCAAGGATAGACTTTTTTCTCTTAAACAGATCTTTACAAAATATAGTGAATAATATTGAACACCTTCCGGCACATTTATCTGACCACTCAGCAGTTAAACTAACTCTATCTTTACCTAAGGATATAACTCCTTCTAGATGGACAGTAGATCGACCTTTACTAAATAACCAACAATACATCAGCCAGCTAGAAATTGCTTCATCACACGATTTCGAAGACAATGCAACAGGCCCCTCAAAACAAATAACTTGGGACGCTTACAAAGCCGTGATAAGAGGTAAATTACTTAGCTTAGGAGCACATAAAGTAAAAGCTAAAAAACTAGAAATCAAAAAGATGGAATTAAACATCAAAAATGCGGAGCTACAGCTAGAGAACGAAACCTCCCCAGGTAAAAAAGAAGAGCTAGAGAAAAAAGATTGAGAGTTAAAAGAAAAGCTAGCAAACTACTTAGAAAACATCGTGAGAGAAAAATGGGAAAACAGTAAACTAGCAAATTATGAATACGGGGAAGGGTGCGGGAAACTATTGGCATGGAAAACAAAATGTGAACAATCTAGGAATAATATATCATGCACCCAGACATCAGAACAATCACTAGAAACCTTCAAAGGCGATATAATAAGAAAGGAGTTTTCAAAATTTTACTCTGGTATATATAAAGAAGACATAAACCCAACCAAAGAGCAAATCGGTAAATACTTAGAAGCTGTTCATCTCCCAAAACTAACATACGAAGAAAAGACAGAGATAAATCAAAGGATTAAACCGGAGGAAGTTAGAGAAGTGATAAACAATTTAAAAAGAGGAAAAGCCGCTGGGCCAGATGCTCTTCTGAATGAATTCTATATAACATTAAAAGAGCACCAAGTCAATAAACTAACAGACCTAATGAACAACATATATATAGATCACGAAAAAATTCCAGATACCTGGAACGATGCGATAATTAGTGTTATTCTAAAGCCCGGGAAAAATCCAAAAACATGTGAGTCATATAGACCAATATCGCGACTTAACTGCGATTATAAAATCTTCACACAAGTTATAGCAAAACGACTTGCAAAAGTTATGCCTGGTTTGATTAATTTAGATCAGAAGGGATTCATAAAAGGGCGGCAAATTCATGAAATTACTCATGAGTTATTCGCAGCAATTGATATCGCCTCTTCTAAAAAACTCCCCCTTACTATAATTACCTACGACGCCGCCAAAGCGTTTGATAGGGTAAATTGGGATTTTCTAAACGAAGCTATAGGAAATTATGAACTGGGGGAAAGTGTCGCCCATGCGGTAAAAGAAATATATAAGAACCCAAGGGCTAGAATAATAATCAACGGCAACCTGAGTGACAACATCAAAATACAACGCGGCACAAGGCAAGGTTGCCCGTTGTCACCGTTACTTTTTAATCTTTATATTGAACCACTGGCCACGCCTATTAGGAACCATACTCAGATCTCTGCATTTAAATATCAAAACTGGTCAAAGAAAGTAGCATTATATGCTGATGACTTAATGGTATTTACAACAAGCTACTAAAGTGCCTATCAAGCATTGGATGAGATGATGAGTGATTTTGGTAAAGTCTCAGGCTATTTGACGAACAAAGAAAAAACTGAAGCAATGAGCTGGAACTGTAATCCTCTCACAACGTATAGTAGAGACAAACTAAAATATTTAGGAATTAACCTGGTAAAAGAAGTGGAGAAAGTCCAGCAACTAAATTTAACGATAATCGCTAAAGAAATGAGAAGACTACTTAAAACATGGTCAAGCCTACCATTAACTTTTTTGGGGAGATCCAACATAATAAAAATGTCTATTACCCCAAAATTCACATACCTTTTCAATACCATACCATTGGATTTTAAAAAAGAACTCATGAAGAAGATTCAGGGTGAAATCGCAAGTTTTATTTGGGCCTCAAAAAGCACGAGAATAGCCTGGAGTAAACTCAAGAGGAAGAAAGATCAAGGTGGGATAGCTAGTCCTGATTTATTTGAGTATTACAGGTCCTTCCAATTCAAGAATTTTAGACCACTATTGAGGAAGTATCAAGACTACCCAAGTTTCCTGCAAAACATGACTGAAAAAACAGACCACTTCTTGTTTAAATTCGGACATCCAAAATTTTTCAAAAAAATAAAATTGAAGATTCTATATAACGCTGCTAAACTGTGGTTTCAAATAAGAATTTCAGTAAATATACCATATTACAGTGAAAAAGCACCAATATGGGACTCACCAGGGTCACCAGAATGCTTAAAAGATTCTTTAGCAGTGCCACTTAAAACAGCAGGAATAATACTATGGGGACAAATTCTAAAAGGAAATGAGATAATCCCATGGAACTCACTATATGAACTTACAGATGGTAAGATATCAAAATTCAAATATTACCAGCTATCAAATTGGGCCAAGTCACTACAAGAGAAAAATACCGGAAATGAAACACTTGAAAGCGAAATGATAGGAACCACAGTAATAAGAAAATAAATATCAAAGTGGTATTGGACACTTATTGAATCAGGAGAGGAAGATTTCACAATCCCAGAAATAATTTGGAGAAAAGACATACCGGATCAAGAGATAGATTTACAACTAATATGGCAAGAATCTATGGGGAAATGCTGGTCCTGTATAAAATCAGCACCATTAAGGAGGAATCACCTGTTTACAGTTCATCGGGCATACTGGACCCCAAAGAAACTGTCTAAATTTAAAGGATCCAACGTTAAGCTATGCCCCAAATGCGGAGAAGCAAGTGCGGATGACATACATATGTTTCAAAAATGCCCCGCAATAACCAACTATTGGGAAGAGATTGGTAAGACAGTGAATACGATACTAGAAACCAACATAACTGTAAGTACTTCTTTAATATTTTTTGGGATACACAGAAATACAGGTGATGACAGAAATAAGTTAAATAAAAAACAGGAAAGTTTACTTTTTGTATTATTGCTGTTAGCTTGGAGAGAAATTTGCATTAACTGGGTTAAACTGGTCGCTCCAAGTTACACAAACTGGTAAAATTATACCATTAAAATCAACAACCTTGATAGAAACGGGGGATACACGAAGAGAACAAATTTCTGGGAAATCTGGGAGCAGTATTTCCAAAGTAATTAATACCACTTACCGGGTCATGAACAACAAATCCAATGATTAACGCGATAAACCATAATACCAGGTAGAAATGATTTCTGCCGAGTAGTCAAATTGGCTAGCTCCCCCCCGACCAACCAACGGTATTATTGGAAACGATAAAGGGTAAGTGGAGAAAAAACTGATGGATCAAACAACGGAAGGGATACACCGCGAAAGGTAACCTCGGAAAGTGATGGGGCTGTGAAGGCAAAGTCTCTAAAAAAGATCATCAGACTCCAGAAACCTCCTTATCTATACAATCGTAAAATGAGGAAAAAAGAAAAAAAAGAAACTGACCTCTAGAATGTTGATGGTTTCCAGCATCCTGCTGGTGACAAATGTCTGCTGGTGTATGCAGGCTCTGCAGTGGGACCTGAAGCTCAAGTGGGCTCAACATCAGGGGAACCTTTCTGTCGTGGCCTAGGCTCTAAGGGAACTGCAAAATACCTGCAGTGATGGTGAACAAACTGCACTGGGTCAGTGTCCCACCCCTCACCCTTCCCCAAACGCATCTAACAGTAGTAACAGATGCATCATTCCTGGGCTGGGGCAGCCATCTCTGAGAGGCGGAGATCAGGGAGCTACTGCCTCCGATGGAGTCTGAGTTTCAAATCAGACTGTATGACCTTCTGGCAAAACACTTGGCATTAAAAGCCTTTCTTTCTTTGATCAAGGGAAGGCTGGTGCATGTGTTCATGGGAAACCCCACCGCCATGTGGTACTGCAACAAATGGGGTGGGTGAGGTCATGGACCTTGTGTCAAGAAGGGATGTATGACGTTACAACGTATACTTTTACAACGCCTACCTTTACAATGCATTTTTTACACCGCAACATCCATTACAACGCACACCATTACAACGCATGCCATTACAACGAATTCTTTGAAACTACCTTTACAACGCATTCCACTACAACGCATACTACATTTACAACGCATACCATTACAACGCATTACATTACATTGCATATAAGGTAAGTGTTGGATAGTGTAGGGGTAAAAAATACTATTCTAACTCCAGGGGGTGCAACAGTAGGGTAAGCGTTGGATAGTGTAGGGGTTAAAATTACTATTCTAACTCCAGGGGGTGCAACAGTAGGGTAAGTGTTGGATGGTAAGTTATGCGTTGTAATGGTATGCGTTGTAATGACTGCGTTGTAATGGTATGCGTTGTAGTGGTGTGCGTTGTAGTGTCATGCGTTGTAATGACTGCGTTGTAAATGCATGCGTTGTAATGGATTTTTCGTTGTAAAAGTTTCGTTGTAATGGTAGTACGTTGTAAAAGTTGCGTTGTAAAGGTTGTATACCGTCAAGAAGTCCTGAGTCTCTGGAATTGGCTGGAATTTCAGGGCATTGCCCTTGTGGTTCAGCATCTGGTAGGATCTCTGAACGCCAATGTGTGCAGACTCAGCTGAAGATGCCTAATGGATCACGAATGTTGTCTCCATCCAGGGGTGATGCATGGTCTCTTCCAGCAATGGGGAGAGCCTTGGTTCAATCTGTTTGCCACTAGGGGTGTGTGAAGTATTCCTCTCCGCCGGGAGAGTTTGAGGAGTTTTACCCACTTTGCGCTCTGTGTGCAGTTCAGCAAAACTCCATGAAGCCACGCGGAACATATTTTGTTTTCCCGTGCCTGGCTTGCCAACTGTAATTTGTTGAGCGCTCGCGGGACAAAGATCATGCTGGACCTCCTCTCGGCCAGATTTCTCAATGCGGGCGGTCACGGCAGGTTGTGAGCACTCACGTTGAGCAATCTGCCCCTTGCTTTGAGGAAGTTGCCACTTAAGTAGAACGTCTACTTGAGTAGTAGAAAGCAGCAACGCCCTTCGGCAGGACGCAGAGTGCCATTCGCGCTGATTTTACTCTGCTGGGCTAACTCCAAGCACTTAAAATCAGTGTGAGCCGCACGACTTAACATACTCTGCTGCTGGTGGGCATCTGCAGAGCGCAACAGAGTTTAGCCTGTCACTTCACAGAGTTCCGTGGGGTAAAACTCAGCAAACGCCACCCAGGCCTATTTGCCACGACTGAGAATGTGCAATGTCCGCAGTTTTGTGCGCTGGGGTTTCCAAGGCGACTCTCACTCTGAGAAGCTTTTCATCTCGAATGGAGCTCCGGCCCAATGTATGTCTTTCCACCAATACCACTCCTGTCCAGAGTTCTCAAGGAAATTAGGAATGAGCAGGCTAAAGTAATTCTTGTGGCTCCTGGTTGGGCATGAGTCTGTTATCCTGGATGTTAAGAATGACCAGCGGTCCTCCAGTCAGGCTGCCTCTTCCGGAGGATCTTGTGTTGCAGCAAGAGGGCAGGGTCATGCACCAAGTCTGCTTCCTCTCTACCTACATGCGTGGAGATTGAGTGGCAACAGTTGACAGCTTTCATCCTTCCTTCTGAAGTCTGTGATATGTTTTGAGTAGTCGGGCATGTCTCCACCAAGTCTGCATATGCCCGGCATTGATATACGTTTGTGTCATGGTGTGCCGAACCCCTTTCTGCACCTTTATTTATTTATTTATTTATTTTATTTTCGAAATTTTTATAGCGCAACGAATACCCTGGGGTGTCTCGGCGCTGTAGAGCTACTAGAATCAGCCGTCATCTTACTGGTTGAATAACCATGTTTTTAAGAGCCTGCGAAAGCTCATCAGGTTCGGGGCGGTCTTAATGGCCAGTGGCAAGAGATTCCAAAGTTTTGGAGTGGCCACCAGGAAACGCCTGTCTCCCCAGGTGGCAGTTCTTGTACGTAGTACAGGGAGGAGGCTGATGTTGGCCGATCTTAATTGCCTCTTGGGAGTATAAAGCTGAAAAGCTTCGGTAAGGAACCTGGGTCCTATGCCGTGTACTGCCTTATAGGCAATGCAGAGGGCCTTAAATTTTATGCGGCTCTCAACTCTCAGCCAGTGGAGGTGGCGAATAGCAGGGGAGGTGGGCTTGCGGCGGGGGATATTTAGGAGAATCCTTGCAGCCGCATTCTGGATAGACTGCAATTTTGTTAGGACACGCTTCTGAGTTTGTAAAAAGAGAGCGTTCCCGTAGTCTATTTTTGAGAAAACTAAGGTAGAGACCAGAGTTTTCCCGGCTGAGGTAGGGAGGTAAGGCAGTATTTTCCTGATTTTTTTCAAAGTGAAAAAATGCTGAGGAGACAACCTTATTAACGTGGAGGTCAAAGGATAGCTTGCTGTCAAAGATCACTCCCAAGTTTCTGGCCTTTTCCACTGGGACAGGTGGGGGGGCCCAGCTTTTATGGCCACCAGATGGAGGACCATTCCGGGGAAAGCCTGCCAAAGGTCATGATCTCGGTCTTGTCCGAGTTAAGCCTCAGACAATTCGAGGCCATCCAGGTACTGACCTCGAGCATGGCTCTTTGGAAGTTGGCTGCCAAGGTAGGGCCATCTCTGTGGATAGCCATAACCAGCTGGGTATCATCTGCGTAGGATGTAAGTCGTATCCCATGGGCCTTTATTACCCTCGCCAAGTCCGCTGCATAGATATTAAATAGCATGGGACTTAGCGAGGAGCCCTGTGGGACTCCACAAGGGAGTGCAGATATAGGAGAATAGAAATCTCCCAGCCTCACTGTCTGGGTGCGGTTTTTCAGGAAAGATGAAATAAGGTCCCTGGCCAAACCGTTTATCCCCAAGGCTGTGACACGGTCGACCAGAATGGTATGGTCGACCGTGTCAAAGGCTGCCGACAGATCTAAAAGGATCAAGACAGCCGCCCCTCCCTGGTCCATGATTGCCCTGAGTTTGTCAGAGGCCTTTATCAAGGCGGTCTCAGTCCCATGCCCTTTCTTGAACCCAAACTGCGTTTCGTCGAGAAGTTGGTGAGCCTCGACGAACTCTGAGAGTTGTCTATTCATCAGGAATTCGCATACTTTGGCAGGAAAGGGCAGACAGGCAATGGGTCTATAACTGGCCACAGCTGTAGGGTCCAGGGAAGGTTTTTTTAGAAGGGGTTTTATGACAGCTTTCTTCCACAGGCTGGGATATTGACCTGTCTGGAATGCAGTATTGCAAATTTCCATAAGTGGGCGTGAGATCACTTCTGTGAGTTTTGCCATCACGGAAGGAGGACAAGGGTCCAAAGGGGAACCCGACTTGATGGTGGAAATGAGTCTGATAATGTTGTCCTGTGAGGTGGGTGTAAAACAGGGAAAACAATCATGATTGTAATCAAGAATTACTTCTTCCCCAGTACAGACTCTGTGTTTAGTTCTGATATCCCCTTCAAAAGATGCATATATATCGGCCACCTTTGTGGTAAAGAAAGTAGACAGTTGATTATAAAAGATCTGTGAGGGTTCGACCCCAGGTTCAGTAGAGGGGGTGGACAGAGTCGTAACAACAGAGAACAGCTCTCTAGCCGAATTTGCAGAGTTCTCTATTTGTGTCGAGAAAAAAACAGTTTTTCGGGCAATAATCGCCTTTTTGTATATTCTGAGGGCATCTTTGTAGGTTTTTCCGGCTATGGGGCAATAGACTTTCCTCCAGCGCCTTTCTAGATTCCTGCAATGTTGGCGGTGAAGTCTGAGATCTTCAGTGTACCAAGCGGCCGACGGAGATGCTCTATTAGGTCTCGTGAGTTTCTCCGGGGCCACTAGATTGGCGGCACTTCGAATCCAGTCCTGGAAATCTGCGGCTGATAATGCAGGTGTATCTCCTCCCCGAGGGCAGGAGAGGGCCAGGGAATTTAGCATCTGCGGAATGTCCGCATTTTTCCAGGCACGCATCCCAACCCTGGTTCGTGGCCTGGATAATGAAGGATTTACGGTCCGGATATCTAACTGAAATATAATGGCCCTATGGTCTGACCAAGTGATAGGGATGGTGTTCAATACAGAGATGTCAGGATCATTAGTGAACAGACCGTCTAAGGTATGTGCTGCCTGATGTGTGATACCTTTGACCAATTGGTGCAGTCCCAAATTGGAGAGATCAGCAATAAGTTGGATTGTATCGTGGTTGTCCTGCTCTTCCAAATGGAAGTTGAAATCTCCCAGTATCATATATTTCTCAGAACTTATGATGTAATCATTTAAGTCGGAAAAAGTAGAAAGAAAGGGGTTTCGAGGGCCAGGAGGCCGATATAATAATATACCTTTGAGAGCTTGTTTGGAGTTAATGCTAATAGCAAAGGTAGCTGCTTCACAGTTAGCGGAGTTAATGGGATCCAAGGTGGTACGGTATTTATCCTTGTAAATAATAGCGAGTCCGCCACCTCTTCCTATGGGTCTGTCATGTCTGACTACACTATATCCATCAGGGGTTGCGGCGCAAAAATCCGGCCCTGATCCGGCATCTGCCCAAGTTTCAGTTGCAAATAGTAGGTCCAAGTCATGGGCGAGTATAAACTCGCTGATCAGGAAGCTATGGGATGGAAGAGAGCGTGTATTAATAAGCGCTGCTCGACAACTATCTGAGGCAGCGTTAATTGGGACATAAGACAAGTTGGAAATAGGGTCTTGATAAACTGAGTAAGAATGTGGGAGTTGGTACGAACACCCTGAGCACGGGGGGGGACAGACGCCCACCGCAACGGTAGGACAGACAGTAATACAATTGTGATGTAGCTTACCTATGTTCAGCTCTTTTAATTGCTGAGGAGAGTAGCGCAGTCGGGGACCAGAGGTTGTGGCCCTGGGCCGTGTCCGGCCGCGGACGGGCGCAGACGGGCTTGGCTTTGGCGCGGCTTCGGCGCGCGCCCGCTGCGCCAGCCCGCTGCGCCGTCTGGTCATAGTACTGATTTATTGGCCGTGAGGAGGGTGGGAGGCCAGCGCGACTAGAGCGCAGCCCCAGCCCACACCCAAGATGGCGCCCGCCGCCGCCTACAATCAACCAAAGCGGCTAGGCGAGGCGAAAGAAAGCTGAATTTATCCAATGTCCTTTTGTTTGTCCTATCTTTGGCTCGGCATTGCTCTACTTTTGGCACTGTCAAAGGTATCTTTTGGCACTCTCTGCATTCCTGCGGTTGCCAGAACAACCTTCTCTATTCAAATCTCCTGTTGTAGCCAGGTTCCTTAAAGGTCTGTTGCACATGTTTTCCCCCACGTCATTTATCATGCCTCCATGGGACCACAAACTTGTTCTCACTTTCTTGATGTGTGCGCCTCCTAATCTTTGCACAATTGCCCCCTTCTGAATCTCACCATTGAGACTGCCCTTTTAGCGCCCATTACATCCGCCATCCTCCCTACAGCTCCTTTTACCTGAACAAGCTGATCCTCTGGACATGGGCCTCCTTCCTTCGGAAGTTTGTCATTCCCTTCCATGTAGGCCAGTGCATTTCCCTGCTTACCTTCTTTGCTTTATTTCTCCAAAGAGTCCAAAGAGTAGGAGAGACTCCACTGTCTCGACCAAAACGTGTGTTGTTATTCTACCTTGATCGCACCTTTTACTATGGTACTGTTGGACTTGGCCCTTTTTGCAGGGTCATCCCTGAACTTTTTGCCTTCCTTCTATATTTTGTCTGACCTGTTTTTGTTGGTTTTATGACTCTGGGCACTTTACCACTGCTGACCAGTGCTAAAGTGCATATGCTCTCCCTATTGTAAATTGATGTATGAATTAGTGGTTCCATGATTGGCTAATTTGGTTTACTGGTCAGACCCTAGTACAGTGCACTGAGAGTTCCCAGGACTTGTTAATCCACATGCTGCTGGTGGGCTTGCAGCACTGGTTGTGCCACCCACAGAAGCAGCCTTGTAAAATGTGTCTAAGGTCTGCCAATGCTGGGCCTGCGTGCAGTCTGGTACTGTCATGCTGACTGGGCAAGTTCACCCACTTGCCAGTCCCTAAACCTTCCCTTTTCTTCATGTCAGACACCCCTATGGTAGGCCCACGGGCAGGGCGCATTGTAAGCATGAGGTAGGACAAGCCCTGATGTGTGTGGCATGTCCTAATAGTGAATTACAGCCATTTTCGTTTTTTACTATTGCAAGGCTACCCGTTCTCCATAGGCCAGAATGGGCTGTTAGAATTATTACATTTTATAATCCTAACTGACTCAGGTAACATGGTAGAAATTCGAGTTTAGTATGCCTGGACTCAGAATGATAAAATACATCTTTTTGTGAAGTTGGTTTTAACATTCTGTGTTTGCAAATACCACTTTTAGAAAGTAGGTATTTGCTTGCCTAACCTTTCAAGCCTGCCTCTGCTCGGTTGTGTATTCCTTGTCTGGAGTTTGAGTGACAGGGCTGGGGGATTCCGGGAGACAGAATGAGTCCACCCAGTGGTGAATAGAGAGATCTGCATCTAGATAGGAGGGAGGAGTTGCACCTGTTACCTGAGTAGGACTGTGCCTGCCCCCCACAGTGCTGGCACCACCCCCTGTGGTGCGTCTGATGTCTCTGCCCTGCACAGTGAAAGAAGAGAAGGAATCATTTAAACAAAGTGCTCCAGGGCTGTGCTTTCCCTCCACAATGCCGGCTCCACCTCCTGTGGGGCATCTGATGTTTCTGCTCTGCACTGTGAAAGGAAAGAAGGAGTCATATAAAGAGTGTGCTCCAGAACTGGTTTGGACTGGGCAAAGGACCCTCTGCCCTCAAAGGACAAAGGAATTTGGGGTATACATATTGGGACCCTGATCCCAAGAAATAAGATCACTTTTTGACTACAAGAAGAAACCTTTACTGAGGAGAGGAACTTGAAAAAACTGAGAAGAGACTATTCCCAAGCTGAAGTGCTGCTTGGGGGATTGGCCTACAGTGGTTGCCTTACTGCCAAAGGAAGGAGAAAGGAACTTTGTGTACTTTGCTTTCAACTTGTGAAGGATCTCCAAGGGCTTGGAAAAGAGATTGCCTCCTGCTGAAGGCTCAGGGACAACAGACTTCAACCCCAGCTCCCCAGAGTTCTTGTGGAAGTGCCTGCTGCCGTTTTGGGCCTTCTTAGGAACTGCGTGTCGCAAGGAGCAGGAAGCGTGATTCAACGAAATGAAGCGTGTCGCTGCTGCTGTCGTCGCACTTCTGAACAAGGGTGCCGCTCTGGAGTTGTCGCACTGCACCTCATCGAGAGAAGGGTGCTGCAACGAAGAGGAAGTGTGTCGCCGTCGCACTTCTGAACAAGGGTGTCGTCGCTGTAGTTGTCGCACTGCACCGCATTGAGAGAAGAGTCTTGTAACGAGGGAGAAGCTTGTCGCCATCGCTGTTGCTGCTGTCGCACTTCTGAACAAGGGTGTCACCGCTGGAACAGTCGCATTGCACCGCATCGAGGAAAGCGCATTGCATCCCCGAGAAGCGCGCTGCAGTCGGAGCTGCTGCTGTCACTTTTCTGAACAAGGATGTCGCCGCTGTAGTTGTCAGATTGTGTGGAAGCTTCACGCATCGTGGGAGAAGAGTGTCGCAGCTGAAGCTGTTGCCGTCACACTTCTGAACATGGGTGTTGCCGCTGCAGTCCACACATCGAACTGAGAACTTCTTGCATCCCCGGAGAAGCGTGTCACATCTGCAAGATCTTCACGTCTATATTTCTTTGCACCTGAACTTTGCCACATTCCCATCGCTGCGACATTGCTTGTCATGGAAGCGCAACGCATCGTAAGGTACATTGAAGCAAAGTGTTGCATCTTTAGAACTGAACTGAACTATGCTAACTCTACCATCTTAAAGTAACAGTATTGTGTATTTTGTCGTTTATGGTCTTGTGGTAAATCTATATAAGGTATACTTATTTTTGTCACAGGGTTACTATATGTGGTCACAAATGCTTTACAAACTGCCTCTGAGATAAGCCTGTCTGCTCGTGCCAAGCTACCAAGTGGGTGAGCAGGGGTTATTTAGGAGTGTAATCTCCTTATCCCAGTGTTCTTCAATCTGTGGGTCGCGCCCCCCTGGGGGGGCGTGACACCTTCCCAGGGGGGGCACGCACTCCTCTTCAATCTGACCTTTGCGCCCTGCAGTCATCCGTCTGTCTGTGCAAGTCTTCTTGAAGGACTCCGGACTCCGGTATGTGGAAGGGGGAGGGAGGGGAGATCGATAGGGCAGGAGGTGCCCTTTCTTTTGTTATGTTAGTTCTCCCAGGAGGGGGGTAATCACAGAGCTGACCGCTTCAGCTGCAGTGGGACACACTTTTGTTTTTAGCAGAGGAGACCCCTCACCTCCCACTGCACCTGAAGCATGTCAGCTCTGTGAATTAACCCACTCCTGGGAGAGTTAGCTCTTCCCAAAACGGAGACAAAGGGGCCGATTCACAGAACTAACTTAAGACAAAATCCTAAACTTACTACTTTTGGTATTCACTTAAGACAGACTTAAGACAAACTTAAGTTAGGATTTTGTCTTAAGTCTGTCTTAAAACAAACTTAAGACAAAATCCTAACTTCTGTGAATACCAAAAGTAGTAAGTTTAGGATTTTGTCTTAAGTTAGTTCTGTGAATCGGGCCCGTAGTTTCCAGGGACATAATGCCCCGTTTGCTTCCTCTTGTATTTGTTTGCTCCTGTTTGTCACTTTTGCCTCATGTAATTTCTGCCTTTGCTTTTGTAATTTGTTCACTTGTAATGTTCTCATGTATCAGTTCTGTTCCTTTTGTGAAGCGCCCTGACACCTTCGGGTAAAGTCCGCGCTATATAAAAACGCATAAATAAATAAATAAAGGGGTTGGGTGGGGGTGACTGAAAGAGGCAGCTCTTTTCTACAGAGTCTTGCCCTCATGAACATTTTGATGTTGAATCAAACTTGAATCATTTTAAAACACAATGTTGTAAATATCGTTTTTCAATCATTCATTTTTAATGTGTAAAAGTCTATTACATACATTTTGCAGACAAAATGTGTTCATGCGTCATGCGACTTCCATATAAAAAGTTTATTTTAGATCAATATATAACCTCACAGATGAGAAATAGAAGGTGGTGACAGATTATTGACAGTAATATTAGTGAACTGCTGTTGTGTTACATACTGAAAACACAGATCACTGTCCCTGAATATCCGATGTACACACATTTAGTATTTGACCAAAGAAGGCATGAAAGAGCTGAGACTAGATCATAAAATCAAAGCTGGTCCGAACAGGGGCCCCAAAAATACATTTGGCCCACAAGCCCCAAAATCCTTAAAACGTCCTGAAAGTTTATTTTAAAATTACACAGGCAGGCTCGCAAAATGCCAGCCAGCCATGTGTTTAAACAGCTTTCAAATTGCTAAATATGATTATAAATAAGAATTATGTATTCATTTGTAATGTTAACAAGCTCCCGCCCCCCGCCCCCTTCTTTTTGTTAATTAATTTGTAATGTGCCTTTTCTATCTTTGTTCCTTTTATTATCAGTCATGGATCATTCATGCAGCTCTAGAAAACAATTACAAGTTCTTTCTATTTATATTTGCTGTTCAAAGTAGGCACAGACAAGTGCTGAAAATACAGCTTTAGGTGACTGCTTATTTTTATACCATCTGTGACATCAAAATAATGAGCTGGCAACCCTAATCATATGACTGGAAGTTTGTTGCAGGACTAGCACATTATTTATTTCCTCAACCCTGATTCCTGGTTACTGCCACAATATCAATAGTTTAACACATTTGAAACCCTATGCTGCTGTCAATAATATGCTGAGTTACTTCTAGTGTCTGGAAATGCACCCTGCATTCACCTAGCACTCACACTGACCCCGATGCATTCACACCATTCACCCACTCACCCTGCACTCACACTGATCACCATGTTCTCACACCATTCACCCACTTACCCTCCACTCACAGTGATCACTCTGCACTCACAATGCACTTGCGCTTTTCACCCTGTACCTCAGCCTGAAGTCACACGAGCACACTACTCAACCTGCACTCATGACACTTCACTCATCTGTCCCCCCTCACTGTTCAATCTGCAATCTCACTCCAATAAGCCCACCACTAACTATACATTCATTCGTCCCACTCTGCACTAACATGCGTCCCCAATTTCATATGGTCGCCTCACTCACCTCTGTACACAAGTATGGGCATGTTGTGCCCCATTAAGGTTTTCGTCCTAAATTACAAATCGAGACACTTCTGAATATTAACTGTAAACGATTTTAGAATTTCGACTACAGTGCCTGTGCACTGTTAGTAGCCTGGCTAAATAGAGTATGGCAGAGCTGAAAATAAATCATTTGAACTCAAAACTGTACTAAACAGGGGCCCCCAAAATAGTTTTGGTCCAGGGCACCCAAAATCCCTAATATGTCCCTACCATCACAAAGTGTGTCAGACAACATTACTCTGAAGTACACTAGGCAACATCATTAATTAATTATTAGTCTATTTTTTTTAAACATAAGCCTGAAGTGTCCCAAACCCCCACTACTTCAGGCAAGCAACTTATCGTACCACTAAGGAATTCTGAGTGAGGTGTTTGTTCAGCGCCTTCTCTGTAGACTTTCAACTGTCTTCGGATCCATAACTGGTTGGTGGGCATTTTGTCCCATTATAATTCTGAATAAAACGTTTGTTAATGATTTCTAGAGAACATTTGTTTCTCGTGTTCCAGCTCTGAGCTTGGGAGTTCTCGAAACATCTGACAACACTGTCTCCCTTACAGTCCCTGTCTTGGATGAAAATGTCTGCAGAATATTCAGCTTTGGGAGAAACTGCTATCAAAACTCTCTTGCCTTTCAGCTCGCCGCATTTATGTGTGATTGGGTTCTGAGCACTTGTGGTATTAAAGACGAAGTACTGTTCAAGACTGGATGTGGGGCACAACCTGAGGATGGCTGTAGCAAAAATCCATCCACAGATTGACCGACTCTGAAAAACAGGCACTCCCGTCACATTAATGTTGGTGGTGTTATTATCAATCCATGTCATATGTAAAAAAAGCATCCTAGTAAAAACAATTTGCACACATTTTATCTTGGAGAGTGGTGTTTTGAGCTGTGTAATAAGCCTCTGCCATTTCACCACACCCACCTACTCACAAACCTGCAGTTTACTAAGCGCTCTTATTGTATGAATGTTATTCACTGAATATGCCCGGAATGTGCGCGTGGCGGTCGAGTCCAGAAATTTCTGTCAGGTGGTGGGGGGACCCAACATCTAAAAAAAATCAGCTGGGGGGGCTCAACCAACAAAAATTTGAAGACCTCTGCCTTATCCTGACGAGAGGCAAGGGCCCCTATTTGTCACAAGTACCTACCTGTGCCAACTAGAGACCCTCAAATCTAACGTAGGTTATGTTATATTATGACATGTAGATTTGTAGAGCCCACAATTACAGAGAACGGTAACTACTTAAAAGGTAGGTCTTCTGGTTCTTGCAGAATCCAAGAAGTAAGAAGGAGGCTCTTATGTGTCTTGCCAGGTCATTCCATGCACTAGGAGAGATGAAGGAAAAGACTCACCTTCAGGATCTGGTTTTCTGTATTCGAGGCACATGTGCAAGTAGGAGTTCAGACAAGCGGAGGTGTCTGGAAGGTTTCCTAAAGCAGATGTGATTGTAGAGGTATGCTGGGCCAGAGTTATGCTCTGCCTTGAAAGTGTGGATGAGGAGTTTGAATTGTACTCGTTTGAGTATGGAGAGCCAGTGGAGCTGCTGCAGCTGTTGTAGTGATGCAAAAGCATCATGGAAGGTTGGGTTAATCTGGCTGAAGATTTCTGAATAGTCTGCAAACAGTTTTTTGTGATCTCTACAAAGAAGTGTGTTCGAATACCCAGTTCCCATGGCTTGAGTGATGGTTTTCCGGACGCTGATTGGGAGCTATTTGAAAATCTTCCTCTGCGTCCTCAGGGCATGGAAGCATGAAGCAGTGACAGCTTTGACTAGGGTGGTCAAGTCAAGTTTGCGGACGATGATGTGCCTGAGGTTCTTGGCATGCATTGTGAGGAAGGGATAGGTCTTAGCTGTGTTGGCCACAAAGTAGAGTCCTATGTAAAGTGGTCTTCCCAAAGATTACAATTGCACTCGTGTCATTTTTCAGGTTCAGACAATTAACCCATTGGACAATTTCATTCATGCAGGCATTGAACTTGATCCGGGTACTGGGCATCCTATCTGTGAGGGAGTAGGAGAGGATGTTGATGTTGTGAGAGTGGATGATGCTGGCTAGTGGGATCATGTCTGCGTTAAAGATGGTTGGGGTTAGGGGAAGTTCCTTGCAGAACCCAGAAGATGAGGTCACACACGTCCAAGGTGTATGGTTCCAGGCTGACTGACTGGGTCCTTCCAGTCAGGAAGGAGCATATTCATTGAGTATGTGCTCTTGAATTCCGATGGTGTGTAGTAAGTTGGACTGGTTGGGATGAGCTGGGAGACTGTGGCAAACGCTGCAGTGGAGTCCAGGAGGATGAGGGTCGCCATTCCTCCTCCAACCAGAATTATGTGGATGTCATCTGTGGTGGCGACGAGGGCCTTTTACATGGTGTGGATGGGTCTGAAACAAGATTGAGTGGTGATGAGGAATTGGTGGCCATTGTGGTATTCGGTAAAGCATCTCTTGATGATTATCCCTACGATGGTTTATCAGATCGCACACAGATTATCTTAGCTCAACTGGGCTTCTACGGCCATGTGAATCCAAGACTCTGCCTCAGCTGAGTCAGAGCAGCATCCTCATAGCAGTTTGATGGACTTCTCAATGGGTTTAACTAACCCAGCAGGACAGAATATGTTCTTCACAGACCTCACAGTTAACACTCAGGGGCAGCTCTTTCCATGACAAGCGGTGTCTTACCTTCAGCTGTGCTCCGATGGCTGATGGTGGGAATACCATGGATGCTTGCTGCTTTGGGTGGAGGTAAAGGCCGGTGCTTCTCCAAGCTGCGGCTGCTGCAAGAGGTCACACATGGTTAGAAGGAACATCATGAAGAACCGCCTAATAATACCCACATTCAGTTGAGTGCAAAGAGTATGAATTGCAAATGTTCATCATTTGTGAGTCACAGATTTGACGTACACCTCATGCATCATGAGACAAGCTCATTGATGCAAGCAGGGACTATATATGTATAGTATCACAGAAATGTCTACTAATTCACATGACTAAGGTCTCACCAAGAATACAAGAAGTTGCTACGGTGAGATCATAGGAGTGAGCAGAGATGGCCTTTATAAGAAACAGCTTTGAAGCCACAGAACAAGCTAGGTTTTGAAAATTGATGTTGCGGGCGCCCGGGCACACCTTGCTTCAAAGATGGGCACATCTAGTTAGCAGAATTACCATGTGCAGGAACACATGACAGTTACAAGAGACCTTAGACAAACATCACATATTTTAATTGTAGGTTTATTATAATCCATGAAGATGGTCTGTTATTGATGCCCAATTTCAGCATGGAATGCAAACTCTATGTGTTCCACACACAAGCCAGATGTATTACACGCATGGTCAATTATATGGTAATTGTATGTGGAATACATATGATACGGGGGGCAGGAGTTGGAGTAACACTATCTAGGCAATAGAAGCCCAGGTTAACACCAGAACCTGGGCTTCTATGGGAATTCACAAGGGCATATAATCAAGGCCATTATCGCCGCTTTAGCAGCACTTTCCTGCCGATAAAAGCAGCGATAATGTATCGCCCTTTCTGGATAATATGGCCCTCTCTTTTCTAGAGGTAGCCAATGCAGCTTACTAATAGATGCCGAAACTGGTTCTACAAAGTTAGAAATTAATACAAAGCAATACAACATGAATAAATGTAAATAACCAAGCTCCTCTATAACTCCTATGCAATATTCTAAGATAATGAGAAGGCATATTAATATCTAATAAACCAACATACATACAAACAACTTCCGTGAGGAAGGCGATGTCTGGAGATAATAATAATAATAATAAAGGGTTTTGTAGAGCGCTCAGTAACGCCATCACGGCGTGTCCCCGCGCTAATGGAGAAGTGGCAAACAAAAAAAACTCACTAGGAAACCCCCTCACCAGAGCCTCACAGTGTGTACAAGTGGGTCTTCAGCAGAGACCGAAATATTGCCTCTCTGCTCTCCAGCCTTAGAGCCAGCGGGAGTTTGTTCCAGTTTTGGGCGGCCAGTAATGTAAACGACCGCCCTCCCATTCTGGATCTCTTTATCCGCGGAACCGTCAGCAGCCCCGTACCTCCCGAGCGCAAGGCCCTGGGCGGCTCGTATCTGCAGACTAGGTCCCGAGGATAGGCGGGAGCCCTCAACCAGACAATCCGGTGGCACATAAGCAGGCATTTAAACTGGACACGTTTCTTTATGGGGAGCCAGTGGAGAGCATCAAGCGCCTTCTGTGAATTGGCTCTCCTCGGCCTCCTCAGCACCAGGCGAGCAGCCGCGTTCTGGATGACCTGCAGGCGGCCCATACTCCTCTCGGTGGTACCAAGGAACAAAACGTTCCCATAGTCCAACCGAGAGGTGACCAAAAGCCTGCGTCATCGTCCTTCTGGCAGTCAGGGGTAGCAGATCCAGAGTCTTATTTAGAACCTTCAGGACCCCAAAGCACTTCCCCACAAGGCGTCTGATATGACCCTCATAGGACAGTGTGGGATTAACCCACACTCCTAGGTTTTTTGCTTCCTCACCTGGTACAGGAGTGGTGCCCAGACAGGATGGCCACCAATCGGCTGACCAGCTACTGCTCTTCCCACCCACCACCAAAACCTCGGTTTTGGAGCCATTGAGCTTTAAACAATGGGCATCCATCCAGTCGGCCAAGGCCTGCATGCAGGCCTTGAAATTGGAGGATGCTCCTGTGGGGTTTTAAGACAGCGAGATAAGCAGTTGAGTGTCGTCGGCGTAAGACACCAACTCCACCCCAAATGCTTGGACAACCTTGGCCAGGGAGGCCATGTAAAGATTGAAAAGTGTAGGGCTCAATGCTGAGCCCTGTGGCACTCCCTGGTCTAGAGGCACCTCGGAGGAACGGCAGGACCCCTGTTGAACTTGAAAGCAGCGCCCCGTCAGGAACGACTGCAGCCAGTTCAGGGCGGCTCCTACGACCCCAGCTTCGTTTAGACACTGTAGCAAGATGGAATGGGCTACAGTGTC
This sequence comes from Lissotriton helveticus, assembly GCF_964261635.1. NCBI lineage: Eukaryota > Metazoa > Chordata > Amphibia > Caudata > Salamandridae > Lissotriton > Lissotriton helveticus. The sequence continues at coordinate 2,655,410 of NW_027611659.1, read as the reverse complement.
AAACGCTGGGCTGAGGTCGAGCATTATCAAGGCCATAGTGTGCCCCGCATCCGCTCCAGCTCTAAGGGTCTCAGTTGCATGCAGAAGGGCCATCTCCGTCGAGAAGCCCGCTCGAAAGCCTGATTGGGAGGGGTGAAGAATATTGACTCTCTCAAGGTGTTCAACTAATTGAGAGTTCACCACCTTTTCTGCGACTTTGGCCAGATAGGGAAGCAGTGAGATGGGCCTAAGGTTCTCCAACACGTCAAGACCGACGTTGGGCTTTTTCCTAATAGGCAACACAACCGCCTTCTTCCAGTCCTCCAGGATCTGTTGAGTGGAGAAAGACGTCTGCAGTACATGCCTGATGTAAGGTTCCAGCACTGACAGACCACCCGACACCACTCTAGGAGGCGCAGGATCAGTGGGAGATCCGGACCTGACGCTGCGGCAGATCCTGTTTAAGCTCTCAGTAGGAGGAACCGTAAACAGTTGTAGTGTATTGCACGGATCCATAGGTGTCCTTGCAGCCCTGAATTCAGTGCCACTCACGGGTTGTTTAGAAAAAGAGGCGTAAATGTTCTTAACCTTCCCCGAAAAGAAGTCAGCTACCCTGTTGCATTCTGCAACCGAGTCTACTTTTGGGGCATTAGAACTGGATACCAGGGATATTTCCTTAAAAATTTTGAAGAGCTCTCTCGACGAGCTCTCAGCTTCCGCTATGCGTGCCTGATAGTGTTTGGCTTTCGCCCTGCGCAATGCACATTGATATCTTTTATGCGCTAAGTTATAGCTACTCTTGCCCTGTGCGCATGGATTCCTCCTCCAGCTCCGTTCAAGTTTTTTACATTCTGATTTAATTTGCTGTAGCTCCTGGGTAAACCAAGGGGCAGTGCGCTGTCTACCCCCTTTCAACTTATAGCTGCTCCGGGGAGCAAGCGAGTCCAAGGCAGTTAGAATTAGTACATTAAATTCGGTATTTGCAGTGTCACTATCCCTGGCCATAGGTGGACCCACCCTCTGTATGAGCAGATTAAAAGCCTCTTGGGAGAACTGCTTCCATTTTCGCTGGGGAAAATTATTATTATCATTCTGAGCTGTCTTCTGGGGTGGATAGCATAATTAAAGTGGCACTAAGAAGTGGTCCGTCCAGGGGAGAGGTTGAGGTTTCATCACTTTTACCCCATCCCAGCTGGCAAACACTGGATCCAAACAATGGCCTAGCTCATGGGTAGCGGCATCACTTTGCAAATCAAGTTGCAGCTCTATCAAGACTTGTCGCAGGTCAACCGCATCTTTCTGAAGGGGATCTTCAAGATGTACATTAAGATCTCCCAACACCATCAGTTTACTGTGTCTGATGGCAAGATGGGCGACGCCTTCCATCAGGCTAAGTCTGAAATTCCCCATGGCTCCCGGGGGCCTGTAAAATAAAATGCCGGAAATAGATTCCCGAGGGCCAATCTTAATATTAAACTCACCCACCTCACAGTTGTCAACCTTAATCGGGCGCAGGGAACATTCAGCGGGGTTTTTAACAATAATGGCGATGCCCCCGCCCCTCCCTCCCCCTCTATCAATTCTAGTGAGGGTATACCCCGGCGGGACAGTGCTAAGGATATCAGGGTCGGAGTGCGCACCCAACCAAGTTTCCGTTGGGGAACAGTATGTTCAACTCCTCATCTGATAAATGGTCCCATAGTTGGACACAATGCTTGCTTAGCGATCTACAATTTAGCAAGCCACCTTTGAGTATCACCTCGTCCGTAACAGCGGGCACAACATTCCTACCTTTAAATGAGCAATGAGGGCACAACTGCAACTCAAGCGCCTCCATGGAGTGTCTACATAGGAAGGAAGGGGAAGGGCGTAGTCTCAGCAGCGTAGTCCTGCTGTAGTGATAGAATTGGTGGGAAGGAGAAGCAGGGGTCGTGGCCCCTGGTCCCGGCCGGCCGCGGACGGGCGCAGACGGGCTTGGCTTAGGCGCGGCTTCGGCGCGCATCCGGCGCGCCCGCTGCGCCAGCCCGCTGCGCCGTCTGGCCGTAATGCACATTATATAGGGTAAAAGGAGGGTGGGAGGACGGCGCGACTAGAGCGCTCCCCCAGCCTCACCCAAGATGGCGCCCACCGGCGCCGAGTAGCGCTTCAGAAAGGCGGCTGGGCAGGGCAGGAATGAAAGAGTAAAGGTGGGTAGGGTGTCAGTGTTCCTCAAAAATACAATTCCCACTAAATCTCACAGATTAAAAGCCCCCCAAATATAAAACAGGTTCGAATTAAAAAGCGCTCCAAATGCTTTTGAAGTTTCCAAACGAGGTATATTGTACACACTAGCTCGCAGCCCTAGTCACCCTTGCTAGGGAGAGCTAAGTAAGGATGTGGTGTCGAGCAGGTTCCAGAGTTCCACGGCGTGTCTGTGGACGGAGCGGGTGTTGAGCAGGAGGCACTTCAGGTGGTTGCTGCTGGTGCTCGGCTTGGCGGGTGCGGTAGAGGTCCGGATGCATGAGAACTTGCAGGAATGGCAGGTGAAGGGTCTGTGGGTGCTCCTTGGGGTGGCTCGGTAGCAACCGGGGATCCGGCCGGTGTTGAGTGCGTTGAGGGTGGCGGCGTCGTAAGTTCGGTGGGTGGGCTGGCATCTGTGGGGGCCAGGGGTCCTGGCACTAGGCACGGTCCAGGCGCGGATGGGCACAGACGGGCTAGCCTTTGGCGCGCCTTCGGAGCACAATCGGCACGCCCGCTGCGCGTGACCGCTGCGCGTACTCACGGACTCTGCCATAAATGGAGAGTTGGGGGGCGGGAGGAGGGAGGAGCAGCTGGGAGGTGGCAGCGGGGTGGCGAATGGTAGAGGGTAGAGGGAAGCAGAAGGAGAGGGGGCGGGGCCGCGGTGGGAAGCAGCGGCAGGGAGTGGGGTGGACCAGCGGGGCGAGGGGCCAGAAGAATCCGCTAGCAGAGGACAGAATCAGGGGCAGAGGACAAGAGCGAAAACACAATCAGGGGCACAGCAGCAGGGCAAAAGTACAGCGGGAGCAAAAGGCGGCAAATGCGAGCAGGCGGCAACAGCAGGGGACCGGGTGACCAACAGGAGGAGCCACGCGGCGGGTTGAGCGACCAGCACCTGACGAGGTCAGGCTGGGTCACACTTATGACCGCACATATTACATCTCTCATGACATTGTCAGTGACATCACTGATGACATCTCAAATACTTGTGTGAGTTTCCATTGTGAATCAGAGTGATCAGGTAAAAAATGAGCAAATGTGATGAAAGGTGTAAATATATTTATTTTCCACAATTATCTGTATGTATAGGATTGTGGAAAAGTGACCAATTAGTGTAGTTTCATTGGTTTGTAAGAAATAAGACATTTTAGTAAAAGTATCACAAATTGAAATAAAGAAAATTTCAAATGTAATCTTTGTGGCACAATCTGCTAACTCTAAAGGCGTATTTTACGCAGAGATGAAATGCTTACATATATTTAGGAAACCAGTCATACACAGCAGTGACTTATACATCTTTCTTACTAAAGGCAGACGTTACAGCTGCAGAAACGGGGTAGGTCTATTAGTAAGGAAAAAAGACATAGCTCACACCTGCCTGCAGGTTTTGCTTATTTGTGATGTAATTAATATTTTTTTGTAAGTATGGCTCACATAGATAATAAGATTCATGTGTGAACAAATAACAATCTGACATATTTCCTTTGTATTAAAGTTCACCATGCTTAGTGCATGTGCAACTCTGCCTACATATTACATACAAAAGCAAAATTGCATAATTGAATCAGGAGTTTATCAAATTGTCAATCACCTCAGTTTAAGTATAAGGTCTTATATTCACTCACCCAACAAGCAATGGGCAAGGAGGAATTTCTTTGGAGATTGGCAAAACTCTGCCCTCAACCCGGTTGGATGTGAAAAAGATGCCAGACACATTGATCACTTGGTTTCCAGGATAATCAAAGCAGACATTTTCTGTGCCGTGCTTGGAGGCCCAATCCAAGGCCTGACCTGCGATGAGGAGACCGCCTCCGTTCTTCACAAATGCAATAAGCTCTTTCTGCTGATTGGCATTATAAGCGTCCATGCAATACACGCCAAAGGATTCCAGAAACCCACCAGTGGACTGCACCTTGAAGCCATGATCAGAGAAGGTCTTCACCATTGAGTCAAAGGTAGACTGGACACCAACCAGAGCATCTGCTGAGGGTTTCAGCCAATGGACAGCATTGAGAAGGAGCTTTAAGAACTTTGGGCTATTGAGGTAGGACTCTTGAGAGATTGCCACGATCCGACCCTTCCCGTAGTGACTAGCCGCGATAAGAGCTTTGCCAGAGTTGCTCACGAGTAGAGGGAAGGCTTTATCCCCAACCAGGAGTAATTCGCAGGGAATGGAACTTCCTTTAAAGTACAAAGTGTCAATGCCTTGAGTCAATTCTGCATAAGATCCTTTGAAACTCATTTCAATGTAGTACCAATTCCTGAAAAAATATAAATAAAAATCAGAATTACCATTAGCCATCCTTGCAACACCAGCAATGTACTATGAATACATCCATACTAATATAATAAAGAGAGAGACCAAACCTTAGAGGCGGGTGAGCTCCGGAACCACAGCGCCAACCGGAGCGCCGCATGCAGCATTGGAAAGGTGAGGCAAAGCTGATGGACATAGGCTATACACCAGCGCAACATATACTTTGGAGGGGACAAAGCACGTTGTGTGACAATGTAGTCCGTTGGAAGTATTGTGGTGAGCCTGTGCATACGTTTGGAAAATGTGAATAGCGTTCTATCACGGCGGCTGAGTACGCCTTCGGGTGACATTGACGCAGCATGTGGCATCTCAGTGCATCACGCCGAGTTGTGGATGCAGAGCCCGGGCATGATGTGCACGGCAGGAAGGCAAGAGGCACATATCGCTGGGGCAGACTGTGAGGCAAGAACTTCAGAGCAGGTACACACGCGTCGGCGCATGCACATATCGCTGGGGTGTATTCTAATTGCAGACATGTCTGTCATACCCGGACAACGTCGGGTCGGGCCGCTAGTTACATGTAAAAGTAACGTGTTTTAATGGAACACTCCCCTTTCCAAAAGAAAATGTGCTTCTTCTGAGGGAATATTATTAACGTCTGTGTTTAGGAGAAGCCTCTGGGGAAAATTTCTCTCAGCTCTGAGAGATTTGAGGGAATGTTGCCCTCACACTGGTAATTTCCCATCTTTCTCTAACTCATAAACTCCTCAGTGCCATTATTATGTTTAGTGCTTTACCCCCAAACAGGTCTCCTTCTCTGTAGCCCAGATGCTTGTAGTTGGTCAATCTTGCACTAATTGTCAACCAGCTGCTGCTGGGAGGGTAGAGGAAGGGATTCCAGTCTAGGAAGCTCCCATGAGTGATAAACATCCTGTACTGTCATCAATGAATATTGGTTCAGCCGGCAGACACTTGCAATACTCTGCCCACTTGAGCAGATGATCTGAGTGTATCCCTGAGCTCAGGAGTCCTCAGAGTCTCCAGGTCAGTTGTTTGCCAGCAAAGAGACATGCAGCCCTGCAGTGGGCACCAATACGAGGCAACCAGAGGTGGTAGATGTGCCCTTTGGCACCCTTGGCACTGCTCCTACGATATCTGCCATAGACTTAAGACAAACTTAAGACAGACTTAACACAGACTTAAGACAGATTTAAGACAAAATCCTAACTTTACTACTATTAAATGCCTTCTGTTAATACCAAAAGTAGTAAGTTTAGGATTTTGTCTTGCGTTAGTTCTGTGAATTGGGCCCTATAAATTGCTCTTGTCCCAAAGCATAAAATGATCCTATTACCAAACATGATGGACGTTGTACTTTTAGATGCCACTTTGGGCTGCTTATTATTTATTCATTATAATTATTATTATTATTAATGTTATTATTATTATTATTATTATTATTAAGGAGTTTTATATAGTACTCACCTACCCCCTTGGGGTTTCCCAGTGCTCAAACAGTAGGTCAGGTCTATCCAAGTCTCTGTCACTCAAAACCACCAGGTTTTCAGCTGTCTTCAGAAGGTCATAGCCAGGGATAGCTTTTGAAAAGTTCTGAGTTAGCCTTCCACAGCTTGGGGCCCTGATATGTAACTGACCATCCTCCCATATGTGTGCATTCAACACTGGGGACACCGAGCAGGGAAAGTTGACCAGAGCAAAGGGGGTGGGCTGGTGTAAGGGATTTAGTAAACTCATAAAAATACTCTAGGCCCACTCTGACCTCACTCTGTGCGCATAGCACGAGGCTTTATAGTACATCCGCTTCCCTACCATAAGCCAATGGATCAAGATACGAGAGGCAGAAACACGTTTCGGGAGCTTATAAGGCATCGTTGCCGTTGCGTTCCGGACTACCTACAACTATTTGATGGAGGCTTTAGCCACCCCCAGATAAAGCACGTTGCTGTAATCCAGTCTTGACACAATGAGTGCTCGAATAACCATCCTTTGAGATGGGAATGGGAATAGCCACATGATTTTCCAAAGTCATTGCGCGCTGCAGCTCCGATTTGGCGTTGCAGCGTGCGCATTTTAATTAGTTTTATTTATTTATTTATATACACAACTCCGTTTTGGCCGTATTCCAGAGTTTACTACCCCCAACCTGACCCTCCCCCGCCCCGCCCAACCCCACCCCACTGCCCTGCAGCACTCCCTCGAGGAGCCGCCACTGAGTGTAACTACATATGTAAGAACCCAGAAGAGTCTGTGTGCTTCACATGTGGTAGAAAAGTGATATCTATATAAGAATACACAGCGACGGCTTCCCTACTGGGGCATTTTTGTGTGACTTTCCTCCCTTTCCCTCTGTCAGCCTGGAACAAGCTTCAGACTCCCAGCGGCTTTACTAAAAGCACAAACAGCACATGTCATGGTCTGAGAACTCCCCCAGTCAGTCACACTGTTTGTGTGTTTAGAGTGTTATGTTTTGTTATGTTATGTTATATTGATTTTTATAGCACACTGATCACCCAAGAGGGTATCCAGAGTGCAGACAGGCAGTGCTGGGTTTGCATCTCTCAGCACTCTAACCAATGAGAAGCCCACCTGTCATACGTAGAGGGTGATTGACAGCGCAGAACCACATCAGGCCATGCACTCTCCATCACCTTGTGTAGGCCCCCGCAAGCTAAACACAGTGGGGGCTGTAAAGAGAGGGAGCCGCTAACCTCATGGGGTACATGGACTCTGCTTCTGAGGCCCTGAGGCACAGCACTGACGGGCGGCAGAGGCCAGGAAAGGAAGACGCAAATGTCAAACAGTTGTACGTTCACGTATGTGTGTGCTTGAGAGAGAATGAGTGGCAACGAGTGAGTGAGCGTGAGTAGCTGAGAGAGTAAGAGGAAGTAAAAGAGTGACATAGAATGAGAACCAGAGCAAGCGAGTGAATGAAAGAGGGAGTAACTAAGACATTAAGGGGCATATTTACAAGCCCCTATCGCCACCACAACGTCACTTTTAATGACATTCTTGTGGCGATACAGGCTTCCCCTATTTACAAGGCAGCGGGCTTAACACTGCTTTATAAATAAGGCACCCTTTCACCCTATACATAGCATGACAGGGGTGGACAATGGGTGTTGCTGTGGGCGTTCCACCACAACACCCATTTATTTTGACGCTGCCCCATATTTGCAAGGGTGGCGTAAATATGAGGCAGTGACAAAATCACGACCAGAGAAAACCTGGTCTTACCCTGGCAAAATTAGGAGAAATGCATTAAGCAGCACACATAGAAGTTTCAAATCGCCATTTCAGATTGTTTATGTTCAGGAAGGGACGCCTTCCTGCACATAAACAGTCTTCCCCCGCAGCGCAGACACCCTTGTACTATGGTGCAAGAGTGCCTGCGTTGGTGCTAGGCAGCACCAGCCCATGGTAAACACAGACCTGCTCCGTATTCTTGTAAATATGGTGCAGCCCTGCGTTTCTAATGTGACGGAGCGTGGTGTTAGCCTTCTTGGCTTAGCGGCACACTTTGCCACTTTGCTTGTAAATATGCCCCTGAGTGACTGTGAGAGCTAGAGTGAAAGTAAGCAATTGAGTGAGTGACAGTGAATGTGAGAGTGAGTTACTGAGAGTGAGTGAGAGAGTGACTAGCAGAGAAAAAGTGGACAAGAGAGTGAAAGTTCATGACTGAGAGAGTGAACACCATGAGAATGAGTGAAAGTAAATGATAGAGAGACTACAGCTGTGAGTGTGCGCTGAGGAGCACATGCTTAGAGTCGCTGGAGGCGCAGAGGATTGGAGTGCACAAGCAACGTACAATGTACTCCTCAAGGGAGTGAAGAGTTCAAGAGCAGGTACGAGCGGAGGTGCGAGGACAGTTCAACAGGGTACAGAGGTGAGGAGGCTGGAGAGTGGGGCGGTGAGCGCGAGTGCAAGGATACTGGACTGAGGAGGAAAGGGTGAAAGGGTCAGAAGGACCACAGTTGGTAAGCCTCAAAAGGCAGGTGCCTTTTACCACATTTATGTGAAAATGTGCTGTAGAATGCTCAGTTTGAGGCCATATTTCCAAAATATTCACAGGGGAAAACTCCCTCATCGAACCCTCCCTGTAGGTGGACTCTGTAACTCACTTTCTACACTCCCTCATTGACATTCGTTGCACAGTGATAAGTCCAACACTTCCAAAGATGACCAGGTGCTACTGTCAGTACAATGCAATATTATACAACACAGTACAATATAATAGGACACAATACAATACAACACAGTACAATATAATACGACGCAATACAATACAACACAGTACAATATAATTAGACGCAATACAATACAATACAGTATAATATAATACAACACAATACAACACAATACAGTTCAATGCAATACAATGCACTATAATATAATACAACACAATACAGTACAACGCAGTACAATATAATGCAACACAATACAGTAAAACACAGTACAATATAAAACAACGCAATAAAATACAATGCAGTACGATATAATTAGGCTGTCCTGTTTTCAGTTTCTATTTTTGGTAAATTCTGGTGGGGTTTTTTCAGTGTTTTCAATATCTTAAAAAACAGTTGTTATCAGTGGTTACACATTTTAACGCCACTAAAAACAACAGAAAAAGTGTTTTTTCTGTGTTTATGGAACGTTTTGCTTTTATCATTGCTTGCTTTCTGCACTGAAAGAACATGGTATATAGACAGTGTACGTATAGTGTATATGAGGTCCAAAGAGATTTTTGCAAATTAATCTTATTGTAGTACACCATACAATACTTCTTCAGTGAATCTTTGGTCATGTGCGCTCGCGCTTTCCTTCCCATATAAACTTCTGTGAAAAGGCCCTTTCAGCATTCATAGCCCCTTGGGATGAGAACCGTCAGCTAAGGGTCACAGTTGGGATGACTCTTTCTTTGATGCCACATAAAGCACGAAATGATAAATATTTGCGTTTTAGTTCCTGGGCATAAGAAAACAGTGCACCAGAATGGACTAAAAAGTCAATAGCATCCCTCATTAACTCTGAAGATTGTAAAGATGCTTTCAGCATACCATCTAACAAGTGGCAAGGATGTCCTACAGGGAATCACTTCGGCTCGGGTATCAATTTTGGCAGGTCATCACACAAATATTTTACATACGTAGCTGAATCACTTCAAATACAAACAATATCACTCCAATCTTTGTTAAACTTGGAAAGAACCTTTTTTGCAGAGCATAACAAGTGACACTGCGTTCCATGTTTTCCAAAAGTCTGGTGTCACGTTTTCACCACTATCCCAGATGCTTGGTGATATATATATACTTGTCACTATACCTTGCATTTAATGTTTAAAGCCTGAGGTGTTGGCAATTCACCTACTATCAATGCTGACCCACTAGAAAATATGGTCTGATGTATTAAGGGTTTTTACCCATTCTCTGTGGGCAAATGTGATGACACATATTAGGAAAGATTTTTATGAAACTAGCCATTTTACCTATCAGTGAAAGAATCAAATGCAGCCAAAATATCAAATGTGAGTTTGATATGTCCTGATTCTATACAGTTTATAAAATAATTAAACTAAGCCTAAAACGTGAAACTAAACCCTGCATCTTTAGACCAAAGGCCATAAAACTGAAACAAGTAAAAGGAAGAAGAAACAATATTTTAGTGGTATCCCTAAAGAACAAAACTCAAGCAGAATAATGTTAGCCAGTCTTTCTTACTGCTAGCTTGTATAAAAAAGTAACATTTTATTGACCCCTTCAGTAAGAACAAAATTACTCTTTCACTTTCTTTTTCCTTTCTTTGAATGACATTTAGTTTGTGGTTGTGCAGGTCTTTTTTCAGTGTTATATGTTTTCACTGGTGAGGGCTATTTTTCTTTCAGTGGGGTTTTATCAGTTATTATAGGTTTAAACCTAAAACCCCACAGCCTAGATATAATACAACACAGTACAATGCAATTCAATGCACTATAATATAATACAACACAATACAGTACAACACAATACAGTACAACGCAGTACAATATAATACAACGCAATACAATACAGTACAATATAATACAACACAGTACAATGTAATACAACACAATACAAAACAAAACAATGTAAAACAATATAATACAACACAATACAATATAATACAACACATTTCAATATAAAACAACTCAGTTCAATATAATACGACACAATATAATACAACACATTACAATATATTACAACACAATACAATACAACACAGTACAATATAATACAACACAGTACAATATAGAACAATGAAGTACAATATAATACAGCACAATACGGGACATCACAGTACAATATAATATAACATAACACAATATAATACAACACAGTACAATACAATTCAACACAACACAAAAATACTTAAAAATAACAATAAGTAAACAGACCGTGCTCAGACTGGGATTCACACTGCCCCCACCACACCCCGCCCATGCCAGCTGCACCTTCTGCAGCTCCGATTGCCCATGCACTCACCTGTTGGAGTGGGTAAAGTGCCTGGTAGGCAGCGCTCTAAAGTGTGGAGATGAGTCTCAGGCCTCTAGTGAGTAGAGTGTGAACTGTTGTGTGTAGTGGTGGTCAGTGAGGGACGAGCTGCTAGGTGTGCAGTGGTGGTTAGTGTGGAGTTATAACATTTGTATTTGTAGTAAAGGATGTTGAGAAGCTTCTCAGGCTCAGAGAAGATCACGCAGTCACCCCCCTCCCACAGCCCTCCCCATGGCGTCTATTTGCAGCAGTAAAAGGACAAGCCATGTTTGTTTAGCTCCTGGGATCCAAACTGAAGCTGGCAGTGGTTGGCATGCAGCCTTGTGGCAGCAAGCAGCTGCCAACAGCTTGGAGAGCCAGAGGGAGTCCGTAGTATGGATGTTTTCTAGAAACCCTAATACCAAGAAGTTGTAAAACCACCGGCGTCCCTCGTGGGCATCACCTGTTCATGCAGGATGCGTCATAGGGCTGTTGCTGGGCTCACCACCTCACATCAATGTCAAGGCTGAGAATGGACACAGGAAGAGGTGTGTCAGCACCTTGGTTTTCTCTTTCCAGACATTTTTTCTGGCATGTGATGTCTTTTAGCATTATGCTTTCCTCATCCAAGGAGGGCTAATCTTAGCTCAGCAGCACTGAGGTGCTTGCTTTTGCATTTGAAAGGCTTTCTCTGCCCTCTCACCTACATAGCCTGTTTATAGCTTGATTGCCTACATCTGTCAATCTTGGCTTTTCAAACATCAGAATTTATTTTCAGCTCCAAACTCCAGCATGCAAAGTGCTGTCTTTAGCTATAATTGGGCGAAAGTATTATACATAGCATAAACCATTCCTCACCTATGTTTTCTAATTTTCCAAAGAGCCTAATTTAAAGTTTGCTCTTCGTTTAGAAACCAGTGAACCTTGACTTTTCTTTCCCCAGAGTCCTTATTGGCTCTTGTGATGGAAAGCAATGAATGAGAACTACCAGGCTGTGGAGGTCAATACTTTTTGGGGAATATTCCTGAGAATGTGTGATATCTACTGCAAAAGTAGCTTAACGCAACTCTTCACATCGCAGTCTTTTGCGGGAAAATAGCACTGTGTTAACTTGGTATTCTCAGCACGGCAGCACCATGCTATATATCCACCACTACGGGACAAATGAACGCATTAAAATCAATGCAACGCCGTATAAATGCGAAACACCAACGCGAAAAAAGCAGTGATGACGCAAATCGCGATACTGAAATTAGTGAAAACCAGCCACAGGCTGGCAATCCCTACGCAACATGTGGAAAAATGCACTACAAAAGTTGGGAAAAAAACACATACAAAAGCAGCGAAGCATAATGGAGTCAGCCAGAGCAAGTGCACAGGACAACCAGAGCCCCAAAAGCCCTAGGCGTCAGGGAAGGGCAAGTAGAAGAAGGGTAGGAAGAAAAGGTTCAGTCCCTAGGAAAATTGGATCCTGATAACAGAGGTGATAGAACACCATTAACTACTGTTCGTCACTTCCACTGTGTCACTGGCAATTAAAAATGGAATATGGCACCCTTGTGGACAAGGTGAATGCAGTCAGAGTGCTGAAGAGCACAATGGAAGAGGTCAAGAGGTGCTGGAATGATGTCAAGCGCAAAACCAAGCAGAAACTCCCAAACAACCGGAAGGCAGCAATGGGGGAAATGGTGTCCACAGTCATCAGTGGGGAGACGATGGCAGGAGTTGGGGGACCGGACACTGCTCAACATGACTGGACCCAACAGCAACAGGGTGAGTAATGAACAGGGACTGGGGGACTGGGGGAGATGGGCACAATGGCACACATGCACAAGGAAGCATAGCACAGCTGCAGACAAACCATGCCCCAGACCCCCAACTGCCACCAAGTGACCAATGCATCCAAGTATGTAACATCTCAGCACTGTATAAGCACAGAAATCAGAACACACTGCATGTAAGGGATAAGGGGAAGCCAAATCAGAGCTGCAGGGGCGACTCCCCCAAAATGCGGCGCACACACATCACATGCAGAGCACATCAACATTGACAACGATGTGGCACAATCCGCAACACGTCCACCACAGAACAGAGGACACAACTGGTGTCGCTTGTGTGCAGAAACTGGCCAATCACATGATGTTGTTGCAAAGTACACTGTCCTGGACCATATAGGCAGCTCCCCACAAACAGTCACAATGTACAGTCATGCAGTCTGAATGCATGACTGTATGCATATTTTCTCTGCCATAGCAAAATCAAGACCCAGAATCAAGTGTGTGACCTGGTGGCCCGCGGTGCTGGGCTGCATGATGTAGAGGGTGGCATGGCAACTGTTTCAGATGAGGGACCTGGGGCACTGCAGTGCGTACCGACACGTTGTTGGAGACACACCGGTGCCTGCAGGTGAACAGTGAGGTCTGGGTCTGCAGTGTTGGAACTCTCTCTCACTTTCTTTCTCTCCCTCCTATCTTTCTCGCTCCCTCTCTTTCTCTCTCCCTCTCTTTCTCTCCCTCTCTTTCTTTCACCCTCTCTTTGTCGCTCTCTCTTTCTCTCTCCCTCTCTTTCTCTTTCTCTCCCTCTCTTTCTCTCTCTCTTTCTATCTCCCTCTCTTTCTCTCCCTCTCTTTCTCTCCCCCCTCTCTCTCTCTTTCGCTCTCTCTATACTTTTATGGGTGCATGACACACCTTCTTAACTGTATTTTTCTTGCAGGCTGTGACTTACAGAATGCTCAGAGAAGAACCACGTGCCTCTTAAAAATTGTTGTTTGTTGTTTAATCTGTAATAAACTTTTTATTTGGATTATATGATTTGAATGTATGATTTCCATTTTTCTGGCCTCACCTGTATGTTAGGTGCTATGATTGTGCAACTTCAGGCGATTTGTTTGGTTCATGGTTTTGTGGGGTTGATGTGCATTCTCTCCTGGGGGTGGTGGAGGTGGGTGTTGTTACCCTATTGTCGCTCCGGGCTGCATGTATAGCTGCTCGGGGGCATCTGTTGTTCCTCATGTTTGGCTATGGGTTGTGCTCTCTTGGCTGCTGTCGATTGTTGTCCAACTTTACACCAAGTCAGATCAGGTGTTAGTTTCTTGCGCCTTATCCCCTGTTTTGTGATCTTATCGACAATCTGACTGGTCATTGCGAATGTTGATGAGTGGTGTTGTTGTGACTTTTTGCTAGGGAACGCCTACTTTGCATCTCATTAGCGATAGTTGTGGGGGTCATCCGTGACGATGTTTTTTGAGGATGCTATCGCCAGAAAACTGGTGATATGGGAATTTAGCACCGGCTTGTGAATGGGTCGGTAAATGTATTCCGACCTTGGCTGTGATAAAGTGCCGATAACTCGGTGATAGCTCCTTGAGAATATGCCCCTTTGTTTAAACATGCTCCTGCTTTTGAAGATTGTTTCTAAAAAAAAACATTAAAAGAATTGGTGAACATCCATAGACACCGATGGCGGCCCTATATCAATCTTTTTGCATATGACATGGTTCCTTTCAATGTGCAGAGATGATCGTTGGCAGGTGTTCATCTCCAGATCTGATGGACTGATGTCCACCAGGGTGGCAGCTCAGTGTCCTCCACCACCTTATGCACAGAGTACCGTCCGTCAAACTCACAATCAGGCCCAATATTGTATAATCCAATTCGGCTTTGTGCAAACTACTTGTTTCAAGAGAAAACCAAAAGCTATTTCTGCTTACATACTTCAGTCTTTCATCCTCATCATGCACTAAAACAAGCACTGGCAATGAAATTCATTTTGTACTTTGAAAAGTGGATAGGTTTATACCAAGTTTTACAAAACAATCATGGTACAACATGGATAGCAGGTGTGTGGTCTTTCTTCGCAAAACTGGTACAGAATGGCAGTAGCAAAGCATGATTCCTTCAGTTATAAAACACAGCAAGGACATTCTTCCACTCCCTCAGAATATAATCAGTAGGTCAGAATAGTGCAAGGTTTCCTTGCTCACGGCAAATGAGCAGTCAAGGCATGAGTTACTTGTAAGTTACAGACAGATCCTGTAGCGGGGTCTTAACTCACTGACAAGAACAGATAGGCATTGCCACTTGGTGATATGGCATGTCAGCATCTTGTCAGTCCTGATGCTGTCACTTGGAGGTCTGAGGTTTGTGATGACTCTTTGGTATTTCCGCATATTGAGGAGCATTAAGAACCTAGCTGGTCATTGTTGTATGGAGCATACCAGCCACAAAGTAGCTACGCTCTAGGCAGGCACACAGGTGCTAAACTCTTTAAAAAGGTTTGAATGCACACCCACTAGGCACTATACAGCCCCGCCCTCAGGGCTGCACCTGTTCAAAGCATTGAGGGCCACCACTGTTTAAAACTGTACGTGCCTCAACCTGGAATCCTTGCAAAAGTCACTCATTGCTGGAGTTGTGTCTCAAGCACAACGCAACTCCAGCTATGCATGTTGAGGCCTATTCCTAATACACTGCATCACTTCTTATGCCTGCTCCAAGCAGTGGTGTCCTAGAAGTGGCACAGTGAAATCTTGTAGATTTCACTGCATCACTTCTACGAGGCTTTTCTGCATGGGAACGCCCACCCTGCATACATTATACGTGACGCAGGTATAATGTGGTGCAGGGCTTTACAAAGTCCCGCTTCTCCCTAGATGCGTCATGTTGTAAATGGGCCACAATGTGGCCCACTCTTCTTTAGAAATGCCAGGACAATTAATTAGTATCACAACATCTTCAATTTTGTCTTCACCATCCATATCACTCCTCTTACACAGTAAGCATGAGGGGCAATCAACCACTGCATTCCTATTCCCTTGAATGAAATCAATCCAAAACTTGTAGCCCTCCAGCCCCAACAGCCACTTAGCTATACACGGAGAAGAATGTTCCCTCCATTTGGAGGATAAAATGAACATCAGGTGTTTATGGAAAGATTTTAAATTGGAAGAAAGACCCCACAAGAAAATGTTGAGGTGTGTGATCCCCCCAAAACACGGCAGGGCTCCTCTTTCAATGGTTGAGTAATTTGACTCCTCTTCCTTGAGCACCCTTGACGCAAACGCTACAACTCTTTCCTTCCCATCTACCACTTGTACTAGAGATGCACCTAATCCATTGCTGCTTGCGTCTGTGTGCACAAATTGGCATTTGTGCTGTATCAAAATTACCCAAAGATGGAGCATTTAGGATTGCATGCTTAACACTTTAAAAAGCTTCCTTACAAGCATCATCCCACACAAATTGAACCCCTTTTTTCAACAGAGACCAAAATAGCGCAGTGTAATCTTCAAAGTTCTTCACCAGCCCCCATCAAAGATTTGAGTTTTTCTTTCGAAGTACGATGAGGAGCTTCTTTAACAGCCATAACAAGGTCTAATGTGGGTTTACCACCATCCTTGGAGTTGTAATGCCCCAAATAGTTCACAGAATCCAAACCAAATTTACACTTACCCAGTTTTATGGTCAAGCTTGCATTTTTGAGAATGGTGAGAACACTTCCAAGCGTGTTATTGTGTTTGGACATAGATTCCCTATAAATCAACAAATCATCTTGAAAATAAAGCATGTCACACACACCCTTAAGTAGCGGATGCATCGCCCGTTGAAACACGCCTGCCAGGGATGGTAATCCAAATGGCATCCTACGGTACCTGAACGCACCAAACAGAGCCCGGGTGGAGTTCTATCTGGTGATATGCCGATGATAGGTCAATCACACTGAAAACACATGCATTACCAATCATGCTGATCATGTCATCTTTTTTGTGCAAGGGAAATCTATCCACCCAGATATTTTGGTTTAGATCTCTGACATCCACACAAAGACGGATGCCCCTTCGTCTAGACTTCTGTCCCATCAGAATCAGAGCCAACCACAAAGCTCTCAATTAACTCTATGACCCCTTGCCTGATAAGTTGGTCCAGCTCTTTCTTTAAAGGATATTGCATAAGAACAGGGATGGACCGCACTTTGTGTACAACAGCTACCGCATTACTGTTCAACACAATTTTTAAGCTGACCCAACTTGTCGGTAAAAACTTCTGGAAAGTCATTGGCCATTTTAGCACCCCAATCTATTCGTTCAATGGCCAACACAGTGTCCTTGCTATTTGGGTCAAGATTTATGCCCAATTCTTTTTGGTGTTTTCACCCCACTAGGTTTGACCCCTTTTCGGCAATGTACATTTTTCCTGTTGGTAGTGCAAACCTTAAAGTCAATGCATACATCAAGCATACCTAACAGTGGAATATGATCGTGATATAACCACTGGGATAAATGTCTGCCTCAACTAGCTTATAACTCATACTCATTAAATTGTCCTCATAGGTTCTACGTCCAATAATCGTGTAAGGTGAACATGAGTCTGCGTAAAAAGTCACCTCCAACCATTCACCAGAATCTCCTAAGTGGGATAGTGGAGTGGTGTGGCTCACTGGTGTGGCTCACTGGTTAGAGGCGGCAGACTCGGGAGCAGAGGACGGCCCGGGACCAGGGTTCAATTCCCGACGCGGCAGGGTCGTGGAGAAGGGTCAACGGACTCGATTATTCTTGCCTCGGTGCCTAATCTAACTAGGGATCACACTCAGCAACTCTGGGCATTAGCTTGCCTCATCTCCTCAACGGCCCCCCACATACGCCGGGGATGCCTGGTTTCACCTTGGAGATACCCAGTAGGGACCATCTCACAGGGAAAGCCAGGACGGGTTCCCCAGCGGTCTACAGCGCAGAGATACTCCTTCGGGAGTCGATTCTAGCGCTTTAGAAACCCACAATCAATCAATCATTTTCAGCATCTTCGGCAAAAGTAGTGAGCTGAAGTACAAATCTGCTTGTACCAACATCATCTTCCTCTACAATGTGAATTTGTTTAGCTTTGGCTTCTGTAGACCTGCAAATGCATGCCTAATGACCCCTCTCATTGCACTTTCTGCACACAACTGACCTACTTGGACAAAAGTAGCTATTAGCCAAATGATTATGACTGCCACACCAATAACATTTACATTTCTCCCTTTCCTTAGCCCCTCACAGTTTTTTTTAACAAATGCATTTTTACTTGCCATGGTAGTACTAACAGGCATATTATCAAGGCAGGCGAAATGAAATTATCGCCGCTTTTTGGCCGCTAGGCGGTGACAATTTCTTCATCCTATTAGCAAGCTGTCACTAACATCAGTTAGCGACAGCTTTGAGACGATAGCGAGCGGTTTGGGGCCCGCTTTGCATGTCAGCGATATTTATCGCTAATGACATGCAAAGTGGGCGTACCCAACCAGTTAGCAACTGAAAGCAGTCGATAACGTCGTTTTCGCCTATTAGCAAGGCAGGCGTAGCGCTGAAAAAATTTGCGCTAAGTGCAAATATCGCTGAAAATTAATGCCTGCTCAGACCAGTTCTTAACCTGTATATTCAATGGGAGTTGGATATTCAGGGTAAGACCCTGTTGGCAATAATGCGTGAATATCGCTGGATTTCCAGCGATATTTATGCATTTCGCCGCTATCGCCGAATATTTTATCTCATTGGAGATAAACGTTGCTAATAGCACGTCATCTCTGCGATAAAATTCAGCGATGCTTGGCGATAAAAAAAATGTCGCTAAGCTTCTTTAGCGATAAATATCGCTAGTTCTTGATAATATGCCCCTAAGTTCTTTGTTAGAATCATCACGCTCAACCTGGCTAGGGCGATTTTGGACTACACGCACAGTTTGAGACACGCTGCTTTGCTTCATCTCCTTGATCCACTCAGCAGTGTGTTCGATGCTCCATGCTAAATCTATGGCCTCTCAAAGATCCATATTATGTGCAAGTAGTTTTTCTTTCACCCTAGGATTGTTGGTGAACCGCACTAACTGATCCCTTATGAGAGAATCACATAAGGACCCAAACTCACACAGACAGGCGAAACGCCTTAAGAAAGCAACA
The DNA here is from genome assembly GCF_964261635.1 of Lissotriton helveticus. Classification (NCBI taxonomy): domain Eukaryota; kingdom Metazoa; phylum Chordata; class Amphibia; order Caudata; family Salamandridae; genus Lissotriton; species Lissotriton helveticus. The sequence continues at coordinate 2,636,525 of NW_027611659.1, read as the reverse complement.
TAGCTGGTAATGTTCTCCTCTATTCCTTGAATTCTGAAAAAAACTTGCGCCTTTCCAGCACAATATTTATTTTCCTACCAAAATGCTCCCTTAATTTCCTGAGCATGAGCACGTATACGTCCTCCTGACCTTCTTCTTATTCTTTACTTTCAGGTGATGGAGTAACCACATTCTCAAAAACCCTTCTACACTGTACACCAAAACTGTGTAGAAGAATGCGTGGGTTCCTCAAGAGAGAAAACGTTTTAATACCAATGGCAATCAGGTAGGATTGGAAAGAAAATTCCCATTCTAAACAGGGTAATGCTGGTTCCCCGTCCTCATCCAAAAAGGGAGTTGGCTGAGACATATGAAATGAAATGAAATTAATTTATAACGCGCAACTAAAACCCTGAGGTATCAAGGCGCCTAACAAAACAGATCAAAAAGTGGCAAATCAAGTTACAGGTATGCGTGCGCAAAAAGACGGGTCTTCAAGGCCTTTCTAAATAACTGTAGGGTAGGAAGCGACCTCAGTTCCCCCGGAAGGGCATTCCACCACTTAGGTGCCAAGGCGGAAAAAGCTTTACCACCCCATCTCGCTTTTCGAATGCGCGGAACTGATAAAAAGGCCTTACTGGAGGAGCGTAAAGTCCTGCAAGGACTATAGCGTGACAGGATAGATCCAATTCCTATAGAGCTGTTTTTAGCTAGGGCCTTGTAAATAAGGCACAACACCTTGAACACAATACGATCTTCCAAAGGGAGCCAGTGAAGTCGTTTTCTGGCCAGGGTGGCTGAGGCACCTCGAGGTAAATCCAAAGCAAACCTTGCCGCTGCGTTCTGGACCACCTGCAAGCGCTGCAGCAGATTTTTATTCAATCCCGCATACAGCGCATTGCAGTAGTCCAGACGAGAGCCCACTAGAGCAACTGCCAGTTGTTTCCTAGCCTGCTGTGAGAGATAGTGCCTGATCTTCCTCAGTATGCGGAGGACACCCCAACAGGTAGAGATGGTCCTATTAACCTGCTGGCACATACAGAGGGTAGGATCAATCACTACCCCAAGATTTTTAGCAGATGCAGCAGGGACCGGGCATGCTCCCAGTGAGTCTGGCCCCCAATCGGCTGACCATACCTCCTCCTTATCCCCGAACACCATCACCTCCGTCTTCTCCCCATTCAGCTTTAGCGAATTGTGAATCATCCACTGTCTGACAGCCTCCATACAAGATCTAAAATTGGAGGCTGTCGGAGAGGCTGGCTGGGAGAGAGAGACGAGGATCTGGGTGTCATCCGCATAGGAGACTACCTCCATCCCAAAAGATCTAATTAGTCTGGCAAGGGGGGTCACATAGATGTTGAAAAGGGTCGGGCTTAGCGCCGACCCTTGAGGGACCCCACATTGCACAGACAGGGATGGAGATAGGAAGGAACCCAGCTTCACTCTTTGCTCTCGTTGATCGAGGAAAGAGGTAAGAAGAGCTAGTGCCTCCCCCTGAATCCCAATCTCCCTCAGACGAGATGTTAAGACTGAGGGAGAAAGGGTATCGAAGGCGGCTGTAAGATCTAATAGGATCAGGAGGGAGGTCTGTCCCCTATCCACACACATACGGATATTATCCAGTACTATGGTGAGGGCAGACTCGGTGCTATGTTCCCTCCTGAAACCATGCTGGGAAGGATCTAAACAGCCAGAATTATCCATGAATTATCCAAAGCGCCAGGATGCCCTCTGGGTGATAGGTTGCGCTTTATAAGTACACAAAATAAATAAATAAACAAAAAATATGAAGGCAACAAGATGTTTATTCAAATGAATTTCTAGCATCTTCGCAGGGGCTGGGAGCAGTGAGATGGGGCGGAAATTCTTTAGTAGCCCAGGGTCGAGAGAGGGTTTCTTAAGCAGAGGTCTTACTACTGCATTTTTCCACTGTTGAGGAAAAATACCCTCCCTCATGGCCCTATTCATGATGTCTACCAGAGGGGGTAAAAGAGAATTCCTACACTGCTTCAAGACATATTGGTTATAGCCATAATGCACTTTTATGTGAACCCTCAGCAACACTATAAAGGTTGTACAATCAGGGAAGCTTCCAATGACAAGAAGAATGAAACACAATAAAAGTTAAACTAAAGGTATACAGTTCGAGAAAAAGAGACAAGCTAGAAAGAAAAAATAAACACAAAAATAGGTTAAACCACAGTTAAAAATCCAGTTCAATTCAATTCAATTCAATTATAAACTTTATTCGGTTAATCAATGATAACCATAAAAGTACACATAGGAAAAAAGAAGACATTCATAAAAACGAAATGTCATACATGAAATGCATCCTCAAGTATCATTTTAAAATAAAAAGGCAAATCTTCATAAATTAGCATCGATTTTTAAGTATAAAATTCTTACAGACAAATTGATTTTCTGGACCTAAAAACATTTTTTTAAAATTCCGAGATAGATGCCACTGTAAAAACAGTATCTAATTTCTGCATTTCTAAAAAAGCTGGGGAACAGCGTTTCACATTCAATTCCTTTAAAATTGGGATAATCAATTTCCTCCGATGTAGTGTATAAAATTTACAAAAGAATAAAATATGAATGTCCGATTGAGCTGATATATCATCACACGGGCACTTAATTAAATCATGTCACCAGGAATTCAGAACAGGGAAACTGAGAACTCTAAAAAGAATATTTAACCTAAAACGTGTCAGGACAAACTTCTCATAATTAGTCATATGTAGAGTTAAATACGGCTGTAATTTATCCTGACTCAACATCAATTGGTGTGAGCATACCGTTTTTTTCTTTACTTCCTCACTTGCTCTTTTGTCTTCCAGATACTGCATACATTGTTTTTTCAGTACCTTCCTTGGGATATTGCACATTGAGGTAGGATTATCAAAGTATTCCTGGACGTCCATTTTCAATAAAAAATCTTTTGCATATACAAGCCATTTAATCCTACTCACATGTTCTAGATTTAAAACATCCTTCATAATGGTTCGGTTCAGTATGCACTCTTCAGTAGTCCATACCCTATGCCAAAGAAGTATGGGCTGGACTTTAATCGTATCTTCAATGTGTGACTGACCTAATTCCATATGTCAGACGTAACTTGAGACACACTCATGTACAGCTAAGATGTATCTCAGAAACGAATCTTCCATTAATTGGATGGGTTGTATGTTCGCATATCCCCGAGCCATAAATAGCAATTGATAGACAAGTAGCGTTAAACATTTTTAAGAGTTCCCTAATTGGCTTTTTCCCCATTTTTTTAATGAAATTTTTCAAGGCCATTATCGATTTAGAAAACATAAGGCTTCTCGCTTTTATAGCACTTGCCCATGTTCCAGACTCATGGAACAATATGCCTAAATAAGAGAAAGTTGAGGTACTATCCAAGGGTCTCTCCTTTATAAACATAGTTTTTCTCCGTCGTTTATTACCAGGGCCGCAATACATTGTGTAAGTTTTGGTGCAATTTATTTTCAGATCTAGGTTTAACATGAAGGTGTTAAAACATGTTAACAGGCCCTGTAGGGCAAGAGGGGTCCGTGCCATTATGACCGCATCGTCTGCATATAAGAGTGCAGGGATTGATCTTTTATCCACCATGGGCATATCCCTGCACTCTTTTAGCAGAGTTCTTTCAAGGTCATTTATGTAGACTAAGAATAGAAAAGGTGCCAAAACGCACCCCTGGCGTACCCCACGTCCTATCCCAAAAGATCTAGAGCACTCTCCGTTTTTCCCATAACGAACAGATGCAGTGGCACCCGAATACAACTCCCTCAGAAAGCAAATAATGATTTCTTCCACCTCAGAGTTTCTAATATCGCCCATAGTTTGCTATGAGAAACACAATCGAACGCTGACGTTAAGTCAACGAATGCGAAATATATGCGTTCTCCCCTTGCCCTGGTATATTTCTGTTGTAAAATGAATACATTCAGGCCCTGCTCTATCGTTCCCACCCGTTTCTGAAAACCGTATTGCAAATCGCTGATTATCATATTATCTTCTGCCCAGCATTGAAGTCTCCCTAAAATAACTCTCCCGAGGATTTTTATGGATGAATCTAATAAAGAAATGGGTCGGTAACATGCACAATTTTGCCTATCACCCTTCTTGAATATAGGAATAATTACGGAGGTGAACCACGAGGGAACAAAGCCCTTCTCCGTAATAGCATTAAAAACTTGTACCAATATAGGTCCCCAGAGCTCAAGATTATTTTTGAACAAGTCTGCTGGGACGCCATCTGGGCCTGTGGCTTTTCCTCCCCGAGTTGCTTTAAGGCTCACCATTACTTCATTCAGGGTAACAACCAATTTCATATCCTTCACCCTTTCTTGCCCAGAAGTATGCAATAGCATCTGTTGTTCTCCATACGTTGCAATATAGAGCTGGGAGAAATGGTTTACCCATTCATCCTCAGAAATCGCTATTTCTATGCGTGCCTTAGTATTGTCATAAACGAAAGGGGCATTCACAGCTTTCCAGAAGGCAGCTGAATCTCTGCTGAGCGCTGCCTCACACAATGTCTCCCAGGCCTCTCTTTTTATTGCAGCCTTTCTTTGTTTCAGCGCCTCGTTATAAGTTTTCCGCAACCCTCTAACCAAAAGGAGGTCGCGGGGAGTCCTATGCAGGGCGTTCTTGAGCTCCGAGAGTGCCTTTGTGCATGGTTGATCAAACCAACCTCTTTTTATTTTTCTCCAATTCTTTAGTTCAACCCTTAGACGATCCTTAATACAGGAGGTAATAGTATAAAAATGGTCAATTATGTTCTGACTATCCGCATGCCCATCCAGACAGATTAGAACACTATTGAAACATTTTGTCATCAATTTGTGCAAAATTCTTCTGGGACCAATTTACTCCACTTAAGGGAGTAACCATTTTGTCTTCCAAGAATCACATCTGGGACTGATTGCCTTGAAGACTGCTCTCTATTTAGATCCCGAAATGGGTTAACGATCTCCATAGTCAGTAGTCGATGATCGCTAAGCGCGATATTAAGAGTCTTAAAGGTTTTAATATGGCGTCCATACCTAACAGAAGATAAAATAAAGTCAATTGTAGTGGACGCGCCCCTACCGATGAAAGTCGGAACAAAAGGGGTTTCTGTATGGCTGATTTCATTTACGTAACTGTAGAAATCCACGGGAGGCAAAGTTATAGTACAAAGGTAGTTTATTCAGTTAGCAGTAAAAGTACAACCATCTGGTCATGTCGTGGTCAAAGCCAGAGTGCTCCCTATGTGGAATGCACTCAGAGAACACAACAGCATTCTGAGAAACCATAGTAACAGAACATAAGGAATAAACATAAGAAGAAATGCAATATCAAGTGCATGAAATACATAGAATATTACATCACCTCCTCTTCTCAAAAGAATAAAATAAATAAAAAAATAAATAAATAAAAAAGAGAAAAAAACGGAAACAGAAATATTATTCTCTAAACCTCAAAGGTCTATTAACAATGCGAGAACTCTTCCTGACACCAAATTCAGTGGAAGGAGCTTTGGTGGGAAAGGAATTTGTTGAAGATTTTTTAGAGGGAGACAAGGTAGAAGATCCTTTTGAGACAGCAGAAGAGCTACCGATGACCTTAGAAACTCTGTTCAAATTCCACCAGAAACCTCCCTCAACTTGTACAGCATTACCCACAATCTTAACAACTTTTACAGGGGGCCCAAACTTGCTTTCACCTTTGTGTACATGTACAGACTTCCTGATCCTCATACAGTCCCCAACCTCCAAAACGCTCTCTTTCGTACCTCTCCTTACATCAAAATTTTCTTTTTGCTTGGACTGAGCATGCAAAACATTACTCTTTACAATGGACATGAGACTCGAGACATCAGAAGTGGATTTCATCCACTTAGACATCCATCCAGGACAAAACGAAGTGTTGGGTTTACGACCTCTCATTAACTCAAAAGGAGAGACCTTAGTGGAGGAATGAGGAGTAGTCCTATAAAACCAAATCATGCTCTTCAAAGCTTTGCTGACCTCAATATTACTGCTCCTAGCCCACTTCACACAGTCTCCCACAACCCTGTTCATCCTCTCAACAAGGCCATTCCCTTGAGGATGATAAAGGGAACTCTTGACATGCTTAACTCCAGATTTGGATAGAAAATCAACAAACTCATGACTCACAAATTGCTTCCCATTGTCGGAAACCAACACTTCAGGAAAACCTTCCCTACTCCAAACATCACACAAGAATTCAATGACTGTTTTAGTATCAGCATCTTTCATCAACTTAAACTCTGGCCACTTAGAAGCATAGTCAACTAAGACTAATATGAACCTGGAACACCCACTCAGCACAGAATAAGGTCCCATTAAATCGATACCCAGTTTAGCCCAAGGACGATCAGGGCACTCAACCGGCATAAGAGGATGTACCCAAGTCTTGAGACTCTTATCTGAAGATTTACAGATACAACAGTCCGCAACAAAAAGATCAATATCCGAATCCATAGCGGGCCACCAGAACATGTCACGAATTCTGTGCTTGGTAAGTGAACAACCCAAATGACCCTCATGAGCTTTCACAATGATGTCCTTCCTAAATGCAAAGAGAGGAATAATTTTGTTGTTGCGAAGTAAAATACCATAAATACCATCCTCAATGGAGATTTCATGCCCAACCTTAGAAAAGGGTTGAAGAGAAGAAGACAAGACCTTCTCACGCGGCCAACCCACCTTGACAAAATTGCAAACATCCTGAAGAACACTGTCTTCTTCAAAAGCCTTTCTCCACTCTACTTCAGAACAAACTTGTAATTCAGGGATGTCTACACAAGCAACCAAACAATCGTCACAGTCTTCTTCAATAAGATTGGAAAAGGAGATGTCAACATCATCATCACAAACAGCAGGTGGAAACCGGGACAAAAAATCTGCCCTCACGTTTTTCCCACCAGCAATATACACAACATCAAAATGGTATTGTAAAAGCCTGGTCACCATTCTTAAAATCCTAGGTGTGCAACACTTAGTAACACCACCACCCAAAATACTAACCAAAGGTTTGTGATCGGTTTGAAGTAAGAAACGCCTTCCCCAAATGAATGGTCTAAACTTCTCAATAGCCCATGTACAAGCCAAGAGCTCCTTTTCTATCACGGAGTATTGAATCTCAGCAGATCTCAAAACCCTGGAAGCAAAACTGATAGTTCTTTCGATGCCACACTCATTTTGCGTTAAAGTTGCACCAAGGCCAACACGACTTGCATCAACAGTCAAACAGCACGGCAAGGCAGGGTCAAAGGGCTTAAGGACAGAATCAGACGTCAGAGATAGTTTAACTTCTTCAAAAGCTTTAACGCATTCCTCACACCAAACAAATTTAACGCCTTTTTTCAACAGGTTACTAATAGGACGAACAATAGTCGCGTAATGAGGAATAAACCTGGCGTAGTATTCACAAATACCTAGAAGAGACTTCACACCAGTTTTGTCAGACGGGATCGGAGCTTTAGATATAGCGTCCAAGAGTCCAGGTCTAGGCTTTATACCATCTTGTGTCAAAATGTGACCAAGATACTCGACTTCGGTACACATAAACTTACACTTTTCCAATTTCAAAACAACACCATGATCTTGAAACAATCTTAGAACATTATCAAGGACCGAATCATGAGAAGAAACATCCTTGCCAAAAATCAACACGTCATCTTGAAAAACTGTCACTCCCTTAACACCTTCCAAGATATTACTCATAACCCGCTGAAAAACCGACGCAGCCGAAGCTAGGCCAAAAGGCATGCGTCGATACTGAAAGGTGCCCAAAGGAGAGATGAAAGCAGTCAAATGACGGGAATCAGGATGTAGCTCGACCTGGTGGTAAGCACTGGCTAAATCAAGTTTGGTGAAAAACTTTGCACCTTTGGTAGCCGCAAACAGATCATTAATTCGGGGAAGAGGGTGAGAATCAACCCAAATAACTTTGTTGACAGAGCGAAGGTCAACACAGACCCTAAGTTTGCCATCCCTCTTACGAGCTACAACTAAAGGCGAAAGCCAAAGAGAAGACTCTGCAGGTTCTATCACACCATTCTCACACAGCATCTCAAGTTCTTTTTTCAAATCGTCTCTGACGCTGAAGGGCACACCCCGAAGCTTATGTTTAACCGGTGTTGAACCCTCTTTAACAATAATCCTGTGTTTGAATCCTTTTATTTTACCCAATCTTGAACTAAAAACAGAAGGAAATTTGCATTTAAACATTTGTAAATAGTCAGAGCAGGTAGCAATAAAAACTTGTTCCTTAGCACCAGGCTTAAGTGTCATACCAAAGAGACCTTGATGAAACCAGCCCAAAATATTGAGCCCTTTAAACGCAACATAAATTTTCCCTCTAATCTTCCTCCCCAGAAAACACAAAATGTCTTCAAAAAAACCAAGAAGACTAATCTTCCTTCCTTCGTATGACACAGGAGCACGGTCTGGAGGAAGAAGAGGTTGTGAATCATTCCAAGTATTGTCAAAAAGTTCTTTATCAATCATGGTGATCTTCGCACCAGAATCGACAAGAAGTTTCAAAATCTTGTTACCAACAGCAATATCAATGATGGGGTCGATACAGGAATCAGGATCGCCTTCAATGATGGGTTCTTCAGAACAATCAGTAACCACTCCAATAGTTATCTCTGATTCTGAGGAAGAATCAGAATCAACAACACCAACTACAGGTTTGTTGAAATTTTTCTTGTTTTTCAACTTTAAACAAACTTTTGCAAAGTGTCCTACCTTTTTGCAGTAATTGCAAACTACACTAGAAGCAGGACAAGAAGAACCCTTTTGGTGTGAGGGATTACCACACCTAATGCACATTTGAGAATAAGACGAAGACTCTGACTTATTCAAAACCTTCCCTTTAGTAAAGTTAGACATGGACTTCTTTTTATTAAGTCTGGTAGAAGAATTTAAACTTAAAGCGTTTATAGGTTCAATAACTTTGTCTTCTAGTTCCTTGAGGGAAACCATGGACGTTTCCACACTCTTAGCTAGCTTAATAGTGTCATCAAGGGAAGGATCGCTCATAGCTAATAACTTTAGCCTAATATTTTTATCCTTACAATGGCAAACAAATTGATCCCTGATAAGCTGGTCATTAAAGTTTTCGAATTTACAATCAGATGCTAATCTCCGCAAGATAGAGATATAAGTATCAATATCTTCAGAATCAGCTTGTTTCCTCTTAAAGAAAGTGTGTCTACGAACCATTAAGTTAGGTTGTTTGTCAAAACGAATCTTAAGCTTTTGTACAGTGTCACAATAATCATCAGATACAACGCCTTCGACAACAGGTAGATCTGGGAGATGCTTAAAGACAGACCTGCCCTCAAAGCCCAGAGAGTGTAAAAGCAGGCACTTTTTTCTTTCAGGGCGAAATCTAGATGCCCCAATGGCTCCTATGTAATTTTCGAAAGCATCATGCCAAATTTCCCATCTAATTGGAGGTTCACCAGGAGTTTCCAAAAAGGCTGGAGGTGGATTAACAGATTGCAGGGTAGACATAACTTTGAAAAATACAATAAGAATAAAATAAGTAAATGACAATAATATGAAATAAAACAGCAATAAATAATAGAAGTGAAAAGGCTGTGCACATCAGCGTTGACTGGAGATGACAGGCGAAGAGTTGATCAAAAACTTGGAGATTGCACACCAGCGATGAATGGGTGAACAACTGTGCACTAAAATTGAGTTCAAGAAGTAAACAGTATTTCACACTTGTTGTAGCTTGAACTGGAACTGAAAGCTGTGCGCACCTGCGGTGAATAGGTAAATAATTGTGCGCTAGAAATGTGTATCAGATGAAAGATGCGCTGTAAATTCAACAAGAAACAAAAAGAAGAGCTGTGCGCATCAGCAATGAATCCAGAAGAAATACGTCGTTAAGCAGAGTGAGCCGTGCGCATCAGTGATAAGTAACGTGAGCTGTGCGCATCAGCGATAAACAGGAAGGTTTCGTTGCTAAGCACTGTAGACGTCACAGAGCAAGACAGAAAGTGACCAATCCGGACTGTCTAAACTTCCATACAGTAGGAGGACAGCAAACAGAAACCCCAAAGCGTGATGATGCACTGCACGCTGTGGAACGTGATGATGTATCGTGCTGTTCTGACGCTCCTTAAGGAACGAGAATGTCGGAACTAAGAAGTCAGAGCACGAGAGGTGAGGCTCGAGCAGACTCTTAGTGATGTTATTTGAAAGGAAGACAGTCAACGGTCGAAATAAAAGGAGAGGCCCCAAATGTCACGAAAATAATGTCTAAATGTGAAACGGAAGTTCCCAAATAAAATCGGAACAAACTGAAAGACGTCACCTTCGCTAGGCAGCAAGACAAAAGTCAAACACACAGACACGGAATAAAAGGTCTTACAGTTTTGACGATGTCTGGGTAGACAGACTCAGTAGAAAGTTGTGGTTCAACGAGGTCTGGTGTTGACGATGTCAAAGGAAGGTTGTACTTTAATCCTCAAAACTGCACAAAGTCAGCAGCAGAACAGTCGAGGACTAGAAGGAAGATGAGTCTCTCTCTCTTTTCTTGATAGGAGACAGCTTTGCAGGTCCCAAGGAGATCACAAATGTTGAGCACGCATCGTCGCCAGTAAAATTATGTAGAAATCCACGGGAGGCAAAGTTATAGTACAAAGGTAGTTTATTCAGTTAGCAGTAAAAGTACAACCATCTGGTCATGTCGTGGTCAAAGCCAGAGTGCTCCCTATGTGGAATGCACTCAGAGAACACAACAGCATTCTGAGAAACCATAGTAACAGAACATAAGGAATAAACATAAGAAGAAATGCAATATCAAGTGCATGAAATACATAGAATATTACAGTAACCAAGATCACAAGAGAACAGTATATCATTTAAGGAGTCCCCACATACAGAGTGTTAGGGTAGTATCCTGGTCCAGCATAATACCACAGATGCCTTGTTGGCCCCGCCTACATAAAGCACAATTAAAATCCCCCCCAAATGACCGATACTTCATTCTTAGATATGTTCATTTCATGTTTTAAATCATCACCCAGCTTTTTTATCGTAGTTAAAATATCAGTGACTGGGATGCTATTATAAAAATTTATAATTATAAAACACGCCGCCTTATTTATCCTTATCTTAACCAGTTGGTAATGACAATTATGAGATAATAATTGCACTTTCTCATATTTAAGCTGGTTTGACAGGTATAAACACAAACCTCCCTTGGCCCTGCCATGTAGCCCCCCCACAGACGGTGTAAAGATAGTTTTATACCCACTAAGATGTATGGGCTCTATTATCCATGTCTCCTGAAAACCTAGAATATCATACATATTTATAACGTTTTCCCATGCAGTATTTTGTATTTTTTATTTTAAGCCTGCCACATTCCAGAACATGAGGCGGCACAATTCACCATTGTCAATATTGCCAAGGGGAGTTACTATGGCCGACACCCCACCCCTAGCCAGGTCACCTGTTGCACCTGTGTTTCTAGACAATCCTTCTTGTCCAGCATTATCTGTACAGCTTCGGGTATAGGATTTAATAATTCCCCCTCTTCCAAAAGACCTTTCTCCAACCCTTCACGGGGCATACTTGGTGCCATTTGTACCTCTTTAATTGGGCTTTCTGATGAAATTAAATTTCCATCAGAGTTAAAGGTGTCTCTGGTGAGTCAGTCAACAGCTTCCAGGCCTGAAAATATGTCAAACCGATTAAAAGTTGGGACATTATAGCCAATTAGGCTAGGACCTACCGGTCTATCTAGATGCGGATTTCTTATTTGTCTCCCATAGGGAATACGTGGAGGCCTGGGATAAAAATAACCCAGGTCCCACATAGATATACATCCATCTCCTCTTTGGGGTTGCCAGGTTGGAAGATAAGGAATTGACAATGACCAGATCGCCTGAAAGGTTCTTTACCCTATGTCCCAACCATCCCACCCGCCTGACATGGAGAATTTCCCCATCAATACTAGGGGGATGTGGTCTGTTTTTGCGAAGCCAAAAAATTACTTTATTTTTTAGCTCTTGGTACCCTTCTACTAAACCATCATTTAATTCCGGCACCCCGGAAAAAACACAAACATAAGGAGCTGCCTCTGGGGGTAGGTGAATACGAGGTTGAGATTTTTTAGGCCTGGCTAAATTACTGCCTTCCTTATCTATATTTATTGCTTTGGTTGTCTGTCCCACATTGCCCATGTCAATATGTAATGGGACATTTCTAGGGGTTAGTGATGGATCCTGTGAGTTTAATAATGGAGATATCAAGGGGGGGGGGTGGGCTCGCTTTGGTTGTTAGTTTTAACCATCTTATTTGTTTTGCCCGTCTTATACTGACCGGGGATCTGAGATTGTGGGTGCACCACTAATTGTGGGTGCTCCACTAATTTCTTAATGAGTACTGTGTTGGACTTAGTCACCTCCTCAATAGTCCCCACTTTCTCCCCTATTCTTTTTACTCTTTCAACCAGCGGTAGCAGAAAAGATCTCACAAGATGTTCAATTTTAACTAGGAGACCATCGCTTATACCTTTAGCAGTACATTGTGCAGGCTGTGGAATTGGGTTTCTAGAATTTATACGGGAATTTAGAGGAGGGAAATGTTCAGTTATATTTGAAACAAGGGTAGAACTAGTGGTTTTAGAAACCTTGGCTGATCTTCCCTTTTGAGGTCCACCTCCTCTCACTCTTTTACCCTGAGTGGCTTTAGTACTAATAATATCTTGAAGGTCAGGAGATAAAATAGTATTGGGCAAGCTACTAATAGTTGACATGCTTGAAACCCCTCGCCTAGTTCTGGAAAGGGGCGAATTACCAATAGTAATGCGAGTGGAGCAAGCCACTAAGCCCTCTGTACCTGACGGCGATAGACTGGATCTCGGACTAGGAGCCAAGATCGCAACATTGTCCCGGGGATGATCAGGTGTAACCGCAGAACCAATGGTGCCCAGAGAAGAACGTTTTGCCTCTAAGAGATCAAGAGAGAGTCGATTCTCCAATAAGGCTATCTCTTTTTCAAGTACGTCAGTAGCCGTCTTTATAAACAAATCAAGCGTTCCAATTACAGACCCCCAGTAGAAGAATGTGGGGCCTTTCTTCGTTTCCCAGAAGGTAAAGCCATGAAGGAGTATAAACTTCTAAGACAAAAGAGGGGAAATGTAAACAAAAGTCTCCTAAGTTCCCCAGATGCCCAATAAATCACTGAGGTGTATGACCCAATAACTAATAACAAATTACGCAAAGACTCATACTTCAAGGTTCAAGACTGAAGAGGGGTGGCCCGGCCCAGCCTCTGTCGGCCTCGGACGGCCGCAGACGGTACCGCCCTTGTCCCGGGCTTCTCCCGGCGCGTGACCGCACGTACCGTGCCGCGGGAGCACCACACAAGTTAAATACACTGAGGGAGGGGCGTAAAAAGGCAGGGGTGGGAAGAGGCACACAGCTGCGGTGATAGCGGGGCTGCTGGTCATCGCAGTCCCGTCACGCTGCACAACACAAGAACACAGGTTCCTAGGGCAAACTCCCCGCTAGCGCCTCACAGCGGTTCCAAGGTCCAGAAGAGCACCAAATGTCACCAGCACACTGCGAACGGCTCCCGCGAAGCGGGGGCCGTGAGATGTAATATGCAGGCAGGTAGGGGCGTGGAAAGGCAGGGGCGGGAAGTGGCACACAGCTGCGGTGATAGCGGGGCTGCTGGTCCTCGCAGTCCCGTCACGCTGCACAACACAAGAACACAGGGTCCAAGGGCAAACTCTCCCCTAGCGCCTCACAGCAGTTTCAAGGTCCAGAAGAGTACCAAATGCCACCAGCACACTGCGAACGGCAACCCTGTTTACATTTAAAAATACAGTTCAATTTGGACAGAGATTAGTGAATGTTAATGGGTACTCTGGAAATACGCTGAAGACAATGAATTCCTAAAGCAGCCTGTTCATGTAATTAGTTTCCAACGATCCTTTATATGCGTGTTCAAAGAAGGGAATCACTGATAAGTGTTTCATATAAGGGGGGTCCACCCTACCCCCGATGGCCGCGCGCCGAGGCCCTGCTGTGCGCCGTAATAAAGGACACTCACACACTGTCTCAGTGTAAGGCGCGGACTGCCGTCGCAGCTCCGCCCATCTTTATTTATCTACGTGCCCACGCCGGCCGGCGTGAGCGCAGGGGGGTACTGCTAGTGCGCACCAGCGGTAAACATTGGTGTGCTGACTGTTACATCCCATCTTAACTCAGTCCTTGACTGGATCTCAAGAGTCTCATAGTTCACTTACTTGACAGGCAAAGTCCCTCAGGCGGGTGCTCACAGAGGATTCTCTCTCAGGGCATACCTGGAAGGGCCCCGGCTGGTGGCAGAGGCAAGGATCGGGGTGCTGGGTGCTGGAGGCAGGTTGGGAGTCTCCCGGGTGACCTCTGGACTTGCCATCAAGGCGGTCGCTTCTGTATGGTGGTCGTTAGCTACTTGGAGCTCCCCTTGGCTGACCTCTGTCTCCCCAGGGTGGGTCATGGTGTCAGCAGGAGGAGTAGGCCTGTCCACTTGTTTGAACCACGAGATGTTGCAGGTCACAGGTTCCCCCTTCTTCTCGAAAGTCACCAGGTTTCCTTGTCCGCTGATCACTTGTCCAGTACCCCTGCCCATACCGAGTCCGTAACTTCCCTACAGGCCTTTGGTTCTTCATGATGACGGTGTCCCCTTGTTGTAGTTGGCGGGATAACGCTCGCCGAACTTGGCTAGTGGTGTTGTTGCATTTCTCTCTCCTCCTGAGGGCACACTCTTTATCAAATGGAGGGGGAGACCATCCCGGAGCAGTGGGCAGCCTATTCCGTCGGGTGCAGTTGAACATTAGTGTCCAGGGTGCTTGGCGCATTGAGCACTGCAGTGTGCTTTGATACTCCTGTAGGAACCTCTGCAGCTCTTATTCTGGATCTCCTTGTTGCATTACTGCAATGCGAAGAGTCTTTTTTATCGTTCTCATGAGATGTTCAATCTCCCCTTTGGCTTGGGGCCACTGTGGGGTGATGTGCTGGTGCTGGAAGTCATGGTGGTGCATGAATTCGCGGAACTCGGGTCCTTGGAAGTGGGGCCCATTGTCGCTGCGGAGCTCCTCTCGACTTCCAAACACTCCAAGCATCTTCTCCAGGGCAGGGCCAACGTGCAGGAAAGTCGTTGAGTTCACGACTTCCACTACTGGATACTTGGAGTAGCTATGGATCGTCGGGGTCCGGTTCTGAGGCAGATCCTAGGTTTCTAGCGGGCTGTGAGCGTTGATGGCGATGTGCCAGGCACGCTCCAACCCCCCTCCCGAGACCCATGGTGCAAGTAGCGCCAAATTTTAAAGTGCTGAAACTCTCCTGAATTTGGAGTTTTTTTTGGGATTGAGCTATTCGCTCTCCCCTTTTTATGCACTTTTTTCACCTTTTATAATTTTCACTTTCACGCCCCCAGGTTAGGGTGGACGATTAGAGAGTCCATACCGCCGGGGTATAGTCCTGATGAATGCCTTGGTAAACTTACACCTCTTAAATGGCAGAAACATGTTGACTGACTGATTTATTGTATTTCTCTGAATTTTACCATTCCTAAACCTTGGCAATTAAATTCAGACACATAATACTTGTAATAAGAGTCTTAGGGATCATCTATTAAAGAATTTTTTTCCTGATACTCTTCTAGACACTTTTAATTTCACTCACCCTCACAACACGCCCTTCTTCACACAACCAGCTACGCAGTCTTTCTGGCGTTGTAGCACACCAAAGAGGCACTCGGCCTCTTTGGTGGGGCCCGATGATGAAGCATGACACTGACCAGGTCGGTGTGTGAGGGCTTTCCTATTCAGCCAAAGTGAGTGTGTGATCCTTATCTATCTCGCTCCAACTTAGTGGCAATTCTGAGACTGATTTGGCCTCTCTCTTTTTGTTTATCTAGCTATGGATAAGGTCAGGGTGACACGCCTATCGGGGAAACTCCCGAAGTCCACGCTCACCTTTTCCCATGGGCTTTGCTGTGTTCCACAGTGTGGATGGTCGCTGGTCTTTCGGGCCCGCACGTTATTTGGCAGGATGGGCACTTTCGTACGGTCTCTTCTGCCCGGGCATTCATCCCTGGAAACCAGACCTTTTCCCTCATGCGGTCCTTCATTTTCTCCACTCCTTCGTGCCCCCATGAGCGAGTTGTGTTGCCCGCTGCTGCAGGAATGCAGAGATGCCGATCCAGGGTCCTCTGAGGAGAAAGCCTCCTTGGGTGAGACTTAGCTCATTCCTGAACCTCCACATGTGCATTAGGTCTTCCTTCTCATGGCTCGACCATGAGTTTGATGATTGTAGGAAGTGACACCACAGCCCTCCTTAGATAGTGTCCTGAACATTGATCATGACCGGGTCGTGCTCGGCTGCGGTTGCCACCTCTTCAAGCGTCAGTGCTCGGGGCACGTCAGTGCTGCGATCATGTCTAGGTGTGCCTCGGTGTCATAACTCTGGGTTCTTCACTTCCTTCCCCGATTGTGTCTGGATGCCTTGACAGGCAGTCAGCCGGGTTCTTGGCGCCAGGTTGATAGATCATGTCCATGTCGTAGTGTTGGAGCCCAATGGCCCACCTTTCAATGCGTGGTGGCTGGTGAGGTGCTGACCATCTGAATAGTGGTACCAGAGGTTGGTGATCCATGACAACGGTGAAACAGTGTCTGCAAATGCACACGTGGTAGTGCCTGCAGCCCCACTGGATAGCTAGGGCTTCTTTTTCAATTTGAGACTATAATTTCTCCGTCAGAGACAGAGCTTTACTGGCATACGCAAAGAAGGAGGAGAGAGAATTTCTTGTTGAGTCACAGGTCAGGCAGACATCAGTAATCACCAGAGAATGGGATATTTTCCTTTCACACCCAGTGGTGCAGTGCAGTGATCAACATGCAACCTCTCAGAGATGAAGGTATGGTTATTGACAAGGTGCACTTTGTGGAATGGTGTGTTTTTGAGAGAACTGTGAGACATTCTGGGGCAGATTTATGAAGGCCTTGCGCCGCCGGTGCGTCACTTTTTCCCATGTTAAAAATGACGCACCGGCGGCGCAAGGCCTTCATAAATCTGCCCCTCTGTCTATTACAGTACAACGTGGACTGTAGTGCAGTGTGGTGCAGTGTGGTGCAGTGTGGTGCAAGTACAACCTCCCAGAGATTAGTGAGTGACTATTGACAAGGTGTACTTGGTGGAATGTTTTGTTACTGAGATTATTGTGAGTCATTCTATCTATTGCAGTAGCACATGGACTGTAGTGCAGTAAAGTGCAGTGATCCAAGTACAACCTCCCAGAAATGAGGTAAGTGGTTCTTGACAAGGTGTACTTTTTGTAATAATGTGTAACTGAGAGTACTCTGAGTCTGTTTATCAAAGTAGCGCAAGGACTGTGAAAAGGTAACAGCAGATACTTAAAGTACTGTTAGTTGTGGTGTGTAACTGCAACTACAATGACACTTCATAGAACAGCAGCGAGTTTAGATTTAGGCATTCGCTAACCTAGACATGATGCTGAACCCCAGGTGTAAACTCTATACTGTCGATGACCCAGAGATGCTGAGGAGTCGAAACTGATGCAATGATTGGGTCAGAGTTCACAGGTTCCTCTTCTAGATTCATTAGTAGACTTAGTCAAAGTAAGAATATGAGACAAAGTACAGAGCGTCTTAGACACTTTTCCATTTGTTTGTGTTGTTTAATTCTGAATTGTTACTACAAGGAATGACAGTGCAAAGCCGAGTAGCTTTAAGAGATGCCAATCTTATATTGTGAATCCACACTGGTGATGTATCTCATAGGTCAGTCATATGCTGATTTCATTCTGAAATATTGGCACATCCTTTTACAGCTCAATATGTAAAAGTTATTAAACATGCCAGCCTTAAACTCCAAATCCACAATCCTCAAAACCCACATATATGGGCTGCGGTGTGCCATGGCCTTATATAGGCTCTGCTGGGATCAGAAAGCTGTAGGTTGATGTGCGCATCAACAATGCACAGTACAGCATCGTAGACCCGGCAGGACATTAGCAAAGAGCATCAGGCCACAGCACGTTGTGTGCGGCATTATATGGCCCAGAGCTATAAGGACCGGTGACCTCACGCTCCACCCCAGTCTCTGGGAGGCTGATGGACCGGGTGCGGTGAGACTCCCTGCACAGATGCTCCTGCTCCTGTCTGGATCCCTACCTCATTTCAAACATTCACGTTTGCCGTTTCTGTATGGGAGCATAGAACCCATAGGGCCTCATTCATGAGAAGTGAGGCATCGCTGCGTGAAAGTGACGTGCAGCCTCATAAATAAGACCCATAGTATCTTACCTGAATGACACACATGCAAGGCTTGAACATTAAAGGTTTGTTTTAGAATTATATGTCCTACAGAAATCAAGTCATGTAGTCGAAGTTAATTAATCAATAACGCAGAGAGCAAAGCTCAGACAGGTACAGAATCAGTCGGAAGAACTCTGTGAAGCTCAGATCAGCAAAATACAAAACATAAAATGGGATGGTAATCCGCATAGAGTCGCCTCCTAGTGTTAGTAGAAACGGTCTCCCACATGTGCAAAAAGAGCACAATGTTATAGGGTTTTGAACAACAGATTTCATACGTTCACTACAGTCGTACACAAATCCCACAAAATGGACTGATCAGCATTAAATAGTGGGAAAAAGTTGCAAGCAAATTTATTTTGAAAATCTTTCATACTTGTACAACATGAAGCTTCTCACAAATGCTGGGGCCGATTCACAGAACTAACTTAAGACAAAATCCTAAACTTACTACTTTTGGTATTCACAGAAGGCATTTAAGAGTATTAGAGTTAGGATTTTGTCTTAAGTTTGACTTAAGACAAACTTAAGACAAGCTTAAGACAGACTTAAGACAGACTTAAGACAAAATCCTGCTCTTAGGTTGAGGAGGCACCCAAGGTGCACTCATCACTAAGAGATTGTGTTGTATGGCGTTTTAGGATCTGAGCAAAATTTCCCGATTTATGCCCTTATATAGGTACAATTCACATTGCCCTAATATAGCCATAGAAATCATACCCATATTTAGACGTAGCCCATGCAGTCCAATTACAGGCATGGCTACTTCCACCCGTACCAAAACGTCACAATGATTTCTTGGAAAATCGGCTTAAGCAGTCAGGGACCGCCCCTTGCTTGAATATTGATTTGTCCAAGAACTCATGTACTTTACAAAGAACTACTATTGCCTTGGGGTTCTTCTTTACTGACGTTATTATGCCTGACTTTACGTCAAACTAGGCACCTTCAAGGTATAAATATGCCTTCACTTGCTCTAGCAGGACACGGTGGATTGGAGCAGTTCAACTATCTGCTTGCCCGACGCAGCTCACTACAGGAAGTGCTGAAGCAAGCCGACCCTCCATCTGACGCACTGACCGAGAAGCTGTCCTTTCGCTCGCTGAGAATCCAGCTCCAGTGTTTCCAAGCTTCACTCGCGGGGTGTTGGGAAATCAAGTCCCGAGACAGAGATACCAGATCTCCTTCATTCTAAACTAAGGTATGGAGCTGATTAGACCCTAAGAGAAATCTTGGATAGATTCTTGGCAAAGAAAACCAAACCTATGCTACACAAATACTTACTCCCTCCCGCGTACTAGACTTAGGTTAGGTACATTGGGGTATGCGTATTTTAGAGAGCACTAGTTTAGTATTTTAGCATGTGTATTTATGTATGGACTTTTATATGGCTTAGAAACAATGCAATACTTTTACAGTATTATTTTATAATACTATTCTCGCTGTACGCATTATACTTTGCAGCAGGCATTACTATTGTAGCAGTTTACTTTACTTGCATGAGAAAGAAGACTGTTCAATAAAACCTTTTTTTATCAAAAACACCCATCTCTCTAGTTCTCTGCACCTCTGTTGAAATGGAGCATGCACGATTGACTGAGTGAAATATTTATCTATTGTTTCCACGACTCTGAAGATACGTTTTATTCTTGGGGAAACAAAGTTGTCATGTTTATGCGGTTGTCAGAAACTAAACCCATCTTGTGTATTCGAGAAACTTTCTAGTGACCTCAGAGTTAGCTGGCACTCACTATTAAGTTTAATACATTCGATAGAGACCTCGTTGACCTCAGTCCTACATCTAAACTATAGGATATATTATTCCAATGCGCAGAGCCTATTGGGAATATAGGAACTACACTACAATTGACCACTGTCCCCTCTCACCGGGCCTTGTGGGCCTGACAGTGGATGGACAATGATTTATAATGAAGGGATAGGTCCTTTTACTGTCTCCATGGGGAGGTGTCAACTGGCCTTTCCCATGTAAAAGGTTCGGCTAGTGTGCCTTAATTGAATTTTTTACTTCCATGAGTTTGTATATTTGTGGATAGCAATTGTACATATTCTGTGTGTCATGGGTTGAATGTAAGAATTGTGTGAACTGCTGAGAGTGCCTGGTGGAATCTATTAAGGATTCATATGTGCATAGAAATATGAAATAGTTGATTAATTCTTTATTTGCGGGCTTCGACGGTTCTGGCCATGCTTGTAGAACGTGTGTGCGTTTCTATATTTCTATTCATGTATCTTCTTTGTTCCTTTCTCCCTATTTTCTTTTCTTCCTGTTTCATTATCTACTGTACAGTTACTGTTTTCATCTCTTTTTTCCTTATGATCTTCTTCATCTCTTCTTGTGTCGATACTGTTTTTCTCTCCTTTCCTACTCAAAATGGCTAGTGCTCATAATATTAAAGTTGTTTCTCTTAATGTTAAAGGTTAACGACATCCAGTCAAACGTACAAAAATTTTAGATTACCTAGGTTGTTGTAAAGCTGATATATTTTTTTTCAAGAGACTCATATTGATGATAAGATATTACAGTATATGAAGAAACAGTGGGTTGACGCTATTATTTCTTAGCCTGCTATTGGAAAGAAAAATGGGGTTGCCATTTTCTTTGCAAAAAAATTGCATTGTCAAGTTTTAAGTAAAATTTCTGATCCTGAGGGCAGGTATATAATAGCTAAAATTAAAATACATGATTCTACACTCTTTTTACTTAATATTTATGGCCCCACGGCAGATGATCCTACTTTCTGGTCTACTCTCACCACTGAAGTTTTAAAACTGGGTAACATTCCACTGATTGTTGGGGGTGATTTTAACGTTATTGCAGATCCCCTGTTCGATAGATTGTATACAACTAGATTTCGTCCTCATAAGGTATTTCATGCCTTTAAATCTTTTATTCATACTACCAAATTAGCGGATATTTGGCGCTTGCATTATCCCACTGAAAAATGTTTTACCTTTTTCTCCAATCTCCATAATTCCCATTCCAGAATGGATTATTTTTTCATTTCTTCATTAACTCCAGTTATTGGTACTATAGATATCTCGGATCATGCTTTAATTTCTTTCAATCTGAATATCTCCTCCACTATTATTAAACAAACCAGATGGCGCATGAATTCTGATATTGCTCTTAACGAACGTAATAAACCTAAATTGTTGCAAGCTATTCAGGACTATTTTTTGATCAATCCTGAAAATTCTACTACTGTGATTAATAGATGGGATGCATTTAAAGCTTATATTAGAGGTTCCACAATTTCTATTATGGCTCATGAGAATAAACTGTTTAACGCTAATATTAAAAACCTTGAAAACCAAATAGCAAAGTATGAACGATTATTTATTTCCTCCAATGATCCCCAATATAAAATTCAGTTACAAAAACTTAGATATGAATTTAACTCCATACTCAGTAAAAGAGCTGGAATTCAACTTGCGAAATCAAATGCTAAATTCCGTTTTAATTCCAATAGGTCAGGGAAGCTTCTTGCTAATTCTCTACGTTGTGGAAAAGTAAATTTTGCCATGTTCTGTGTCCCTACGTGTTCCCCACCTTATGTTATATGTGCATGATTAATATGCATATGTATTCCCTTATGATCGATTAAAGACGCAATTCCAGTTGTGTCCAACTCTAATATACCAGTTTCCAGTTCTCGTGAAAGCTACGAGTATTAGGCCTATGTAAACCTACGTTGCCACGTTTTACAGTGTGCACGTTAATTCAGTAGAAGTCCCCGTTTCTAGGCCTCAAAAGGGCCCGGACTCAGATTCAGCTCCTGTCTCCTGAACCCTCTCCGAGGAGCGATACAGCCCCCACCTGTATCCCTGACCCTTCACTTACTTCCTGCCTCACAGTGCCCGGCTCGGCCTGGCTCTGCCTGACAGTCTGCCAAGAGTATGTTATGATTCTAGTTATCAGTCCAGCTCTCCTTCTCTGCATTCCTAAGCTACTGAATCGCATCAATAGTTCCAGTCATCGTCTAGCCTTTACGTCTCCATGTAAGAGAAATACTGTATTAATGGTCATTTAATATTCCTCAACACACACTACATGTAGAATAATGCATGCACCAGTCTTAGTGTCTGTTAGCCTTTACCCTGATAACTTCTGGATTCTATCAACATGTTCTCTAAACATCAGATACTAGATAGTGTTTAGGTACATGTCGCTCTGACTCTCCAGACTTTCGTCTCCTCTTCTAGCGCAGAAGTCATAGCCCCCAGCTTCTCCTAGTAACACGTCATTGCCAGTTTGCGCGCACCACTAGGTCAGAGGTCCCGGCTCCTTAGGTAGCCCCCTCCATGTTTCCGCCCCATTTATGACATATTGTGTTACGTTTACATCACATGTCTATGTATACGCCCTGTTCACGCCTCTTGTTACACCTACTTTTTACCTTATCTTTCGCGACTGCTACAGGCCCTGCCCACTGCTACGCCTACTGTATGTACTGCAATGCAATTGTTCAACTATATATATACTAATGTACTGCTATTAAAGTTAGCTGTTGTCCCGATCCTGCCCCCCGGCAGCGCTGCCATCCTATTCCCGTGCAGGTTGTCCTGTTCCTGTCCTTTATGCTGTATTAAACCTGCAAACTCTAGCTACCTCGAATCTTGACTCTTATTTATTGAGCTATCTGTTATTGTATATCTAGTCAAAAATAGAGGTATTATTTATTTATTTACCACATAATGGCGCCCGAATAGGGACTTGCCCTTTCCCCACGCGCCGGAGAAGCCACGCAAGCCCCCTGACCCTCTGCAGCCGTGACGGAACCATACCGTGCACGTGCAGATATTTCTGCTTCAAGTATCCCTCAGGCCCACGGAGGAGACGGAGGTTGCGGTCCAGCATCCAGACGAGGCGGTGGAGGAACGCGGCGAGTCCCGACCAGAGCCCAAGCCGAGAGTCCAAGGTCCGAGGTATCCGGAGGCCAACCCGTAACTGAAGTCCGAAGTTCGTAGTCCGTCGTCGTAGCAGTCCAGTCCAGTCCGAGGCCTTCCGTTCTTGCTGCCCGGTGAGTACCATTGCTGGGGTACTATCTAGACAGGGTCAATTAATTTGTCTCTGGTCCGTGGGTTTGGGTACGCAAATCCAACACGAAGTGTCCACTTAGGTGGATGCGGGTCCTGACGTGTCTCTTTATGGGACCGGTATGTTTCGTACTGTTTCAGCAGTGCATCTAGTAATTCTAGTAAGTTCTGTTCTCGAGAAATGTATGTGTTTCTATTTTTAAGTATTCCAGGTAATGTTTCAGTTCGAACTGTTATTTTAAATGTCATTTCAATGTGTTTTTAATGTCGTGGTATGAGTGATCAGTCTTAAGTCATTATTGTGTTCATTGTGTATTGTATTGTGTCCAGATCTCAGTATAGTCATGCCTTTGTTTTCAAAATTACGTCAGTTAAAAACTAGAAAAGGTCTGCTCGAAGAAGCAGTTCCTGTCCCGCCTAGGGACAGTCCAGGTCATTTTATGTATCAAAAGCATGGCATAAGTGCCATATTATATCTAGATTTATGGGTCGAGTACACCAAGGAATTAGAAGAGAAATATAGATGGCCTGTATCAGGCACATGGGATGCCGAGTGCATCATGCGAGTAGAAGAAGTGTTATGGAAAAAGAAAGCCAGACAGTCCCAGAAAGATGCCATCGAGTTATGGCGCAAAGAATCTCATAAAAGAACCGAAAAAGAAATCAGAAAGTCAGAATTAAGTAGAGAATCCTCAGAAAGAGCCCAAGAAAGGGAATTAATCGAAATAGGTGAACGAGTTAAAACCGAACAGTCAGACAGACAGAGGAATGCCCTTATCAAGGGTATGTACCCTCTTCTTGCCGAGGGCTTGCCAAAAGCAACCCCGGAGGCATCCAGTAATTTTCCGCCGCCATTAGTTCCGACCAAGCTACGTCACAAACCGACCGCAGCTGATATTTTTCTCTCGTCCTATTTGGACGACACAGTCCCCGAATATGCAAATCCTGCTCCGCCAGCTCCTGTAAATAATGTAATTTCTGGTCCTCCAGCCACCGGGGCACCTGTTACAGCACCTGTTACGGTACCCCCGGTCCAGCCTACATTACAAGTACCCGCTACATCGATCACTCTGTCAACACGAAGAGTATCAGTCGACGATTCCAGTTTAGGGGCCACGGGAGGAGGTCCCCCGGGAACCCCGCCGCCACACAAACGTGTAACATCAGTCGAGTTACATGAACGTGCGTTACAGCGTACGCCCAAATATCAGTCCGTTGCAGATATCAGGCGAGCTCTTACCGAATGCCGTTATGATCCAGTTCCAGGTGATGATAGTATGGTTATATATTCATTGCGTGTAAGACGGGTGACCGAGTATTTGGACACCCTACCGAATATGAAAGAAGATCTAGACAGAATATATCGTTTCATTCGTACAGGAACAGACTCAGAAAGTGTTGGAGAAGTTATTTCTCTAAGGAAAGCTGAAACCCAGCTCATACTATTAAAGTTTCTGATTAATTGTTTAATAAGGGAACAAGATTCCCCGACTAAAGATCAGACCGAAATGAAAGTTCTGACAAGGTGGAGTGATAACATAGCCGAGGGTAAACACAGGACACTCAGTAGTATAGAGAGTATGTACAAGAAAATACGTAAAGAAATAATAAGGTTACACGAACAACGCAAAGCAGCACAAGTAAGCGAGAAAGAAAATTACTCTTCTACTGAAGAGGTAGACGACGAGAATCCTTCCAGAATAGCGTATGTAGGTAGAACTAGACTTTCCGACCGACATTCACGTCTAGACTACAAGAAAACTGTTCCTCTTCCAGCACCAGAACAAGGTTCTCTAGAACAAGTATTTCAAGCTACCGATCACATTCTGAAATCACGAATCGGTTATAGTGAACTTAGTACCATGCATGAACAAGAACTAGCCCGATCAGCAGTCCGATGGGCTACAGATTCTACCACTTTTCCAGACGAAATAGTGGCACAAATGTTCCTGAAACTGCCCCCAGCCGAGCAGCGACTGGTGGGTATGTATATGATCCAGCACCTCATTACACTGTATGAGGGTCAACATTCTGATCCAGGTCCGTTACATGATGTTCTGAACGAGTTACTCCAGTATAAATGGAAAGGTCTAGGTACCGATTTAATTAGTATTATTCTAGAACAGCGCCACAAATACCGAACGTTTCTGAATCCGCATTTTGTTCATGTCTCACCCCCAGAAAGTAAACCGTTCTACATAGATAGACAGCATCCGTTACGAGAAGTACACCCAGTCAGGACACCAGCGGGTGAAATGCAACGAGTATTTGTTTACACCCCGATTACAAAGATGGAACTCTTAGAGATGAAGAAATTAATTCCCTGTCACGACAAAGATCCAGCAGGGTTCCACCGTGAATTAAAAGACATGCTCCGTATGGGAGAATACACGTATCCAGATATAATTAAAATGTTAAAGGTTCTGTTGCCTGCGGGCATATATGAAAAACTTAAGGAAAAAGATTGGGAGGTGGGAGAGAAAAAGATAGATTGGGCAGCTCTAGAAGCTGAAGAAAATACACGTGTACCAGGTAACGGTCTAGGAGGTAAATGTAAAGAATTACCTGAGCTATTAATACAAGTTTTGCCAAGATTACTAGCCACGAAAAAGGAAGACTGGGATGCAATCTCAGCCTGTAAACAGAAACCAGACGAAGATACTAGTGATTTTTATTCTAGATTTGAGAAATGCTTTAGCATTAACAGTGGTCTCAAGACGAGTAGTGAGTCATACCCTCATCTTTTTGTTACTAAACTAGTCGAGAATTCAAGTCCACAAGTTAAAAACCGAGTTTTGAAAGTCGAAAGTACCTGGCAAGCTAATACTCCGTCCCAAATGCTTCAGATGCTTCAGTATCACCAGAATAGAATCAGAGAAGAGCAAGATCATGAAAGGAAACGTATGAAAGACACGAAAATGAAAGTATTAGTTGCACAATCTGTTCCACAAGACAGTCAGAAGAGGGGTCCGAATCAAGCCAGTCATCCTGCAGTTCCTGTTAAAGGGACCTGCAATTATTGTAAACAGCAAGGTCATTTCATAAACGAGTGTGCAGTTCTGAAACACAATATAGCCACTGGTAAGACTAAAGAAAGACCACGTCCGCCTAGACAAGAACAAGTTTCACAGACTTCTCAGCCACAGAATGCACAACAGACAGTTCCAGCACCGCAGCCTATTGCTGCAACACAGCATGTTACACAGCAGATGTACCAGTATGCACAGTCCGAGTATCCAGAGTACCAGCAGTATTCATGAAACAGCCTAGAGAGGGAGGTAGGCTTGCCTCTCATCGAGATACCTGTAGATCAAGAGGGTCCCTATGTTCACAGTCAAGTATTAGGGAAAGACAGAACGTTTCTGATTGATACAGGGGCAAGTAGGACGACTATAAGTCATGACGAGGTTCCAGGGGCTCCGCTCTCAGGCTCTAGAAATGTTTCCCTTGGATTTTCAGGAAAGCCAATAGTTAATGAGATATCAAAGCCAGGTACTCTAGAAGTAGGTCCATTGTCCCGAACTACTGACCTGTTACTCACGAAGTCATGTCCAGAAAATTTGTTAGGTATTAAGACACTGAAAGAATTAGGTGCAGTTATTTGTTGTTCCCCAGAGGGAATACGTTTGTTTTTACGTGACTTCAAGGGTCACTATGTTTTACGAGATTTTGATCCGAGATTGTTCAATGTTCCGCAGCATCTATGGGCGCAAGGTCCAACTGATGTTGGTTTCATGCAAATCACACCCCATCGTGTGACTCTCAAGCAAGGTGTAGTGTTACCACGAATCAGACAGTACAGATTGCCACCTGAGGCTGTAGCAGCCTTATCCAAAATTATTGACGAGCTTATTGCTCAAGGAGTGGTTGTAGAAACTGACTCCAATGTATGTAATTCTCCTATCATTCCAGTTATGAAACGTACTGATCCAAATGCACCTCCAGTATATCGATTAGTGATTGACCTTCGAGAACTTAATAAATGTATCATTCCCCAGTACCCAGTAGTTCCAGATATTTCATCCCTATTGACAGCCATTGATTCTGAAGCTACGTTTTTCACAGTCATAGACCTCAAAAATGCATTTTTCAGTGTCCCCATTCATCCAGACAGCCAGTTCCTTTTCGGATTCTGTTTAAATGGAAGGAGCTATAAATTCACACGAGCTCCTCAAGGTTTCACAGAAAGTCCTAGTATTTACAGTCAAGCACTTAAAAGACAACTAGACAATATTCACATGCCAACTGACACTGCCCTGCTCCAGTATGTCGATGATCATCTGATCACAGCCCGTTCTGAACGTGACTGCGAGCGTGCGTCACTTACAGTTCTGTATTTCCTAGCCGAGATGGGGCACAAGGTGTCCCCTTCAAAGCTTCAATTCTGTGTCCAGCAAGTGATCTATTTAGGCCACTTACTGTCCAAGAGGGGTAGGCAGTTGACACCTGACCGTATCCAGTTAATAGCGAGTCTTCCTCAGCCCAAGACCCAGAAGGAGGTACGAGCTTTTATCGGCCTCACTTCTTATTGCAGACAATGGATTCCTCAGTATGCATTTCTAGCCAAGCCACTGATACAGTTAACGACACAGGAGGCAGCCGTATCGACTGTCCTCCCTTGGACATCTGAACATACACTTAGTTTTAATGAGTTAAAGAAAGCCTTATGCCAAGCTCCTGTTCTAGCTACACCGAACTACAGTAAGCCTTTTACACTTTTTGTCACGGAACGTGATGGTACAGCATTATCTGTTCTCACACAAGATCAAGCAGGACAATACAAGCCTTGTGCTTATTTTTCAAGCACACTAGATCCAGTAGCCCAGGCTCTGCCTGCGTGCCTCAAGTCAGTTGCAGCCACAGCACTAGCTATTAGACAAAGTGATTCCATAGTGTTAGGACACTCCCTGACAGTACAAGTTCCACACTCTGTGGAAGTTCTTTTAAACCGAACACAGACTCAGCACTTGACAATTGCACGTTTAACAGGTTATGAATTGACACTGTTCCAGCCACACATAGAAATCAGGCGCTGCAACGTTCTAAATCCTGCTACACTGTTACCGTCAGTTACTTCAAATCCTGCCACGCATGATTGTGTGGAAGTAGTTAACACTATGACAAAGCCAAGACAAGACCTGACAGATATCCCATTACCAGATCCCGACCTGACACTTTATGTGGATGGTTCATGCATGAGAACAAGTACAGGAGATCTAGTAGCTGCGTATGCAGTGACTACTGACACTGAAGTTATAGAGACACACCGTATTGACACTCTGTCCGCTCAAGCAGCAGAGCTAGTCGCTCTGACCCAAGCCTGCATACGTGCCAAGAACCTGAAAGTTAATATTTACACAGATTCACGTTATGCATTCGGAGTCGTACACGACTTTGGAGTGCTCTGGCAGGAGAGAGGTTTCATGACTTCTCATGGAACCAAGATTCAGCATGGTCTCCTGATTCAAGCACTGTTAGATGCAATACATTTACCGACAGCTATCGCTATCATGAAGTGCAAGGCACATACGAAAGTTACAGACATTATTTCCCAAGGTAACGATCTAGCAGATCGAACAGCCAAGCTCACAGCTCAGACTCCAGACATTCCAGTTAACATGACACTGACACACACTCCAGATCCGACTACATGTATGACAGTTAAGGACCCCACTCAAGATGTCATAGATATCCAGTTACATGCTACCCCCGATGAAATCAAGAAATGGTCCGAACAAGGAGGGGTCCAGACAGATCAGGGATGGTTGACGAAGGGAAAAGCCACATGGTTTCTCCCCGACTCAATGGTTCAAGTCATTATTAATACCGCACATAGTCCTGCACATTTAGGAGAAAAAGCCATGTTAGACAGTATCCAGAACATTTGGTTCAACAAGCATTTACGAGCTGCAGCCAAGCAGAAAGTCCGTACCTGTATGATATGTTGTCAGTTCAATCCAGGTAAAAGTGTCCCGGTGGAACAAGGGGGATTCCAGCCTCCTGACCACCCTTTTGAAGTCCTCCAAATGGATTATATTCAGATGGAGCGATGTCGAGGTTTCAAGTATGTCCTTGTAGTTGTATGCGCTTTGTCCAGGTGGACAGAGGCATATCCAGTCCCAGATTACACAGCCGCGACCACTGCCAAGCAGTTGGTTCGTGAATACTTCCCCCGCTATGGACTCCCTAGGGTCGTGTATTCAGACAACGGCCAGCCATTCTCATCTGAACTCATGAAGCACGTTTCCCTTCTGTTAGGGTACCAGTGGAAGTTTCATTGTGTACGCCATCCTGAAGCAGCAGGTCTCGTAGAGAGACATAACCAGACCCTGAAAATCCGCATTGCAAAAGTCTGTAAAGAGAAAGGTGTAGACTGGCTAGTAGCTCTGCCAGTCGCCCTATTCTATATGCGCATGGTCGCACATTCCAGATCAGGTCTGTCCCCGTATGAGGTCGTATTCGGCCGCCCCCCGAACATGTGGGGTACACCTAGACCCCGAAGTATTACAGATGTTTCCAGTAATATGCTGACAGATTACCTAGCTTCCTTGATGTCTGCCCTCCACTCTTGTCGTTCACAGGTTGCCGCCGCATTTCCAGACAATACCGAGGTGAAACCGCATGAAATCGTTCCAGGATGCCTGGTCCTCGTCCGCAATTTTGATCGTTCAAGTCCGCTGGAGCCTCGCTGGAAGGAACCGAAGTTGGTCCTTCTGACCACCCGTACTGCCGTCAAGTTGGAAGGCAGGAAGGGGTGGGTGCATCTGTCGCATGTCAAGAAATTTCACTGACTCCGACTACAAACTGTTTCCAAGAACATTTCCAAGGATTGTCAAGATTTTAAAGACTGCCAAGATACTATTCTTAAGGACTGTCCCACAAATGACATTGATACCAAGCCCTCCCTGTTAGAGAAAACTCCGCAACAGGAGTATAAAAGTAAGCTCCGGTCTAGTAAAATAAGTCAGCCAGTTTAATTGTCTAAGTCCTCCCCTAGGTGAAACGGTTAGACAGGTTTCTGACATGTATGAGATAGACCCCCATAGTGAGAAAGTTAGTCAAAGCTCTATCAGATGTGTCATTATTCTATGTTTTCTTCTATTTTTGAGTTTGATGGTTACCTGCATAAGTTATGCATTGCATTTATGTTTTCCAATTTCTCATGTAAATAAGTTTTCTAATGCTACAGTAGAGCACACATTCAGTGATCTGCCTCCTCACGAGCTATCCTATCGTCTTGCTATGCGCAACAATACATTTATCAGAATGCTACACTATTCACACCAGACCAGCAATGCCACTAATTGTTGGGTGTGTGGTCGACTCCCCCCTTTCCAGACACCGAAGGGAGTTCTGCCACTGTTTCCTTATCCATTTTCACATAATGGTTCGTGTGGAGCATGGTCCACTTTAACGTCATCTTCCAATGATATGTCTCTTCTGAATAGAACATGTTTTCTAGACAAGCAAGGTCTCTCCCATAGAACCGGGTTAGATCTAGAAAATGAAGTTTATAATTTGGGTAATTATTCTTCGAATTTTATGGTCCTGAATGTTCAGTCTGATCCTACTCCAGATTTACCTGCAATTTCAGTACTACCAGTCAAAGGTGAATTATGTGTCCGAAAGAATGGTTCCGCACATGTAGGACATAGTGATTGTACTACTATTGTCAAGTATAGTGACAGTGGGAAATCTATTTTCAAAGCTTCACGTCATTCTTATTTTGTTTGTGGTCAGACCGCATATGTTCGTCTGCCCCTCGATTGGGATGGAACATGTTACATTGCCTTCCTACTGCCACCAGTTTTTCTAGCCCCATCTGATTATCATAGAAACACACATCTAGTACACATTAGACATAGAAGAGAGATCGAGTCCCCGATTGTCGATCAAACTGAAACTGCTCTAGAACAGTATACAGACTTCAACAGAGGTTTCTTCTTCTTTATAGGACCTATCCAGAATAGTAAGTTAATCCGTAGGTTAACCAGAACCCTTGAAGCAGTAGTGAATGAGACTACTTCTGCTCTAGGTAATTTAACCGAAGAGCAATCTGCTATGAGATTTGTCGTGCTCCAAAATCGTCTCGTTCTTGACGTCATACTGGCCGATAGAGGAGGAGCATGTAGAGTCATCGGATCTAGTTGCTGCATTTTCATTCCTAATAACGCGCCGTCTGTTTATTCAGCTATAACCAGACTTCATAAAATTGCCCATCAGTTACACCAGAATCCAGGCACCTGGACATGGTCCGGTTGGCTCTGGAGTATTATTTCTGCCTGGGGATGGAAAGTATTGTCATTCCTAGGTATAGCAGTAATGATCATTTTCAGTTGCTGCCTCTGTTTACAATGTGGCCCTGCGATTTGCGGCATTTGTGCTACATCCTGTATCCCAAGTCCTAGTCCTAAGTCCCGTTCCAAGACAATTCGAGACGAGCAAATGATGCTATATGAAATGATAGATGGTATCATGAATATTGATGTTTCCTGATGGAAACGTAGTGACAAGGAGGGAATGTGGAAAAGTAAATTTTGCCATGTTCTGTGTCCCTACGTGTTCCCCACCTTATGTTATATGTGCATGATTAATATGCATATGTATTCCCTTATGATCGATTAAAGACGCAATTCCAGTTGTGTCCAACTCTAATATACCAGTTTCCAGTTCTCGTGAAAGCTACGAGTATTAGGCCTATGTAAACCTACGTTGCCACGTTTTACAGTGTGCACGTTAATTCAGTAGAAGTCCCCATTTCTAGGCCTCAAAAGGGCCCGGACTCAGATTCAGCTCCTGTCTCCTGAACCCTCTCCGAGGAGCGATACAGCCCCCACCTGTATCCCTGACCCTTCACTTACTTCCTGCCTCACAGTGCCCGGCTCGGCCTGGCTCTGCCTGACAGTCTGCCAAGAGTATGTTATGATTCTAGTTATCAGTCCAGCTCTCCTTCTCTGCATTCCTAAGCTACTGAATCGCATCAATAGTTCCAGTCATCGTCTAGCCTTTACGTCTCCATGTAAGAGAAATACTGTATTAATGGTCA
Source organism: Lissotriton helveticus (assembly GCF_964261635.1). Lineage (NCBI taxonomy): Eukaryota > Metazoa > Chordata > Amphibia > Caudata > Salamandridae > Lissotriton > Lissotriton helveticus. Next base: position 2,604,061 of record NW_027611659.1, on the reverse strand, counting down.
TTTAATATTCCTCAACACACACTACATGTAGAATAATGCATGCACCAGTCTTAGTGTCTGTTAGCCTTTACCCTGATAACTTCTGGATTCTATCAACATGTTCTCTAAACATCAGATACTAGATAGTGTTTAGGTACATGTCGCTCTGACTCTCCAGACTTTCGTCTCCTCTTCTAGCGCAGAAGTCATAGCCCCCAGCTTCTCCTAGTAACACGTCATTGCCAGTTTGCGCGCACCACTAGGTCAGAGGTCCCGGCTCCTTAGGTAGCCCCCTCCATGTTTCCGCCCCATTTATGACATATTGTGTTACGTTTACATCACATGTCTATGTATACGCCCTGTTCACGCCTCTTGTTACACCTACTTTTTACCTTATCTTTCGCGACTGCTACAGGCCCTGCCCACTGCTACGCCTACTGTATGTACTGCAATGCAATTGTTCAACTATATATATACTAATGTACTGCTATTAAAGTTAGCTGTTGTCCCGATCCTGCCCCCCGGCAGCGCTGCCATCCTATTCCCGTGCAGGTTGTCCTGTTCCTGTCCTTTATGCTGTATTAAACCTGCAAACTCTAGCTACCTCGAATCTTGACTCTTATTTATTGAGCTATCTGTTATTGTATATCTAGTCAAAAATAGAGGTATTATTTATTTATTTACCACAACGTATTAAAAGAGAGAAAAAACAGATTACATCTAGTCGTAACCCTCAAGGCAAAATTGCGCTGTCTCACAATGATATTGTTAAAGAATTCCTAGATTTTTATTCCAATTTATACAATAAGCCAGATCCTTGTGCTGATTCCTTAATTGATATCTTTTTAAACACTTGTGATTTACCCCAAATTTCCCCTTCTGCTAGACTTGGATTAGAATCTCCCATCACCAATGAAGAAATCTTGAAAGCCATTAAATCACTTAAAAAAAATAAGTCTCCAGGCCCTGACGGTATCCCCGCAGAATTTTATAAAGAATTCCAAGCTCCCCTTTTGCCTTATTTATTCCAATTCTTTTCATATTTTGGTTCCACTGGAACCATTTCAGGCTCTTTTGCTGATGCCTTAATTATAGTTCTCCCCAAACCTGATAAAGACCCTACCCTAGTCTCTAATTATCGTCCTATCTCCTTAATTAATCAAGATTGTAAATTATATGCCAAAATCATTGCCTCTAGATTAGCTCCTATTCTTCATTCTATTATTCACCCTGATCAATCGGGATTCATGAAATACAGATACTCAGCTAACAACACGAGAGCACTACTCCATGTTCTAGAACAGAGCCCAACTCTTTCGGCCCCTGCTGGGGTGATGGCTTTAGATGCAGAAAAAACCTTTGATAACATTCATTGGCAATTTTTATTTAACACTTTATTATCATTTAATTTTGGTCCCTCTTTTATCCGTATGATATCTGCATTATATTTTGCTCCCACTGCTCGCTTATTTATTAATGGCCAAATTTCTACTCAATTTTCCCTTTTTAGAGGCACACGACAGGGCTGCCCCCTTTCTCCACTTTTATTTGTGTTAGGAATTGAACCCTTCCTTAACCTTATACGTAATTGTGCAGATATTCAAGGTAATTACCATAAAAAATGTCACTATTAAAACCTTAGCTTATGCAGATGATGTTTTATTGTTTATTAGTAATCCAATTTCTTCTGTTCCATTTTTATTAGATATTATTTCCCAATATTCTGTAGTCTCGGGATACAAGCTTAATGTTAGGAAAACTGAATGTTTCCCTTTAAATGTAATTTGCAACCCTGACATGTTGCCTGTATCAGATATTATTTGGCAAAAGATCAAACTAAAATATTTGGGTATTTTATTTTCTTCATCCTTACCTTCCACGTTAAAATTAAATAGTGATTTTATCTTAGATTATGTTAAAAGTAAAACTTCCAGATGGTCTTTGCTTCATCTCACATGGTGCGGGAGAATGGAATCTATCAAAATGAACATTGCACCTAAAAAATTTTATTCCCTTGCTTTAATTCCTACTCAATTTCCACTAAAGTTCTACAAAGATGTATATAAATTATCTAAATTTCTTTGGAACAACAAACCCCCCCGAATTGCTTACAAAAAATTTAAAATGCTTAAATCTTCTGTTGGATTTGGCCTTCCTGACTTTTTTCTGTATCACAAAGCATTCATATTGAAACAAAGTTCATTATGGTTTACCGACTCCCCACTAATTAAACCTCCTATTTGGTTTGAAAGAGAAAAATCGCTTATTGCTCCTTTCCCATTACCATCTTTGCTTACAATGTCTCATAAATCTACTGTTGTACACCGCTCGTCCATAATTAAATCTTCAAGACTAATACTTAATGATTTAGATTCTAACTTTGCTTCTCCCTTAGATTCTACGTTAAATTTATCAGTATGGCATAGTGCTGTTATCAAATTGAATAGAAGTCTGACTTATTGGAATTCATGGATTAAATCAGGAATTTTCTATCTTAAAGATATATTTTGTGATGATGCTTTTATTCCGTTTGATACATTGAGATTGAATTTTAACTTGCCTACTACTGATTTGGTTAAATATCAATTTTTATGCAACTCCATTTTAGACTCATTTCCAAATGGTATTCCATCTACAATTGCAACTGATTTATCCATTTATCTTCATGCTGTTTCTAAATCATCAAATGCTGTTTCTATTCTATACAAGAGATTTGCTGTTTCCATGGGTTCCAATGTTACTATGATTTCAACGTTTTGGAACTCTGAACTTTCCACTTCCCTATCTGATGACTCATGGAAAATTATATGGCTCAATAGCATTTCGGGTTGGTTACCAGTGTCTCTCTATCAGACAAATGCATATATTTTGTTTAACTCCTTATGGTCTCCACTGCGTCTGCATCGTGCTAAATTACTTCCCTTAGATAATTGTTGGCACTGTAAGATACATACTGGCTCCTTACGTCACATGTTATTTGATTGCTCTATCATTTTAAAATTTTGGACTGAAGTTTGGGATGTTATATTGAAAATATTGCCTATTCAAGATGCTCTCTCTTATAAATTGTTAATATGTAAATCAGTTGTACTTACACATCCTCTTAAGGATTCTGACGCAAAGTTGTTGAATTTTTTAATTTCTGCTGCTTTAAAATCAGTCACTTTTTGTTGGAAAGACGCTTCTTCTCTCTCAGTACATACCTGGTGGTCTTGGATTGTCTCTACAAGAAGAGGTGATCAATTATCATTACATGGTCTTACTCATAACTCGGTTTCTTATCATTCCTTCTGGTCACCTATAGATTCATATTTATTGTTATAATTATATTGTTTACTATTCTTTTACTTATTTTCACAATAGTTACATACTCAATGTTTATATGTTAATAGTCACTCTATAGTTCTTATAAGATGACATATTACGTACTTCCCCTCTATCCCCCTACCCTCCTTCATCATCGTGAATTTTTATTTTCCCCTTGATTGACTGATATTTTGTTTTTTTTACTATTGCTTCATGGTAATTTATTAAGAAATTGCATTACTCCGTTACTTAAATCTCATTACGCATGTATATGCTTTTTTGTATTGTCTATCTTTGTTACTTCTTTTTTGAAAATTCAATAAAATTATTCTGAACTAAAAGAAATATGAAATAGTGGAGAGCTTTGTGTGAGACAGGCCAGGGTATTACGACCTGTAAGTGGAGCCATTGAGCATACCTTTGTGTCTCTTCACCCCTAAGGTGAGTCTGTTGTGAAGGAGCTCTAAGCTTTGTCCTGGAACGGGCACTGAGCGAAGGGACAGTTCTAAACACTACTTTGCGAAGTAGGTTCCTGGGCTTAACATTGGTTAAAGAAGTGCTTACCAGCAATACTGGATACACGGTACTTATTATGCTTATTGCAGAAGTACTGCACACGTGGCAGATGAAAGCATAGAAGAGCCGCAGCACGGCTATGAAGCAGCGACGGAAGCACAGATGTTCTCTCTCTCTCTTCCACCACTGTTCAAACCACTCTCCCTTCCAGCTCTTCCTCTGTCTAGCACTAGTCTGCCAAGGCCCATTGCTGGGATGTAAACGTCCTCAGAGAGAGGTAATGATGTGAAGGCCTGCTAGCTGCTGGCCATGAGTGAGGACACCCAATGCCTCAATCACAGCCTGGAGGAGCTGCTCCTGGACCCCAACCAACTGTAGGAGCTGCCAAAGGCAAGAGGGGGTCTGCTTGGTGGAGTCCATCACCTGCGGGTCTCTGGCTTGGAAGACACCAGGTGAGGTCTTTGTTAGGCTGGAGGTGTGATGATGGGAGTCCTGCCTGAAGCTGGGGATACCATAGACCCCAGCAGATGTAAATGGGGTATGTATGTGGGGGGAGTATGACAACAAAATTATATTTTTGACACAAAGTTCACTTCAGAGCCCGCCATTTCAATGCGCTCCTCTCCTCCTGACTTTGACCGGTTGGTCAGGGGGGCAGTGTTGCCAATGAGAGCAGTTGAAACCCAGGGGCATATTATCAAGACAGGCGATAAAATGATCACCGCTTTAGCGGCAGAAAACTGCCGCTAAAACGGTGATAATGGGCTTGATAATATGCCCTGGAGAATTCCAATTGAAGCCCAGGTTAAATGTGAACATGGGCTTCAATTGGAATTCCATAGAGCATATTATCAAGCCCATTATCGCCGTTTTAGTGGCAGTTTTCTGCTGCTAAATCGGCGATAATTGTATCGTCTGTCTTGATAATATGCCCCCCAGTGTTTTGTCATAAAGTTCACTAGAGAGAAATATAGAAAGAATACCCAGATTTGTCTTCAAATCCTTACTGCTTATCTTTACCTTTTCAACCCCCTTGAAAGAGAGATTGCCAAAGCTGATCAGGAGATTTAACAAATTAGGGTCAAGCTTTTTCAGTGTAAGACCTGAGATTGGTTAAGGTTTGTGAAGTTTGATTTTTCCACTTCCTGCTTTCAAAACAAAGGAGTAAAGTGGATATTATGCAGCTAACACACAACTTTATTAAAACTGTTGTTTTCCTGTCCACACCATTCAAGAAGTTTGTCCATTTATTAGATTCACTCATTTGTGGGCCTTTCCCCAGCAGGCCCTGCCATCTAGTACAAGTACCTCGGTCCGTGGTGTTAAGACAGCTCAGCATGTCTCACCATAAATAATTAAATGAAGCCTTTTTCACCTATATCCGATCCTTGTGGCATTCCCTGGCTGCCTCATATCTATGCTACCGGTTTCTGATAGCCAGTTCTGCTGTGTCAGCCAACAGGACTAAACTTACAGGGAAAGTGCACATCAAGGTTGAGTGGTTTCCTTTTAAAGTGCCTTTCTCTCCTTACAAACCCTTTGCGTGAAGTGATGCTTCCCACAGCAGGAAACACTAGGGTTGTCTCCAAGCAGTAGCACCAACAACATGAGCAGAATGAAGTGTGAGATCTCTGCACCTGGCTGTCTCTGTTCTTCCTGAAGAAACAGGGGCAGACAAAGGACAAGCCTGACCTATAAACTTCCTCACCTTGGAAAACAGAAACTGCAATCCCACCCACGACCCCTGACAAGCACCAAGTGCCATTGCTCAGGAAGACTAGTATGAATATCATTGCTAAAGGAAGCTCTTCATCGAGTTTCCAAATGTATTCTCTCTCTATTCATTTTGGTGCCTTAGTATCCTCCCTTCAGCTACAGGAGTGCAGTCAATACAATTCTACTGTGTGGGAATCTGTCCTCACCCCCATCCTCTGCCGTGCTAAACCAGGTCACTCAAATAGATTCTACTTTGCTTTGCTAATTAATACTGTGAGGCAAACTTTAAGAGTAAACATCACAAAGGAATGCTCCGGCATTTGCATAATCTCCTTTTTGTTGTTGACATTAGTTGCCTTGTGCAGTCTCTCAGGGTGATTTCATCATGAGTTTTTACTGCTTCATTCGAACACAGCCTTACTATTTCCCTAAAGATATGGTCAGCCACTTATTTTACACTTGCAGCCCCTGAGCTGATCATCTGTCCTTGCTGAAGCAGAGGTGGCACAGGAGCTCAGCACCGAACACACCGGACACCTGATTCTAGGGTCTACCAAAGTACGCTCATGTGCAAATAATGACATTTTGTCTACAGTTTTGCATTCTCAGAGGGCATGCTATCTTAAAAGTCTACTTTTTGTTCCTATAACCCAACATGAACTTTGTGATAATGTGTAAAAACATTTGTGTGCCGCCTCTCCTTTTCCTTTGAATGACCCCCTCCTTACTTTCCAGCTGCTGCGGGCCTACTCTATGCCATGTGCATGTCTTCCTTCATCTTCATTATTGTATATCGGCATACTCCCCCATCTCATCTTAAGACTATGGGCCTGACTTAGATCTTGGTGGGATTTCCATCATCCCTCCGTGGTCGTGTTTACAACCACTCTCTCAAGCTGACGGATTTCCGCCGACCATATTTAGATGCGGGCTGTCTGATCTTCCATCCATGTTGACAGTGTTTTTGTCAGGAACTGTTTACACAGTTAGATAGTCACTGACCTCAGAATGTCAACCAGCGGGAACAATGGTTCGCTGTACAGTCCTTAATTCTCTTCAGTGTGAGCCTCCACAGCGTATCAAGTTATCGCTCTGAGAGGACACACTCCGGGGAAAAGGGGATAGGGATAAAACAATAAACGATGAAACAAGGTCCGACTTCCTCAATGGAGCAGGCTGCCAAAAGGTAGGGGGACAGAAACAAGGGAACCCTACTCACACGGAACCAGGGTAATAAACGTATTATCAAAAAACAAAGGCTCCTGTGGACACTTAATGAAGTAATCTCAATGTATATGGGCACAATGGCAATATATTGGGTTACAGAGATACTGGAGAGAGAAGGAAGCAAATACACCTCTGATTTGTTTTTGAATCAAAAATATTGATATAATCCTTAAAATGAAATCCTGTTACAAAGTAACACATTTGAACATATAGTTCTGAGCGAGAGGTGTCCCAGTGAAAAACGGAACCTAGGAAATTAGTGACATATATGTCATATATATACAAGGTTTTCGCTGCTTCATATAAACGACCATTAACATATATATGTACAGTGGACAGTGCTAGATACATTGATAAGTGCTCGTAAACAATGGTTTGATTATGCAACTTGTCGACGGAGGTTCGACCCTTTGTGCAGTGTAGGGTCTCTTCAGGACCTATGATCATAGGGACACCTATGAGAAGATGAGGGATAATGTCAGTATGTGGCTCATTTTAAGCAACTGGTATTATATAGTGGAACTAAGGTTTTGTTTGTATAGTACCTGAAGGGTAATGTACCAGCTCGTGTGGAGGGTGTGGCACCGTGCAAAGGATAAGAAAAATATACTCACATGGGTCCCAGCAGGGAGCTGCACATGTGAGAAAAACAATCATTTAGTATTCCAATAGTGGGGGTTGGAGACATGACATAGTATTGCAATTAGAAACAGACCTGGAACGTACCCCAAGTGTGAGGTGAGTGGTGAGCTGGCTATTACGGGAATGCGCACAATGTAGGGCTCCACGTGTGCGGAGGATGGCACGATCAAAGCGCTGTCAAGACGGGTCTGTAGAGAGGGGAGCATGTGCATTGGTAATAATACGGGGAGACTTGTAGTGGGGTGAACATAATATTAAAAGCTCAGCGCTTACTGAGTTCCAATTCTGAGCGCATTAATGGAAGCAGGCTACTTCCTTCTGTCGTCAATCACGACGAAGCCATACTTTTATCATATGGAGGGTGAGAATATTCTCACTTCGGTGTCTAAAAGAAGAGGTCAATGTATTAAAAATTGAGCGCTGAGGGAAAACGTGATTTAGCACCAGGCAGACAGCATTCAACCGCAGGGCGTGTGCCCGCTTCTTATGGAGAATGAATCAACTGCAGCCTGTGGCAATCCTTCCAAGTAGCAATACAGCTTCTGTCTGTCTGCTCAGGTACAATGACAAGGGGTCAATGCTTGCTCCGGATTTATAAAGGCCTGCCTTACCGCCGAAAGTCTGTGTTCAGACCCGGCCGCGGAGTGTTACCCATGGATGAGATCTGTATTTCTGTTATCAGTAAAGAAAACAGACCTCTGCCTGACACGTGTTGTGAGAAGTTGGCCTGGTAGGGGATGTTTCCAATTTTGGAACCACCTACTACCTGACCAAACAATCCCTTATGGTGTCTGGTTGTAAGTCAACCTTATTAGACAAGCTATCCTAGGGGTAGCATGGACTAAGCAGCCTAAAGGCTTAACTTAAGAGGTCGTGTTAAGCGAGCTGTTTTACCACATACAATCCTGTAATACCAAATGAAAGGACACCACACAAGTATATATTATAAAAATATATGTGTTTATTACTAAAAACAATCCCCAGTATTCTTTATGAATAAAGGGGCATCAAGCGTTAAATCAAAAGCACTGTTTAAACATACAAAGTTGCACAATTATGGATGAGGGCAGGGGGCCACTCAAACCATATACTAAACAAGTGGTATAAGAGATGCCACTCGAGCAGTGGTTAGGCCTAGGGCCTAGGGAATCGCTGGGAGCAGTCAGGACAAGCAATGCTGAAGTCGGGAATGGCCCTCGGGATTCGGGAGATGTGCGGAAAGCGCACGCACGCACCAATGTTAACCAATGGTGCGTAAAAGTTGTAAAGTTAAAGTTAAAGGACACTTCCGCTGAACCTAGAGGAACAAAACTTAACACACAGACCCTAGAGGTGTGCACCAGTGTGGGAACACCGGCGGAGCAAAGTTACCTCACCCACAGGAAGTGGGTGCACAGGGTCGAAGTGGCGTCGGGTTCTGACTCCCAGGCTCTTGGTGCTTGAAGCTGAAAGGGCTGCAGGCGGGTTAAAGATGAAGTGTCCGGTGGAGTCCAAGGGTGGACTCAAGTTGTAGAGTACCTGAAAGCAGAGGGGACAGAGTCTGGGTCACTCAGCAGTGACCAGGGTGGAACCAGGACGGAACCAGGCAATGTCGGGCGCAATCAGGTGGTCGTCGAGGAGCTTCTCTCCGCTGTCACGTGGGCTCTGGGGCATCTGCGATGTCCAGGAGCAGGTCACGATCTGTCCCACGCAGGCTCTCACCGTCGGTGCAGTCGGCTTCAAGTTTGGAGCAAACAAGCCTTGGCAAGAGCAATCCACGCGGGATCGGAAGATTGCTTCTCACTCGGACCAGGAAGGTCAGAGTCGGGGCTCCTTTTCAGGGGAGCTGGTGTGGATCTGGAGCAACCAGATTCACGAGTCTTCTTAGGTAGTTCGTCGGCACAGGGACCACTAGCCAGCTGGCAAGTGACCGGGCCAACGCGTTGAGCCAAATAGAGCCAAAGGGCCCCACGCAGCACTCGTCGAGTGTGGAGGGCTGAACTTCGGCTCAGGAGCAGCTCAGGGTGGGGGCTTCTCAAAACCCGGTGCACAGCTTCGAGGATCACTCGTGGGCTGCACGGTCAGCGTCTCGTGGTCAATTCAAGATGGCGTGCCCCACGCTTCCGGTCGCCTCCACAGGTCTCAGCTTTGCAGGGACTGTGGATCAGGCTGTTAGAAGGCAGGCAGGCTTGATCTCGTCGATCTCAGTCGCTCGAGTTCCGGCAGGAACTGCAACTAAATAGACGTCGAGGGCTGGATGGTGCCTGCTGCTGCAGGGTGGTCACTCCTTGACCACAAGGGAGATTCTTCGGGCTTCCACGTTGAGATGGAGGGCGAAGGGTCCAGAATTTCGTTTCAAATGTTTCTTCCAGGAAATCTGATGTGCATTGGCACTGCTCCCACTCTTATTCGAATCTGGGGGGCGTGATTACCTGCTAGGTCCCCTCCTCTGGGTGGGACCCAGGAAGTGGGTGGATACACCCCCTTCCTTTGATCCAGGCCGCCCTGGCACGAGGGCTGGAGTGCCCCAGAACCGGTTTGGCCGGATTATGCAAGGGGCAGCCTTGTGCGCCCCAAGCAGTGTCTGGTTTCTTTCAAACCTCCCTGCTACAATCCACTATCTCCTGTCTGGAGGGCGGTGACACCCTCCTGTGACAGGAAACCCTTTGTCCAGGACCCATTTGGTTAAGTTTCGGTCAACTGCAGGGGTCCAGACATTTGTCTGTGGCAGAGGCATCCATTTTGTGGATCTTAAGGTCTTTGGAGAAATTAACCGCATTTAAGTGAAGTAACATGTCTTACCCCTCTAGAGGGGTGGAATGCCATCCCCGTCGCCAGAACTGGCGAGGGGATGGTATTCCAAATCGTATGACACCTTACACGACATGTTTTGATAAAGCCAAACCAAAGTTGCTATTTAACCGCGAGGATTATAAGGCACTTTAGAGTATATGGTATGGCATTATCCTGAAACAGCTTAGGGAGTTGTTCCCGACAGCTGCAGACAGGCTCAGCTCATGCTAGAGCTCCATCTCACATAAAACCACGCACTCTGCCTCCAGGATTGATGAGGCCTTCCATAGGAGTGGCTCACAGGTTTACATGTGTCCAGATATAGGTTTAGACATAGGTATACTATATCTAAGCAAGGGGTGTGTACACCACCTTACCCCAGCTGAGTGATCAGCCAGTTGTGTCAATTTAAGAACCAGCCAGGGGTGGCAAAAGATATGCTGCAGCCCCTGGTAGGCCTTGGTGGCTCCTATGCCCTGGGCACCTATAGTGCATTATACAGGGGCTGACAAGGAGTCCATTTCCAATTGTGGTATGTACCTAGGGTACATGGAATCCATTTTACAGAGAGAGCAGATGGCCTGGGGCCCTGATTAGCAGGGAACCAGGTCAACTAAGTCAAAAAACCAGCTAAACACAGGCAAAAAATCCGGGGTAACCATAGTCAGGTAGCCACCTTCCTACATAACCCCCCCCCCAAACGAAAGGAGATAAGGCTATCCTTGGCCAGGTAAGCCTATATTGCCTGAGTGGCCATATAAGGAAGTACCTGCACTAGCATGGGTACCCCCTGTCTCATGGTCCACTAAGCAGTCCCTCACCCTTTGGGTATTAGAGGGTCTCCACCATAGGGAATCACTACCTTGGGTGTGTTTATGCAAAGTTAAAGGCTGGTTTGGATATGGAGTTTTGAAGTGAGGCTCTACTAAGTTAGGGCTTGGCTTCCTCCAATTATCTTCCACCATGTGTGCCTTTCTTTCTTTAACTGAGTTGCACTGTGCTCTCAGGGTCAACCTCTGGCTACCTAAAGCTGGAGGCTGGGTCCCTCTGTTTGGCTTGCTGGAGGGACAGTTCAGGTTTGGGCCCTTTGGGTCCCAGGTTTGGCTGTGCCCAACAGAATCCATCTGTGGGAGGTCCCTAACTGTTTTTAAGGGGGCTCCCTCAGGAGTTTTTAAAGTTTTCACCTCACTAGGGCTACTAGTTTTGGTGCCCCTAATCTGTTGATGGGGGTGCTTTATTTGACAGGGGGCCCTCTGGGTCTCACTGTCCTTCTTGTCCTCTGCAGCCCTGGGCTGGCTAAGGCAAGGGAGAGAGGGGCAGGTTACCTGCTCCAGACTGGGTCCCACCTGAGAAGGGTCCACCGCCATCAGAGGCTCTGTCAGGCCAGGCCTAACAACCTCTGGGGCAGTTCCTTCATCAGGGGTAAGATCAGTTCCCTGAGGAGGCTGATCCTGTCCTAAAGTCTGGTGAGGGGGAGATTTCTCTTCCTCCTCCATGCTCTCAGTTTGTGTGGAGTTATCCATCATTTCAGGTTTCACAACACACATGTCAGTTTGAGTTTGGGCTGTGGCCATCACAGCCCCACCAACCTTTTCAGGAGGAGACTCAGTTTGGGTCTCTGCTGTTATCATAACAGCTTTGCTATTCTGTTCAGGAAGAGCTTTTGCTAAAGATGGGGCAGAGAGTTTCTCAGCCCTACCAACCTTTTCAGGAAGGACATCTTGAATTGGGGCTGTAGCCATTACAGCCCCACTAACCTTTCCATTGGAATTTACCATTCTAGAATGGGTTTCCTGTTCAACCTCAGCCCAGGCTGAGATCTCCAAATCATTACCAAGTAGGCAGTCTACAGGCAAGTTTGGTGACACTGCCACTCTCTTTGGGCCAATGACACCTCCCCAGCTGAGACTTACTACTGCCATGGGATGATTTGTTTGGATTCCATCAATGTTTGTAACCTGGTATGTGGCACCAGGTAAAAGTTGCTTAGAGGGGACTATGCCATCAGCCACCATGGTGATGCTAGCCCCTGTGTCTCTAAAAGCTTCAACTTTCAAACCATTGATGATGGGTTCTTGTCTATACTTGCTCAAAGTATTTGGGCAAGCAGAGAAGTTGGCAAACCCCATGCCAGTCTCATAAACAAGATCATTGGGTGATGGGGACCTGGATAGGCCAGGGTCCACCTGAGCTCCAACAGTAAACCCACCCAGATTCCTGGGTGTGCTTCCACTTCCTGGGGGATTACTGCTGACAGTAACAGGAGGTGTTGAAGCTGGCTTTGGAGGTATATTTTCTTTATTGTTATTCTTGGGACAACAGTTGTCTGTTTTGTAATGCCCAACCTGTTTACAGGCATAACAATAAGGCTTTTTCTCAGTTGAAGAAGTGTCTTGGGACCCACCCCCATTCTTGGAGTTTTGGGGCCCTGGGGAAGTCTTTTCTTTATTTTTATCCCCACCCTTATCTTGAGGCTTGGTAGACTCCTTCTTCTGGTTACTGTCCTGATTCTTAGGCCTAATCCTGGTTCTGACCCACTTGTCTGCCTTCTTTCCCAATTCTTGGGGAGAGGTCAGATCAGAGTCCACCAGGTGCTGGTGTAAGAGCTGGTTCTGACAATTACTTAGGATCTGCTCCCTCATAATCAAATTATACAATCCTGTAAAGTCATGTACTTTGCTGCCATGTAGCCAACCCTCCAGAGCCTTAGTTGCACAATCAACAAAATCAGTCCAGTCCTGAGTCTGTGTCTTCTGGGTGTCTCTGAACTTCAACCTGTACTGTTCAGTGGTTAAGCCAAACCCATCTATCAGAACACTCTTCAGGACTTTGTAATTGTTTGCATCCTCATGTCTAACAGTGAGGAGCTTATCTCTCCCTTTCTCTGAAAAGGAGTACCATAAGATTGCTGCCCACTGTTCCTCAGGAACCTGCTGTACCATGCAGGCTCTCTCAAGAGCAGTTATCCACTTGTGGATGTCATCCCCTTCCTTGTAGGGGGGCACAATCTTTGTCAGGTTTCTACTATCATAGGACCTGGGTTTCTCTTTAGGAATATTGCTGCCACCAGTGGCATCTAAGCCACACAATTTTTGCTCTCTTGCCAAGGCAAGTTTAGCTTGAGCCAAGGCTACCTCCTCCCTCTCTATCTGGAGTTTGACAGCCCTCATTCTGGCCCTATGTTCTAGCTTTTGAGAAGCAGTCATGCCTCTCTGTGATTCTCTGGAGGCACTAGAAATATGAGAGTCCCCTGAGGGAGATCTCACTCTTCTGTTGCCTGGGAGAATCCCATGGTGGGTTTTGGGGAGGTGCTGGCCCTCTCCATTCCCCAGTAGGTCCAAGTTGGCCTGGCTAAGCCTGGCAACTGGAACCTGGCTACCCTGATCCTGTACTTCTAAGTCCTCAACATCTGAGTCCTCATCTAAGTCATCATCATCATCCTCCTCCTGAGGGAGATCAGTTACAGGGGGGTTCCCTCCATTTCCTGTTTCTAGGGAAGCTTCCTTTGCCTTCTCTAAGTCATCCTGTTCTAGGATTTCTAACAGGATTTGGCAGGTGGGGCTTCTGCCCCTTTTTAACCCTCTTGCTTTGCACAAGGCAATCAAGTCTCTACGGGTTAACTTGTCATATCCAAAAGTTGCCTGGGTAAGGTCAACTGTCACAGGATTAGACCCTGAGGCTTTTCCTGTGTCAGACATGGTTACTAGTGAGGTGTAAGTGGTGCACTTACCTACACTAAGTGTTTTCCTACTGTACCTTGCTAGTGAGTTGTAGTCAGGGTGTGCTAATCCCTTTAATCTACAACTACTAAGTTCAGTAGAACTTAATATGCTAAGCTTTTGATTTATATGTACCTAGAGGTACTTGATGTGATCTTTCAATTTGATATAAAGATTGCAATGGTAAAACAACAGCAAGCTCAAATCTGCACCGCTGCTCACCAATGTGAGAAGTTGGCCTGGTAGGGGATGTTTCCAATTCTGGAACCACCTACTACCTGACCAAACAATCCCTTATGGTGTCTGGTTGTAAGTCAACCTTATTAGACAAGCTATCCTAGGGGTAGCATGGACTAAGCAGCCTAAAGGCTTAACTTAAGAGGTCGTGTTAAGCGAGCTGTTTTACCACATACAATCCTGTAATACCAAATGAAAGGACACCACACAAGTATATATTATAAAAATATATGTGTTTATTACTAAAAACAACCCCCAGTATTCTTTATGAATAAAGGGGCACAAGCGTTAAATCAAAAGCACTGTTTAGACATACAAAGTTGCACAATTATGGATGAGGGCAGGGGGCCACTCAAACCATATACTAAACAAGTGGTATAAGAGATGCCACTCGAGCAGTGGTTAGGCCTAGGGCCTAGGGAATCGCTGGGAGCAGTCAGGACAAGCAATGCTGAAGTCGGGAATGGCCCTCGGGATTCGGGAGATGTGCGGAAAGCGCACGCACGCACCAATGTTAACCAATGGTGCGTAAAAGTTGTAAAGTTAAAGTTAAAGGACACTTCCGCTGAACCTAGAGGAACAAAACTTAACACACAGACCCTAGAGGTGTGCACCAGTGTGGGAACACCGGCGGAGCAAAGTTACCTCACCCACAGGAAGTGGGTGCACAGGGTCGAAGTGGCGTCGGGTTCTGACTCGCAGGCTCTTGGTGCTTGAAGCTGAAAGGGCTGCAGGCGGGTTAAAGATGAAGTGTCCGGTGGAGTCCAAGGGTGGACTCAAGTTGTAGAGTACCTGAAAGCAGAGGGGACAGAGTCTGGGTCACTCAGCAGTGACCAGGGTGGAACCAGGACGGAACCAGGCAATGTCGGGCGCAATCAGGTGGTCGTCGAGGAGCTTCTCTCCGCTGTCACGTGGGCTCTGGGGCATCTGCGACGTCCAGGAGCAGGTCACGATCTGTCCCACGCAGGCTCTCACCGTCGGTGCAGTCGGCTTCAAGTTTGGAGCAAACAAGCCTTGGCAAGAGCAATCCACGCGGGATCAGAAGATTGCTTCTCACTCGGACCAGGAAGGTCAGAGTCAGGGCTCCTTTTCAGGGGAGCTGGTGTGGATCTGGAGCAACCAGATTCACGAGTCTTCTTAGGTAGTTCGTCGGCACAGGGACCACTAGCCAGCTGGCAAGTGACCGGGCCAACGCGTTGAGCCAAATAGAGCCAAAGGGCCCCACGCAGCACTCGTCGAGTGTGGAGGGCTGAACTTCGGCTCAGGAGCAGCTCAGGGTGGGGGCTTCTCAAACCCCGGTGCACAGCTTCGAGGATCACTCGTGGGCTGCACGGTCAGCGTCTCGTGGTCAATTCAAGATGGCATGCCCCACGCTTCCGGTCGCCTCCACGGGTCTCAGCTTTGCAGGGACTGTGGATCGGGCTGTTAGAAGGCAGGCAGGCTTGATCTCGTCGATCTCAGTCGCTCGAGTTCCGGCGGGAACTGCAACTAAGTAGACGTCGAGGGCTGGATGGTGCCTGCTGCTGCAGGGTGGTCACTCCTTGACCACAAGGGAGATTCTTCGGGCTTCCACGTTGAGATGGAGGGCGAAGGGTCCAGAATTTCGTTTCAAATGTTTCTTCCAGGAAATCTGATGTGCATTGGCACTGCTCCCACTCTTATTCGAATCTGGGGGGCGTGATTACCTGCTAGGTCCCCTCCTATGGGTGGGACCCAGGAAGTGGGTGGATACACCCCCTTCCTTTGATCCAGGCCACCCTGGCACGAGGGCTGGAGTGCCCCAGAACCGGTTTGGCCGGATTATGCAAGGGGCAGCCTTGTGCGCCCCAAGCAGTGTCTGGTTTCTTTCAAACCTCCCTGCTACAATCCACTATCTCCTGTCTGGAGGGCGGTGACACCCTCCTGTGACAGGTATCCCTTTGTCCAGGACCCATTTGGTTGAGTTTCGGTCAACTGCAGGGGTCCAGACATTTGTCTGTGGCAGAGGCATCCATTTTGTGGATCTTAAGGTCTTTGGAGAAATTAACCGCATTTAAGTGAAGTAACATGTCTTACCCCTCTAGAGGGGTGGAATGCCATCCCCGTCGCCAGAACTGGCGAGGGGATGGTATTCCAAATCGTATGACACCTTACACGACATGTTTTGATAAAGCCAAACCAAAGTTGCTATTTAACCGCGAGGATTATAAGGCACTTTAGAGTATATGGTATGGCATTATCCTGAAACAGCTTAGGGAGTTGTTCCCGACAGCTGCAGACAGGCTCAGCTCATGCTAGAGCTCCATCTCACATAAAACCACGCACTCTGCCTCCAGGATTGATGAGGCCTTCCATAGGAGTGGCTCACAGGTTTACATGTGTCCAGATATAGGTTTAGACATAGGTATACTATATCTAAGCAAGGGGTGTGTACACCACCTTACCCCAGCTGAGTGATCAGCCAGTTGTGTCAATTTAAGAACCAGCCAGAGGTGGCAAAAGATATGCTGCAGCCCCTGGTAGGCCTTGGTGGCTCCTATGCCCTGGGCACCTATAGTGCATTATACAGGGGCTGACAAGGAGTCCATTTCCAATTGTGGTATGTACCTAGGGTACATGGAATCCATTTTACAGAGAGAGCAGATGGCCTGGGGCCCTGATTAGCAGGGAACCAGGTCAACTAAGTCAAAAAACCAGCTAAACACAGGCAAAAAATCCGGGGTAACCATAGTCAGGTAGCCACCTTCCTACACGTGTGTAAAGCTCATCCAAGTTCTTTAAGGGCATGTAATGTGCGCGGATATTAATTATAGATTGCAGAGATTTATACCATGATGAATTGATGTTTTTATTGAGTGTGGGGACAGCCAGGTGTCCTAGTTTTAATGCACGCTTACTTATATCCGATAGCCATTGTGTTAAAAAGGACAGTAATGTTGTGTGTCATTTGCATTGTATGTGTGCCTGTGCAAAGTCTTGTTCAGAATAGCGCCAAGAAGATTGGTGTTCCTATTGGCTAAGGTGTGCATTTTGGTGGGTATAACAGGCTCCCCCACTTTGCACTAGCCCATTGTTTCGTATTGGACGTCAGGACAATTACTACACATTGTTTACTTAGTCAAGAACATGATAAACAGCATTCATAACACATGTGAGATGAGGCATACAGGGTACACGATTGACAGTTGTGCCTAGAGTGGCTGTATAGGTGTGTAACACACCATACAATAATCCATTAATGGTACTTAACGTCAGGACACTAAATTGCATGTTCTGAACATTTTGTTATATCACATGTATGACGATCCGCTCAGTGTACAAAACTTTACAGATGTAAGTGATAATCATATCATATACAATGCTCATGTAATTCTGTTAATATGTACAATTTATCCATCCTATTTGAGCTTATTGTTTACAACATGCCGAAATGCTCACATTGAATTGTTTTACTTTCCTTTTTTAATAAATGCTCTATTGGTTATGCATTGTAGTGATTGCATGCAGGATATTTGACAGGTATGAACCCTTGTTCTAATATCAGGAATATTGTATGCTCAATCTGATTTGTAGGGTAGCATATTTGTGACATGCCAGCCGGTTGAAACTCTATGCAAATATGGTGGAGTTACTACACGTTTTGTTACAATACAATGCCCAGTGTTGTGTTTTCTAACCAACCCCGGTGGTGAGGCCTATGTGTTATACAACCATTAGTACTGGCAAGGAGTTAACTAGGAGTTATGTTCAATATAACCCCCTGTTTCCACTGGCATGCCATTTCCAGTTTTGTACATGCCATGTGTGTGTTTTACCCAGCTATAGGTAAATTTACATGTGTGGGAAAAACTAACTCAGTGCTGTCTGATTGTACAGCTAGATGAGGCTAGTTGCTCAGTGTAGTGACGAATCCTCGCCACTCCTTCGCTGTATTCAATACCTGCGATATTGAGTCAGTATGTTCTATCCAACGACATTCTAGTCATTGCAGAATTTGTGTAAGATCTCCTCCTCTTTCGGAAGAGAGGCTCTATCTATGACTTGCCACCTTATGGCATCTGTAGTGTGTTTTTTTCGGCAAAGTGGCTGACTAATGGGGCGTTGACTACAGAGTGTCGGATGCGGCTACGGTGTTGGCTAATCCTAGCTTTTATCGGTTGCTGTGTCTGTCCAATGTAAGGCAGTTGACAGGGGCAGAATATGCAATATATTACAATTCTTGTGATGCAATAGCAAATATTTCCATTGTGTGTTTGATGTTTTTGTGTTCAAATATTCTTGTATTGTGAGTGAAGGCACATGATACGTAGTTGCCGCACTTGAAGTTGCCCTTGACCTCAGGGCAGGCTCCAAGTGGTCATCAGTGTTCTGATTTTCTTTGGAATACTCTCTGTGGATGACCAGACTAGATAATCTTTCATATTCTTGCCAAGCTTAAATGCAGACATAGGGACATCAATGGATGAATCTATGGTCTTCATTATGTGCAATTTTTTTATTATCAGTTCCGTACCTGGTTGGTATGTGTACCAAATGTGGTCACACAAATTAGTCTATCCACCTTTGTTTTTACTTTAGTAACCAGTAGTACCTCCCTGGGACAGAACCAGGCGCGTTTAAGTGACCTTCTAACAAGCCTGTTAGGGTACCCTCTGGTGCTCAGTTTAGATTTCAGAATCTCTGCTTTATAATAATAATAATAATAAAACTTATAGAGCGCCTGGTTACACTAGAGCCAGTGTGTCCCCGCGCTATGGTGCAACTAGTAAACAGTTGGGTGGACAGGTCCCTCACTCTAAGCCTCAGAAACAGTTCCCCTCCCCCTCTAACCTGAAGGGAAGAGATGGGTTTTCAATTGTTTCCGAAACATTTGTTCAGAGGTCTCCAGACGCAATCTTATTGGGAGTCTGTTCCAGTCTTGGGCTGCCTGGCCCCGGAAAGAGCATCTCCCCATCCGGGCTCTTCTGATCTTGGGGACCTTAACCATCCCTGTCCCAGTAGATCTCAACTGGCGTGCCAATGGAATGGAAGACCGTCTTTCAATGCACAGGGTGGTGACTCTTATAGGAAAGCAGTGTATTTCTTTCTGGTGATTTCCTATGGAGTGAAGTATAAAGTGCTCCATTCTCATGTTGTATACTGAGGTCCTGGAAGGCTATACTGGATTTATCAATGGTGGAGGTGAAAGTTAGGTGTCTTTGGATATTGTTTGGATAAGTAACAAAGTCATCAAAGTCAGACCTGCTCCCCGACCAGATGAGGAACATTTTTTCAATGTTGAATGACCTGCTCCTTACTTTCCAGCTGCTGCGGGCCTACTCTATGCCATGTGCATGTCCCCCTTCATCTTTGTTATTGTATATCGGCATACTCCCCATCTCATCTTAAGACTATGGGCCTGATTTAGATCTTGGTGGGATTCCCGTAATCCCTCCGTGGTCATGTTTACAACCACTCTTTCGAGCTGATGGATTTCCGTCGACCATATTTAGATGCAGGCTGTCTGATCTTCCATCCATGTTGACAGTGTTTTTGTCAGGAACCGTTTACACAGTTAGATTGTCACTGACCTCAGAATGTCAACCAGCGGGAACAATGGTACAATGCGCAGTCCTTAATTCCCTTCAGTGGGAGCCTCCACAGCATATCAAGATATCACTCTGAGAGGACACACTCCGGGGAAAGGGGGACAGGGATAAAAAAATAAACGATGCAACAAGGTCTGACTTCCTCAATGGAGCAGACTGCCAAAAGGTAGGGGTCTTGTCTGGACGCACACCACCCAACTCGGAGTCACTGCAGGGGAAGAAATAAAGAGACGTGATGCACAGGATACTAAACCCCCTTAACATGACAACACAAACACATAGAGTAGGGAGGGGTCTTCCTGGAACTCACATCAGACACTTGTAGACACACCTCTGAACTCAGGCAAGGGCGGGGCTTTTATAGCGGAGTTCCATCCAGTTCCAGTGCGGGTCTTCCGTTACGCCCAATCAGCGATGGGTTTCTAGACCCTCAGCAGGCTCCAGACACGCGGGATGTCCCACAACATTCTCACTCCAGTCACGCTGTCATAGCATACCGGGGAAATGGAGCGGGATATAGGTGTAGAGTACCCCTTTACCCCTAACATACGTTGCGAAACCATGACAGTTTTCCATCATGTAATCGAGTCGACCCGGTGGACTCCTCTGCTGGCTAACATTGGGATTGTGCGGAACCTATTTAGATTTCACAGTTGTGCTGGCGTTGTCATAGCAAAAGGAACAATTGATGGACGATACTGTGTGCCTGTGATTGCATTTTTTAATGCAGCATTTGTCATTCCCATTTGCTTGTTTTTCAACTGAATGTTTTTTTTTCACTTGAGTCCCACACTCCAAAAGTATTGGAGCCAAAGCTGAAATGCAATTTCCAAGCTTCAAAGTTAGCTGTGCAGTTTGGTTTTGGGGTTTGTTTTATGGGAGATTGGGCTTCTTTCGCTTTGAATTTGAAGACGCCATTACGCTGATCTTCCTTGCAAAAGCATGCCAGTTCTAGCGGTGTATGTGTGAATTGCATTAAATTATTTATATTTGATTTTGTTGTATGCTGCTTTTATGATGTCACACCCCCCAGGGCCCCATGTCCAGCAATTTACAGGCTGAGGATTTTAAGTATATTCTTGTCAGGTTAAACAAAAACTACAGCTCCCAGAATTAAATGAGTGTAGCAATTCACGGCGAATAAATGAGAGGCTGAGCCGCGATGAAGCTTTAGTTTAAGCTTTATTAATACAGAGCGCCGGGAATACAACCTTTCGCGGGACTGGCTGTCGGCACTCTAAAATGGCTGCCCGCCAATATCCCGGCATGCAGTGCGTGTCGCTCTCAACCACTAGAGCGCAACACCACATATCTCCCCCCTTAGCAAGGAGGGGAAAGAAAAGACAAGGGGGGGAAGAACAGGGGAAGTGTTAGGTAACCATAGTCTTACTTGGTCTTCATGTCAAATTTCTCAAATCTCTTCAGCAACTTGACCAGTCTACCCACTCTTGTGCGTGGGTGTGTCCGGACAATGTCCGAATGCTGGCCACTCGCTGGGAGACTTCCGTTGGTTATTTCCTCTATCAGCGTCAACCTCTCTCTTCCGTTGGTACCAGGGCTCTGGGGTGTTGACAGACCACAATCATTCACGCCATCGTTCCCATCCAGGGTGTCCAAATCTTCGCTTTCTTGGCAGGAAGTGGTTGGGCCTTGAACTGCTCCTTCCGGTGCTGGCGTCGTTTCTGGAGGACTGCTTCCTGCCAGGTCAGTGGTACCCGATGCTGCAGAGTGTTCCCACCTCATGATCTGGTTGCATCTTGCCATCCTGTCGTGTGACCACACTTTCCCATCACTTAGCAAGGCTGACCTTGCGTAGGGCTTCACAACTTGTAACGGTGGGCTAAACTTGCTGTCTCCTTTCTTCTTTAATACAGCATGTTTCACCCTTACCCATTCACCTTTTTCCAGGGTGACTTCCTTAACATTGTGTCGTTTGTTGTAGTGTTCCGTGTATAGGGCCTTCGCTTTGTCGATGTTGCGACGCACCACTGCCGGGGACCACTTGCTTTGGATGACGAGTTGTTTCCATGCTAGATTGTCTCTTGTGAAGGGGTCACGCCCACGTAAGACCTTGAACGGAATGTACCCAGTGTTCGCTGGGGTGATGCGATAGTCCCAGACCATCCGCTCGAGTTCCTTCTCCTAGTTTTTCCCTGCGCTTATCGCAGCCTGTACCAAACCCACGATGACTCGATTGAACCTCTCTGCTAGTCCATTCCCTGCTGGGTGGTACACTGGGGTGTGCTTGACTTCTATCCCGTTGCGTTCCATGAAGGCCTTCCATCTCGCTGATATGAAGTTTGGCCCGTTATTACATTTCACGATCCTTGGGATACCTTCTCTTAAGAACGTGCTGGTGAGGAAGGACAGCACTGCTTCTGTGTTGGCCTCTTCACACACTTCCACTTCCGGCCACTGGAGTATCTATCCACTAGCACTATCACATGTTTGCGTAACCCATTTGTATCCAAGATGGGGCCCAAGATGTCCACTGATAGTTCTTCCCATGGATTGGAGGGACAAGCGATTCTCCCTAGTGGTGGACGTAACAAGACTTGAGCTTTGTCTGCGTTGCTGCATGGTTCACACATCCTTACGTGCTTTTCCACTTGACTGTCTATGGCAGGTCACCAGTACGCCTGCTTCGTCCTCGCCTTGGTCTTTACTATTCCCAGGTGTCCTTCGTGTAGGATGGCAAGAAGACGATTTCTTAAGGGCTGCTGGGGAACCACTTTGTCTCCTCCGAATTGGAAAACTGTGTTGTCTCCAAAGGACAATTCTTCTCGAACTTCCCAAAACTTTCTCAGACTGCTGTCTAAGTGCTTCTTGTCTGGCCACCCTTGTGTCATGTACTTCTTTACAGCGTTAAGTGTGTCGTCGTCCGCGTAGACCTTCTCCCACTTTTGCACACTAATCACCACTTCATGGTCTAGTGTGAGCGCTACTATGAACTCTTCCCATTCAGTAGGTTCTTGTTCTGTTTCAGGTTCCATTGCCGCTACCCTACTTAGGAAATTCGCAACTTTTTTTCTGGTGCCGGGAAGGTACTCCACTTCATATACGTAATCCAGTAGCCTCAGGGTCATCTTCGCAATGCGGGGTGTCGCATGCGTGTGCCCGCAGGAAGTCAGAACCCTCACCAGGGGTTTGTGATCCGTGCGGAGCAAGAATTTCGAGCCCCTTATGAATTGCCTGAACCGCTCCATGGCCCAGACTTCTGCCAACATTTCTTTCTCTATCACACTGATTTTTTTTTCATTGTATGCTAACGACCGTGAGGCGAAACTGATGGCTGTGACTTCCCCTTCTTGAGATTTTTGTATTAGTACCGCGCCTAGCCCCTTGTCGCTGGCAAAGGTGGTCAGAATAGACAGCACCGCCTGACCATTCCCGTTGAGAGACACTGCAGCGCAAATGTCTAGCTTCAAGCGATCGAATTCCATTTGCTCATCTTCCGACCATTTGAAGGTATTCTTTTCTTTTAGGAGTTGTCGCAGGTGGTGTGTCTTGGACCCGAAGTGAGGTACGAATTTGCTGTAAAATTCCGCCATCCCAAGGAAGGAACAAACATCTTCTTTCTCCTTTGGTGTGGGCACTTCTTTGATGGCTGCTAGTTTTGGCTCTATACCTCTTTCACTAATCTCATGGCCCAAGTATGTCACTGACCCTACTCCAAATTTACATTTCTCCCACTGTGCCGTGAGCCCGTTTTGTGCCAACACAGTCAAGACCGCCCTTAGTTTTGCATTTTGACTTTCCCATGACGAGGATATCGTCCTGAAAGGATTGCACTCCTTCTACCTCCTGGAACAAACGGTGCGTGAATTTCTGAAATACCGCAGTAGCAGACGCTAAGCCGAACGGCATCCTTAGGAACTTGTAGCACCCGAACTGTGTGATGAATGATGTCAGGTGATTGCATGCGGGGTGTAAGGCAATTTGGTGGTATGCTGAGGTAAGGTCCACCTTTGCCAACATCTCGTTTATCCGGAGTAGTGGGAACTTGTCCACCACTAAGTTCTTGTTGAGTTCCCTTAGGGCCACACAGAGGCGCACCTTGCCATTAGGTTTCTGCGCCACTACTAATGGTGCAAGACACTCCGCACTTTCAATGGCCTTGATTACTCTATTTCTTTCTAGGCGATGTAGTTCTTCCTGCACCGCTTATCTGCTCCTGAAGGGAATATTGCGAACCTTGTGACTTATGGGTTTTGCTCCATCCTTGAGGTGGATTTTGTGGGTGAATTTTGTCAGTCGCCCTATCGTGCCTTTGAAGACTTCTGGGTATTCCTCCTTCCATGCGTTTTTCTCATACGTTTGGACAGTGTCAGTCATGAGCACTTGGGTCGTGCCTATAGGGGTTCAGTTGGATGCCTAGGGCTCCTTGGTCCATCCACCCTAGCAGTGGAGGTCCTTTCTCTGCGACATACAATGTTCCTTCTGCTGTTCGCCCCGTGAACTCGAACATCAGTGGGCAATAGCCTACCATTGGTATGGGTTCACCTGTGAATGTGACTGGATGTATGTCTGTGGGGATCAAGTGACCACCTACTCGGGGTTCAAAGTCTTGCTCCCACACATTGCGTTGAATTATTGTGTATGCGGAGCCGGAATCCGCTAGAGCGCGAACAATCATCCTGGGTAGGATATCACGGCGCTATGATTTCTGTAATAAGCGGTGGGCTAATACTTGAATAATACAGAGTTTAGTCGGGTTTAGGAAAAAGAGTGGTTTTTAATTTTTTTTCTGAAAGGCAAGTGGCAGTCCGTGAGTCTGAGATCCTTGGGCAGATCGTTCCATCTAGTTGCGGCCAGGTGGGAGAAGGCCCGTCCTCCCATCCTGGCTCTTTTCACTCGGGTAGTTGTTGCTCTCGCTGTTGATTGAGAGCGGAGATTCCTAGTGGGTGGATAAAACTTGATCCTATTTTTTAAGATATGAGGGCCGGTGTTATACAGTGCTCTATGTGTTATGCACAGCATTTTGAAAGTGGTTCTTTGTCTCATTGGGAGCCAATGGAGCTCTCTTAGACAACTCTTGGCTGGGTCATATTTTCTTCTATTGCAGATTGCCTTTGCCGCTGCATTCTGCACTAATTGTAGTTTTGTGAAGAGGTAGTCTGCCATACCTACAAACAGGGAGTTTCCGTAGACCAGCCGGCTCATCAGCAGTTACTGGACTAGAATCTTTCTACATTCAGTGGGGATCCAGGGAAAGACTCTTCTGAGCATTTTTAATAGTGCGAAACCTTTGCCGCAGATTTTTGACACATGGTTTTCCATAGACAAGGTGCTATCAATGATAACTCCTAGATTCTTTGCTGTCAGTGTCGGATTGGGGGGGTACCCAGAGTTCTGGGCCACCAGCTGTTGTCCCAAAGCTGCGTGTGTCCACCGAACAGCAGTATTTCCGACTTATCGGCGTTAAGCTTTAGACGGTGACTGTGCATCCAGCCGGATAGTTCAATGAGGCAGTTTGACAGCCTGTCCTTCGGGTTATTTTCCGTCTACGGTTACCATTAGTTGGGTATCGTCTGCATATGAACAGATATCGATACCCCACTTTCTTCCTATCGCTTCCAGGAAAGATACAAACACGTTAAATAACGTTGGGCTCAATGAGGCCCCCTGTGGGACCCCATATTTGATGTTCCGGAGGGAAGACGAAAAGTTACCCATGCGCACCGATTGAGTTCTCTCTGACAAAAATGATTGTAGCCAACCTAATGCTTTTGCCTGGATTCCTTTTGCTGCGAGGGTTCCTAATAACAGGTTGTGTGGTACGGTGTCAAACGCCGCCAAGAGATCTAATAATATCAAGGAGACTGTTTTCCCCCGATCTACCTGTGTTCTGATGCTATCCAGCACGGCCAAGAGTGTTGTCTCAGTGCTATTATTGGCCCTGAAACCCGTCTGAGAAACATCCAGTAAGTTGTTGATTTCGAGAAAATTAGAAAGCTGCCTGTTAACCAGTTTTTCTAAGACTTTCGATAGATAGGGTAATTGTGATATGGGTCGATAATTGGCGGGGTTATTGATGTCTACACCTGCTTTTTTTATCAATGGGGTGACTACCGCATTTTTCCAGATTGTTGGAAATTCCGCAGAATTTAGCGAGTGGTTGAGTACTTGTGTTACAGCCGGACAGATTATCGGGGTTAATAGTGAAAAAATATGGTGCGGGCAGGGATCCAACGGGGAGCCAGATTTGACTTCTAACATGACTTTACCCTCATCTTCTTCTGAGAAAGGGCCAAAACTCGAACAACCGGCCTGTGAGGTGGGTAACACATGGTGATCTATGTGCTCCAGTTCTTTGTTGGAGAACGAGGTGTAAATTTTATCTATTTTATCACAAAAAAGTCACTTATTTTATCACAACCTTCTTGTGACGGAGTAAGATTTAATGAGAGATTTGTGGGATTGCAAAGTTCTTTCACTATTTTAAACAGTTCTTTGGATGAGTCTTTATTTTCTGTTATTCTGCGTGTGAAGTATTCTTTTTTAACTTTCTTAATGGCTTTATTGTAAAATTGTGAGTTCTTTTTTATATGTGAGTCGGGAATCTTGGGTTTTCATAAGTCTCCATTTATGTTCAAGTGTTGTACATTTTCTCTTTAGTAACTTTAGTTCTGGCCCGTACCATTTTTCTGACATAGTACGTCTGGGTTTATGATTGGAACGTAGCACTGAGCAGTGTTCTAGTGCATTCGTGATGTTGTTCTGTAATTGGTCAATTTCGTCGTCAATGGAAGTTCCTACCATGTTTGTGTGGATGAAATGCTGTTGGAATATCTCCACTGAGAACTTATTCCAGCTCCTAGTTTTTGCCGCCGCCAGAACTAATGGTCTGGTGTTTTTAACGGACAGATTGATGGTAAACTCAATCATGTAATGATCTGTCCATGTCAATGGTTTTATTTCTTTAATGAGGATGGATCCTATATTGGAAAACATGAGGTCTAACATGTGTCCTGCCATATGTGTTGGTTGTTCAATTTTCTGAGTCAATTGTAATATTTCCATATCCTCCGCTAGGTGTTTAGCCAGGGGATTGTTTCTGTTTTCATAATGTATGTTAAAATCACCTAGTAGCAGGATATTTTTATTGTTAAGACAGACCGGCATGATTTGTGCGATGAGCTGGGTGCTAAAGTCTAACGTGCTCCCTGGTGGGTTGTAGATGATCACACCGCCAAATAATATGTTGGTGTTTATAGACACTGAAAATGCCATTGCTTCATGATTGTCAGCCTGTGTGATGGCCTCCTGTCTACAGGTGATAGAGTCTTTGAACAATATGGCTACCCCTCCTCCTCTCTTCTTTACTCTATTCAGGTTCAGTATTTTATACTCCGCTGGGAGGGCTGTTGCAATATCGGGGGTACTATGATTATCGAGCCAAGTCTCGGTAATAAAGGCCAAATCGTTTTGTTTTTTCCTTCAGGGTGTCCCAAATATTGATCGCGTGTTTTGGTAAGGATCTTGCATTAAAAAAAACGCAGGCAAAGGCAAGGTTTGAGGTGTTTGTTGGGGCGGGGCAATACCAGGAATTACTATCCCATCTGCAGTTCTGACAGCAGAAGGGGCCCATGGTATTTAAGGGTCCTACTTGTGCGCATAACGCCGAGTTCCTTACCCGTATGGTATTGAATTTTTTCAGCTCGCTGCTGGAATATGTGGTGGAGATCCTTGGCCCAATGGATGTGTCGCTAGGCAATTGGGCAGGGGTTGAGGCCCCTGGTCCCGGCCCGTCGCGGACGGGCGCAGACGGGCTTGCCGCCAGCACGCCCACTGCGCACGTCCGCTGCGCATCCTTGGGGGGGTGCCATTTTATACTGGCGAGGGCGGGAGGGGCCTAGCACTAGTCTGCTCGCCCTGTTCCTGCTCCTCACTCAAGATGGCGGGCCCCGGCAGCGCCTACTCGGCTGCGGTGGGGGCGGAAATGGAGGCAAGTGGGCCGATTAAGCTCCTAATGATGCCAAGATGAACTAAAAACAGGGTGAGTGATGTCCCTCTAAATTCCTTGGTGCATGTTTAAAAATCGGCAGTTCAGCATATTAACAGTTTTAAAAACAGTTTGCAATTTTCAATTACCGTCCCGTCTTCCGCTTCAGGACCACTCAGTTACCACACACCACACACACACTAGTAATCAGTGGGGGTATGTATTTGGATTGGCTTTTATACTGGCGAGGGCAGGAGGGGCCTAGCACTAGTCT
Organism: Lissotriton helveticus; assembly: GCF_964261635.1. Classification (NCBI taxonomy): domain Eukaryota; kingdom Metazoa; phylum Chordata; class Amphibia; order Caudata; family Salamandridae; genus Lissotriton; species Lissotriton helveticus. The sequence continues at coordinate 2,576,161 of NW_027611659.1, read as the reverse complement.
GCTCGCCCTGCTCCTGCTCCTCACTCAAGATGGCGGGTCCCGGCAGCGCCTACTCGGCTGCGGTGGGGGCGTAAATGGAGGCAAGTGGGCCGATTAAGCTCCTGATGATGCCAAGATGAACTAAAAACAGGGTGAGTGATGTCCCTCTAAATTCCTTGGTGCATGTTTAAAAATCGGCAGTTCAGCATATTAACAGTTTTAAAAACAGTTTGCAATTTTCAATTACCGTCCCGGCTTCCGCCTCAGGACCACTCAGTTACCACACACCACACACACACTAGTAATCAGTGGGGGTATGTTTTTGGATTGGCTTTTATACTGGCGAGGGCAGGAGGGGCCTAGCACTAGTCTGCTGGCCCTGCTCCTCACTCAAGATGGCGGGCCCCGGCAGCGCCTACTCGGCTGCGGTGGGGGCGGAAATGGAGGCAAGTGAGCCAATTAGGCTCCTGATGATGCCAAGATGAACTAAAAACAGGGTGAGTGATGTCCCTCTAAATTCCTTGGTGCGCGTTTAAAAATAGGCAGTTCAGCAGATTAACAGTTTTAAAAACAGTTTGCAATTTTCAATTACCGTCCCGGCTTCCGCCTCACGACCACTCAGTTACCACACACCACACACACACTAGTACCCATGTTCACTTGTATTCCTCCAATTGACATTTGTAATGCCGGCATCCTGGACCTTGTACAGTCTATCCCTAGTACTTGAGCATCTATGCATAGGACTTTGTCTTCTCTTTCCTCTTCGGGGCCTTCTTCGTGTCTATCCGATCCCTGAGTGACGTACTTCACTTCCGTTCTCCGGGGCTTGCGTTGACACACTGTTTCATAGTGTCCCATTATTCCGCAGTATGAGCATTTAGCTCTGAAGGCTGGCATCCTTTATCGTTTCCTGCATGTGTCTGACTACCACATCTGTAGCAGGTATTTCTGCTGTCACCTGGTGGTCTTTGGGGTTTCGAGAACCTGGAAGGGTATTTCTTCTGGTACCTCGCACTCTGCGGTGGTTGTTGCTGTGTTGCTTTTTGTTTGTTCCTGTCCGAGACCTTGCACACCGGAGTCTTGTTGATGCTTTCTCTTTTTGCTGCTTCTGCGCATCTCTTTGACAGTTCAGCTTTCTTCACGAGTGCCACCACATCCTTGAGGGGGGCATCCCCGTTGATCCATAACTTTTCCTGGATCGCTGTGTTCACTGTGTGCATTATAATCTGGTCTCTGATGAGTTCATCGTGAAGCGCACCAAACTTGCACGTCACCGCTAGCTTCTGTATTGCCGCTACGTACTCGTCTATCGATTCTCCGCTGTGTTGTTTCCGTTGGTAAAAGTTGCACCTGTCAATTGCTGTGCATACTACTGTGCATACTACTGGGCGATAGCGGGAGTCTAGATCTTCTAACGCTTGTTGGAACACATTCGTGTCATCTGTGGGTCTGGTCTTCTTTACCAGGTTGTCGTACACTCTGATACCTTCTGGGCCTAGTTGTGTATTGGGATCTTCTTCCTCCTTGAGCTGGAGAAGGCACCATCCCCTTCTTCTTCCAGTTTGGATAAGTAATTTAGGAAATAGCGCCTCCAATCTTCCCATGGCATTGCAGGATCGCCCATTTTGGGTAAGAAGGGGACCAAATTGTGCGCGCACATTTTAGGCGTTTTACGTGACTCTTGAGCTGGTTGTTCAGCAGCTCCTGGTGGGCTCCCTGGGGCTTGCCTCTCCCTGGACACTAGTGCCTGCGTGGTTGAAGGGTTGCTATCCCCTTTGTACCCTGAGCTTTGGTGCTTCGGCGTTCTGCGCCTTCCGCGGGGAGCGGTGACTGTTGCTGGCTGGGTAAGTGCTCTTCTCTATAGAGCTGCGCTACGCACATGCACTATTGATTTGCGGAGTCTTGCCGGGCACTTACAGTTGTGTGGGAGGTGCAGTCTTCTTCCTTGTCTTCCGGTGGCCTGATCAGACGTGCAGCACGCTTGTTCTGCTGCAGGTGGGGCAGTCCTGGGGTGCCGGACGTTGTGTGCTCCACCACCCTTCTGGGTCTGGGCCAGAGGGTGCTTCCTGTCGTGCTGCCACGAGCTCGGGGCCTTGCCCGCTCGTTTCCCCTGCACCTGCATGTGTAGGAACAGGCAGGGGTTTACAGCTCTGTCTTCTCTGTCTGTGGCGCTCTCGTGCGCACTCCCCCCTGGGTTGGGGCTGTCTCCTCTGCCGTGCTCGGGACGGTTGGTCGGTGTTCTGTGGGTCCTAAGGTGTGCGCCGCCCAGTGTAGACCAGCGGCGGCACCCGTGGAAGCCTCGTCGCCAATTTGTAGCAATTTGCGGCGAATAAATGAGAGGCTGAGCCGCGATGAAGCTTTAGTTTAAGCTTTATTAATCCAGAGCGCCGGGAATACAACCTTTTTGCGTGACTGGCTGTCAGCCCTCTAAAATGGCGACTCTCCAATATCCCGGCATGCAGTGAGTGTCGCTCTCAACGACTAGAGCGCGACACAACAATGAGTAGCTGTTTTTAAAAAAAACAACAATGTAAAGCATCTCATGTAGCACCCAGGTATATCGAGCCCTATATAACCCAGTCCAATCTATTTATTTTTCCGCCAGACTGGGCTGAGAAACAGTGGGGTAAAACTGGAGACCAAACAGAGGAGAGTTATTAACAAAGGAGTCAGGCAATGCACTGACTGTGTGGTCTTTAAATAAAAAAATTGAGTGTAATGAAGAACCGCCAACTAGCCCCGTTGTTTGTTGGTATTATGATTACCTTTATATTTTGAGTCACCATGTAAAAGCTTTAAAGTTTTGATTCATTTTTTTTCATGTGTTCTTTAAGGTACACAGTTGATGAGAGATTTTTTGTTTTTTATTCCAGTTTGTTCATTAAATTTTTATATTAATTTAGCGTGCTGAGGCTTTAAAAGTTCATTTGTTTATTTGTTGGGAACAAAGTGTGCTCTTCTGTAATGTCAGCGCATGTAGTTGATTTGTGGCAGCCTCTGCTACTCTCAGCAGAGGGTTTGCCATTGTAAAGGGGTTATAGGGATAGGTATGTTTTAAAAAACGAAATAGTATTTACCTTCATTTACTAAAAACATGTTCAGCCAATAGCAGCTCTATTTTTCTCACATGCTTTATATTTGTATTTATTGGGAAATACAATACTTGTTGATTGGATTTTCCAATAATCAAATGTCTGACAGGTAATCCCAGTGCACATACGTGAATTTGTGTCGCTCTTACCATTGTTTTTTCACAAAGTATATTAACACAAAAACGGTCCTTACGGTGGAGTCGCAGGTATGAACTATCTGCCACAACCAAGGCTATCATCTGCCAGTCTACCATTAACATTTAATACATGCTTACCTATTCTTGCAGACACAGTGGCGTATGGCCTGAAACACTGGCTGCTTCACCCTAACTGGTTGTTTATGAGTAAACTATTTTATAGGCAACTGACTCATCTTTACATGTACCCATCACTCTCCATGCCAAAACACATAGGTAAAAGACATTGTACTTTACAAAGCCAATAGCTTTAACTCTCGTAAATGTGAGACCTATTGCATTGCAAAAGCTTGTTTTTTCTTCTGTAATTCATATACTTGTGGGTTATAACATTTATTTAAGTTTAACTTTTTTATTATGGTAGGGAGGAAAAATCCCTTCTCATGCCCAAGTACAAAATACAACTATCGCTCAAAAAAGGCAAATGTGGACCAGAAGAGTTTATAGAGTGAAGGCTGTAGCAAGCAACCTGTGCACAAGGGAAGAAATTAGGAGGAGGTGGAACAACCTGCGAGGAAGAGTGAGTTTCCTTACCTCCAATCATCACCTGCGGCTCAGAGAACTGGTGGTTGTTCTCCCAGCCCCCACTTACAACTATTTCCCTGGGAGGATAAGGTCTTGCAGATGCTACACCCTGAAGGTTTGACAGGAATCCCTGGTGGAGTGGAGACTGCTAAATTGTAATTTTCAATGTGCCACTTAACTTACGTTTAGTTTTTTGCATTTAATTAAGTTGTTGCTAATGTGTTTTGCACCTTTTTCAAACATATAAACTTATATGTAAATATTGTTTCTGTTTTATTTAGGAAATATGTAGCATTATTGTTGTTTCTCTCCTTTTACTAATTCTTACTATGTTTTGTCAATATGTGTGTTTTTTTCCTGTCATCCTTTTGGTTTTTATCTTGTTTGTTTGAATGTATTTATTTGTATTTCAGATTACAGCTGTCAATCTCCAATAATTTTCACATGATGTTATGGTGCTTGTGTTTTTTTACTTGTTAACATATTTTATATATATATGTGTTTTATATTGTAAATGTCTGTTTATTTTTACTGCATATATTATACTATGTATGTTTAACACCTCGGCTGCGGCACGAATTCCGCCGCAGTGCTAGATATTCAACTCGCGGACGGCCCCGGCCGTCGTGCACACACGCCCACCGTGATATCATGATGCCTTTTTTTTGTATTAAAATAATATTGCAATGTTATTTTTGTCAATCTCTTTTGTTTCAGATTTTACATATGCTAAAGTGTTAAGTATTTGTCAGTATCTATTTTATTCTATGTTTTGAAATTTTTTGGTTTTAATTTAGTATGTAGTCATTTTCTTGTGATGTTATTGAATTCATGTTATTTATTTCACAAATCAAAATCTGTTGACGTAGAAAATGGTAAGGTATGTTAATTTTGTATGCTGAATATCAATTGTTTCCAAACAAATGCACTTTTCAATGTTTATATAGTGACTACAGCTACTTCTCAGTTGGATAATGTTCAGAGTTTTAGCCTGCCAGGCCTTGGAATGGTTTATTTCACATTTATCCTCTCTACTATGTTGTACATGTTTGGTAGACTTTATGTATACTTTCTAATTGTTTTTTCATATCTGGATATAATTTTACCTGCTTTTTGGAAGTTGTTTTGTATGTAAGTCAAACTGTTTTTTGTAATTTTCTATAATGCTACTGAAAAGTATAATAATCAAAATAGTTTAATTTAATTTTCCCTTTTAGGTTGCTTTATGTGTTGCTTCAAACTCATTTGAGGTATCATTCAGACCTCTAAAATTAATATTTGTGTTTCATTTAATATAGGACCAACACCCAGAGTACCTGCACAACCTTCTGCTATTGCTACTCATGATTCCTCCACTCCAGACTAGGAACAAGCCTTCAGTGAGGTATCCAGTCTCGGAAGTCCTGATGATGAGGACCAGGGTGGTTCATTTGGTCTGCCTGGGCAGACAGCTCCAGTGAGTCTGACTCAGACAACACTTACAACCCCCACCCAAGCTATTACCGTACCTCAGCCTCTGGATACTTCCACTTCCTGTGTCTAAATTAACAATGCCCCAATATTGATCCCCCCAGTCCTGGCTTCTGTTGATCGAACTCTACCTCCAGTTCAGCCCAGAACTAGTGGAATGGGGCACACTGGATCAAAGGCACAGGATAGTGCGGGTAGGGTACATAGGAGGGAATCTGTAGGCCAGCAAAAGGAGGCCACTGGGTGCACTTTCACCAAGCCCACCATTGACTAAGTCTTGGGATTCCTCATGATGGTCGGGACCCTATGGAGCTCTGTGAAATGAGGCAGTTTCAGAGGGAGGACAATGTTCAGATGGAAAATCTAAACTCTAATTTTGGTTCCCTGTCTGGGGTGCTGCATGATTGTTTTACTGATATGTGCAGGGCTTTTCCAGCAATATTTTCCCATTTCTTTGGTCCAACAACATCTGGGCCTACTACATCTATTTATTTATTTACTTCTACATTTTATATAGCTCTAGCTAGACCTGAGGGTATCAGATTGCTTTACTTGTTATGTGTGTAGTTATGTCTTTGCCAACTTGGTGAGACACAGAACGCACCACATCAGCCAGTTCTTTACAATAATCGAGCACCAAGTCATCAGAAATATTCACAAGCTGATTTTCTGGGATTGTAGGGTGCCTCATAGCCCTCCCCATTATTATCTCTTGAGGGAGGGGACAGTCCAGTCCTTCTGTCTGGGATATTTAGCAAACTCATTAACAACAGGGGTAGTGCATCAGGACATTTACGGTTATGTGGACGCACACACCTTTGCCAATCTGGACTTTATAGTTCCTTTAACTTGCTCAACGACAATCGATGGCTCTGGCCGATAGGCACAGTGTAGACTTTGTTCAATTTGCAATGCAGCACGGAGCATTTGTACCACTTCACTGTTAAAATCTGTACCTCTATACGATTCCAACGAGCCTCGAAATCCAAACCAAGAGATCAACTCTCTAAGAAGCAGTTAAGCTAATGGCAAGGGGGCATGCCAATGAAATCAAGCTGCATTTTGTTGTTGACATATAATGCATCTCTGACACAGAATCTCTGCAGCAGCTCTAAATCACGGATTGTACCACGTTTGGCAAAAGAGACATACCATAGCATCTTTCCTACATGTGCAGGTCCACGGCCGTTTCTTGCCATCGGAGACAACAAGCTGTCTTGCAACACAGGTCTCCCATCCGTGTATACCCACACCTCATCTTCCTGTCTACGATTACACCCTGGTTTAATCCACCCTTCTTTCTCTGCTTGTGGGACTGCATCTTGTAATTCTCTGATTTCTTCCCAAATTTCCACAACTAAAGACATCAGCCTGCATTTGGTGTCATCAGACTGTTCCTTCAAATATTGTTCCTTGAATGCATAACAATTTAGGGTGCAATCACGTGCAGTTTCATCAGCGTAACGATTGCCAACTGTCACATATTCATGGCCAGTTTAGTGAGCAGAACATTTCACCACTGCAATCTGAGCCGGCAGTTATGGTGCCAACAGTAGGTTTTTCATGCACTCTCCATTTCATATTGATGAATAGGAAGAGTTCATGAATCCACGTTGAGACCCCAACTGCCCAAGGTCGTGTACCACCACCAAAACCATTTATTTATTATTTAGTGTATTTTGATATAGCGCACAGCTACCCCAACGGGGTGTCCCGGCGCTCCTGTATGATCAGATGCTGGCCAGCTGTTGTTTAGAAAGAGGAAATGGGTTTTTAGGGCTTCCCGGAAGGGTTGTTCTTCCTGAATCAACTGGATGGAATTTGGTAACTTGTTCCAGAGGGTCGAGGTGAACACCTGAAAAGTTCTTCCGCCAGAACGAGTTTTCCTAAATCTTGGGATAGTGAGAACGTTTTTTAAAGAGGAGCGAAGAGTCCTGATGTTGTTATAGGGGACCAGACAGGTAGAAAGATATGCAGAACCCTTGCCTCTCAGTGCACGGTGTGCCAATACCAGTGCCTTGAATTCCGCCGTTTTTTGTATCGGGAGCCAATGAAGTCTACGACGGTGGGGCGAGATGTGTTCACGTAGGGGTATACCTCCAACCAGTCGGACTGCAGCATTCTGGACTGTCTGGAGGCGATGACAAAGACCGGCAGACAGGCCAGTATACAAGCCATTGGCGTAATCCAGGTGCGAAGTAATCAACGCCTGGACTACAATGTTCCTGGTGTTACTGGGCAAGAAATTGATAAACTTTCTTACCATTCTGATCTTGGTGAAGCATGCCGCAGAGACTGTGTGAACTTGATGATGAAGTGTGAGGTTGGAATCCCACCTTAGCCCCAAATTTTTCACTGAATCTTTGGGTGAAGGAGGAGCACTCAAGTCAAGAGGCCACCAGATGTTAGGGTCAATTGGAGACGGCTGGTGGAAAAAAAAGGTACCTCCGTTTTCCCTGCGTTTAGCCTCAGGAAATTATTGTCCATCCACTGAGCAATTGTGCGAAGGCAGTTTTTTAGGGTATCAAAGGTTGTTGGGGTGATACTCTTAAATGAAAACAATAATTGAATATCATCGGCGTAGGAGGTGGCCTTTATTCCTGTTTGGGCGATGATATCAAAAAGGGGTGAGAAGTAAACATTAAATGAAAGGGGGCTCAGTGAGGAGCCCTGGGGGACACCCCACCGGAGAGGGCGGCTGTCCGAGATAAATGGGGGAGTGAATATGTCAACCATGTTGACAATCCGTAAATATAGTTACCCTAGTTTTCTATGTAATGAAGCAAACTCTGGTAAGTGCAATCAATTCAACAACCTGTGCTGAGTACACTCCTTTTAACCATGAGGCTTCAACCACACCCACCACAGTACAGATTGCATATGCAGCTCTCAAGGTACCTCCTGAATCTCTCAAGCATGATCCATCCACAAACAGAACATGATCTGACTCAGGAAACGGGGTGTCTTGGATGTCAGGTCACTGTTTGGTACATAATTGGGTCATATGAAGACAATCATGATCAGTTTCATCCACTACAACTTTATGTCCTGGTAATGACATCAGGGTAGACAGGTTTAAATGTGTGCATCTTGTCACAGTCACATTTTCTGCACCCAGAATCACTTGTTCATATTTTGTTAACCAACTACTCATAAGATGCTGTGTTCGAGTCAACAAAATCTCAACAGAATGAGGTATATACAATTTCAAAGGATGACCCATCACAATATTTTCACACTGCTCCAACCTAACACACGTTGCAGTAACAGCTTTAAAAAAAATCCAGGTAAAGCAGCAGCGACAGAATCTAAAGTAGCTGAAAAATATGCAACAGGTCTATGTGCAGTTCCATGAATTTGCGTTAAAACTAATAGTGCACAACCTTCATGCCCATTGCAAACCAGAGTAAAACTCTTGTTAAAGTTGGGCATTTCAAAAGCTGGAGCTTGATACAAACTGTCTCGCAGTTCCAGAAAAGAGTGCATGCATTCCTCCGTCACATCTTTGTGTGTCAGTCTGTGTAGAGGCTTGGCTATTAGAGAAAAAATTGGTATCCACCGCATGCAATAACCAACCTTTTCCAAAAACATTTGAACCTCCTTTTGTATATTGGGAGGATCATCTGCAAAATAACAGTGATTCGATCCTGTGACACTTTTCTGACTCCTTTTTCAATGTGATGTCCCGATTAGAGAACATCTATTTTGCAAATCTGGAGTTTTGATGGTGACACCTTATGCTTATATCCACTCACTTCCAAATTATTCATTAAGGCAACGGTATCAGTAACACATGCTTCTTTAGTTCCTGATGCAAACAACAAATGATCTATGTACAGTACCAACACAGAATGATTCAGCATTTCAAAAGAGTCCAAATTTCACCATGCCAAAACACTGTTTCCGACCCGAAACACAAACAAGTATTAGCTGTCCGGATGCAAGGGATTGGCGAAAAAAACTTGACACAAGTCAATCACCAAAAATCCTTCTGCTTCGCACTGAATCTGATTTGGTACTATTAGATAATAAGGAATCACAACCGGATGACGTTTTCGCAAATACTGAAGAATTCTATATACTCCGTTTGGTTTTTGTATGCCCATGGTAGGTGAATTACACGGACTGCCCTAAATCTCTCTCGGAATTCCTTGTGCGATCAGAGTTTCAATCAACTGTGTTATAGCAGCAATAATCTCAGGACTTAAATTATATGCTGACGTTCATGTGTATTCTTCATTTGGTTTCACGTGATTGGAATTGGAAGTACTCCTTTCATCAATCCAATGTCCTTTCCTGTAAAATCCCATACTTCAGGTAAGACTGTGTCTCTTAGCATAGGGGGTAAGTCATTTTCCGTAAGTAAGGGATGCAAGCCCTTTCTTCTGTCATTTGTCTAGATATTCTAAACACCGCCTCCTCATCCTTGGTATGAAATTTTATTTCTTATGGAGTACAATACATGGAACAATTCATTTTGTACAGCAAATCTTGCCCTAACAAAATTTACCGGGCTCGAATCGCACAAAGGTTTCAATCTGTACTTGCATAGGCTCTGTCACTGGGGTTGCAACTCCTACTGGGACGAGCGGAGGATACAACTCACTTAACATAGAACTTGCTATGATTTACAAATTCCGTCCTTAAGTGTATAGGTACAAGCACACAAAAATAAATAATATTATTTTGTTGCTGGGAATGGGAACTAATCCCTATCAGTGCCCAAAGAAGAATACTCCACACTCTTCCTAGAGTGCAGGCCATCTTGCGAACGGTCACTTTTGAAGTACTGTTGCGAGCTTTTCCAGTGCACTAAGAGGGGCTTTCTCCAATTTAGCAAATGCTCAATGCAGTGTACGATCGTAGGATTGTCCACAATCTACGGTGGGCCCTGGCGATGTCTGCCCAGGCTGGAGAATGAGCTGACCCAGCAGTATTCCTCAGCATGACTCTGCCCCATAGTAGGGAGAGCACTTTGGGGGGTCAACATGACCACAGTAGGGTGAGCATGGTGCGGGAAGATCGCTCTTCTGCTCATGGAGGGCGCAACAATTGAGTTTGCCAGCTGCAAATCTGCTGTCTGTGTGCTCAACTGTTCACCAGTGGGGGATGCATTTGCGCAAAACGTGCAAGGCGCATCATGCTTATTGCCTCATGATCTGGACTACGAAAGCACTGCTTGCTTGTAGAGACCAAGTGGGCTGCTGAGAGCTACCCAGAGTGGACTTGGAAGCAGGCTGGGCAGAGATCAGATTGATGTATAATCCCTGAAGACCCTGCCTTGTAGTGTTAACAAAACAAAGCTCTTGAAGTGGTGCCTACGCTGTCTTGAGAGCTGTGTGGCTCTGCTCTCACTACAACTGGACACACTTACCCCGGCCCCCCCTCCTACACAGAACAGGGCAGCAACACGAGTGAGGTTAGGGCAGACACTGTTGCATAATTTACAGCAGCAGTACATGGGGGCCTGGACTGGCAGGAAAATTAAAAACATCCCGCTGCCAGAATCTCTGCAGAGTGCAGACTGGTATCATGATAGTGGCAGCCTGTCCAGTGTCCATCGGCACTGCCCTGGGAGTCATAAGGCTGGTGTCAGGCACTGAAGATAAACCAGTGACCTGCAAGGATCCCACGGCAGCCAGGTCACTGTCAGTGACACAACAAGGGTGGGGCGGTGCAAGTGGAAATAGCTCTTTGTGAATGGCCGGTTTTATCGGAAGATTTCTAAAAGTGTTTCTAAGCAGAAGGTAAAAACACAAAGAGCAGGGAAAGAGAATACATGGGGTGGAGGTCGTTGGAGAGACTGGCAAGCCAGGAAGTGGGATGACATGCAGGAACCCAAAAAAAGCCCTAGCATGGCTGTGAGTGCTGCACTCGATCACCGTCTTGGTGGTTGACATAATTCTGCTAATACATGGCAGCTAGAATGTCACTGCCATGGGCGGGGAGGCGCCAGTGGGAAACCGGCAACAGGGACCTCCATCCGGATTCAATTAAAGGCTGTTCTACTACTACTGGCGGTTGGGACTACAGCCAGTGACATGGTATTGCCTCCGAGGCAGCCGCGGCAGTAAGCGCCGGAGGTCACAGGCCAGGTCTAAACTGCAGGACAGTTTCCAATTACAGAACAGTTCGTACATCCACAGTAAATGCACATGTTTCCATTAATGCTATTCAGATAGCATGACGCTGTATGTGAGTGGGCCGGTTTTATCGAACACAACACTTTAAAAAGTGCTTTTAAGAAGAAGTTTAAACACATGAGTTACGGGAGGGGGAGTACAGGAGTGAGTGAGGTGGTGGGAGGGATGGGCACGCCAGGAAGTGGAATGAGATGCAGGAACGAAAACAAGCGTTACGAGCGAGCCTGCCTGCCTTTGTGCATTAGTGTGCCTGCAGATCAGAAACAGGGAAAACACGAGCGCAGCCATTGGGCAACAGGAGGCGGGCCACAGCAGGTTGTGCATGGGATGGCGTGAGGCAGAATTGGCAAGTGTTACGAGCGAGCCTGCCTGCCTTTGTGCATTAGTGTTCCTGCAGAAGAGGAAAGAGTGAAAACACGAGCGCAGCCATTGGGCAACAGGAGGCGGGCCCAGCAGGTTGTGCATGGGATGGCGTGAGGCAGAATTGGCAAGTGTTACGAGCGAGCCTGCCTGCCTTTGTGCATTAGTGTTCCTGCAGAAGAGGAAAGAGTGAAAACACGAGCGCAGCCATCGGGCAACAGGAGGCAGACTCGCACCTAAGTAGAGCAGAGTCCAATTACAGACGCAGGCTACAGCTTGAAACAGCGTGAAAAACAGATGGCAAGAAGTGCAAACAGAGCGGACTAACACTGTAGTTAGGCGCCGCTGAAACGGGACAACACGGAAGTTTGCAAATGACCAACAGCCAACAGAAAGGGAGCTAACAACAACAATACTACAAGTAAGCCAATAGCAAGTGAATAAACAGATTACATGAAGTTTAAGCCCACATAGAGATTACTTTAGGTCTCGCTGAGACAGTGCATTCAGCGCATGAGACCTAAAAATGTGGTCCTCCAATGGATCTATTAGTTGAGCTAACAGGGACTTTGGAGAACGTGAGGCACTTTCCTTATGAGGACCTGGAATAAAGAAATTCCAAATACATGACTGTTTCATTACCATACTCATACACCAAGTCACCAACCTAAAGGCAAGAAAATATTGACCCAAAAAAATGAGACAAATACGATATGGATACAGAATCTGTGGCTACAGACAGAAGCTGTTGCTACATACAGAAGCTGCTGATACATGACAGAAGCTGTTGATACAGTACCCAATCTGTAACTATAGGATAGAAGTTGTATCTACAGACAGAAACTGTAGTTACAGGACAGAAACTATAGCTTCAGGACAGGATTTGTAGCTACAGGACAGAAGCTGTAGCTATAGGACAGAAGCTTAATGTACAGAAAGAAGCAGTAGCTACATGACAGAAGCTGTAGCTATGGACATAAGCTGTAGCTACAGACAGAAGCTGTTGCTATGGACAGAAGCTGTAGCTATGGACAGAAGCTGTAGCTACATACAGAAGCTGTAGCTACAGGACAGAAGCTGTAGATATAGGACAGAAGTTTGATGTACAGAAAGAAGCAGTAGCTACAGGACAGAAGCTGCAGCTATGGACAGAAGCTGTAGCTACAGACAGAAGCCGTAGCTACGGACAGAAGCTGTAGCTATGGACAGAAGCTGTAGCTACATACAGAAGCTGTAGCAATGGACAGAAACGGTAGCTACGGACAGAAGCTGTAGATACAGACAGAAGCTTAATTGCGATAAGGAGATATAATACTATTGTTTTGTGAGGCGCATTTTTGGGGTTCCACACTAAAGCCCTGCGTTCTAAACCCCCTGCCACTCAAGGGCTATTACTCCTCCTTTTTCATGCTTGCCAGATGATAACGTTCTGTACACTGCACCATACGACCATCTGTCCTCAGCGTTTACTCGGAGAGCGCAAGCCTGCGTTCACCATGCAGCAGCTGGTCGTGGTTGGTGCATGCCTTCACTAAAGCCAGCAGTAGACAGAAGCTTGATGTTCAGAAAGAAGCAGTAGCTACAGGACAGAAGCTGTAGCTATGGATAGAAGCTGTAGCTACAGACAGAAGCTGTAGCTATGGACAGAAGCTGTAGCTACATACAGAAGCTGTAGCTACAGGACAGAAGCTGTAGCTATAGGACAGAAGCTTGATGTACAGAAGGAAGCAGTAGCTACAGGACAGAAGCTGTAGCTATGGACAGAAGCTGTAGCTACAGACAGAAGCTGTAGCTATGGACAGAAGCTGTAGCTGTAGCTACACACAGAAGCTGTAGCTACAGGACAGAAGCTGTAGCTATAGGACAGAAGCTTGATGTACAGAAGGAAGCAGTAGCTACAGGACAGAAGCTGTAGCTATGGACAGAAGCTGTAGCTACAGTCAGAAGCTGTAGCTATGAACAAAATTTGTAGCTACATACAGAAGCTGTAGCTACAGGACAGAAGCTGTAGCTACAGGACAGAAGCTGTAGCTATGGACAGAAGCTGTAGCTACAGACAGAAGTTGTAGCTACAGACAGACACCGTAGCTATGGACAAAAGCTGTAGCTACAGGACAGAAGCTGTAGCTATGGACACAAGCTGTAGCTACAGACAGAAGTTGTAGCTACAGACAGACGCTGTAGCTATGGGCAAAAGCTGTAGCTACAGGACAGAAGCTGTAGCTACGGACAGAAGCTGTAGAGACAGGACAGAAGCTGTAGCTATAGGACAGAATCTGTAGCGCGGACAGAAGCTGTAGCTACAGATAGAAGCTGTAGCTACCGACAGAAGCTGTAGGCACGGACAGAAGCTGTAGCTACAGACAGAAGCTGTAGATACAGGACTGAAGCTTTAGCTACAGACAGAAGCTGTATATACAGGACAGAAGCTGTAGCTACAGACAGAAGCTGTTGCTACAGACAGAAGCTGTAGCTATGGACAGAAGCTGTAGCTATGGACAGAAGCTGTAGCTTCAGACAGAAGCTGTAGCAATGGACAGAAACGGTAGCTACGGACAGAAGCTGTAGATACAGACAGAAGCTTAATTGCGATAAGGAGATATAATACTATTGTTTTGTGAGGCGCATTTTTGGGGTTCCACACTAAAGCCCTGCGTTCTAAACCCCCTGCCACTCAAGGGCTATTACTCCTCCTTTTTCATGCTTGCCAGATGATAACGTTCTGTACACTGCACCATACGACCATCTGTCCTCAGCGTTTACTCGGAGAGCGCAAGCCTGCGTTCACCATGCAGCAGCTGGTCGTGGTTGGTGCATGCCTTCACTAAAGCCAGCAGTAGTACTGGATCCAATCCTTTCCCTCCGGCAGAACCGAGAGGATCAGACTCCCCCCCTTCGTCTTCAAACCCACAGAGATCAACTGCAGAGTACCTCAAGGACCATCGCTCAGTCCCACGCTTTTCAACATTTACTTGACCCCCCTCGCCACCATCGTCAGACAGCATGGGCTCAGCATATCATATGCCGACGGCACCGAGCTCATCCTTTCCCTCATGAAGAACCCCGAAGACACCAGACTATGTTTCCGGGAAGGAATAAAAGACCTTACAGCCTGGATGAAAGATAGCTGCCTAAAGCTCAACTCGGAGAAGACTGAGGTCCTCATCCTTGGACCCACCACCTCCACATTGGACAACAGATGGTAGCCCTCTACCCTCGGAAGCCTGCCCCCCCCCCTACAGACCATGCACCAGTTTCAACTGCCTTCGCATCCTCCGTAAGACCTTCAAATGAACCCCCCTCCCCCTCCCCCTCGACTGCAGAAAGACCATCACCCACACACTCATAACCAACAGACTGGACTGTGGCAATGCCCTCTACACAGGAAATAACAGAATTCCTCTACACAACATCGGACCCAAATACCTCAACAAAAGAGTCTCCTTCCACGTACCCAACAGGAACCTCCTCTCTGGCAGAGACCCCTCACATCCACAGAAACAGAGCAGGCGGAAGAGCCTTCTCATACGCAAAGACCTGGAACGAGCTCCCAGTCAACATCAGATGCTCCCCCACCCTGCACCCCTTCAGGAAGAGCCTCAAGACCTATTTTTTTGACAGAACCGGAGCTGCACCCACCCTACCCCCTACCCCCAGCGCCTTGAGACCCTCACAAGTGAGTAGTGCGCTTCATGAGCACCTGATTGATTAATTGATTGATTAATTGACATGAAAAGAGAAGAGATACATACTCTGGGTCCCTCTGGTTAAGAGCCCTTCCCAGCTGTTTATCGACTGCGCGCCCTCTGACACACCTGCCCCAGGTAAGACTTCCGGTACGGCTCCAGCCGGGACCACGAAGCCACTAGTGACGCGTTTCAAGAGGGAGATGGTGAGTTTCCAGCTTCCTTTCTTCCCTGCTCCCCACGGAGTTCCCACTCTAATGAACGCTGTCAACCAATGACTCGAAATTGCACTAATTGTTTTGAACATTTTTAAGTGATTGGTGAAGCAGCTTCAATAATTCACGCATGTGCTGAACTTGTGCTCAGCATAAAATAGATATATCTGTTTTTCCGCCTGTGCTGTGTGTGTGCGAAGACACAGTTTTATCTGTGCAGCATATTCGGTTTTCTGCACTTATGCAGTTCAATTCCAGTGTTGGTATGTTATCCCAAAAGTCTCGCCACTTGCATTCAAAGTATATAGATGTAAGGGAAATGTCTACACAGGGCTCCACAGCTGCATTCATATGCATTTCGTATAATGAAACCTACGCGTAAAATTGTGCTTAAAAAAGAGTGTTTAGGTAGATAAGGGCCTGAGACAGTGATTAAAAGCAGTCTGCCAGCTCGCATTAAACATAGTAGGTTCCTGTAGGAACAGCAGGCAGGAGAGGTTTGCATTTATGAATAAATGCTTCCTTATGTGTAACAGTATATCTGCATGCTCACGTGTGATTGGAGGACACGGGTCAGTGGCCCTGTGCTGTCACTCACTCTGCATGTGTGACTCTAGGCGCTGCAATCAGCAGGGGAGTATCCATGGGGCTCTGGTAGCTCAGGAGAAGGTGCTGATTCCAGACTGGTTCAGGCAGCAGAAAATAGTTTAAAAAACTTCTCAAAGTGTGCTTGTGCTGTTGAGCATTCCTAACTATGCAATGCGTGTGGCCAATCATTTCCAGCAATGCCGCTGGACAGCATAGAAAGATGTGTGCCAGGGACTCCTTTTTATAGTTACATAGGCAGCACTCTGTAATGTCCGGCCATGCTTTCCGGTATGGATATATGCATCTGGTGTCTAAGTTCCTTTTTCTGACATGGCCTTTGGAGGAGCGCTCTATCATCTGTATGGCCTTTGTGTTGATATTGTAAGGATGTAAGGGGATTAAGAACTTTGCGTGGATGCTTCATGGTAGTTGTTGATTTATAGTTGGTGAGAGCCAGGTATAAGTCACCCATTATACTGTCCCATGCTTCTGCTTCTTAATATTGAGAAAATCGATGTCAAAATGAGCAACAATACATTTATGTATAAAAATGACATGGCATCTTTATTAGTTAATTCGCCCGTTATGAGCTCCCTGTCAACCCTGACTTAGGAATACATGGTCAGGCAGGCTCACTGGGCCCGATTCACAGAACTAACTTAAGACAAAATCCTAAACTTACTACCATTTTGGTGTTCACAGAAGGCACTTAGGAGTCCTAACTTCTGTGAATACCAAAATGAGTAAGTGATGGCGTCGGCGTGGGAGCTAAGGAGCAATACGGCTTAGCCTTGCTTGATTACGACACCAAAATAGCAGTAAATCATTAAGGCCCAGATGTAGGTAATAGCAATTTACCGAATGGTAAATACCGAATTTTAACGATTCAGTATTTACAATTCGGTAATTGCTATGTAGGTAAATAATTCGGTAAAAATACCGAATATGTAAGATTCGGTAATTACCGATTCGGTAATTACCGAATCGGTATTTGCCATTGATTCCTATGGGCCTTGAAGCCCATAGGATTCAATAGCAAATACCGATTCGGTAATTACCGAATCGGTAAAATTACCCATTTTACAAGGGGGACAGAGTGTCACTTTGACACCCTGTTGCACCCCTGTTTCGGGCTTGTGTACCATGTGACACACAGACATGCCCTTAGGGCATGTCTGTGTGCCACATGGCACAGGTGTACATGCACAGATGTGCATGTACACTGTAATTCGTTATTTACCATGGAATAGCATTCCATGGTAAATAACGATTAGGTAAGGACCTGTGGCACTGATTACAGTGCCACCTACATATTGATTTACAGAATCGGTATATTTACCGATTCGGTATTTTACCGATTCTGTAAATTTACCGAATTGGTAAATATACCGATTCTGTAAATAATATGCCCCCTACATGTCAATTCCCAAATACCGGTCGGTAACGGCCGAAATTGGCCGTTACCGACCGGTAATTGGCGAGCTACATCTGGCCCTAAATGATCACGAACAAAAGACTTGTACTATAGGAGAGGATATTCCGCCAAGAGTCAGGACGGTATATTCAGTACACCGTTTTGAGAAATACAGATACACCTTAACATAAGGAGAGAGCAAGTCATCAATCTGAAATAAGTCAAGTCCCGGGCCTGCCTCCCCAGGATTGATTCAAATTTTTCTGTTGTCTTCCGATAAGAAATCTTCAGAAGATCACTTCAATATGTTTGTATTCAGGAGCCCTGATGAAAGCCCGCAAAGGAATTAACCGTGGCTAGGAACGCTTCTGCATATTCTTTAATTGAGGCATATTCTTTAATTGATGGCATATTCTTTATCTGATATAAAATACCTCAAATTGATAAATCAGGATATCTAGATTGAATTTTTCTACGATTGATTCAGTTTTTCGGTTGTACATATCAAGTATTTACAAATTGTGTAACCAAATGTGATTTGTTTACTATTTACATTACGTATTGTGCAATTTATGAATGTTTTTGGAGTATTATTGATTCTGTCTATTGTAAATGTCTATATGTGATTAATGTGATCAATGTGATTATAATTTGTGTACTTTGTGTATGTTTCTTTTGGAAATAAGAGAGTTTCCTACTTAAATTGAATAATAATTGAAAAAATAAATGGGTAAATAGATAGCCCGTACCACTAAAAGTATATAGAGTGGATACATTTTTTCACTAAAGAGTTTGGATTCCAGGTATTTTTTTCTTTAAACAAATTGATTATTAGCCCTACCTGCTTTCAGTCATTCGGGCCTAACCCCCCTTCTTTCAACTTGGATAGGAACCAGGCATTGGTCTGCGCACGGGGACCGGTGTGCAAGCACAATGGAGAAATATTGTGACATAGCAGGTGCAGGAAGCAGGTCTCATATCCAGTCTTCGATATATGTAGCTGCATCTCGACACTCCATTTCCTCCGGTAATCCTACTATATGGATATTGTTCCTCCTGGATCAGCTCTCTGCATCTTCGTCTCTTTGCTCCAGTATGTGTATGTAGACCGTTAGTGTCTTGAAAGGAAGATTTCATGCGTTGGGTTTTGGACTGTATGTCAGCTATGGTCTGCTCCACCAATCCGATCTTTTCAGCAAACCTGAGAAGGTCTGCATGCAGCTGCGTAAGGTCTGTAACAACATTGTTGATTCTGGCAGGCCTATAACCCTCGATGGCCACCAGGAGAGTGTCAAACTTACTTTCCAGTGCCACTGAAAGACCTGGGGCTTCTGGGTTGTGAAACATCCCCATCTGATTGACCAGCAGCCATTGCAGAATGTGCAGGTATGCTCTGAGTGGCCGAGCGCAGTCACCCCATATCGTAATTTCTCATTCGGTGGCTTCACAGTTCAGTTGTGCACCACAACACAGTGGTGTGCAATGCTAGGGGGCCTCAGCACCTCACATCTGCCTGCGCAGCTCAAGACGCACACTTCCTTCAGAGGAGAAGTAGCAGTTCTTGGCAATTTGGGGAGGTTGCCATCAGTAATAAGCCTCATCGGTCCTTGAGATGAAGTCAGAGGGGTAAACATAAGCAGAACAGACTTAATATAACAGCCATGGCTCATACACATGGTATCCAGTGGGCCACTCAGGCACAGAACACATCACCAATTTGCCACCAGTCTAAGCGTAGCAGGACCTTTAGGCAAGCGTACAATTAAGCATCACCACTCAGGCTGAGTGGATTTGTTGTATTTGGTGACCAATCACTGCCTCCACCAGTAACTTCTGCTAACTGTGTCAATAGTGCTTCAGTGAATTGAGTGGGGCCGGAGGAGGCACAATAGCTGATACCTGTCAGTTATCTGGGTCACCACTGCACTGCATGCCCGTTTTGGGCATGTGCCTGGTTAATACAGCGCCTCATGAGTGAGACAACGTGGCGGTTGCAGAAGGGGTTCCAGCGACTGAGGAGAGGCGGAGATAGACCCAGGATCAGGTGACCACAAGCAGCACCTGTAGAGGAAGAGGCAGCGGTGCTCCAATTTCAATTGCACATGTGGCCAGAGAGTCTAGACAGGATGGGGGTGCCAGGTGTATGAATGGTGCTTTGCAAAGATGGGCTCAGTAAATATCCATGTCTAAAGTTCCCTCCCGATTCCCATTGCACACGTGTTAAAGTAGGGGTGGTAGCCATTGTGTTATGATGCAACTACATTCTTTTATTTGCATGTGTTCTGTTACTATGACTCCTTATTAGACTGTAAGGCAAAGGGAATTCCATTGGTGCCAGTTGCTGTTGGGATCTTGGGAAGGAGTGATGTCAGGGGATGTATGACGTTACAACGCATACTTTTACCACGCATACCTTTACAACGAGGTATTTACAACGAATACCGTTACAACGCATAGCGCTTAGAGGTGCTGGATAGTGGTAAGTATAATATTCTATTCCAACTCCAGTCCCCGTGGACACTAGGGAAGGTGTTGGATAGAAAATTAAACGTATTACTTACCCTAGAGCGCCCCCCAGCGCAATGCGTTGTAATGGTATGCGTGGTAATACCTGCGTTGTAATGGTAGTGCGTTGTAAAAAATTTGTTGTAAACGTTGCATACCGATGTCAGGCTGTGTTTTGATTAAAGCTTATACGTCTACTTCACAATCTGCTGTGCATGGCCAGTGCTTTCTTTCACCACATACTGTGACCAGGAAAATATTCAGTGTCCCCTACAAGAGCTCGTAAGAGAGGGTTAGTGGCACCAGTTAGACCTGGGACCATTTGCGTGGGTCTCCCTTCCATTTTCCGTTTTTGTCTCCTCTGTGTTTGCTGGTGTTAGATGCTCCTCGCGCTGTGCCACTGCCATTAAGCGCAACAGAGTGAATGCTCCCTATTGTAAATTTACTGTATGAATTGGTATTCCCATAATTGGCTCATTTGGTTTACCTGTTAGTCCCTAGTAAAGTGCACCGTGGGTGCCCGGGGCTGGTAGACTGAATACTGCTGGTGGGCCTGCAGCGCTGATTGCGCCACCCACAAAAGCAGTTTGTAAAGTGTGTCCCAGTCCTGCCATTGCAGAGTCTGTGTGCAGTCCAGAACTGCTGTGCTGACTGTGAAGCGAACCCACTTCCCAGTCCCTAAACCTTCCTTTGGCATCATATAAGTCACCCCTATGGCAGGGCGCAGTGTATGTGAAAGGTAGGTAATAAACAAAAGGGGGGAGGGAGAGGAGAAGTGGATTCTGTCTCCCCTAGAAATATGCATAAACAAAAGGAATCCACTAACATGGGTTCGGTGATCCCTACAGTGGTGGGGAGCAACCAGTGTTGTTTAAATACCCCTCACACACCAAAAGGCCCCTTGGTGTCATGCTTCATCATCGGGGTCTTCGCAAACCTCTATGGAATGCGGCGTGCTGCGACTCACGACTACGTAGTAGCACTTACAAGTGAACTATGTGTTGGTGTGTGTGAGGGTGATATTATGTGAGTGGTGAGGTGAACAAGAAAATTAAAAAATACCTGGCGCGTGGGTTTCTAAAAAAATTTTATTCAGTCCCCGGCTGGTATCATTAAAAAGTGCAAGGGAGGTTGTCTTTACTAATTAGGGTAAGGTAACCTCACAAGTGCGTCGTCAACATGTTTCGGCGTAGAAGACTCCTTCTTCAGGACAAGGATGTGCACTAGGTATCCTCACCTTACTCACATGGGTGTAAATGTAAAAGTGTGCTCTACAAAAATAATTCTAGGTGAAATGTACCTATCTGTTCTATTAAAGTTCGTTGCGCCCAATTGGCGATTTGCTGAACCTGTGAATGAACAAGAGGTCAAATAAACCAACATGTATTCAAGAAAAAATGTGTAATTACACAACAGGGTATTAAGGAGCCAAAAATGCGGTCCAGGAACCCTAGGAAAAATAAAGTAGAAAATACGTACAAACACATAGACAGGGACACATATTAATCGTATCTGAAGATATTCATCTGGTTCCATGAGATGGAAAAAAGGAATTGGAGGCATGCTGTAAGGAAATATGTAGCTTACTTATGATAACAGGTCTAGTAACCTCATGAGCCAGATGCGTGGTATTGGGGGTCTCCTGTCCTGCCCACTGTGGCAACCTATAGGTGTTTAAGCAATCAGGTATTAGGATCACAGGCTGTAGACCCAGATTTAGAATGTAGGCAGTAAACCACAGACATACACACACACACTCACGGTTACAGCAGAGCCTGGTTGGCTTTCCTCCCCTCAACGCGGCTCCGACGAAGTGTCGGTCCTGTAAGAGGTAGTCCGTTTTATAGTATCGTAACACATGGTTAATTGACCCTTAATTGGAAAAGGAAATGCCCAAAAATGGATGTGGCCCTTCAATTTCACCCGGTTCTGCGCGGGGTGGCTGGGCGCGTCTAAAGAGGGAACTGAGCGTGCGTAGTGAGAAGACACTGCTCATCGGCGCATGCGCACGGCGGTAGTGTCTGCGAAGTTGCCCGGGCCGGGGTTGGAAATCATTCGCGCATGCGCGAGTGTGATGTTCCTGCTACCGGTGTCTACAGATTCGGTGCAGTGCGGGCCCGTGAGCATGTACTGGTATTAACGCATCTCATAACAAAGGTGATGATTTTCACCTGCCCAAGTTTTATCAGGGCCTCTGATAACAAAAATTACAACCTATTAAGGAGTGTATATGGGAGTAAGAGGGGGAGACATTGTTCATTTAACTGAAGTTATTCATTGTGAGAGGGGGAGATACTGTTCAATAGGCTGAAGATAATAATGGTTTACAGTCATGTGTCTGTTAGCGTAATTGGCTCCATGGAATGGAGTCATTTAGCCCGGTTGTATCTGAGCCCAAGCGAAATACCCATCTCTGTTCTTTCTCAAAAAGACCCCTTTCTGAAGGCAGTTGTTCAATAACTGTCCAATGTATCTCGTTCACACAGTGTTGTGCCTCAAGGAAGTGTGATGCCATTTTTGTGGTCTGTTTTTTGCACCTCACGTTGCTTTTGTGTTCATTAATTCTAGTCTTCACAGCACGTGTTGTCATCCCCACATATTCTTTCCCACAAGGACATGTGATCAGGTACACGACGTTCCTGCTGTTACAGTTCGTGAAAGCACGTTGATCCCATTTGGTGCCATTTCTGAATTCAAGAGTAAGACTTTTTTCAGTGAGGTGACAGTTATTACAGTTACCACATGGATGGTGCCCATGAAGACCTTGCAGTCTCGTTTGTTGGATCACCTGGGTATGTGGTCTAGTGTGTACCAAGATATCTTTAAAGTTTCTTCCTCTTCTGTGGGCAAACAGGGGTTTTTCTAATTCTAGATTCCCGCTTGTTAGAATCCGCCAATGTTTATTCACCAGTTTAGAGACCTGGTTTGAGACGGAACTGTACGTTGTTACACAGACTGTTCTGTTCTCTGTTACTTCTTTTGGAAGACTGTCTTCCAAGAGGGCTTCCCGATTGTTGTTGCGGGCCCTTTTCATCGCCTGTTTTATAATTCTTTCCGGGTATCTTCTTTGTTGCAGTTTCTTGCTCAGGTCTAGGGCTTGGGACTTGTATTTTCCCACATCACTACAGTTGCGGCGTAGGCGTAGGAACTGCCCATATGGTAAGTTCTCTCTTAGGTGACGTGGGTGGAAACTGTCATATCTAAGGAGACAGTTCCTAGCTGTAGGTTTGAAATGTGTCTCAGTTTTCAAATGGCCTGCCTCATGGTAAATGTTCAGGTCCAAAAAAAACATTGAATCATTGGACATCTGGTGGGTAAATTTCAGGAAGTTGTTCTGATTATTGATCCACTGCATGAAATCCATGACAGACTGACCATTCCCTGACCAAATGACCAAGACGTCGTCAATATAGCGCTTCCAGGAGAGGATTCTTCTCCTGAACGGGTTGCTGGGGTGCAGGATTTTTGTAGTCTCCAAGTGGTGAACATAGAGACCCGCTAGGCTCGGCGCAAAAGTGCTGCCCATGCTTGTCCCGTGGCGTTGTAGATACAGGGTTCCCTCATATTCGAAGAAATTTTTGGTAAGGGCCATGGAGATACATTCCATCACTACTCCACGAGGGGTGTGATAGTTCCATTGTTTACTGTGTAATACTTCCTCTATAATGAGGAGAGTCTCGTCGTGTGGGAGGCTTGTATAAAGGCTCTCTACATCGAGACTCAGTAATATTTGGGAATCAGGGTTGAATGGGTGGTTATGTAACATCTGGAGCACCGCTTTTGTCTCCTTGAGGTATGTGTCAGTAGCTTGAACCAGAGGTCTCAAGAAGGCATCCGCGAACTTGGACAGTGGTTCGAGTACCGAAGAAATGCCGGAAACGATGGGGCGGCCAGGTGGATTCTGTAGGTTCTTGTGAACCTTGGGTATAGTGTAGAAATAAGGTTTTCGAGGGTTTTTTTGTGTCAGAAACTGGGCCTCCTT
Source organism: Lissotriton helveticus (assembly GCF_964261635.1). Taxonomy (NCBI): domain Eukaryota; kingdom Metazoa; phylum Chordata; class Amphibia; order Caudata; family Salamandridae; genus Lissotriton; species Lissotriton helveticus. Next base: position 2,552,002 of record NW_027611659.1, on the reverse strand, counting down.
CTTTGAAAGCCAATCATGGGCCAGGGCTTCTTCAGTCATGGCCCCTATTTGGATGCGTATGGACTCTGTGGGGTCCTCAGCCAGAACCTGATAGTTCCTCCTGTCTGAGAGGAGTCTTCTGCATTCCTGGTCATATGCCGTGGTTGTTTGAATAACCACTGCCCCACCCTTGTCCGCAGGTTTTATCACTATCTGTTTGTTTTGAGAAAGTTCCCTTATGGCTTCGCTTTCTTGTCTGCTCATGTTTTGGAATACTCTCTGGTCGGTATCCATTCTGCCTAATTCCAACATCACAGCCTTTTCGAAGGCTAAGACTTCAACAGGGAGTTGATGATCCTGTGGTATGAAGGATGACTTAGGTTTTAGGCCTGTATCGGATGTCTCAGCTATGGGTTCCTGGTTATAAAAGAAAGCCTTCAGCTTGATAGTTCTGACAAAGTCCTGAACCTCTTTGTGTAGGCGGAATATATCCGGTTTGTTAGTGGGGACATATCCTAGACCTTTATTGAGTACTTGTTTCTGCATGTTAGTTAGAGGCCATGGCGATATATTTATGACTAGGTCCCTCTCTTGCTCGTTGACGCTCGACCCGCTGTCATGCTCCTGGTGTGTACCCTGGGGTCTGTCTCGGGTGCTGGCTGCCAGGTAACATTTTTCCCTCTCCTGTTCCTGCCTCTGTTGGATCCTGGGCCCCATGATAAAAAAGGCTGCTGATTCTGTGGTGGTGCAGTGGTAGGGTCTTCTACCCACTGTGGGTATATTGGTCCCATTTGTTGGGGGCCGTATTGATACTGCGGGATCTGATACTGGCCTTGGAAGGGGTTAAAAGTGGGTGGTCCTTGGTAGCCTCTCCACCCTCTTTGACGTGGGAACTGGGTTCTCTGTTGGCGGTAGCCACCCCTCTGTTGTCTTTTATTCCTGAATCCCCCTGAGTTAGTACTAGTGGTACTTCCATCTAAATTGACGCTGTCGGCATCACTTGTGTTACCATTAGACACATAATCCGCCTTTGTATATGGGTAAGCCCATTCTGCTGTAAAACGATCTTTGTCTTTCTTCAATTTGTTAAACTGTAGGGATCACCAAACCCATGTTAGTGGATTCCTTTGTTTATGTGAAAGGTAGGACATGCCTTGGTCTGTGTAGAATGTCCTGATAGTGAATTACACTCTGTTAGACCTGGCACCATTGGCGTGGGTCTCCCTTCCATTTTTACTGTTGCCTCATTTATTTTTGCTGGTGTTAAATGCTTTGGGCACTGTGCCACTGCTGTCCAGTGCCACAGTGCAAGTGCTCCCTATTGTAAATTGTAAATTGATATATTAATCAGTGGTTCCATGTTTGGCTATTTGATTTACTTGTCAGACCCTAGTCTAGTGCACTGAGTGTGCCCAGGGCGTGTAAATCAAATTGCTGCTGGTGGGCCTGAAGCATTGGTTTGTGCCACCCACAGAAGCAGCCTTGTAAAGTGTGTCTAAGGTCTGCCATTGCAGAGGCTGTGTGCAGACTGGTACTGTCATGCTGACTGGGTAAGCGCACCCACTTGCCAGTCCCTAAATCTTCCCTTTTCTTCATATCAGTCACCCCTATGGTAGGCCCAAGGGCAGGGTGCATTATAAGTATAAGGTAGGACAAGCCCTGGTGTGTGTGGCATGTAATAATAGTGAATTACAGCCATTTTCGTTGTTCACTATTGCAAGGCTACCTGTTCTCCATAGACCAGAATGGGCTCTTAGAGTTATTACATTTTATAATCCTAACTGTCTCAGAGAACATGGTAGAAATTCGAGTTTAGTATGCCTGGACTCAGAATGATAAAATACATATTTTAGTGAAGTTGGCTTTAACATTCTGTGTTTGCAAATACCACTTTTAGAAAGTAGGTATTTGCTTGTCTGACCATTCAAGCCTGCCTCAGCTAGTTTGTGTATTCCTTTGTCAGTTTCAGTTTCATCAACTTTTATTCGATTATCAGTTTGAATAATCATAAAAAGTACATATTTAAAAGTTTTGAGCGAAAAAAGTTGGGAAAATAGTAGAATCACAAAGAAATTAGATCATAGTAAAAAAAAGGCATTTTTTTTAAAACAATAGAATAGTTTTTATACTTTATAACAATGCTGATTTAACTAGAAATGTTGCGACGTGTTGTTATAACTGATTTGAGAAAGGTCACTATGAGTTTGGCTTCATGTGGCGATTTTAAGGATTGCAAGTAGGAAAGTGCTGGGTAGGATTGTCTAAGTCCACTGGATCGAAGAGTAGGAATGATCCATGTTTTCCTTGCTAATTTGTAATATTTGCAAAAAAGGACGACATGGATCGTAGATTGTGTGGAGACTCCGTCACAGGGGCACCTCATCAAATTATGGGACCAATTCTGCGTTTCCGGAAATGAAACCAAACGGAAGAAAACATCAAAGCGTAATCTTGTGAGTAAGAACTTTTCATAGTTGGATAAAAAGTATGTCAAATAAGGCTGAATAGCTTTTCCAGGCTGCAATGCACATATTTTTTCGTTTTGTGGTTTGGTAATCTCTGCCTGGTTACGGAGGTCTCTCAGGTGACCCAAACACATTTGCTTTAGTTGTTTCTTAGAAATATCTTCAACTGAGGGTGGTTCGTCAAAGTAGTGTTCACAATCCAGGTCTTTAAAGAAGTTACGTATATAGTTTAGCCACGGGATTTTCCGCCAGTTTGTCAGGCCTAAACAGTCAGTGATGAGGGAGCGGGTTAGATGGCTTTCAGGGTTACACCATATTCGGTGCCACAATAAGATGGGCTGGCATCGAATGGTGTCGGTGATGTATTCCATACCAAGCTCCCGGTGTGAGGCTAATATCGGGGAACTTTGGGGGAGGGCTAGGATGTATTTTATGAAAGCGTTTTCAGTGATCTGAAGCTGGTCAATACGACCATGGCCCCAAATTCCAGCTCCATAAGTAGCCACACTATGGCATTTTGCATAGTATATGGTTAAAAGTTCATGTGGTGCTGGTTTTCCCAATTTCCTTGAGAAGGAGGTTAGTGCTGTGGTTGCTCGGCGGAAATGTAAATTCCTGGCTTCAATTGCCTTTTTCCAGTTCATTGCGTCATCCACTGGGATGCCCAAGTATGGATAGACCGGAGTTTTTTCTAGTCTGTTGTTATTGACCATTATGGGTTTGGAGATTTTGGTCCTGGGGCCGATTTTCATTGTAAACGTTTTCTTGATGTTAATTTTAAGGCCAAGTGAGTCCATAAATATTATATATTTGTTAAGTTGTAACTGAAGTTGATTTAGGGTCCGTGCTAAGATTACTGAATCGTCAGCGTACAGGAGAGTGGGTATCGGGCGATGATTTATCTGGGGCAGATCCTGGCTCCCTTCCAGCATAGCCTGCTCAAGCCCGTTTGTGTAGAGGTTGAACAGGAAGGGAGCCAGTACACATCCCTGTCTTACTCCCTTCGTTATTTGAAAGGGTCGTGACAGTTCGCCGCTGGTGCCAAATCGTACTCGGCCTTCAGCATTTGTATAAAGTTCTCTTAGGAAGGTTAGTATCGAGGGGTCCACACCAAGGTCTGATAGTATTTGCCAAAGCTTCGCATGTTGGACGCAATCAAATGCCGCGCTTAGGTCAACGTAAACAAGGAAGATGTTACCTCCTTTGGCGCGAGCATATTTTCCAGCCAGGAGAACAAGGTTGAGGGCCTGCTCCACGGTCCCAAGCCCCTTCTGGAAACCATATTGCAGGTCGGTAATGATGTTGTTCTCCCGGGCCCAAGATTGTAGTCGGTCCAGGAGTAGTCGACCTGCAATCTTGCCCATGGAGTCCAGAAGGGAGATAGGTCTGTAGCAGGCGGGATCGTTGCGGTCGCCTTTTTTGAAGATGGGTAATAAAATTGAGGTTGACCATAAATGGAAGAGACCGGTTGAAACTACTGCTGACATGACCTGTGTGATTATTTTTGACCAAGAGTCTACGTCATAAAGGAACAGGTCCATTGGGACCCCATCGGGGCCAGGGGCCTTACCAATTTTTGAAGCCTTAATTGCTTTTATGATTTCGTTAAGGGAGAAACGTATCTTGATCGGGTAGATGTTTTTCTCCAGTCGGGCTTCGTGTGTTGGCATCTGATGATGTTCCAAAAATTTTTGCAAAGTGGGAGACCCAGTCATCCTCCGTTATTGCCACATCAAGGTGATCAGGGTCAGTGCTGTTGGCCAAAAAAGGTGATCTTATGGTTTGCCAAAATGCAATGTTATCTTTCCTTTGAGCACTGTCGTGTAGATGTAGCCAAAGGTCTCGTTTGATCTGTTTTTTGCGGTCTTGCCGAGCAGAGTTATAGTTTTTCCTCAAATGAGAGATTTCCTGGGGGTCTCTCATAGGCTTGCGCAAAGCTTCTTTTAGGGATGTAAGTGCCTTTCGGCAGGCGGTGTCAAACCATCTCGTGGTGGGGGACTTGATCTTGTTTTTTAAGTTGACAAATAGCTCGTCCCTTATTGTTTCCTGGATACTCTGGAAGCATCAGACAATTGTTTCCGGTGGCGTCTCCGGAGACATGCATTTGGATAGCCAATGGTGTGTTTTTCCTAGGATCCTCTGTGTCATCTCTTCAGGGTCAATCTTTGCCCATTTGATTGTGTACCCATTCAGTTTGTTCATGGACACTAGATGTTGATCAAGGGAACTAAGCTTTACAGGGTGTACTCCTGCTTGTTTCATGTGGATTGTCACGCTGAGCGAGTAGTGATCGCTTATTGGGTTTGTCCCAATTTCGTAGTTTGTTAGTTGTCCTTTAAATGAATTTGAGGCTATTATGTAGTCAATAGTTGTAGAACAGCCTCGCCCATGGAAGGTGGGCAAGTAATCCTGCTGCGGGTCAACTAATTCGTTAACAAAATCCAGATCTAGGGAGAAGAGGATTTCGTTGAGTTTGTTACCGCATGATGAATGTGCGAAATGGGGGGTAGGGTTCCCAAGTTCATTCTCGAGACCACAATTTCCATTTTTGTGTTTTGGGCACAAAGGGGAATTGAAGTCGCCGCCCCAGATGAGAAGAGTTGGAGATATTTTATTGTCGTGTTGAAGTGAGGTTAGAAACGCGGCTATCTCTTCTAGGTTTGACCAGCATTCCAGAGTGCCTGAGTTATTATAATAGTTTATGAGTATGTATTTATTTTCTTTGAGTGCTGTTGTCTGCGTGAATTGCATGATTTGAGAAGTAGATGACTCCTTTAATAATTTCACTCTGAGGGGGAGGGTGTTAGCAATGTAGGTCGTGAGCCCCCCTTTTGGTCTGCCCATGTTTCCAGGTACTGCTTGAGTAAAGAAAGTTTTGTAACCCACAAGATGTAATGGGATTGTGCACCAAGTTTCTTGCAGACACAGAATCTGGTGTTGCTTTGCTGTGTCAAGCCACAGAGTCGATGTTATTTTTGAGGACAGGCCTGCGATGTTCCAATATGCGATGGAGAAACCCAGATTTGCGGTGTCCATCAAGATATGTGGTGGAGTTCTCAGGGTGTTAGCAGTCTGGGTTTCTGATAATTGTTGTGGTTTGACCTGAGGGGGTTCAGCTGAAACTTTGAGAGCTACAGTTGGCTGGTGAAACAAGCCAGAGGTAGTTTCATCCTCTGATGAAGAGGTTGTATAGATGGCTTTTGTAGGGATATTTGGGTTAGCGATTAGCAATTTCTGAAAAGGGTTGTTATGGTAATCAGGAGGGGACTGTGAGGGTGCTAGATGCTGTATGGAGTTGGCTGGTTGGGGTGTGGTAGTGAGTTTTGCATGTCTAGGTTCCTCCCTGAGTGGTCAATCGACCATCTCTAGACAGTCAAATCGATTTTGCGTTGAAAGGCCCTGCCAGCCTTCATAAGTTTGGCAGGGTCTTCCTTGCCAGTGTTGCCACGGCCGTTCTCGCGGCCCATTTCTGCCTCCGTGTTCATAAGTGTACTCCATCTGGTTCCATGGCTCTTGGTTCCATGGTTCTTTGGGGATCTGATGCCAGGACCAGGGCGGGGTATTGCGATGCTGTCTCGCTGGGGGGTAGAAGAAAGAAAGATGACGTGCATCGATCCCCCCCTTTTTTTCCAGCGAGGGCCAGGCGCAAATGCAGTCCACTGCGGAGGGGTCTCTGCATGTTACTATAATACAGTCTCCGCGGATTGTTTTTGTTGTTTTCCCTACCCAGACTACCCTGCGGACTGTGGAGATCCCTCCAGAAAGATGGGATTCTAAAGGTCTGTTAATACTTAACCACTGCATGACCTTGTTTTTAAGTGACCATGCAGTTTCAGTTATGTCATCAGTTAACTCTGGTACGCCTGTGAGAACTATTGTATAGGGGGTGGCTCCCGGGGGCAAATGGGCTGAACGTCTGGTTACTGGTGTTTTTTTGGTGATATTCTTGCGAGACGGCTGGGAGGCCGCTGGTTTCAATGGGAGAGATACTGGCTTTTTTTCCGGAACAACTTTGCTGGTATTATTATTTGTCGCTATTCCTGGAGTGTCTACAGTGAGTGAGTCTGTGTTTTGCGTTTGTTGATTTGGAACAGGAGAGGTTTTACTCCGCTGTGGTTGGGGCGTTGTGGATGGCAAATTTTGATTTGGAGTGTTTTGTTTGTGATTTTTTTGAGGTAGAGTGGTTGGATTTGGACGTTTTTCTACTTTGTGTGGTTGCGCTTGGAATTGCATTTTGGGTGGCTGCGATGGATTTCGCTGGCCCTTTACTTCTATGCGCGTATTAGTGTCAAGGAGTGTTGCAGAGATTATATTCAGCTGAGCTTCTATGTTTCTAATACTGAGTTGAATGGGTTTCAGGTATTGGAATAGGAGGTCTTTTGTTGTTGTCAGAACTTGCGAGGTGACTTTGCATGTTCTGCAGAGATTATCGGGAGCCTCACTTGAAGTTACCAAGTGAGGTAGATTAGTTACAGAGGGGAGTAGTGTGTTTTGTTGCGTTGTGTAGTTTAGATGAGTTATGGCATGATCTGAGCAGGGAGCAGTGGATACTGTATTTTCGGTAGTTGTTGTGTTGTTTTGTTTTGGGGTGGCTCCTTCCCTTTCTCCTTGACGGTGCAGGTTAACGTTTATCTGGGCTTCCTCCTGAGTTTGACAGATCTCCAGGTCAGGGGTTGCTTCCAAGTCATCCGAAGTTGATGAGAGATCAAGCTCGGACTGTGTTACAGACAGATCTACAATAGATGGCACTGTATTTATGTCAGAAGCTGACAAGGTCACGGGAAGGGAACAGTTTTGTGAATTGAGATGAATAGGAGAAGTGGCATTTGCTATGGCACCTAAAGAGGACCGTTTAGCGTTCGCGTTCATGAGGTCTAATGACACTCTCTTTTCCATCAGGGCAATGCTCTGGTTTATTACCTCGTGAGTCCGTGAGATAAGTAGATCAATAGGACCCGTTACTTGAGCAACCTCCTGTGCGTGTTTAGATTTGGGCTTTGAGGTACTCCTAGTTTTCGGTGGCATGGTGTTGTCTGCTGGCTGATGTTTCAGTGATAAAAGGGAGGTGGCCCGGTCCGGTCTCTACCGGGCACTAACGGGCAACAACGGGCCCGCCCTTGGCCCGGGCTTCGCCCCGGGCTGCGACCCGGGCGCGTCCCGCGGTGCGCGGTAGTGTCCTTGTTATAAAGTGACCAGTGTGAGAGGGGGCGAGGCACTGGGAGGGGGCGCGGCTCACACGGGAAGAGGAAACAGCTGAGGGTGTTAGACGCTGATCCTCGCAGTCCCGGGGCCGCGCCTCTCACCTCCTCTGCGGCCTCGCTGCTGTTAGACCTCTCACACCAAAGTCACGAAGGGCAGAGGGACTGGAAAATGCTACTCCTGTAGCCGAGGGCAAGTTCACTCTGGAAACCTCACTGCGAGCGGCACGCGCGGAGCGGGGGCCGCGAGATCTTAAAGCACTCTGGTGGGGGCGAGGCACTGGGAGGGGGCGCGGCTCACACGGGAAGAGGAAACAGCTGAGGGTGTTAGACGCTGATCCTCGCAGTCCCGGGGCCGCGCCTCTCACCTCCTCTGCGGCCTCGCTGCTGTTAGACCTCTCACACCAAAGTCACGAAGGGCTTGAGGGACTGGAAAATGCTACTCCTGTAGCCGAGGGCAAGTTCACTCTGGAAACCTCACTGCGAGCGGCACCCGCGGAGCGGGGGCCGTGAGATCTTAAAGCACTCTGGTGGGGGCGAGGCACTGGGAGGGGGCGCGGCTCACACGGGAAGAGGAAACAGCTGAGGGTGTTAGACGCTGATCCTCGCAGTCCCGGGGCCGCGCCTCTCACCTCCTCTGCGGCCTCGCTGCTGTTAGACCTCTCACACCAAAGTCACGAAGGGCTTGAGGTACTGGAAAATGCTACTCCTGTAGCCGAGGGCAAGTTCACTCTGGAAACCTCTGGTTTTGTGAGTCACAGGGCTGGGGCATTCCAAGAGACAGGCTGAGTCACCCAGTGGTGAATAATGAACATCTGCATCTAGAAGGGAGGGAGGAGTTGCACCTGAACCTTGAATAGGGTTGTGCCTGCCTTCCACAATGCAGGCTCCACCCCCTGGGGAGCGGCTGATGTCTCTGCCCTGCACACTGAAAGAAGAGAAGGAGTCATGTAAACAAATTGCTCCAGGACTGTACTTGCCTTCCACAATGCTGGCTCCGCCTCCTGGGGGAGTCTGATGTTTCTGCCCTGCACTGTGAAAGGAAAGAAGTCTGGTAAACTGAGTGCTTCAGAACTGGTTTAGACTGGGCACAGGACCCTCTCCCTCAGAGAACAAAGGATTTTGGGGTATAAATATTGGGACCCTGATCCCATGAAATTAGATTACTTTTGGACTACAAGTAGAAACCTTTACTGAGGAGAGGAACCTAAAGAAACTGAGGAGAGACTATTCCTAAGCTGAAGTGCTGCTTGGGGGATTGGCCTGCAGTGGATGCCTTACTGCCAAGGGAAGGAGAAAGGGACTTTGTGTACTTTGCTTTCAACTTGTGAAGAATCTCCAAGGGTTTGGAAAAGAGCTGGCCTCCAGCTGAAGTCTCAGGGACAACAGACTTCATCTCCCCAGCTCCCCAGAGTTCTTTGGAAGTGCATGCTGCTATTTTCGGGCCTTCTGAGGAACTGCGTGTCGCAAGGAGCTGGAAGCGTGACTCAACGAGAAGAAGCGTGTCGCCGTTGCTGTGCCTGCAGTCGCAACTCCGAAGGAGGGTGTCGCCGCTGGAACTGTGGCACTGCACCGCATCGGAGTGAAAGCGTGTCGCCGTTGCTGCTGCTGCCGTCGTAACTCCGAAGGAGAGTGTTGCTCTGTAGCTGTCACACTGCACTGCATCAGGAGAAGAATCTCGCAACGAGGTCGTAGCGTGTCGCCGTCGCTGTGCCTGCCGTCGCAGCTCTAAAGGAGGATGTCGCCGCTGGACCTGTCGCACTGCACCGCATCGAAGAAGAGCACCTCGCATCCCCGAGGAGCGTGCTGCCGTCGGAGTTGCCGCCGTCGCATCTTGGATATTGCTGCTGTAGTTGTCGCATCGTGTTGAAGCTTCGTGCATCGTGGGAGAAGAGTGTCGCCGCTGGAGCTGCTGCCATCGCATCGTGGATGTCGCCGCTGTAGCCCACGCATTGAACCGAGCGCTTCTCTCATCCCCGAGAAGCGTGCCGCATTTGGAAGATCTTCGCGTCTTTATTTATTTGCACCTGAACTTTGCCGCATTTCCATCGCTGTGACATTGCTTGTCGTGGAAGCACAACGCAACCTCAGGTACATTTACGCAAGGTGTCGCATGGACGAACTGAACTGAACTAAGCTTAAATCTACCATCTTAAATTAACAGTATTGTGTATTTTTGTCGTTTATGGTCTTGTGGTAACTCTATATGAAGTATACTTATTTTTTATATAAAAACCGGGTGTTGTGTCCATTTGTAGTGTTGTCACTGAGTTACTGTATGTGGTCACAAATGCTTTACACACTGCCTCTGAGATAAGCCTGTCTACTAGTGCCAAGCTACCAAGGGGGTAAGCAAGCGTTATTTAAGAGTGTAATCCTCTCATCCTGACGAGAGGCAATGGTCCCTATTTGTCACAAGTAACTACCTGTGCCAACTAGAGACACCCAAATCTAACATTGGTGGTCAGCGGTGAGGATTCTGGACTTGCATTTGTGACTTATGTACAGTAATTGGTGAACACTACTTAGTGAGTGCAGACCTTTTATTTTTGGATTGTCTATTTTTGAAAGATGCCTAATTCAGTGGAGAGAGCAGAATCCATAGTCTCTATTGATTGTGAATGGGAAAAATAGAGGCTAGAAATCTACAAAGTAACACAGCTGAAGCACTTCTGCAAGAAATTAAATGTTTCCACTTCTGGATTTAAAGTGAACAAAGAGTTCTACAGGCGCTGAGGGCCTGGATAGAAGCAAGGAAAACCCCTATAATTGAGGAAGGGGAGGATAATGCAGAAGTACAACATTAAGGGCCATTGGGCTCAGGTGGAAGGAAGATACCTTCCCCTGCATGTAGCATTGGTTCTGGCAAAAGTCTGTCTCGAGAGGAGTTGGAGGACAGAGAGAGAAATAGAAGGCATGAAATGGAGCTGATAAAACTGAAGTTAAGTGGGCAGTTAGAATTTGAAATGCAAACCAGGAGGTTAGCCCTGGAAGAAAAGAAAATGCAGTTTGACCATGAGAAGGTTTTGAGGAAGTTGGATTTAAAAGCTAAGAGTTTGGAAAGTACTCCCTCTGGTGGCAGCGTACCGTCAGTACATGTAGAAAGTAGAGTGTATATTCCCAAGGATGTGGTGAAGGAGTTTTACAACAAGCATTGGCATAGCCAATAGGTCTCGCCTTTGGGACCTTATAAGTGTTTAGTTATGCAGCACAATATTCTTGGTGCAGCAACATCAACTGTTGCATGGATAAGCACTTATAAGGTCCCAAAGGCGAGACCTATTGGCTATGCCAATGCTTATTTGGGTGTTGTATCGGCAAATAAAACAAAAAATGCGCGAAAGCATTTTTTTTAAAAGCTTGAACGTGGAGGCAAAACGGAAGGTGCCATGGAAAAACAGACTGCTGCTGGGGATTGAAAGCAATGCTGCGGGTTGGGAGGAAAAGCAACACTGGGTGGGGTGAGGAACAGCAACTGGTGACAGATGAGAGTGTGGTTGCGTGCAAGGAAGCAACTTGGAGAGGAGGGGGACAAAAGGAACATTGGATGGTATTTTAAGTGAATCAGTATTATACCAGGCGATGACTGAGTGCGGGGCCGCTTTAAGAACTCCGTGCTCGGTTTCTTTTTATTTTTTAACTTTAAAACTGAGTGCGGTGTCCTTGAAGCGGGCACTGCGCTTGGTTTTAAAGTTAAAAAATATATAACAAAACCAAGCGTGGTGTTCTTGAAGCGGTGCCGTGCTCAGTTTCAAAGTAAAATAACAAAAAACAGAACGCGGTGTCCATGAAGTTGACGCTGCATAAATAAACATAAATAAAGTGAGAGCGGTGTCCCTAGTAGGCCCCGCGCTCATTAAAGTAATAACAAGAAGAAAAGGCACACTATGAAACAGCCTTGAACTCTGTAGAAAAGAACAATATGTAGAGGCTTTGGGCAGTCACTCAAAGTGAAGGGAGGCAATGATAAAGTAGTCTAACCCACTGCCACATGGTGTATGCTGTGGTAAAATGTGAATGACGTGGTAAAGCCTGCCGACCAAAAGCCCCTCTATGTCTGTATATTGAGTATACATTTTTGTAAAAACAATAGTTTGGCGAGAACGCTAAAGTTGTTGTAAAAAGGCAGAATTTAAAAATGAGACGGAAAATATATCACAATCAAAATGAGCACCCAAAGTTCAGGAAATAAAAATAACTTTTTAAAGTCAAAACAAAAAAATAAGTGACACCTAAAAGTACACATTGAATCAACTTTGCCACTGAAGAGACAAACCGTGAAAACAAATGTCCTAATGCTTTGTGGCGTCACTCAGAGTGAAGGGAGCCTATGAGCAAAGTGGGCTCGACCAATGCCTCATGCTGGTTGGTTTGGTGGGCGGAAGCAAAATATAAATGTTAAGTTAAAAGACAAATGGATGAAGCGTGCTGGCCTATCAAAGCCCCTGAAGGTCTGTTTATTATGTATGAATGTTTAGGGAAGATATAGGTGGTCGGTACTAACATTACTACTTGTAGATCTGTGCTTTCTTAATTCAAACTGTAAATCTATCAGTGTTACTAGCACTGAGTGAGAATTGGTACCGCTGCATCTGAAAGCCTCAGTGCTTTAAATGGAAACATATAAAGTACAGGTACTCATCCAAAAGTACAACTGAAATTCAATTGCATGCAGCGAAGGTGGTGTTATTCTTACCTTTAGGGTTCTCCCTCACTTGGGCCACCAAAGTCATTCCGGACACCCTGTGCAGGAGACCGCTTGTTGCCTCAGGGGCCCAAGTCAGGCTCTTGGAATCCGCCTCATCTCTGTCCTGTGCTTCCTCCGCACCGTCCCCTGTGTAAGACCCCGATTTAGATGGCTCACTGCGTAACAGCCGTTTGTACAGCCAGTAGCATACACTGGAGCTGACCACCAACCCAAGCAGGGCTCCAAGAAGAGTCCTACTGTAAGGGCCCATGACGGGCGAAGCTGCATCGAAGCCCAGGTTGACAGGAAGGGGTTATTGCCGCCACCGTGACTGGCTGCCTGCGACGCACATGGCTATCTCAAAGCAGAAAGAAAAGGCTGCCGATGCAAGCCTGCTAGCCAGCCTAGGAACGAGACGACCACATTTTCTGTACCGACGATATCTATTTACACGTGTATAGTTAATTCGTTTATGATGTTTCTAAATGCAAATGTTCTCGAGCTACGGCATTACTTTTAGTCTTTTGCAGTTCCAGGTTTGTATTCTGTGCGTTTGTTTTTGTGCGCTGTATGTGAAGAATTTCCCTTTCAAGATGGCTGCTACAGTTGCGTTTATCCAAAGACTGGCCCCATGCGGCACTTTCGATGTTGACAAGGTATTGAGAAAGGACCTAATGAGGTATGCCTGGAAATATTGAAACATGGTTTCTCGGCCCTCGTGTGGTCAGAGGCGGGGGCCTTGTTGCCATGCAACAGTGATTTAGACGCACTGAGTCCCTGTAGGACAGGCAGTGTGGAGCGCAGATGCCGCCTGTGAATTATTGATGCCCGGGATCCCATTACCATGTCTTCCCTGTGGCAGGCCGAGGCCCCCCTGAGACACTACATTCAGCAGCACGCACTGCCTGAGATATACAAGGTAGCATAAGAGTAGAGTTTTCACTAACAGCTGTGAACGTCCACTTTGGCTGAATTAATTGCTGGCTCTTGAGTTGAGTGTGAGGTGCTACACCAATTGTTCTTGTGGTTAGCCCCCTGTTATTACCTGTTCTTTGCCAATTTAGATGTGACCAGGGCAGAAGTCGTTAAAAACAAGCATTGGCCGCGAAAGTGAAAGTGATCGCGATAGCGATCATTGGCGTGAACGGGAGTTGAAAGCAAGGGGCCCCAACAGGTAGTCCTGTTCCCCAGGGGCCCCTGAAATGTTACAAGTGGCATAAGGTGAAGGATACCAGGTGCCGCCTGTTTGGTAAACAAGCACCCACTGGTGCTCCGCCCCGGCAGATAGCTGGTGTAGCCTTGGGGGAGGAGATGGATGTCCAAGGTGGGTGGGGTCCCGCACAGATGACCCTTGTCTCTTTAGGAGACTGTGAGACGGTCTCAGAAGCTCAGCTACCCAGGAACACTAAGAAATATGGGCAGTGGGTGACCATCAATCGCCAAAAGATGGAGGCTCTTAGAGACACACAAGTCAGTGTGACAGCCGTTAGGTGTCCCCTGGTGTCTCAAGGGCAGATTGTCCCTCATGCATTTTGCCAAGCTGTTTACGCCAACAACACAGTGAGGCATTATCCCATGGCTCAGATTCCCTTTGAGTGGGGGGGGGCTCTGGTACTCTTCAGGTACCTGTGAGGCCCAGCATGCTTGTTGACTGTTTGTTGGGGAACGATTTGGAGAGCTCCCCTTGGGAAAAGGTGGAGAAGACTACTCACTTGAAGATGGTGGATCTGCCTGACTGGGCGTGTGTGACCACCCGGTCAATGGTAGCCAATCAGGGTGCTCAAGAGGACCTGGAGCCTGAGAGAGAGGCCCAGGAACCTGCCTTAGAGAGAAGTAGCAGGGGGTGCAGGAAACCAGCCCCCGAAGTTTCAACGGCCCAAGAGGAGGTAGACCCTGAGGGGGATGCCCTGGAGCCTACTGGGGAGCAGATAGTTGAACTTGGGGACCTGCCTGAGCTGACCCATTGGCAGCAAGAAGGAGGCCCCTCCAGGGAAGAATTTTGCAAGGAGCAGAAAGAATGCCCTTCTCTTGAGGGCTTGCGGCGACAGACTGTAAGCCAGGCAGCAGGGGATCAGTTAGGATCACATTGGATTTACTGGGAGAATGGTCTCCTGTATAGTGAGCCTAAGGTTGCCGAACCTGGGTCAGCCCGTGTGCTGGTGGTACCCAAGAAGTTCAGAGCCTTCCTACTGGGGCTGGCTAATGATGTGCCTTTAGCAGGAAATTTGGGTCAAAAAAAGACATTTGAGAGGCTTGTCACCCACTTTCATTGGCCCCAAATGCGCAAGAGTTCAGATACTCATTGTAGGACCTGTCAGACTTGCCAGGCAAGTGAAAAGAGTGGAAGGAAGCACAAGGCGCCTCTCCAGCCATTCCCTGTGGTCAGTACCCCCTTTGAGCAGGTGGGGATTAACACTGTGGGGCCACTGGACCCCACGACAGCCATGGGCAACAGGTTCATCCTGGTCTTGGTGGACCATGCCACCTGGTTCCCGGAAGCAAGACCTCTGAGGACAGTGACGGACCCCGTGGTGGGACGAGCACTGATGGGAATTTTCTCACGAGTAGGATTCCCTCGTGAGGGAGTGTCTGACCGGGGAACCAACTACATTTTTAAGTATATGAAGTACCTGTGGCAGGAGTGTGGTGTGACTTACAAGTTCACCACTCCTTACTACCCCCAAGGAAACGGGTAGATTGAAAGGTTCAACCGGACCCTGAAGGGCATGATAATGGGTCTTGAGGAACCCATGAGGCGTTAGTGGGACATCCTCTTACCATGCCTGCTCTTTGCCTACCGAGAGGTGCCACAGAAATCTCTAGGGTTCAGTCCCTTTTAGCTTCTCTATGGACACCCGATCAGGGGACCTCTGAGTCTGGTCAAGGAAGGCTGGGTGCAATCTCCCAGGAAACCTCCCCAGGATGTATATAGCTGCGTGCTAGCCTTCAGGAACTAGACCAGGAGCTGTGCCCGCTGCGAGTCTGCCTGTGATCACTGTGGCTTCCTTGTGAGGCTGCATGCTGTGCCCCTTTTAAAATCAGGTACATTGTGCATCACCGGGTCGAGTGGACCCCGGGGTCGAGCTGAGATTGTTTCACTCGCTTTTTGATTGCCTTTATTGCTTTTGAAGTGAATCTGTAATTATGTGCATTGTGGCTTCTTGAACGCTTTAAAGCCTTGTATTTAGTCTATATAAAAATAACTATTATTCTATAACTGCTTGTGGTGTCCGTTTGTAGCGTATCCCCAGCGTTATTGTGTATGGTCATTAATGCTTCACAACCAGGTTCAATCAGCAGAATGCAGCCACAGCATTAAGCAAGCGTGTAAAGCAGGAGGGCCCACTGTGTGTCTTCCAATTGGTAACACAATGTTTCGCCTGGTTTAATAGCAGTAGTGAGGCCTCTGCCCAGCATGACCCCCGAGCACCACCGCAGCATGCTTCACCATCTGGGATTGTCCTCTGGCCGCAGCACACAGTGTATCCCCTCTTTGCACCACAGCCCCGCCGACCAGGTTAATCCGAGTAGGGTCTGCTGGTCTCAGCGCCTCCAGTTCCTTCATTAGCCGCCCAGAGTGCCCCATACAAAGGCGAGGCTAGGCCCTATACGGTCCCCTGGCTATATTCAGCTGCTGCACTACAGGCGGAATCGACAGTGTGGTGGCTCGGTAATTCTACCCCGCTCACCTGTTCTTAAGTGAATTTAGGGATGAAAGGGTGCACCACCAGAGCCCTTAGGGCATTCACCAGGACCCCAGCTCCACTCATCTCTGTGGCAGGGCCCCTGCCTCCAAGTGGCTCAGATTCCTGTATCTTCAGCCATGTCGCCACCAGGGTCCACACCTCAAGACTGCACAGGATGGCCCAGCAGCTGGGCGGCGAACAGCGGGAACCCACAAAGCAGCAGCACACCGCACTGTCAGCTGCCATCAATGCTTCACTCCTCGTTCACGAGACACCACGCAGCATAGACCGCATCTTGACCCTGCTAGCCACGCCCTCCTGAAACTTTTAGCCCCATGTTAGGTATGCAATGTATCTACCGGTGCTTGGTTCAAGGCGTCCGGTAGACAGTTCTCTGTGTTGACATTGGCCCATGCTGTGTCACTTAACCTGGGTATCCTGTTGTATTACTGCTCCTTATGTTTGCCAGATACACCTTTATGCTATCCTCCCATTTGGGTGGAACAATTGTGGTGTACCTTTTAATTTGCTGCTTGGTTTGTTGGATGCATGTTTCCAAGCCCCTTGGTTGTGGGATAATACACGCAGATATTTTCCGCGAGAGGGTTGGCTGATGAGGAGTCCCCAGTCTTCAATGACTTGCGCACTTTTATTATGTTATTCGCTTCCTTGATGTCTACCCACATGGTTGTGGTTGATTCTTTTGGACTGATATCATCGTGAAGTGAAGGGCCACAAGATGATCAGAGTAAAAGTATTCAAATGATGGAATATTTTTCAGAAGGCATAGTATCTTTGATCTGACTCACATGCTCCTCTTGAGGAGAACAGAAGTGTGAAAATCAGCAGACTCAGGTTTTCAAGGTGTGTGGTTTCAGATGACTTTGTGTCCTTAACCGTAGTTGAGGTGAGCTCCATTGGTTGTCTGTGATGTCTTTCGGCCACTAGTTGTTTGAATATGGAGCCGGACCGGTCCTCCATTCCTGACCTGATATGGTCCTCGGTTCCTGACCTGATATGGTGCTTGGTTCCTGACCAGATATGGTCCTCGGTTCCTGACCTGGTATGGTGCTCGGTTCCTGATCTGATTTGGTCCTCGGTTCCTGACCTGGCATGATGCTAGGTTCCTGACCTGATGTGGTCCTCGGTAGGGGTGGGTGGAATTTGCTTAATCGCGTTACGCAAATCTCCGCGAAACGGTAAAAATCTCTGCGAACACGCGGAATTGCTTGTTTGTGATGCTTTTTTACTGGTCGCAATCGCTGTTTGCATGCTCGGGGGATATATCTTGCGAACACGCATTTGAAAATGCCAACAAGCAAAAGATTTTGCGAAATCGCGGAACGGAGCATTTTGGGTAATTTTGCGTTCTCTGCAGAACGCGGAATTACCCAAATTCCGTGAGCGGAACGGAATTTACCGCCCAGGCCTAGCCTTCTGTTCCGAGGCCTCACTTCTGCTTTCATTCTGCCCAGTGCTGACGAACACCGGCCTTTGTGGGCTGAAGCCCTGCGTTTATTCTGAGATTACTCCATCATCATTGATGCCAACTCCAGTTTCTGCTGATGAAGAGGGTGCGTCTGACATTCTTGCCGGGCCTCCCAGTGTGTTACTTTCTTTTGAGGACCCCTTCACTGAAACAAGCATATGCAATGCAATCGGTCTCGCATTTCTTTTAATTAGAGCTATTAGTATCGTATATGACTATGTTTTTTACTTATGCTTTTTTATCTGCTGAGCTAGGAAATGTATATCATGTACTGGCAGGGCTGAATATCCACTTTATAGCCAAAAATAGAACATTTAAGTAAGTTACTTAAGCATGATAAGGCAAACTAGTTTAGCCAGAACAACACATAAACCGTCACATTCAATCTCCGATGACTGGTGTGGGGGGCAAACATGGCACTGTACACACAGCTACAGCATGTACTAGACATGCTGTACTGTAAAAGAGTGCAGCTTCCCAGCCCATCGCATACTGCACTCCTCACATAGCAACCTTCTCGAAAGACACAGCAAATTGTTAAGTGGAATTTGCAATTGCTTTTTTACTAAAAGTTTGGCAACCCAACAACATGGGAATTTAGATTCGATTTTACAAAAACAATTTCTAGTACAGGCATTACTTGGTAGTTTCCAGGGTGCCTGCAAAACAAACACCCATGCCAGCTGAGAGCTCCAGCCGCTCTGCGAGACTGAAAGAGGAAGGAAAGGGGTAATTTCCTCCTTCCCGCCTGGTTAATTATTTTTTGTAAACACATTGGGGAATATTATCAAACCCCTGCGATAATTATCGCTGGGCTCGCTTAGCGTGCCGTTTATTATTGCTGTCTATCACTGGAATATATCGCCAAGCTAGCGCTGTATTATCAACGCTTAGCGCTATAGCGATAAATATTCCAGCAATAGTGGGAAAATGGCCAAACATCGCTGAAAAACCAGCAATATCCCTTATAAAACAGCGATAAGCTTGGTAATAAGGCCCTGTGGCCTTAACGCGATAAACCACCTCCCATGTTAGGTATGCCTTAGTCAGGAATTTAGCAGGCGTTAAATTCCTGCGTTAAGGTAGAGTTAGCGCGATTATGATTATCGCTATGCCTCGTTGTTAATATCGCAAAGCTGCCTTAGCAATATTTTTCCGTGTTGTTTTGACAGCCACGCCTACTTTGCATCTCATTATTGATGCGGTGCGATCGAGACAAAAACGGGAGCTAAATCAAGGAAACACGCGCTAGCGTGTCCTTGTTAATAATGCGATAAAATTATCACCGCTTTTTGCCCAAAAACGGACGCCAAAGCTGCGATAATTCTATCGCTAGCCCTTGATAATATGCCCCATTGAGTATTTGGGTTTAGAATACCTATGAGCAAACTCTGCCCCTTAGTGTGAACATTCTAAAATAAATATATTTAACTTGACCCCACACCCTTTCTTCTCAACATCCTTATGAAGCAATTAACCCATTGCTAACCCTGCTTTGTGTGTCCTGTGTTTTTGATTGATTCTCAGAGTGAACTAGAGAGGAGACATGGTTTGCCTTTCTTTTCCCAAAATGAAGAGAAACCAGTCTGTCACTGATCAAGCAGAAATGAATGAACCTTCAAAAATGTTTTCCTTTGTAGTTTATAAGATGCTCCATGGATGATAAGGCTGTACAAGCAGTGCTTGAAACGCAAAAACAGAAGCGCAGGTACTCTCCCCGCACCGTGCCCCTCACATATCTCCTGTAAATGCAGAGTTTTCCCAGGGGGGGGGCTTCTTTATATGCAGTGGGGTCCCTTCTACCCCACAGGCCTGCATACACTACGCGTCCACAGCATGCAGACAGACAGTCTATGTTTTCACTCCGGGTGGGGGCTCCAAGGGATGTGCATGCTCCAATGAGATAATTGGGCTGGGTAGAAACCTGGCCTCCCCTCACGCTGTCCGTGTGCTGTAATTGCTACATGAAAGGGGCTTACATGACAATTCAAACAATAGTTTAAATAGGCCATAGGCACATGTTATTGTTGACAGCGCTTACAAAGGCAGGGGTGCACCGAGCGCTATGGTGCCCTGCACAAGCTGCATGTACCTTCCCTTGACCCCTGTGTGTGGAAGCTCAGGCTCCTGCCTGCCCTTGGTAAACCTGCCCCTATCTTTCCTCATCCCCCGTGGCTGCAAGCTGAGGCGCCTGCCTGCCCTCGGTAAAGCGCACCGCAGCACTCGCATTAGCTTTACAGCCGCCATGCTGCTGCTGACATTCACCCTTCTGCCTTCTCACAGCTGTGCTTTCGCTTCCGGGTAACGTCTGTATTGCGCATGTGTTCAGGACAAGTCAGGCAAAATAGAGTACGAATGCACTCAGCCAATCCCAGGTTTAAACAAGCATTTAAAAATGCAATAGGTCTCGTATTTACGAGAGCCCAATTGCATTGTAAATAAAAGTAAGGGCGTCCAAAAAGGCACGAAAAGGAGTGGGGGGAGAGGTTTTGGTGGGCACAGACTGTGGAAGGGAACGGGGGGAGGCAGGGGCACAAAAGAGTTTTTAAAGTAAAGGGGTTGATAGCCATGGAAGGAGAAACATGACAATATGGTCGTCAGGAGGCGGGAGTAACTTGCCGAAAACCAATCACAATGCAGCATTTAACATTTCAGCCAAAGAAAAAGAGGAAAGTGGGCGGAGTTTTCTACACCATACTGTATACAGCATCTCTCCACAAGACAGCGCATGCGCTGCCTAGCCGAGACCTAAAAATGGACAAGTCTCTTTTTTTGGCATGGCCTTATCTTTTCTCTCTCTTTCTTAATATGTGTTTTTCGAGATGTTAGGTCCCTACCATATATATTTTGTTTTGCAGTTTTCTGAAGCCTTTTCTTTTCCAGTCGAGTTAGGAGTCCTTGACTGTTAGAGATTCAGCTCATGGCCACCGCCTGGGATGCAGGAGACCTGTTCTCGAAGGCAGATTCCTGTCTGGCTGATATGGCAGAGTAATTCTTAGTATTTGTGTTAAAAGTTTGCTATAGCATGCATCAAATTAGATGTAGAATTTGGCTTACACTATGGGCTGGAAAAAGAAGTGGCCCCCGATACCCTTCAAAAGAGCACCTGGGAGGCATGATCGGAGAGGTGCCTGCTTTCACATGGCCTGAGGGTACTAACCAATAGTGAACTGTAAAAAGGCCTGTACCTGAGTAGGGCGCCCTCTGAGGTGCACTCGGTCTACAGTGTTTTATGGTGTACTCAACAACGGCCTAGAATCATGGTGGGGGTGTACCACTGCGAAGAGATTCTGCACGGCTGTGGGTTGGGGGATGGAGCAACAGCTTGTAGTATTCAGTATATGTATGTATCCTGTTGCTTTCTCCCCGGCTGCTCAGCCAGTGTGAATGTGCTGCGTGGAAAGTTGGTGTGGTGATGGTGGATATAATCCTTGCATCCTCTCTGCTTTCTTTATTGCTTAGTTCTTTCTTTCATTTATTTATGTAGCGCAACTAATACCCTAAAGCATCACGAGTTCTTCACAAGATGTTTGTTCCACCTTGCATCCACGTGTATTTAACACATTTTCCATTACTAGTGTATATGTGAATAGTTGTCTCTATCTAGTATCTTAAATTTTAGTTTCTCTCTAAAGGGGGAGGATATGTTATTTCTTGCTTATGTATATGTGCATCTCCCTTGTCACCTTGGGCACCAGCTGCTCAGCCAGTGTGAACGTGCTGCCTGGAATGTTGGTGTGGTGATGATGGTTGGAATGTTTGGGTGCCTGTGAGGTGAGGTGTGACATCTGGAGTATGGGATGAGCAGCAGGCTGGCTGCTCCTGGTGGGGCTGTTTTACATGTTCCTAATACCCTACAATTAAGACTAAATAAACATATTTGAAACATATAGTCCACTGGATCCTCATTGCAACATTTTGGCGACGATTTTAGGAAAAGAAACCCTGCGTGCTACAAATGAATTTACAGAAAGCGGATCTTTTAAATAAAATTAAGGAAACTTGAAGCAATGAGAGAGACAGATTGCTCTGCAGCTCTTCGGCCCCACCAGCGTCCTCTACATCGGCCGGCCCCAGGCAGGGTCTGCTTCTGTTTTTGACATTGGTGAGTTCCAGTATGCTTGCAGGCATTCAGTACACTGAGCGTTTCCATCAACTTGGATTTGTCACCACAGAAGTAGAATAATGTTCCCAGCTAATCAGCTCTTTGGTCGAGCTGTATAGTCGTTATTGTGTGCGCACAGGAAAGGCCATTCCATACCATCCGAAGCGAACATGCTGCGTTCAATGATTGATCAGTGTTTGGTGAGAAGAAAGCAGCAGCTGACATGGTGGACTATGCTCGCAGCGTTTCTTTATGGTGTGATCTACATTATGAATACAAGGAGTCTCATTTATGAGGCCGTGCGTCACTTTTACGTCGCCAGTGCGTCGCTTTTTGTGACGCACCAGCAGCGTAAAAAATGTGCCTTGTTGCACCATATTTACAAAGTGTTGCATCTAGGTAGATGCATCACTTTGTAAACCCCTGCACTACATTATACCTGTGCCAGGTATAATGTATGCAAGGGGGGCGTTCTGACGCAAGAAAGGGTCATAGAAGTGACGCGGTGAAATCTATAAGATTTCACTGCGTCACTTCTAGGACGCCGATGTGTCAATTTCTTACACCTGCCTCACAGCAGGGGTAAGACTGACGCAGGTCCTTTCACATGGGGCGTGCCCCATGTGAAAGGACACATTGCTGGAGTTGCGTCACTGGTTAGAGGAGGCAGACCTGGAAGCAGAGGTCAGCCCGGGACCAGGGTTCAATTCCCGGCTCGGCAGGGTCTTGAGTCCTAAAAATGTCCATGGACTCGACAATTCTCGCTCCGGTGCCTACTCGATTCACGGGTTCACACTCTGCGACTCTGGGCAATAGCTTGCTTAATCTCCACAATGGCCCCTCGCGGCGGGAAGCCTGGCTTTCACCTTGCGGATACCCTGCCGGGGTTATCTCACAGGGGAATACCAGGACGGGTTCCCTAAGCAAGCGCTTAGAAACCGCTCGGTGATTTGCGCTATATAAATTCCTGTACACACACACATATTTTTTGTGACACACTCCAGCAATGCGTCACTTTTGCGCCTACAGATACGTCAGAAATACTGATGTATCTGTAAGTCCTTGCGCCATGATGCGTCATACTGTAAATATGATGATTCATTGGTGTCGCAAGGAGGGCGCAGTGAAAAGTGACGCATCGCTGCTTTCACGCAGCGATGCATCACTTTTCATAAATGAGGCCCAAGAAGTTTTGGAGTTTCCGCACATTATTTATTGAGTGTTGAGCCTTGGTGCCGGCGGTTGTAGGGGGGCCGTCAGGATGAAAGAAACAGAGGCAAGTTTTTTTTCTTGCTTCAAGTGACGTCGCTCAAACCGCTACGATGCGGTTTAAAATTGGAAGCACGAGCCGGTCTTAGCGCGTGCACCTTACCATTTCCAGGGGTCACGGGGAGGTGTTCCAAGCACCCCTGCGACATCTCTATTGCCACGCAATGTTGCGAGATTGACAGTGACGTCTGCTGTTCATTGCTTGGAATGGGTGCTGTGCATTACGCCACAGCGGATGTTGTGTTTCTTGAGTGACCGTCTCCGTCGATCGGAAGCCTTCCCATTTGGCTATCTCTTATCAATATTGTCTTCACAATGGGGTGCTGTTAAGTTGACAAATCTTTATTTTTATGGATGCCGGACAGATGTTCTATTTTGGAAACATTTGAGCTCTACGACTTGCTCCCAGTGGGCTGTGTCAGGATCGTGGCTATGTTTGGCTGGTCACAACATTATATATGCTTACGATTCCACTTAGTAGCAGCCAATGCACCACAGTGCCGTTTTAGATGTGTTTTGCATACCGTTGGGCTGTGCAGCCTGTCCATATGGTGATCACACCTGCAGTTTGCGATGAGACGTAATCACCAGTGACCCAGTTCTGTCTCATAGGTATTTTTTTCTTTGCTTCACTTAAATTGTATATTTTGGTTTCCACTTTATGTTATATTTCCGGGTTGCTCACCACGCTCAATGTTGCTTAGGAGGTCACATACTACTCTTATTGTCAGCAGTATGCTTATCATGCAATGTTTTCTTGTATCCATATTCATGTCTGGGTTTGTTTTCTTTACCAGTGTGTTGTATACCAGCATGTGTGTTGCTATGCTAGCTGTGTCAGTTTGTGTATGGCTGTAATAGTTCATTTATGGTCTTGGAGTCGTTCCTTACAGAACATGGGGTCTTTTGCGTTGGTTTTTCTACTGGAGTTTTCCACTTCACTTTCCCTTACACGTGGGATTGCGTTAAGGGTGGGACTTGCCTATTTTCATAGTGTAGTTTGTGTACCTTTTATATGAGGGATGACCAAGTGGGTGGGTTCGCCCTTTGTATGTTACTCGTTTCATGGGTGGGTGGGTGTGAGTGTCACCTGTTGCCACAAGGTACTCCATTCGCCCTTGTTTTGGGGATGTTTGGTCGGGTGTACTTCACCTATTTTGTCTATGTCATCACATGTGTGTATGAGTCGTGCCTGCGGCTTGTTCATGGGGTGTTGTGTTGTGCTACCTCTCATTCTTGTCTTGCCAGTTGCAGTGGTAGCAGGCGATACTAGGTGCGATTCTGTTGTTATTCTTTTTGTTTAGGAAGAACTTTTAGTGTTCTTTCTCTGTCTGCTTTCTAACAACGAGGGTTTTAAAGACAATGGGGCGTATTACCAAGGGCATTATTGCCGCATTAG
Organism: Lissotriton helveticus; assembly: GCF_964261635.1. Lineage (NCBI taxonomy): Eukaryota > Metazoa > Chordata > Amphibia > Caudata > Salamandridae > Lissotriton > Lissotriton helveticus. The sequence continues at coordinate 2,527,725 of NW_027611659.1, read as the reverse complement.
CGGGACTTTTTCCGCGGAGATAATAATATCGCCCTATTACCAAGCTGTCGCTAACACCAGTTAGCGACAGCTTGTAGGCGATAGTGGGCATTTAGGGGACCACTTTGCATGTCAACGATAATTATTGCTAATGACATACAAAGTGGGCGTGCCAAGATGTTAGCGACTGAAAACAGTCGCTAACATCTCTAACTCATATTAACAACTTTTGGAAATATTCGCGCTAAGCGTTATTATCTCCACAAGCTAACGCCTGCTAAAAGCAGTTCTTAGCCATGTTATCCAATGGAAGCTGGATAACATGGCTAAGAGCATTGTCACGATAATGCATGAATATCGCTGAAAAATCATTTCGCAGGATTTTTACCGCTTTTGAGATAAACCTTGATAATATCAAGGTATCTCAGCGGTAAAAATCCTCGGTGCTCGGTGATATTTTTTTCCCGCTAACCAAGCAATAGCGATAATTATCGCTATTGCTTGGTAATATGCCCCAATGTTTTCTCTTCTGATATATTTTTTATGAATTTTATAGAAGGGGAGGATGTGTGATATATTATCCTTAGGCTTTCCTGTTTTCAGTTTCTATTTTTGGTAAATTCTGGTGGGGTTTTTTCAGTGTTTTTAATATCTTAAAAAACAGTTGTTATCAGTGGTTACACATTTTCACACCACTAAAAACAACAGAAAAAGTGTTTTTCCTGTGTTTATGGAACGATTTGCTTTTATCATTGCTTGCTTTCTGCACTGAAAGAACAATGGTATATAGACAGTGTACGTACAGTGTATATGAGGTCCAAAGAGATTTTTGCAAATTAATCTTATTGTAGTACACCATACAATACTTCTTCAGTGAGTCTTTCGTCATGTGCGCTTGTGCTTTCCTTCCCGTGTAAACTTCTGTGAAAAGGCCCCCTCAGCATTCATAGCCCCTTGGACTGAGAACCATCAGCTAAGGGACACAGTTGGTATGACTCCTTCTTTGATGCCACATAAAGCACGAAATGATAAATATTTGCGTTTAAGTCCCTGGGCAAAAAGAAAACAGTGCACCAGAATGGACTAAAAAGTCAATAGCATCCCTCATTAACTCTGAAGATTGTAAAGATGCTTTCAGCATACCATCTAACATGTGGCAAGGATCTCCTACAGGGAATCACTTCAGCTCGGGTATCAATTTTGACAGGTTACCACACAAATTTTTTATATACGTATCTTAATCACTACAAATACAAACAATATCACTCCAATCTTTGTTGAACTTGGAAAGAACCTTTTTTGCAGAGCATAATAAGTGACACTGCGTTCCATGTTTTCCAAAAGTCTGGTGTTACGTTTTCACCACTATCCCAGATGCTTGGTGTTATATATACTTGTCACTATACCTTGCATTTAATGTTTAAACTTAAAAAAGGAGAGAGTTTTCCCTCATAAACCCAGAAAGGACCGGGACATATAACAACTAAAAAGGAGATTCCTTTCTGTGTGTTTGACTTCTAGATAATTCTTCCAAGACAATTGCTGCACTCGTATAAACTCGTTTTTCCGTTTCTTCCATGTATCAGTCTGGTCACACGTGATCCTAAATACTGCACGGGTTCAAGAACGGATACCTCCTCTTATTCAATTAAGGCAGGTCTGCAGTGTCTTCGATACCGACAACCAGAGAGACCGGACGGACGGAACGTTCGCTGATAGTGAAGACACTGCAGACCTGCCTTAATTGAATAAGAGGAGGTATCCGTTCTTGAACCCGTGAAGTATTTAGGATCACGTGTGACCAGACTGATACACGGAAGAAACGGAAAAACAAGTTTATACGAGTGCAGCAATTGTCTTGGACTGCTTCAGCGCAAACGAAAAAGTCTCTGATGACATAACAGGGAGGAGGAGCCACTAATGTTATAACCAGCCCTGGATTGAATCTGGTACTGCAAAATAAAAATTGCTTTACACAAAGAAGATGTTTTAATAGTCCTGAGGAAGGTGTTCCAAACAACAAAGCACCGAAACGGGTCGACAAACCTTTGATAAAAAGAGTTTTTTAATTGTACTATTTTGTGTTTTTATATGTTTTGTCAGGATAAACTATTTTGGACTAATGTAATATGATTTTTTGCTAAAAAGCCTATATGTTTTAATAAATTGTGTATACTGTGTATATGAAAAATTGGTTTTAAATAGAAAGAAATAATAAATTAGATACATCAAATGTAATGTTTTTGACTTAAAGGGTTTTGACTTAAATGTTATGTGTGGTGGGCTGTTGGTATAATTGACTAGAACAAATGGTATTGTTTATCTAGAAGTCAAACACACAGAAAGGAATCTCCTTTTTAGTTATTTAATGTTTAAAGCCTGAGGTGTTGGCAATTCACCTACTATCAATACTGACCCAGTAGAAACTATGATCTGATGTATTAAGGGTTTTTACCAATTCTCTGTGGGTAAATGTGATGACACATATTAGGAAAGATTTTTAGGAAACTAGCCATTTTACCTATCAGTGAAAGAATCAAATGCAGCCAAAATATCAAATGTGAGTTTGATATGTCCTGATTCTCTACAGTTTATAAAATAATTGAACTAAACCTAAAACGTGAAACTAAACCCTGCATCTTTAGACCAAAGGCCATAAAACTGAAAAAAGTAAAAAGAAAAAGAAACAATATCTTAGTGGCATCCCTAAATAACAAAACTCAAGCAGAATAATGTTAGCCAGTCTTCCTTACTGCTAGCTTGTATAACAAAGTTACATTTTATTGACCCTTCAGTAAGAACAAAATGACTCTTTCACTTTCTTTTTCCTTTCTTTGAATGGCATTTAGTTTGTGGTTGTGCAGGTGTTTTTTCAGTGTTTATATGTTTTCACCGGTGAGGGCTATTTTTCTTTCAGTGGGGTTTTATCAGTTATTATAGGTTTAAACCTAAAGCCCCACAGCCTAATTATCCTGTATATTTATCCAATGCATCTACTTCATTTTCCCTAGTATAGTTTCCTGGGCATTTCTCTTCTTGCATTTGTGTACCTCAGCATAACATCTCTTTTTATGGTTCTTTTTGTGTACTCCTTATTGCGTTTTGAAGTTTCAATCTTGTGTTATATAAAGGGGGAGGATATGCAGTATCCTGTATATGTATTTCTCCTGTTGCTTTCTCCCTGTTTGCTCAGCCAGTGTGAGTGTTCTGCTTGGAACGTTGGTGCGGCAATGCTTCATTGATTGTTTGGGTGCCAGTGAGGTGAGATGTGAGAGTTGAAGTATGGGCTGAGCAGCAGGCAGGCTGCTCCTGGAGAGGCTCCTCCACATCAACTTAATAACCTTCAACTAAGACTTAGTAAATCTACTTGAAACACCTCTCAGCCATTGGCTCCTCATTGCTACACAGCTGTGGCACAGCCACCCCGAATACTGAAACAGGCTTCCGCTGCCAAGAGAGCAGACGCTTGGGACGCGGAGTGAGCGTGAGCTGTCCTAGTCTGAAGTGACTGCATGTTGGACCCAGGGCGCCCTGTATGGTGGAACGCCCATTGAGAACTGCTTGACTGCCCCTCCCCCCATCGGAGTGACCTTGACTGTGGCCCCCTGACATTGGAAAACCCCTGGTAGGCTGAGGTGCAGGGCGTGCCCCATTGCCTTTGGCCGAGAGAACCATGCCGGTGCACAGAGCCTGGGGGGAAATGCTGCTTGGCCGCCACTGGAGGTCCGTGCCTGTTGGTGGTTACGCTGGGGTGGGACTACTTAATGTCTCAAAAACTAGTGAAAGGATTTACACCAGACCATAAAAAGCACAATCTGTGGACCAATATCTAGCTTTCTTCCAAATTCAGTGTAATTCTGTTCAGTAGATTTTGCTGTAGCCTTGTCTAAAGTCGTGTATGGAAAATTCATGGGGGCTCGCAGTTTGGGAAAATCCCTTTTCTCCACTCCCGCCTGATGCATCCCCTTGAAACAGTCTAAAACAGCTTTAAAAGTAGGACATGCATGGGAAGGCAAGATGGCGCCTGCACGTCGGGCGTGTGTGTGAGGTGCTCCGCTTGGAGGTCACCTAAAAGGCTATACTGGAGCCCTATCTGCTGTTTCTTGCCATCCGCACGCTACCTCACCGGACCTGCGCTGCCGATACTGGGAGCCGAGGCGAGGTGAAAAACAACGTCCTTGAAAGCTCCACTGCCCACCATCATTGTAGAGGGACGGGGCACAGCTGAGTCGCTGGTTGAGCCGAGCCGCTGAGCCGCTGGGTGGGGAGCCTCGTGAGCGGAGGCGTGGACGACTGCTGCTTCTGCTGCGGCTTCGGCGGCGGCCACGGCTGCGTTTGGAGGCTGCGTTTGGAGGCGGTTGTCGGGGGATATTCTGGCGGCTTGCTGTCTGGTTATCACGGCTGCAGGGCTTGAAGCCATTTGGAGGCTACGGCGGTACGGTAATTGACGGAGGTTAAGCCTGAGGCTAAGAAGACGCCTATGTAAAGGTACAAGTCGACAAATTTAAAAGGGGAAAAAAAAAAAAAAAAGTGCTGAGAGGAAAACGCCGGGAGACGGGCTGTTACTTTGCTCTGTGCTCAGGTGCGCTGAGAGTAGCCCTGGCAGTCTGCTAGTCGGTGGACTCGACTTTAATAATTTTGGAAGTACTTTTGACAATTGTTAACAAAGACTTTATCTATTAATGAAGAAAAATACTGCTGATATTGATAAAAACTCTCTAGGCTCTAATTGTTAGATTGAAAGCCCGTACCTTGCTGAGTGGTTAATAAGCTTTTATTATGGCCCAAAAAAACGCACGTGGTGGGAAAACAAGACCCAGCGGTGAGAATCAGATTGGTACACGAGCTGCTTTAGCAGCAAAGACAAAACAAAATGGGAACAATGAAGCAGCAGAAGTAGATGCTGGCCAAACAGGTACTCCGAAAATACCTCAAATGTTTAACACAAAAGGGAAAACCCCAATGGCAAATACGCTCCCAGCAGATGCTGGTGCTGGATATGGAGATGGAGGGGGGAGTAAGAAGGCTATTGACGGTTTGGGGGCTGCAACTACTGAAAAGGAACAGGACAAGACTTTGGTTGAGGCACTTGAACAATTAATAGTCTCACCGATACCCTCTTCTGTTGCCCCACCTGTTATATTACAAAAGTCTATGCCGCCGCAGGAGCTTAGCATGGAAGCTGCTGCTAATATCGATATCGATGGTGATCCTGAACTGGGCCCCCCCAGGGTTAAAGCGATAACGGGGCTGGAAGAAGGGATAGATGGAGGGGGAGGTGATCCAATTAGCAGCAAAGACAGTGAATTCTACTCGCTTTCTGAGCATTCTGAGGGCTCTGATTTGGAAGGCGCCTTAGAGGACGATGGGGAGTTTTCCTCTTTGGAAATGTTATGTTATGTTATGTTATGTTATACTTGGTTTTGTATAGCGCACGGCTACTCAAAGAGTGTCCCGGCGCTTTGGTTTGCACACCTATCTCATAACATAACAACATAAAAACAAAGAAAAATCCAGACACAGGGGAAAAAGAACCCGAAGATGCAGCTAAGAAGTAAAAAGCCAGGTTTTGAGCCCCTTCCTGAAGGCCAGTAGGTTTGAAGTACTACGCAAGGTCACTGGCAGCGCATTCCAGAGCTGGGGAGCCAGCAATCTAAAAGAGCGGCCTCCAATACGCGCCCTTTTGACCCGAGGGACTACGGCGAGGAACAAGGATCCTGACCTCAGGGGCCTGGCTGGATGGTAAAAGGCCAACCTTTTTTTGAAGGTATTTTGCTCCGGAGGCATGCAGAGCTTTATGCGCCAGAGTCAAGGTCTTAAAGATAATCCGCTTCCGAACGGGAAGCCAGTGCAGTGCCTGCAGGAGGGCCGAGTCTCTGGCATGGCGAGGTAGTCCAAAGATTGCCCGTGCTGCCGAGTTCTGGACCACCTGCAACCGTTGAAGCAGATATTCTGGCAGGCCGAGATAGAGAATGTTCGAATAGTCAATTCTCGAGCCAATTATCGCCTGCACTGTGATCTTCCTATGCTCCTCCGATAGTAAAGGGAGAAACTTACGCAGCATCCCGAGCAAACCAAAACAGGTGCCAGTGAGGCCGATTATCTGAGAACGTAATGTTAGGCCGTTGTCAATTTTAATCCCTAGGTTTTTAGCCACCTGGGACGAGCTTACTGGTGGAAACATGTTCTGTGGCCACCACACCTTCCAGTCCGGATCTGAACTGCACCCGAAGAAGAGGACCTCGGATTTATCCGAGTTGCACTTGAGGCCGTTATGTTGGAACCACTGAAAAACAGCCTCAAGGCAACCCCGGATCTTCCCTCCATCAAAGTCCGCACCACTCGCACAGGTGAAGAGGAGCTGGGTGTCGTCAGCGTAGGAAACGATCTGAGCCCCCGAAAGACTCCGCCAGAGCCGCCAGAGGGGTCATAAAGATGTTGAATAGAGTCGGGCTCAAAACTGAGCCCTGGGGGACTCCGACACCCAATGGCGACATCTCGGCGGAGCAGGCAGAGGCCCAGACCGTTTGTCGACGGTCTGCCAGGAACGAACGAAACCAATTGAGCACCGTCCCCCTCAGACCGATCTCAAAAAGTCTTACGAGGAGACCCTCGTGGGGGACGGTGTCAAAGGCCGCCGACAGATCTAACATCACCAGCATTGCCCTACCACCTGGATCCAGCACCTCCTTAATAGCCTCTGAAACTTCTAGGAGTGCTGTTTCGGTGCTGAGATTAGAGCGGAATCCAGACTGAGTGGGGTGCAGTAGATCATGGGACTCCAGATACTCGGAAAGCACCTTATGCACATGTTTTTCAAGAATCTTAGCGAAAGCAGGCAAAAGCGAGATAGGCCTGTAATTCGCCAGCACCTCCGCATCCAATCCGGGCTTTTTAAGCAGGGGGATAATCATCGCCTGCTTCCATGACTGAGGAACCACACCCTGAGCAAGAGAGCAGTTCAGCATGGGGTTCACATATGGATTGATGGCTACTGCCATTTTCGCCACAAACTTGGCGGGACAGGCATCCCGCGGGGAGCCTGATTTTAGACAGGCCATCAAATCCAGCGAAGAGGCCATAGAAAGAGGGGGAAAAACTGCCAGAACCGAGCCTGCACTAGACGGGATAGCCAAGACATTCTCCGCCAGGCCGGGCACCTCGGACTCCTGCACAGGGAGAGAATCCTGGATCAGTCGGATCTTAGAGGTGAAAAAATCAGCAATTGCGCTGACCCAGGATTCAAGGGGGGGGGGGTCTGAGTCGACGCAGCGCGCGATATCGTAAACTCCCGCACAATGGCAAAAAGCTCCTTACAGGAGTTAGAGGCAGCTTCAATTTTTCTCGCGAAATATCCCTTCTTCTCGGAGAGGATATCTCGATGATAAGTTTTCACCAAAGACCTGTAGGCACATTTAGCCGCCGGGTCATATTTCGCGCGCCATACTCTCTTCGCTACCTTGCATTGTCGACGTAACACCGCCAGCGCTTCGGTAAACCAAGGGGCAGAGGTACGTTTATCTAACTTGCGAGGGGGCCTCACAGGGGCAAGATCATCAAGCCTCTCCAGGAGCCATGCCTGCAACCGCTCTGCATCCCCGTCTAGATCCCCTGTCAGAATACAGGGGTGGGCCGCACATACCTGTGCCAGTAATTCCGGGGTGACCCGATGCAATGCCCTGAATCCCTGGGAAACCAGCCGAGGGGCACAGGGAGCTTTCCTGACCTCCAGAATGTGAAATTTAATCAGCCTATGATCCGACCATAGCACCTGGATAGGTGCATGAATCTCTATGGGGATGGTAGAGAAAGTCAGATCCAGGGTATGTCCCTTCTCATGGGTCGGTCCAACATGATAGGGCACCAGGCCAAGAGGGGCTGTAACACAGCTAATCCACAAATGGATAGTAATTGGAGCGAGGAAATTTCTAATGGAGACGTGACTACAATAGATTTGGATCAATCCCGTTCGGGAGACCAAGTAATTCCTACTGAGCAAAATGGCATTAATGGTATAAACTCTGGATCTCCTAGTCAAACTCCTGTAGACATCATTTTGAAAGCCATCACTGAGCAACGTTTGGAGGCCAGAGCTGAACATTTGAAAACTCACAATGCCTGTAAAAAATTGCAAAATACTGTACGTCGGCTGGCAAAATCATGCAATGATTTTACCGATAGGATGACAGAAGCGGAAGGTCGTATATCTGCATTAGAAGATCAGGCATCACTTAATAGAACTGATATTGATGGAATCAAAGCTCAGAAAGATGACGTGAATATCAAGCTGGTGGACTTGGAGAATCGGCTTCGCCGCAATAACTTACGAGTTTTGGGGGTGCCTGAAGGATGTGAGGGATCAGATATGAGACAGTTTATAGTCAAACTTTTTGAAGAAGCTTTCCCAGAGGTTAAAGACTGGCAGTGGTCTCAAGAGATTCAAAGGGCTCATCGTTTTCCATTTCGTAAGCGCCACGGGCCAATCAAAGCCAACAATACCCCTGTGCAATTTTGATATCCGTTAATAACTTTCTGGCGAGACAAAAAAGTGTATGACCTTGCAAGACCGGATAGAAAGCGATCTGGAAAGGGTATTGAATTTTTTGTTCGCCGTGACTATTGTCATGCCACCGTAGAAAACCGCTGGAGATTGCGTCAGCTGATTGAGCCATTTCAAAAGCAGGGTGCTCAAGCTTTTCTCCTTCAACCATCTACCCTAAAAACGATATATAAAGGACAGAATCGGTTTTTTACAATGGAGGCTCCAGCGAAGGAATATCTAAACTCTTTAGCATTAGAAAATGTACTAATCTTAAACTCCTATTTGGGTATATTGTTTATCTCTCATGCTTGTTCTTTATTGGTTAACTGACTCTTCAAAGCTTGAGAGAGGATCTCACACGCATCAAAGGGGCGATTGGCACCTTTACCTTAATGTTCGGGGAGGGTCACAAGGGGTGGGGGGGGTTTGGTGGGGGGGAGAGGGTTTGGGGGGGTACGGGGGGTGTGCTTGGGAGAAACAGGGGGGAAAAAATTCAGTCAAAGTCACAAAATGTTTAGAATATACGTATTGTTCTGCTTTGGGTGTAAACATGCATGGTATGTATTTAATAGCCATGACTAGTAGTAGTCTTCGCATATGTTCATTTAATGTATGAGGTCTCAATAATACCCAGAAGCGAAAACGAGTGATGCATGAAATTCGTTTGATTCAACCAGATATAATATGTCTTCAAGAAACGCATATACCATGGACCAATAGAAAAGTTTTGAATGACCTTGGGTATTCGGTATTTGCGGCTTCTCAACAATCTACAATGAATCGCGGGGTGGCCACATTGGGGCGACAATCTATATCTACGACAGGTAGAAGCAAAGTGGATAGCTTGGGGCGTTGGGCAATTATTGAATGTATTATAGGTCATGCAGTGGTTACTATATGTACAGTATATGGATCCAACATGGATGACGCTGCTGTGATAGAATTTTTGAATGTAGAACTGGCTTTATGGGGGACCCCACTTTTCTTACTGGGGGATTTTAATATCCATGGGGAGTTGAATACTTGGGACAGGGGGTTCAGCCATTACGTAGGTAGGAAACCTAAAGTATTTAAAGAACTACGGCAACTGCTATTTCAACATGGCTTGATTGATGGGTGGCCTTTGACTAACCCGAGTGATCCCGGATTTACTTTTTTTTCTTCACCTCATAAGAAATTTGTGCTTCTTGATTATATTTTTCTACCTCGGTCAATGGCAGAGGGATCGAGAATGTTCATAATGCCACGCATCACATCTGATCATGCCCCTATTGTTTTAGATGTGCCCCTGCTTAAAATTCAACGTATAATAAGGTCTTTTTCATTCAATAAGAAATTGCTTTTGGATGAAACATATATCCAACAAGTTGTAGCATGGGCCAAACAGTTTTTTGATCTTAATAGAGGCTCTACCTCTTATGCAATGGTTTGGGATTGCTTTAAGGCAGGCCTACGTGGGGAGACTTGTAGCTATGGTTGGAGTTTGCAACAGGAAGGTAAAAAAAAGATGACACAACTTTTGCAGGATCTAACAAATGCAGAGTTAGACCTTACACATGAAATAAGCCTACACCGAGATAGTAGTGCAGCACAAACCAGAGTTGCCAAATGCAAAGCTAAAATAAATGGGATATGGAGTCAGGATATTGCACGCCAATATAAATGTTATCGTGCTGAGCGATACGAATATGGTGAAAATGTGGGAAGATGTTTGGCCCAAAGAATGCGGGGGCGCCAGACAGCACAACGGATAACTTCCTTAGAAGACAGACACGGTAATTTAATAGAGTCACCAGAAGGCATTATACAGGTATTTCATGATTACTATACAGATTTATATACCCAAGATAAATCTTCTGGTGATTCAATTGACCAATACATTGATAGGTGTGACCTAACACAATTAGACCCTGCGAATAAAGAGGATTTAGACTTACCAATCACAATGCAAGAGCTTGAAAATGCTATTAATGAACTTGCACTAGGGAAGGCCACTGGCCCAGACAAACTTCCATTAGAGATTTACCGTATATTGTTTCCCATTATTAAAGACGACATGCTGGCAACGTTTTTAGATGTTCAAAATGGAAATCCCCATCCATCATGGGATAACGCTAGCATAATTGTATTTAAAAAGAAAGATAAACCGCAGCATCTTCCTGGGTCATATCGACCTATTTCTCTTATTAATACAGACGCAAAACTCTACTCTAAAATTCTTGCGAATAGGTTGATACAAGTTGTCCCTGCACTTGTTTCTAATCAACAACATGGCTTTCTTCCTGGGCACGGTACGATTAATGACATACACCGCGTCATTGCAACTTTAGATTATGCAACTGTAAAACACGCAAACGTTGGCTTGATCTTTTTAGACACCGAAAAAGCGTTTGATCGTGTAGCGTGGGTATTTCTTTGGGCGATTTTGGGGAAAATGGGGTTTGGACCTCGATTCATATTTGCTCTACAAGTAATTTATAGACACCCTAAGGCTAGGATATGTTTGTCAAGGCAAGAATCAATAGTAGTTAACATTACTCGGAGTACACGCCAGGGCTGTCCATGCTCACCATTATTATTTGCTATTTATATAGAACCACTTTTAAGAATGCTGATGATCTCTCCACATATACAATCTATGGCCTTACCTGGGGGCAATATACGTGTATTAGCTTACGCTGATGATGTAGCGATTATAACGTCTGATCCCGAAAGGGCATTACACGAGATTGAAAATCTGACTAGTGAATTTGGCAAAGTATCAGGGTATAAACTTAACATTCAAAAAACTGAGGTAATATGTTCATCAGGACTTTGTCTCAACGATAATAGGGTCACTACTGAGGCTAAATATCTTGGTATTAAAATTAGATTATCGCTTCAAGAGCTAGTCATGGCAAATTGGTCAGATATTCTACATTCCACAAGAAACCAACTTGAGAAAATTGAGTGTTTACATTTGTCATTAGTTGGGAGACGTAATGTCTTAAAAATGACCATTTTGCCTAAAGTTTTATATTATTTTCGATCCGTGCCATTGGAGATACCTTTAATACAATTGAAGAAATTACAATCTGTAACTGATAGATTTCTATGGGGCTGGAAATCGGCACGGAGGGCATCTAAATTTATGACACTACCAATACTAAGTGGGGGTTGGGGAGTTCCAAACTTCGCATTATATTATATAGCGTGCCTTATGCAGAATATCAAACATTTTGCGATCGGTGGAACCCCACCTATATTTGAGTGCCCTGATATCTTTTGTCTTTTATTAGGCCCTCAATCTCATCAAATGCTACTTCGTTTTCTAGAACCCAGTTACTATAAAAGAACTAGATTAAAACTGGTGATGGCTGCATTTAAAGGATGGCGGTTCATTGGGAAGCTTACCTCATTTGGACCTATTAATTTTTATACCCCATGTAACTCTATAGAACTGCTTCCTTCAATATTCTGGGATCACACTATGGTTATATGGGGGCAAAAGGGTATATTAACTTAAGGCAATATGGTCAAGGATGGTACAATTGCCTCGTTTCAGGAGTTAAAAAACAGCTATAATCTTTCTCAACATGATTTCTTTAAGTATCTACAAATACGCGATTTTATTTTCAAACACCCAAATGTGCTACTGCTTTGTCACAATAATTTCATTGATATTCTCAAAAAACCTTTTCGTATTGGAATTATATATAATCATTTGGTGAATCGATATCAGGACGATTTGGGATCGCAGGAATCCAAATGGTGTAATAGAATGGGCACACTGGTCGTACCCTTTCTAGAATCCATTTCTACAGCGGATAAAATTATCCGGTCTGCCAATTTATATTCACAACATTATAAAACTTTATTTAATCTTTATCATACGCCATTTAAAATGATGAAATGGGGTAGTGCTAATAACGGGAAATGCTATAGATGCCAATCTGATCAAGCAGATATTGTACATATATTTTCAGACTGTTCAGTGTTAAAACCCTTTTTCATATCCATTGAAAAATTTCTAGCTCATATTACAAAATGTGATGTTATAATTTCAAGAGAGATGATCATTTTTGGTTTATCTACTGATAATAATTTATTTTTAGGATATCAAAATAATAGATATCTGATATTTATGGCAATGGCGGTTGCGCGCCTATGTATATCGTCAATGTGGTTGAAGCCAGAAGCTCCTATATATGAAATGTGGCGCACAAAGTTCTATAATGTCTTTTATTTAGAATACAACCTTTATCGGATTGGATCTGTCAGCAAAATGCAAAAAGGGTATAAAATTTGGCAGGCAATGATTGATCATCTGGACCCATTGTGGTATATAAATAAATAATACCGGATCTAGGTTTGACTGGACATAGCAATAACAGATAGCTCAATAAATAAGAGTCAAGATTCGAGGTAGTAGGAGTTTGCAGGTTTAATACAGCATAAAGGACAGGAACAGGACAACCTGCACGGGAACAGGATGGCAGGGCCCTGCAGGGGGGACAGGGAATGAGCGCGCTAGGGAAAAGGAATCGGCGTCGGCGTTGGCGTCACATTTAATAACAGTACACAAGCATATATACTAAAACAGTTGCATTACAGTGAATACAGTAGGCGGAGCAGTGGGTGTGGTCAATAGCAGTCGCGAAAGATAAGGGTGAAAGTAGGTGTAACAAGAGGCGTATACATAGACATGTGATGTAAACGTAACAGAATATGTCATAAATGGGGCGGAAACATGGAGGGGGCTACCTAAGGAGCCGGGACCTCTAACCTAATGGTGCGCGCAAACTGACAATGACGTGTTACTAGGAGAAGCTGGGGGCTATGACTTCTGCGCTAGGAGCAGAGACTGAAGTCTGGAGAGTCAGGGCGACATGTACCTAAACCCTATCTAGTATCTAATGTTTAGAGGACATATTGATATAAACTAAGAGTCAGGAGGGGAGAGGCTAACAGACTCTAAGACTGGAGCATGCATTATTCTACATGTAGTGCGTGTTGAGGAATATTAAATGACCATTAATACAGTATTTCTCCTACATGGAGACGTAAAGGCTAGACAATGACGGAAACTATTGATGCGATTCAGTAGCTTAGGAATGCAGAGAAGGAGGGCTGGACTGATAACTAGAATCATAACATATTCTTGGCAGACTCGTAGGCAGAGCCAGGCTGAGCCGGGCACTGCGAGGCAGGAAGTAAGTGAAGGGTCGAGGATACAGGCGGGGGCTGTATCGCTCCTCAGCGAGGGTTCAGGAGACAGGAGCTGAATCTGGTGTCCAGGCCCTTTTGAGGCCTAGGAACGGGGACTTTTCAATGAAATAACGTGCACACTGAGAAACGTGGCAACGCAACTTTACATAGGCCTAATACTCGTAGCTTTCACGAGAACTGGAAACTAGCATACTAGAGATGGACACAACTGTAATTGCGTCTTTAATCGAACATGGGGGATACATATGCATATTAATCATGCACACATGACATAAGATGGGGGACACGTAGGGACACAGAACATGGCAAAATTTACTTTTCCACATTCCCTCCTTGTCACTACGTTTCCATCAGGAAACATCAATATTCATGATACCATCTATCATTTCATACAGTATCATTTGCTTGTCTCGGATTTTCTTGGAACTGGATTTAGAACGGGACTTAGGACTAGGAATACAAGAGGTAGCACAAATGCCGCAAATCGCAGGGCCACATTGTAAACAGAGGCAGCAACTGAATATGATCGCTACTGCAATACCTAGAAAGGACAATACTTTCCATCCCCAGGCGGAAATTATATCCCAGAACCAACCGGACCATGTCCAGGTGCCTGGATTTTGGTGTAACATATGGGCAATATTATGGAGTCTGGTAATAGCTGAATAAACAGACGGTGCGTTATTAGGAATGAAAATGCAGCAACTAGATCCGATGACTCTACATGCCCCGCCCCTATCGGCCAGTATGACGTCAAGGACGAGACGATTCTGGAGCACGACAATTCTCATAAAGGATTGCTCTTCGGTTAAGTTACCTAGAGCAGAAGTAGTCTCAGTCACTACTGCTTCAGGGGTTCTCGTTAATCTACGTATCAGTTTACTATTCACGACAGTACCTAAATAGGGGAAGACACCTTTATTGATATCTATGTATTGTTCTAGAGCAGTTTCAGTATAATCGACAATCGGGAGGTCTCATTTGTGTCTAGTATGTACTAGGTGGGAATTCCTATGATAGTCAGGTGGGGCTAGGAAAACTGGTGGCAGTAGGAAGGCAATGTAACAGGTTCCCTCCCAATCGAGGGGCAGACGAACATATGCGGTCTGACCACAAACAAAATAAGAATGACGTGAAGCTTTGAAAATAGATTTTCCACTGTCACTATACTTGATAATAGTAGTACAATCACTATGGCCTACATGTACGGAACCATTCTTTCGGACACATAATTCACCTTTTACTGGTAATACTGACATAGCAGGTAAGTCTGGAGTAGAATCAGACTGAACATTCAGGACCATAAAATTCGAAGAATAATTACCCGAATTATAAACTTCATTTTCTAGATCTAACCCTGTTCTGTGGGGAAGACCTTGGTTGCCTGGGAAACATGTACTGTTAAGAAAAGACATATCTGTTGAGGATGACGTTAACGTGGACCATGCTCCACACGAACCATTATGTGAAAATGGATAAGGAAACAGTGGCAGAACTCCCTTCGGTGTCTGGAAAGGGGGGAGTCGACCACACACCCAACAATTAGTGGCATTGCTGGTCTGGTGTGAATAATGTAACATGCGGATAAAGGAATTATTACGCATAGCAAGACGATATGAGAGTTCATGAGGAGGTAGATCACTAAACGTGTGCTCTACTGTAGCATTAGAAGACTCATTTACATTAGAAACTGGAAAATATAAATAACATGCATAACTCGTGCAGGTAATCATAAGGCTGAGATATAGCAGAAAACATAAAATAATAGTGCAACTTTTAGAGTTCTCACTAACTCTCTCTCTGTGGGGGTCTATTATATACATGTCAGAAACCGGTCTAACCGTTTCACCTAGGGGAGGACTTAGACAATCAAACTGGCTGACTTATTTTACTAGACCTTAATTTCTTCTTATACTCCTGCTGCGGAGTTTTCTCTAACAGGGAGGGATCTGTATCATTGTCTTTTGCGGGACAGTCCTTGAGAATAGTACTTTGGCAGTCTTTCAAATCCTCGGAAATGTTCTTGGGAACAGTCTTTAGTCCGTAAAACTGTTTCACATGAGACAGGTGGACCCAGCCCTTCCTGCCTTCCAGCTTGACGGCAGTACGGGTGGCCAGGAGGACCTGTTTGGGTTCCTTCCAGCGGGGCTCCAGCGGACTTGAACGATCAAAATTCTGGACAAGAACCATACATCCGGGAACGATTTCATGCGGTGCCACCTCGGTATTGTCTGGAAATGCGGCGGCAACCTGTGAACGACAAGAGTGTAGGGCAGACATCAAGGAAGCTAGGTAATCTGTCAGCATATTACTTGAAACATCGGTAATACTTCGGGGTCTAGGTGTACCCCACATGTTAGGGGGCGGCCGAATACGACCTCGTACGGGGACAGACCTGATCTGGAATGTGCGACCATGCGCATATAAAACAAAGTGACTGGCAGAGCTACCAGCCAGTCCACACCTTTCTCTTTACATACTTTGGCAATGCGGATTTTCAGGGTCTGATTGTGTCTCTCTACGAGACCGGCTGCTTCAGGATGGCGTACACAATGGAACTTCCACTGGTACCCTAACAAAAGGGAAATATGTTTCATGAGCTCAGATGAGAATGGCTGGCCGTTATCAGAATACACGACCCTAGGGAGTCCATAGCGGGGGAAGAATTCACGAACCAATTGCTTGGCAGTGGTCGTGGCTGTGTAATCTGGGACTGGATATGCTTCTGTCCATCTGGACAAAGCGCATACAACTACAAGGACATACTTGAAACCTCGACATCGCTCCATCTGAATATAATCCATTTGGAGGACTTCAAAAGGGTGGTCAGGGGGCTGGAATCCACCTTGTTCCACCGGGACACTTTTACCTGGATTAAACTGGCAACATATCATACAGGTACGGACCTTCTGCTTGGCTGCAGCTCGTAAATGCTTGTTGAACCAAATGTTCTGGATACTATCTAACATAGCTTTTTCTCCTAAATGTGCTGGACTATGTGCGGTATTGATAATGACTTGAACCATAGAGTCGGGGAGAAACCATGTGGCTTTTCCCTTCGTTACCCATCCCTGATCTGTCTGGACCCCTCCTTGTTCGGACCATTTCTTGATTTCATCGGGAGTAGCATGTAACTGGATATCTATGACATCTTGAGTGGGGTCCTTAACTGTCATACAGGTAGTCAGATCTGGAGTATGTGTCTGTATCGGATTAACTGAAATGTCTGGAGTCTGTGCTGTAAGCTTGGCTGTGCGATCTGCTAGATCATTACCTTGAGAAATAGTGTCAGTAACTTTCGTATGTGCTTTGCACTTCATGATAGCAATAGATGTCGGTAAGTGTATGGCATCTAACAGAGTTTGAATAAGGAGACCATGCTGAATCTTGGTTCCATGAGAAGTCATGAAACCTCTCTCCTGCCAGAGCACTCCAAAGTTGTGTACGACTCCAAATGCGTAACGTGAATCTGTGTAAACATTGACTTTCAGGTTCTTGGCGTGTATGCAGGCTTGTGTCAGAGCGACTAGCTCTGCTGCTTGAGCGGACAGAGTGTCAATACGATGTGTCTCTATAACTTCAGTGTCTGTAGTCACTGCATACGCGGCTACTAACTCTCCTATACTTGTTCTCATACATGAACCATCCACATAAAGTGTCAGGTCGGGATCTGGTAATGGAATATCTGTCAGATCTTGTCTTGGCTTAGTCATAGTGTTAACTACTTCCACACAGTCGTGTGTGGCAGGATTCGAATTAACTGACGGTAACAGTGTAGCAGGATTTAGAACGTTGCAGCGTCTGATTTCTATGTGTGGCTGGAACAGTGTCAGTTCATAACCTGTTAAACGTGCAATTGTCAAGTGCTGAGTCTGTGTTCGGTTTAAAAGAACTTCCACGGAGTGTGGAACTTGTACTGTCAAGGAATGTCCTAATACTATGGAATCACTTTGTCTGATAGCTAGTGCTGTGGCTGCAACTGACTTGAGGCACGCAGGCAGAGCCTGGGCTACAGGATCTAGTGTGCTCGAAAAATAAGCACAAGGCTTGTATTGTCCTCCTTGATCTTGTGTGAGAACAGATAATGCTGTACCTTCACGTTCTGTGACAAAAAGTGTAAAAGGCTTACTGTAGTTCGGTGTAGCTAGAACTGGAGCTTGGCATAAGGCTTTCTTTAACTCATTGAAACTAAGTGTATGTTCAGATGTCCAAGGGAGGACAGTCGATACGGCTGCCTCCTGTATCGTTAACTGTATCAGTGGCTTGGCTAGGAATGCATACTGAGGAATCCATTGTCTGCAGTAAGAAGTGAGGCCGATAAAAGCACGTACCTCCTTCTGGGTCTTGGGCTGAGGAAGACTCGCTATTAACTGGATACGGTCAGGTGTCAACTGCCTACCCCTCTTGGACAGCAAGTGGCCTAAATAGATCACTTGCTGGACACAGAATTGAAGCTTCGAAGGGGACACCTTGTGCCCCATCTCTGCTAGGAAATACAAGACTGTAAGTGATGCTCGCTCGCAAGCACGTTCAGAACGGGCTGTGATCAGTAGATCATCGACATACTGGAGCAGGGCAGTGTCAGTTGGCATGTGAATGTTGTCTAGTTGTCTCTTAAGTGCTTGACTGTAAATACTAGGACTTTCTGTGAAACCTTGAGGAGCTCGTGTAAATTGGTAGCTCCTTCCATTTAAACAAAATCCGAAAAGAAACTGGCTGTCTGGATGAATGGGGACACTGAAAAATGCGTTCTTGAGGTCTATGACTGTAAAAAATGTGGCTTCAGAATCAATGGCCGTCAGTAGGGAAGAGATATCTGGGACAACTGGGTACTGGGGAAGAATACATTTATTGAGTTCTCGAAGGTCAATCACTAATCGATATACTGGGGGTGCATTTGGATCAGTACGTTTCATGACTGGAATGATCGGAGAATTACATACATTGGAGTCAGTTTCTACAACTACTCCTTGAGCGATGAGCTCGTCAATAATTTTGGATAAGGCTGTTACAGCCTCAGGTGGTAATCTGTACTGTCTGATTCGTGGTAACACTACACCTGGCTTGAGAGTCACACGATGGGGTGTGATTTGCATATAGCCAACATCAGTTGGACCTTGCGCCCATAGATGCTGCGGAACATTAGACAATCTTGGATCAAAATCTCGTAATACATAGTGACCCTTGAAGTTACGTAAGAACAGACGTATTCCCTCGGGGGAAAAACATATGACTGCACCTAATTCTTTCAGTGTCTTAATACCTAACAGATTTTCTGGACATGACTTTGTAAGTAACAGGTCAGTAGTTCGGGACAATGGACCTACTTCTAGAGTAACTGGCTTAGATATCTCGTTTACAATAGGCTTTCCTGAAAATCCAAGGGAAACATTTCTAGAGCCTGAGAGCGGAGCCCCTGTAACTTCGGCGTGACTTATAGTGGTCCTACTTGCCCCTGTATCAATCAGAAACTTTCTGTCTTTCCCTAATACTTGACTGTGAACATAGGGACCTTCTTGATCTACAGGTATCTCGATGAGAGGCAAGCCTACCTCCCTCTCTAGGCTGTTTCATGAATATGGCTGATACTCTGGATACTCGGACTGTGCATACTGGTACATCTGCTGTGTAACATGCTGTGTTGCAGCAATAGGCTGCGGTGCTGGAACTGTCTGTTGTGCATTCTGTGGCTGAGAAGTCTGTGAAACTTGTTCTTGTCTAGGCGGACGTGGTCTTTCTTTAGTCTTACCGGTAGCTATGTTGTGTTTCAGAACTGCACACTCGTTTATATAGTGACCTGGCTGTTTACAATAATTGCAGGTCCCTTTAACGGGAACTGCAGGATGACTGGCTTGATTCGTACCCCTCTTCTGACTGTCTTGAGGAACAGATTGTGCAACTAGTACTTTCATTTTTGTGTCTTTCATACGTCTCCTTTCATGATCTTGCTCTTCTCTGATTCTATTCTGGTGATACTGAAGCATCTGTAACATTTGGGACGGGGTATTAGCTTGCCAGGTACTTTCGACTTTCAAAACTCGGTTCTTAACTTGTGGACTTGAATTCTCGACTAATTTAGTAACAAAGAGATGAGGGTATGACTCGCTACTTGTCTTGAGGCCACTGTTGATACTAAAGCATTTCTCAAATCTAGAATAAAAATCACTAGTGTCTTCGTCTTGTTTCTGTTTACAGGCTGAGATTGCATCCCAGTCTTCCTTTTTAGTGGCTAATAATCTTGGCAAAACTTGTATTAACAGTTCTGGTAATTCTTTACATTTCTCTCCTAGACCGGTACCTGGTACCCGTATCTTATCTTCAGCTTCTAGAACTGCCCAATCGATCTTTTTCTCTCCCACCTCCCATTCTTTTTCCTTGAGTTTTTCATATACCCCTGCGGGCAACAGGACTTTTAACATTTTAATTATATCTGGATACGTGTATTCTCCCATACGGAGCATGTCTTTTAATTCTCGGTGGAACCCTGCTGGATCTTTGTCATGACAGGGAATTAATTTCTTCATCTCTAAGAGTTCCATCTTTGTAATCGGAGTGTAAACAAACACTCGTTGCATTTCACCATCCGCTGTCCTAACTGGGTGTACTTCTCGTAACGGATTCTGTCTATCTATGTAAAAGGGTTTACTTTCTGGGGGTGAGACATGAACAAAATGCGGGTTCAAAAACGTTCTATATTTGTGGCGCTGTTCTAGAATAACACCAATTAAATCGGTACCTAGACCTTTCCATCTATACTGGAGTAACTCGTTCAGGACATCGTGTAACGGACCTGGATCAGAATGTTGACCCTCATACAGAGTAATGAGGTGCTGGATCATATACATACCCACCAGTCGTTGCTCGGCTGGGGGCAGTTTCAGAAACATTTGTGCCACTATTTCGTCTGGAAAAGTGGTAGAATCAGTAATCCATCGGACTGCTGATCGGGCTAGTTCTTGTTCATGCATAGTACTTAACTTACTGTAACCGATTCGTGATTTCAGAATGTGATCGGTAGCTTGAAATACTTGTTCTAGAGAACCTTGTTCTGGTGCTGGATGAGGAACAGTTTTCTTGTAATCTAGACGTGAATGTCGGTCGGAAAGTCTAGTTCTACCTACGTACGCTATTCTAGTGGGATTCTCGTCGTCTACCTCTTCAGTAGAAGAGTCATTTTCTTTCTCGTTTACTAGTGCTTCTTTGCGTTTCTCGTGTAACCTTATTATTTCTTTACAAATTTTCTTGTACATACTCTCTATACTACTGATGGTTCTGTGCTTACCCTCGGCTATATTATCACTCCACCTTGTCAGGATTCTCATTTCGGCCGGATCTTTAGTCGGAGAATCTTGTTCTCTTATTAAACAATTAATCAGAAACTTTAATAACATGAGCTGGATCTCAGCTTTCCTTTGAGACATGGCTTCGCCAATACTTTCTGGATCATCCCCTGTACGGATGAAACGATATATTCTGTCTAGATCTTCTTTCATATTCGGTAGGGTGTCCAAATACCCGGTCACCCGTCTTACACGGATGGAATATATAACTGTACTATCATCACCTGCGACTGGATCATAGCGGCATTCAGTAAGGGCTCGTCGGATTTCTGCAACGGACTTATATTTGGGCGTGCGCTGTAACGCACATTCATGTAACTCGACTAACGTCACACGTTGGTGTGGTGGCGGGGTACCAGGAGGACCTCCTCCTGCGGCCCCTAAACTGGAATCGTCGACTGATACTCTTCGTGCTGGCGCGGCGGGAAATTGTAATGTGGGCTGGACCGGGGGTACCGTAACAGGTACTCCGGTGACTGGAGGAGCAGGATTTACATTATTTACAGGAGCTGGCGGAACAGGATTTGCATATTCTGGGACTGTGTCGTCCAAGTAGGACGAGATAAAAATATCAGCTGCGGTCGGTTTGTGACGTAGCTTGATCGGAACTAATGGTGGCGGAAAATTACTGGATGCCTCCGGGGTCGCTTTTGGCAAGCCCTCGGCAAGAAGAGGGTACATACCCTTAATAAGGGCATTCCTCTGTCTGTCTGACTGTTCGGTTTTAACTCGTTCACCTATCTCGATTAGTTCCCTTTCTTGGGCTCGTTCTAAGGATTCTCTACTTAATTCTGACTTTCTGATTTCTTTTTCGGTTCTTTTATGAGATTCTTTGCGCCATAACTCGATGGCATCTTTCTGTGACTGTCTGGCTTTCTTTTTCCATAATGCTTCTTCTACTCGCATGATGCACTCGGCATCCCACGTACCTGATACGGGCCATCTATACTTTTCTTCTAACTCTTTGGTGTACTCTACCCATAAATCTAGATACAATATGGCACTTATGCCATGCTTCTGATACATAAAGTGACCTGGACTGTCCCTAGGCGGGACAGGAACTGCTGCTTCTAACAGACCTTTTCTAGTTTTTAACTGACGTAATTTAGAAAATAAGGGCATGACGAAACTGTAATCTAGACACAATACAATACACAATGAACACGATAACTACACCACTTTCATACCACGACATTAAAAATACATGAAGAACATTTAAGATAACAGTTCGAACAGAATACTACCTGGAATACTGAAAACAGAATACATGAATCTTCTCGAGAACAGAACTGACTAGAACAGAAACTAGATGCACTGCTAAAACAGCACAAAACTTACCGGTCTCATAAAGAGACACGTCAGGACCCGCATCCACCGAAGTGGACACTTCGTTTTGGGTCTGTGTACCACCAAAACCCACGGACCAGAGTCAATTAGATTGACCCTGTCTAGATACTACCCCAGCAACGGTACTCACCGGGCAGCAAGAACGGAAGGCCTCGGACTGGACTGGACTGCTACGACGCCGGACGGACGAACTTCGGACTTCAGTTACGGGTGGGCCTCCGGATACCTCGGACCTTGGACTCTCGGCTTGGGCTCTGGTCGGGACTCGCCGCGTTCCTCCACCGCCTCGTCAGGATGCTGGACCGCCACCTCCGTCTCCTCCGTGGGCCTGAGGGATACTTGAAGCAGAAATATCTGCACGTGCACGGTATGGTTCCGTCACGGCTGCAGAGGGTCAGGGGGCCGGCGTGGCTTCACCGGCGCGTGGGGAAAGGGCAAGTCCCTATTCGGGCGCCATTATGTGGTATATAAATAAATAATACCGGATCTAGGTTTGACTGGACATAGCAATAACAGATAGCTCAATAAATAAGAGTCAAGATTCGAGGTAGTAGGAGTTTGCAGGTTTAATACAGCATAAAGGACAGGAACAGGACAACCTGCACGGGAACAGGATGGCAGGGCCCTGCAGGGGGGACAGGGAATGAGCGCGCTAGGGAAAAGGAATCGGCGTCGGCGTTGGCGTCACATTTAATAACAGTACACAAGCATATATACTAAAACAGTTGCATTACAGTGAATACAGTAGGCGGAGCAGTGGGTGTGGTCAATAGCAGTCGCGAAAGATAAGGGTGAAAGTAGGTGTAACAAGAGGCGTATACATAGACATGTGATGTAAACGTAACAGAATATGTCATAAATGGGGCGGAAACATGGAGGGGGCTACCTAAGGAGCCGGGACCTCTAACCTAATGGTGCGCGCAAACTGACAATGACGTGTTACTAGGAGAAGCTGGGGGCTATGACTTCTGCGCTAGGAGCAGAGACTGAAGTCTGGAGAGTCAGGGCGACATGTACCTAAACCCTATCTAGTATCTAATGTTTAGAGGACATATTGATATAAACTAAGAGTCAGGAGGGGAGAGGCTAACAGACTCTAAGACTGGAGCATGCATTATTCTACATGTAGTGCGTGTTGAGGAATATTAAATGACCATTAATACAGTATTTCTCCTACATGGAGACGTAAAGGCTAGACAATGACGGAAACTATTGATGCGATTCAGTAGCTTAGGAATGCAGAGAAGGAGGGCTGGACTGATAACTAGAATCATAACATATTCTTGGCAGACTCGTAGGCAGAGCCAGGCTGAGCCGGGCACTGCGAGGCAGGAAGTAAGTGAAGGGTCGAGGATACAGGTGGGGGCTGTATCGCTCCTCAGCGAGGGTTCAGGAGACAGGAGATGAATCTGGTGTCCAGGCCCTTTTGAGGCCTAGGAACGGGGACTTTTCAATGAAATAACGTGCACACTGAGAAACGTGGCAACGCAACTTTACATAGGCCTAATACTCGTAGCTTTCACGAGAACTGGAAACTAGCATACTAGAGATGGACACAACTGTAATTGCGTCTTTAATCGAACATGGGGGATACATATGCATATTAATCATGCACACATAACATAAGATGGGGGACACGTAGGGACACAGAACATGGCAAAATTTACTCATAAAAATGATTGTCTTTTTTTTTTGATTTCTTTTTTTTTTATTATGTGAAAACTATGATAATATTGTTGTTTATATATAATGCCGTGCGGTCTGCTTGGAATATTTATTTGATTATGTCTGTGTAATTGTCATATACATTTGTTTGCTTTATGTGGCTTTGAACTGAATCAATAAAAAAAAAAAAGAAACAGTCTAAGCACAAATGAATCCAAAAGTAGCAACTTTTTGGAACGTTTTGTGGAGGTTCATCAAATGGTGCCTAAGTTAATTGCAATTCTAAAAACACTATTCCTATAGAACAGCTGACCTAACTATAACTACCCAGTCGCAGCCACCGCTGGGTAATATGTATATATCTCAAAGCCTCCCGCTCCACAATGATATGCAATCATCAAGAACAATACAACACGAGTACCCGGACACAACTGCTTTATTCCAAAGATCAAGACTCAAATGAACAAATATAGGTGCATAGCCAAGGCCAATGTATATTTAAGTGCATATCAAACCAGAATAACAACAATCAATGTCAAACGCTGTATTTAGTGTGACTCATCATTGTTTTGGTTGTGCACAAATAATTGTGTCTACATGACTTTACTACATGCTAGTTATGAGGTGCACAGAAATGTTACAAATGTTGTTAATCGTTTTCAGCAGTTGATGTCCGCAATTTTATGGATGATGCGCCTGAGACATATATCTAAGTACCGAAGCTCATGAAGTGGAGACTGAGAGAGGTGAACATGGTTTGTCGCATTGCCTTAGATCTGTGTGCGGAAAATAAGTGTTTATATCCTCATGTTTATTAATTCCAGAACTAGGGGATTTCACTGAATATGATGGGGCATAATTTAGATTAGAGTAATATTTCACGCCGCGTGCTAGACCTGCCCTGGGGTGATATGGGGGCCAATTAAGTAAACATATTGGGAGAGATTTAAACTTCCACCCTTTTATCTTTATTCCTATTCACACAAATTCCCAGTATTACACCCGGAAAGTTGTGCTAAAGGCAGGTTTCAAGGTGTACTAGTGGAAATGACCCCCTTGCTGAGTACCTCAGAGCAGAGAATTCAGCACATGGGAAATGGAGCCTCCTCTTCAACTGCGCATTTCTTTTCTACGTGGAGAAAACATTTTTCCTTGTGGAGAAAATGCTTCCCCCTCACCCCATGATCAAATCTGGGGCTGATCAATTCCCCTCCAGTCCTAGAAGGAGAGTTACTCAAGCCAGGGTTGGAGTAAATGGCCTATCATTATCAGGGTGGGAAGAGTTAGGAGAGGAGACTGTGAGTACCCACAAAGCTACATGTAGCTGGGGGCTCCAAAACCTCCACGTCTTGAAATGCACAAATTAATCCGAAATTAGCACCTTTTTGGAACGTTTGTGGAGGTTCGTCAAATGGTGCCTAAGTTAATAGCAATTCTAAAAACACTATTCCTATAGAACAGCTGACCTAACTATAACTACCCAGTGGCAGCCACCACTGGGTAACATGTGTATATACCTCAAATCATATCTCATATATGTATATATCTCAAATCATAAAGATATACCTGACCATGAGGAGAAAAGGGACCGCCAATGTGTGAGTTACAGGTTTGATTAAGGGTTTGAGAAGGATTTTCCTCTCACTACAGCATCCGTCTCTCCATCAATGGTCCCAGCAAGAGAAAAGTATGATAGGAAATTGGGTACATTGATTGATGCGACTGATTGAGAAGAATCAGATATTATTGCAGAGATTTTGAAGTTCAATCTTTAGCCATTGCAGGTTATTGCAGGGTGAATGTATTATTTACAGACAGGAATAATGATACAAAGTTGTATTTGAGGGTTCAAGGCGTCAATGCATTGGAATCGAAGGACCACTGGGAGTTCACATTGAGTTGGTTTTGCCCCCTGATCTTTTGAGCAAATACAATTTTTGAGGAATCAAAAAGTAATGAGTGGGTGGTGGGACCACTTCCTAGGCATTCCCCAATAAACTAGGGGAAGGGAAGATTTCTTTGCATCGTTTAAAGCTGAAATGGGCAGCAGTGCCCATGAAACAGAAATCGCAGTGAATGCCAACCAGTAGATTTGGAGACGTAGAGTCCTTCGAATTGGTTACCCCGATGTTTCGCCTAAAAGAACAGATCATATTTTGAGGCAATAGCCATCATTTCAACGGTCCCATCAGTTCCACTGGGACCTGTAAGGACAGTTATAGGCACCAGTGGAATTATAGAGTCAGCAGGCACACTGCTGATGAGGGTTATCACACCTGTAATACACCTGCTCCAAGCAGGTGAGGACTCTTGTGCAGTACCAGAAAAAAACTGTCGGATTCAGCACCGTAAATATGATTCATACATGTTTTTGCACAAAACCTGCTAATCCCTACTATTCCCCACCCTCCGAAATTCCCGGGAGCCCCGATGATAATAATTCTGAAGAAGGAACTTCCGGGGATTCCACCAGGCCTGGGTGATAGTGTGAGGGCTGCACATGCAAACATAGTTACATGCTCATAGGAACTCTGTACCTTGTTTGACCCCCCTCTTTATGGATCCGGTGAGACAGTTTTTGTTTCATGTGTTCATCTGTAATCACATTAGAGCTGTTAAGGATGTTGTGAGGGGGTTGATGGTACCACGGGTGAAGATTCTACCTCACAACACCTACACGTTGAACTCACATAAGCAGAGAGTGGCCCTTTCACTCCAGGTCACTATAGACAGTGGGGTAGATTTACAAGTCCCTTGTGCCACTTTTGTGTCACTTTAAACATTGGAAAAGTGGCGCAAGGGGCTTGTTAATCTGCCCCACAGTTCCCAGTCCTGGACGCTCGTTCGTGTGATCACCTAAATAAATCTGGTGTTGTGGACTTGTTTTGCTTTCTTTAACGCCTTAACGGCGGACGCGATTTTGCGGAAGTGCGCACTTCCGCAAAACGGTAGGGGCCGTGCCGGCCATTGGCCGACGGCAGCACTAGGGAAGTAGTGCTGACGGCAGCACGGAACGGGTTAAACTAATTAGAGAAACACCCCTGACATCAGTGATATGAAGATAAAAAGCTCAGGGCGTTAGGCTGGAATGAGGTGGGCACCCCACATACACACACAAGAAGAATATATGCAATCATGTGTATTAGAAGCAGCTATTACAGAAGCAGCTGGATAACCATGTTCATCTCTCGAAGTCGTGCGTTTCTGTAATTATTGACATGCAACAAACTTCTTCATCGGGTTCTCCTCCCACTCCGGCAGTGAAGACAGCTTTGCAGAGACGCTGTCTTTGATCGGCCAGCCCCACATCTTGAAAAATGGGGCCAGATTCTTCTTAACCTGATTGGAGAACTTTTCAGCCCACAGGTTCATCTTGGAGGGGTTTTCATTTTTGATGTCAGTCAATTTCTGGTACTCGGAGAAGAGCTGGATGAAGGGAGCCCACCCAAAGCATTCCTGCAGCTGGGGGACAAGAGACAGAATGTTTTGAAACACACTGAATTATTATTTATTTATATTGCACAGTTACTTAACCCCTTGTGTGCTGTTGATGAGCTCAGCTCGTCATGAGGGACGGTTGAGCTGCCCTCATGACGAACTGAGCTCGTAACAGCCGTTGGAACGTTCGCACGCGGGGATAATTTCCCCGCTGGCCTGAACGTTCTAAAAATGGATGTGGTGTGACGAGCTCAGCTCGTCCCGAGGGCAGCTCCGCTGTGCCTCATGATGAGCCAAGCTCGTCAACAGCACAGCGGCGCCGCGCGCTGCCCTCCTCCTCCCCGCACAGCGGGGGGAAAACACCCTGCAGCCAAGGGGTTAAAACCATTTGCAATACATCTTACATACAATTTAAAAGGAAATTGAACAATTATAAAAAAAAGACATTTGTGTGCAACACTATCAAAACATTATATATATATTTTTTATATATAATGTTTTAAAACACACAAACTCAGACCAATAACTATAGGAAGCAGAGAGTGGAGATCAAAGAGTCCTCTGATCGCGACTCAACCGTGTGGTAAACACTCCGGGTACTACAAATAATACAAGTTTGTGAGAGTGCCCGGGGCAGGTGTGGGAGCCAGGTTACCCCATAGCGAGTGTGGTTATGCTGGCCTGTGAGGATCACGTGGTGTCCTGAGGGCCCATTCCACCACTTGGGTCTAATCAGCAGGGGAATTACAATGATATATCTGAATAGTTTACCTTATATTAGGCATAGACAGCACGTGCCCTCTGGCGACAGACAGTTGAACTCACCATGAACATAATATTCTGCATGCAATGAGTACGTATGTGAGATAAGCGGGTCTAGCAGTATCCAGCCGCCTGGAGCCATGTATGTATGTACATCCACTCCATTGTCTACCTTTGGGGTGTGTGCATGGACATCAGTGTGCGTGACATCATCCTGAACTTGGGAGACCTGCAGCGGTTCCCATATATCCCTTGAGGTCAGGGGTTGCAGCATTATATACATTTCTACATTGTTATGACATGCTATCCAACTGTCCCTACATCCTTTGTAGGGACAGTTGTTACACACCACTTCATGACAAATCTCAAAACCACTGGAGTTTCAAGGGACCCCTTGCATTCAGGCTCAGACTGCCAGGCCTCGAGACTCCCCAAGCCCCATCATTGCCTGCATCCCACGCCAAAGCATGTCAGACCCATCATACAAGCCACATGGAAACTCAAGGACGCCTGCTGTATAAGGGATGCTGTATCTCTTTTTTTGTAAATTATTCATCAGCTTTCAGCATCAAGGCTGGGGTGTTTCTTGCACTCCAACCTCAGCCCATGGCAATGCAACCTCCAGTATGGCCTTTAATGAATGTTACCTTACTATGGATGACAAAACTAAAGACTTCTCTGATCCTTGAATCCTTCTTAGACAGGGTGGAGGACTCTAGTATGGATCCCCATGTCACCCAGGAGGTGCCAGATCCTCCCCTAAATACTTGGGAATGCAGCCTTGGCAGTCACCTCACCACCATTCACAATGTTAGAAGTCTTTGCTTGGGCTGAATGGGATTGTGAGGTCTAGCAACAGGTTGTGGACTCTCTTCATAAAGATAGAGACAGGTCTCAGCCACCCCTCAACCCAGCAGCATCCAAAGAAAGAACCAAGAGAAATCCTGAAGTGGGGTTGATGGTTGGGAGTTTTGTGAGTCCACTAGAGCTTAAGGAGCCGTAAGGCTCCTTTCCCTCTTCATGCCTACAGTACCAGGCCAGCTCTGTCTCTGCTACTCTCTCTCTCTAGTCTCTAAGCTTACTTTATTTATTTATTTATTTTAGGAGGAGGGTTATATAGCGCTGACACAACCCGAGAGGTATCAGAGCGCTTTACAGCAACATTAACAACAGAAATCAGAAACAGTCACTAATATTAACACAGATTTCAGTTTGTTATCAGTCAAATTCAGGTAGTTTAAGTACAATTTCAGGAGTTTGCCATTCAAAGTCAAACAAAGAATTTCGATTGTGGAGTTGAGCATCGGATTGTTGAGTAAACTTTACGGGAGCGGAAAATGTAGCTAGGTGGGGATGTCAAGGTGGGACTCCGCAGCTATTTTCCAGAGGGATAGAGATGTAGGTTGAGGAGAAATCCTTTTAGTTGTCTCTTAAAGCTCACAAAGGAGGGGTTAGTGCTGATATGTATTGGGAGAGAATTCCAGATTTTAGGGGCGTTGCCTTTAAAAGAGCGAGAAAAGGCTTATGCTTATGTCTTTTCGGGAGGATAAGAAGATGAGTGTTGGAGTTTCAAAGGCTTCTCAATTGTCCTGCTTTAGTGAGTCTGGCTGCAAAGCAATCTGGTTTGCCATTGTGTGGAGCTTTACAGGTGAGATGGGCAGTTTTGAAAACAGCAGTGCGCTTCGATTTGTAGCCACTTTAGGTTTTGCAGCGCGGGGGATGTGTTTGTGTTTCTTTGCTCCTGTGACCATTCTTGCTGCTGCATTTAGGGCGGCTCTCATGCTCACAACGTAAGGTTTTGTGGTTTCTTCCCTTTCCCCATTTCTCGTTCCTTTTCCTGCCTTTTTCTTTCAAGCATCTGTTGCCCCTGATTACACTATGTAACCTGACTATGCAATGCACATTTGGAAGACTACGGAGACCCCCTACCACTCGAGTACAAATAGTTCTCCCTCATTGTACCTCCTCCTCTTCCTTCCCTTCACCCTGGTCTACAAGGATTTGCTACCTGTGTTGAATACAGTTTATAGTTCTCCCCTACATCTGTCAAAGCTACTATTGATCTTGTCTTCGAATGCTAATGGTCTGTCGCACTATGTGAAACGAAAAAAATAATTACCCTATTGTCGGAGGTCCATCAGGTCAAACGTGAAGTGCCCCTGTGCTCATCCCTGGGCTCCACTCTTTTTAATGTGTATGTGTGTCCATTAGCTGATATTATCTGTGCATCTGGCTTTACTATGGTGCCATACATGGACCAACACCGAGATTTTCTACACTGGTTAAGGGTTATTCATAACTCGGGAAGTATGGTGCTTCCGCTTTGACAGCGAGTGTCCTCAATCGGAGAACTGACACTGCAGAGGGGATCCTCAGCACCAATTGTGCACACGGTTCGGGGATAATTTCAGGGGGCCACGTTGATCCTTTTTACTTAATAGACGGCAAATATCTCTGCGCACCCGCTCATAGTGTTAATACTTTTCATGTGGACTACATTGCCGTCACTAATAATTGATCTCCGATCTTTGCTTATATATTTAGAACACCTTTTTGTTGATTTGACCGCACTGGTTTATAGACACTTTCTATTCAGATGGGGCGTTTTTGCAGCCTCAGACAGCCGGGTTGGAATTATAACCGCAGAGCAATTTTCTTTATTTTTCACTTCATATTCTGCCCTGAGGAAGTCACAGGATTATGTCCGATAAGCGATGAAACACGTGTCAGCTGTTTATTTTGTTTGCTCTTGAGAAATAAATCTTGGACACTATCACAAACTTTTCTATAGTGGAAATTGACATTACTTTTAAGTGGACTTTTACATTTCCTTACATTGGTTTATAGCTTGATTGTGACGTGTGCCCAGGTCTTTGCATTTCAACACCAAGATTGTCATTTTATTGGCATTGAATATCGGTCAAGTTGTGGTGAGTCTGTCTCCCTGCCAGGAATGAGTGACTAAGTGGATGGCCACCAGTTGCCTGAAACTGCACAACGATTAGACAAAGGGCATGGAGGTGGGAACAACTCATGCCTTTGGGACCGTCTCCTATGGCCTTCATGTCGGGGTGACTGCCCTTACCCTAAATCAGAAGTAAAGAGTTTGAGAGTTTTCCTGGATGAAGATCTCATCATGGCCTCCCAGGTGAAGAAAGTGGCCCGGACATGCTTCTGTCTTCAAAGAGCCCTTAGGAAGACGTTCGAATGGCTCCCTGTGGAAGCCCGGAGAATTCTGGTGCTAGGCCTTATACGTTCCCTTTTAGATTATGGCAACTCGCTCTACCTAGGCAGCCCTGCCTACGTCCCCGGGAGACTGCAGGTTATTCAAAATGATGCAGCCCAAGTCCAAAATCACAGTTTGCACATCTGGCTAGCCTTCACTGGCTGCCGGTGAGAAAAAAAAATTGAATTTAAAGCTCTCTGGATTGCGCACATGTTAAAACACCCTCAGTGCCTACACATCCATAGTCATCAGCGTCTTGAGACCCTCACAGTAGCGCACTTTATAAACCCCCTGATTGATTGATTGATTGTCCCGCATAACAAAGCATGGAAGCTAAGGTCAAACAACCGCATCTTTATTGGTCACTCCAAGAACTAAAAAGGCCAGAAGTGAAGGACTGTCATTTGCCTTCCTGGTGTCCAAGCTTTGAGGCTCTCTCCCCATTCACCTAAGAGCCAGGAACCTTCCCAGCTTCAGAAAGCAACTAAAGACCTACCTGTTCATATAATCAGCGCACTCTTTTTATCATGATCCCTGTCAGTGCTGGGAAGCCCGTGTCTGGGTATCCATGCGCTCTACAAGAAACTGTAACTATCTCCATACAAAACATGCAGTTATTGCTCTGCTTAAAGAAACACACCTTTCCCTGAGGAGTCTCTTGAATTGGAATAAAACTGAGTAGGCACAATGGTGGACAGAGGCGGCGAGTGCCAGTCAGTGGAGACCATCACGTAGCTCCTCGAAGAAATGTGAAATAGCCACCCTTTTAGGATTGAACCTCCTCTCCAAAGTGCTGAAGACCTGGTTGGACTATGAAGGTGAATTGTTTTTTGTCAAGCTGCTCTTAGTGGGCAAGTTGGGGATTGTGAGCTCCATATGTGCCGCTAACATAGGTAGGACTCACTTCTTAGCCTACCTTTCTGTGGTACTGAAAATTCTGAACCCGTGTCATAAACATCGTCGTATCATGACGATTTTGGTATCAGCAGACCGAGAATGACTAGTATATCATGCACAAGCATTTTCATCATATTCGAGTGACGAAATCACCCTGAAATCATAGTTTTCGTCCTGAACCCTCGTGTTCCATTTTGTGTACGGCAGCCATTTTGTGGGTTGCCCTCATATAGGCAGATGACTAAGGCCAGAAACAAATCTGAAGGAGACGTACACCTTTGCTGACTTCCCTGTGACCTGGGCAAGCTGACTCCACTGCCCAAGGCCAAACCTGTTTGGTCAGTTCCTCTCCCAGTGGCCGAACGAGATAGTATCAGGGCACAACATGCCATAAACCTTTCATCGCACACAAACCCTTCATAATCTTACACACACCAGCCTCTGTTTCTTTCTTTATGACTTGCTTTACGAGGAGGAGGTGCCCGTTTTTATTGGGGGTTCGTCGATATCTGATGAAAATACTGGGCCTTGCCGGATAATTGATTGTGGGCTGGACAAACTGAAATATGGGCTTGTCATCATCACTCTGCTTTTTCTTTGTAGTGAAAATATGTGAATGATCAACTGTAAAACAAAGAATGTTTGCCTAAAGCGTAATATTTTGTATAAAAAGAGAAGGCTGGCTTTGTAAGTTTGAGCAGTCTCCTGAGAATATACACCGTGTTGTACTTCTAGGATACATATTACTTGGTTGCAGCCAATAAATTCGATCTTTGACTTCACCTAGAAGACTCTGAGTTTCTGTAGTCTGAAACAGGAATGACCCGAAGTCTTAGGGTGTACCCCTGGCACCACTGGGTTCCGAAAAACCCAGTGCTTCATCTGGCGCCCAACGTGGGTCGATACCAGCGGTACCGGTCCAAGCCAGAGGTTCGTGAGGAGCTTCGTGTGAAAATTCTGGAGGAAGGCCGCCACTTCATCGACCCCTGCATGTCGACGTGGTCCGAAAGTCTTTTGCTGCGAGGTTCCCCGCTTCCCGACGGCTACGAAGGACTGCTGCCCTGACTATCGCCCTGTTTTGGACCTTTGATGTTTGGTAGAGCGAAACGTTAGACGAGTCTTCTGGTGATGTCATCGATACCTCAGTTAAGTATAAGTGGAGCGTCTCCCAGTCCTTAGTTTGGTTCTTAGTTTGGGTATCCCCTTGGGATCTTTGATTTGGAACTTGCAAGTACCAAAGCCGAGGGACTATCGTATTCGATACTCCTTTGAAGTTTGAAGCTAGACTAGAGAGCGAAGATGCCTGGTCTTAGCAGACTTGGAAATTTGTTTTGTCTTGGTTGTAATAGGGATTCCCGATTGGAGGACTCGTGTCCGGTTCCTCCGATTGGAACTCCAACCTATGAATTGTATGTGAAACATGGAGTAGGTCCCATCACATATAATGAAGTATGGATCCGATACACCAGAAAAGATGGTGTTTTAAAATGGCCCCAATATGGTAGCTTTGACACGGAAATTTGAGATAATCTCGAGGTCAAACTTTTTAAGAAGAAAGCCCGGCCGGCGATGTTTGACTCTTTCCGCCTATGGCGTAAGGAAGCCAAACAGAAAGAAATTAAATTAGCAAAGAGAAATAAGAGAGAAAGTGGTATCTCGATAATGCAAGCTGCTATACCGTTTAAAGATAACGAAGAGGAACAGATGAGCGAGCAGTTGCACAGGCAACGTAAAATGGTAATCGATAAATGTTATCCAGTTTTGCCGCCTCTTCAGCAAGATGCAGCAAAAGAACTTGAAAAAGACCCCCTAATGTCACATTTGTTGAGTTCGCAACCCCCTTATGTGCAGAGTTCTACAGCACCTCCGCAACCTTTAGTCGTGCAACCCCCGGTTGTTTTGCCTCAGGTTCTTCAACAGCCACCAGCTGCTCTCCAGTTGGCTCCTATTCCTCCGGTGCAGCCTCCTCAAGGGCCACCGACTTTGACATTTGCTCTGCCTTTACTTCCTACGACTTTGACCACTATATCGACTTCCATTCCTGGTATTCCTCCTGACACTACCTCTGCGTCTGCCTTGCCTCACTCTGCTTTTCCGCCTGTTCTTTCATCAACTTCTCCCTCTGTTCGCCAGAGAATGACTAGTACTGTTACTAGTCTTCTATATCCTCTCTTTGGAGCAGCAAGTATGACCCCTTTTTCAAAACGAAAACAGTTACGTAGCCACCTGCCTGATTCTAGGGAGAAAGAAACATTGAATTATTTGGCACATAAATGGGTTACGGACCCGACGAGATATGAGCTAGAGTCAGTTATGGATGTCTTCCATCAGTGGGAAGCACCGAAACAGAGATACGTTTTTGAGAAAATGTGTACTTTTCTTTGTGAGGATTTAGAGGAAAATGATTTGGAGCCTAATCCGCCTGAGTTGTGCCGTGTACGGTTCGAGTTTGCAAAAGGCACGATTGTGGGTTCCGATGTCGAGAAAGCAGTTGCGACATTGTTATCATTCAGGAGTGAGGGTGTTTCTCGGTCGTTGTTTGAGTCTGATTCCTCTGTTAAAAAGAAGGTGAGACAATACCCAATGAGAGAAGTTCCTCCAGTATGGAAGGACGCCGTTGCGGCTGATGTAGCTAATCACGTTGATGCTGTACCAGCACATTTCCAGCGTGTCTGGGTACATGTTCCATGGAAGCGAGCTGAAGTCTTGGCCCTTAAACAGACATTGCCTGATCCCCATAAAAATCCTGCAGGGTATTACAAGGAATTGTCACAGACTGCAAGCTCTTGCATTATGAATTTAGCTGATATGGACATGTTGTTTGGAAATGTTGTTCCACAGCCTTTATGGGGAAAGATTCGTCATGCGGATCATGATCAAGAGTTAGGTGACTCATGGGCTAATATTAGTGCCGCAGATGGCCGACAAGTTGGTGGTGCTAAACCCGAGCCTTTAGTAGAAGATCTCCCTGGTAGGATAATTACTTACATGAAAACTTTAATGCCTGCGATGCGTGTGAATTGGGATAAATTGTCTGCGTGTAAGCAGAAGAAAGATGAAACGGTGTGGGATTTCTTCACCAGGTTTGAAGAAACGTTTATCGACCACAGTGGTCAAGATATGAGTACAGAAGGTGGGCAACGGTTGTTCGTTGACAAGTTTGTGCATAATTTGCTTCCCGAGTTATGTAAGAAGTTAAAGGATTCAGAAAGTTCTTGGGCCGTTTCCTCTTCAGCACAGATATTGGCTACTGCACAGTATTATGAAAACCGAGATAAAGATGAGAAGGATAGAGCAGACAAGAAAACTAAAGAGTTCAAAACGAAGGTTCTTTTACAACAAGCGTATCTGCCACGTGGTGGCCAGAGTAACTATCAGCAACCTCAACAGTATCAGAGAAACTCGCAAAGGGTCGAGTTTTCTCAACCACGTGTTCCTGTAGGTCCCAATCAGTGTTCATATTGTAAAGAAGAGGGTCATTTCAAGTATAGTTGTCCTATTTTGTTACAGCGTACGAATGGTGCTTCTGGTGCACGAGGTCGAGGTGTTCAACAAGCTCCTAGAGGTAGAGGACGTGGAAATTTCCCCCAGAACGCGCGTCCTTTCCCGCCTCAAAATTCAATGAATAGGTTTGATCGGCAGAATAACGCGTCTGGTAGGACGGCTCAGTACTATGCTGATGACTACTATGCAGAAGATGAGCATATGGAAGGTAATGATTGCTAGGACAGCCATAGACAAAGAGAGGGAGTTGTTTCAGTTCCAGTAGATCAGAGTGGACCTTATGTTGAGGTGATTACATCAGGAGTGTCAGAGCCTTTTCTGTTGGATACTGGTGCTACAAAGAGTTCTATTATGCACTCAAAACTCCCTGGCGCACCTTTGTCTGGCGAAACGAATGTTTCAGTACGTTTTTCTGGCGCCCTGGTTAGGAACCCAGTTTCTAGTCCTATGTCCCTTTCTGTTGGACCTTGCGAATTCGAAGCAACCCTTATTTTAACGACCGGTTGTGGTGAAAACTTGTTGGGATTGGATCTGTTGAAAAGATTGTATGCGACTTTGTATTGTTCTCCTTCGGGAGTACAACTTACACTAGGTAAGAAAGTGATCTCTCCAATGTATTTGTCGAAGGACAAACTTCCGACAGAATTGTCATTTCTTCCCGATATTCTTTGGGCTACTGGTCCTAATGATGTGGGTCTTTTGGAAATACTGCCATATGTTGTGACATTGAAAGCCAATGTGAAAATGCCACGAATTCCCCAGTACAAGATCTCTAGTGAAGGTGAAAAAGCATTGCTAGAGATCATTTATGATTTGATTGAAAAAGATGTAATTGAAGAGACAAGAGGCAACATTTGCAATAGTCCTGTTCTGCCTGTTTTGAAACGTACTGATCCTTCCCAGCCACCTGTTTACAGGTTTGTGATTGACCTTAGAGAGGTGAATAAGATCATTGTGCAACAATTTCCAGTTGTTCCTGATATCACTGCCCTATTGACTATGATTCCAGCTTCCACGACTTGGTTCTCGGTGATTCACTTGAAGAATGCCTTCTTCAGCATCCCGATAGCCGAGGAGAGTAGGGATATTTTTGGCTTCAGTTTAGGAGGCCGAAGCTTCCGCTTCAAACGCGCCCCCCAGGTCTACTGTGAAAGCCCATCGATATATAGTCAGGCTTTAAAAACACAGCTTGATACGATTGTTTTAACTGATGGCGCTACCCTTATTCAGTACGTTGATGATTTGCTTGTTGCTGCAGATACTGAGGAAATCTGTAAAGAAGCCACATTGTCATTGTTGCGTCACTTGTCTGATTTGCATCACAAAGTGTCTCTTTCCAAATTGCAATATTGTCGACAAGAAGTGACCTACCTAGGTCATCTCTTATCGAAGGAGGGAAGGAAACTGACCCCAGAAAGAATTCAGGCAATTGCGAAATTGAGTGTGCCAAGGACACAGAGAGAAGTGCGTGCTTTCCTAGGTATTACATCATATTGCAGACAATGGATACCGAATTTTTCTTTGTTGGCCAAACCTCTGGTGGCAATAACCTGTAAAGATACACCGAATCCCCTCCCGTGGTCTGAAGAGTGTCAGAAAAGTTTTTCCGAATTGCGTGATGCATTATGTTCGGCTCCTGTGTTAGGTACCCCCGACTACAGTAAGCCCTTTACATTGTATGTCCATGAGAAAGAAGGTTGTGCATTGTCAGTGTTGACAAAGTTGTTCAGAAACAAGCAGCGTCCATGCGCGTATTTTTTGTCGACTTTAGACCCGGTAGCTAAAGCATTGCCGAGTTGCTTAAGAGCCACAGCGGCAGCAGCTGTTTCTATTCGACAGTCTGCTGATTTAGTGATGAATAACACATTGATTGTGATGGTTCCACATGCAGTGGACACGTTGTTAAACAGGACCAAGACACAGCACTTAACTAGTGCTCGGTTGTCAGGTTACGAGTTGACACTATTAGCGAGTCATGTGCACAATAAAAGATGCTGTAAAGGGTTTTCTGCCGTTCTGGGGACCCATGGTTAACAGCAGGAACATAAGGCAATTGACAAGGGTGGTTGAGTCCACCGTAGTTGAAACTGCCGGTGCCCTTAGTAACTTGACTGCTGAGCTCCAGTCGGATCGTCTTATGACCCTTCAGAACAGGGTCGCGTTAGACGTCATACTTGCAGACCGAGGTGGGGTATGTAGAGTGATCCAATCGAGTTGCTGTGCTTTCATTCCAGATAACGCTCCAACAGTGTACAAGGCCATCTCCAAACTGCATAAGATTTCCGAATCTATTCATGTGGATAAAGGAGATTGGTCGTTAATGGGATGGCAAAACAAAAAGACAAAAGGAGTGGTGGAGGGTCCTAGGGGAGTTTGTTTATAGACCGTGAGAGTACCTAGTCCCCCAACTTGACAGCAAAAAACACGAGAGGTACTAAAAGTCTAGAAATCAGAGAACTACTGGAACCTAATTGTGTCCCATATTAATGTTCAGACCACACTGTTAATCTAAACAAGTGACAATGTCATGCCAGAGAAGTGAGACAGAGAAGATACAAAGTCTGAAAGACTAGAAAAAGTACCCATCAGCCCACTCAAAAGTGGAATCTCGTCATCTGGGTTGTTCAGTGTTGGAGACAGGTGTCCTGTAGGCTCCTCCTCAGGGAGAGTCTGAGGTTGCCTAATGATGGACCCTGGGATCAAGCATCCAACCAACAGAAGACAGTCTGTGAGCGGAAGGGGCAAAAGTTGCAGTGCTCAAAAGAAGAACAGAAAAGGAAAATAATCCTAGTGATTTAAAAATACCTACTTTGATGACATAAAGAAACTTTATTGGGTCTGACCATCAAAGTGGTATTATTAAAAGCAGTATGCTGATAGCGTGCAAGGAATTGCTATCTACCATGAATGTTAGTTGGTCGACATGTTTCAGCCTAGAGCGGCTTTCTTCAGGACCTATGATTTGCTACTGCAACACTTACTTATCGTGTTATAAGACGTGATTTACAACCATTCTCCAATTGATTAAGAGGAAAGATGGTATATCTTCTCCTGTGTATACAAATGTGGGAGACAAAAGTAAAACAGTATTAGAAATATGCATATCTGTAGCATACACTTCACAACTCTGTACAAGTGAAAAAAATATAATATGAAAAATGTAGTTCTCACTCACCCTCATTGTGGGGAGAAAAAACCTCACCTCACCTGGCACAGCTCAGGTTGGAAGGAGGCCACGCACTGTAAATAAGCGCATGGATCTGAAGTTAATTTCAGGGCAACTATTATAGTCACACAAAACATTTAAAACATTTAAAACTAATGAAATGTTTTAAATGTTTTGTGTGACTATAATAGTATACACAGGAGAAGATATACCATCTTTCCTCTTAATCAATTGGAGAATGGTTGTAAATCACGTCTTATAACA
This sequence comes from Lissotriton helveticus, assembly GCF_964261635.1. NCBI lineage: Eukaryota > Metazoa > Chordata > Amphibia > Caudata > Salamandridae > Lissotriton > Lissotriton helveticus. The sequence continues at coordinate 2,488,387 of NW_027611659.1, read as the reverse complement.
CGATAAGTAAGTGTTGCAGTAGCAAATCATAGGTCCTGAAGAAAGCCGCTCTAGGCTGAAACATGTCGACCAACTAACATTCATGGTAGATAGCAATTCCTTGCACGCTATTGTGGAAAAGTAAATTTTGCCATGTTCTATGTCCCTACGTGTCATCCATCATATGTTATGTGTGCATGATTAAATATGCATATGTACTCCCCATGTCTGATTAATGACGCAATTACAGTTGTGTCCACCTCTAGTATGCCAGTTTCCAGTCCTCGTGAATACTACGAATATCAGGCCTATGTAAAACTACGTTGCCACGTTTCTCAGTGTGCACGTTATTCTATTATAAAGTCCCCGTTTCTAGGCCTCAAAAGGGCCTGGACATCAGATTCAGCTCCTGTCTCCTGAAACCTCGCTGAGGAGCGATACAGCCCCCACCTGTATCCTCGACCCTTCACTTACTTCCTGCCTCGCAGTGCCCGGCCCAGCCTGGCTCAGTCTCTGAGTCTGCCAAGAATATGTTATGATTCCAGTTATCAGTTCAGTCCTCCTTCTCTGCATTCCTAAGCTACTGAACTGCATCAATAGTTTCCGTCATTGTCTAGCCTTCACGTCTCCACGTTAGAGAAATACTGCATTTAATGGTCATTTCATATTCTTCATATTCTTCATCACGCACTACATGTAGAATAATGCATGGTCCAGTCTTAGAATCAAGTTAGCCTTTCCTCTCTTGACTTCTAGTTTATATCAACATGTTCTCTAAACATCAGATACTAGATACTGTTTAGGTACATGTCGCTCCGACCCTCCAGACTTCAGTCTCTGCTCCTAGTACAGAGTTCATAGCCCCCAGCTTCTCCTAGTGATACGTCATTGCCAGTTTGCGCGCACCACTAGGTTAGAGGTCCCGGCTCCTCAGGTAGCCCCCTCCATGGTTTCCGCCCCATTCATGACATATTCTGTTACGTTTGCATCACATGTCTATGTATACGCCCAGTTACACCTACTTTTGTCTTTATCTTTCGCGACTGCTACGCGTCACGCCTTCTGCTCCACCCACTGCTACGCCTACTGCAATGTAATGCTATGTGTTTGCGTTATGTATATATGCTCATGTATTGTTATTAAAAGTCAGCGCGCCCATCCCAGATCCAGCCCCAGCAGCTGCTGGGCCCTGTCATCCTATTCCCATGCAGGTTGTCCTGTTCCTGTCCTTATGCTGTATTAAACCTGCAAAACTCCTACTACCTCGAATCTTGACTCTTATTTATTGAGCTATCTGTTATGATATATGTCTAGTCAAAAATAGGGTATTATTTATTTATTTACCACATAATGGCGCCCGAACAGGGACTTGCCCTTTCCCCACGCGTCGGTGAAGCCACGCCGACCCCCTGACCCTCTGCAGTCGTGACGGAACTCTTCTGCGCAGTGGCAGATATTTCTGCTCAAGTATCCCTCAGGCCCACGGAGGAGACGGAGGAGGCGGTCCAGCATCCAGACGAGACGGTGGAGGAACGCGGCGAGTCCCGACCAGAGCCCAAGCCAAGAGTCCAAGGTCCGAGGTATCCGGAGGTCCACCCGTAACTGAAGTCCGAAGTCCGAAGTTCGTCGTCCGTCGTCGTAGCAGTCCAGTCCAGTCTGAGGCCTTCCGTTCTTGCTGCCCGGTGAGTACCGTTACTGGGGTGGTATCTAGACAGGGTCAATTTAATTGACTCTGGTCTGTGGGTTGGTGGTACACAGTCCCACAAACGAAGTGTCCACTTCGGTGGATGCGGGTCCTGACGTGTCTCTTTACGAGACCGGTAAGTTTCGTACTGTTTCAGCAGTGCATCTAGTTTCTGTTCTAGTCAGTTTCTGTTCTCGAGAAAATTTATGTTTCCTGTTCTCAGTATTTCCAGGTAGTATTCTGTTCGAGCTGTTATTTTTAAATGTTTTTCATGTATTTTAATGTCGTGGTATGAATGGGGTATAAGTATCGTGTTCATTGTGTATTGTATTGTGTCCAGATTACAGTTCAGTCATGCCCATATTTTCCAAGTTACGTCAGTTAAAAACTAGAAAGGGTCTGCTGGAAGCAGCAGTTCCCGTCCCGCCCAGGGACAGTCCAGGTCACTTTATGTATCAGAAACATGGCATAAGTGCCATATTGTATCTAGATTTATGGGTAGAGTATACCAAACAGTTAGAAGAAAAGTATAGATGGCCCGTATCGGGTACATGGGATGCCGAATGCATCATGCGAGTAGAAGAGGCATAATGGAAAAAGAAAGCCAGACAGTCACAGAAAGATGCCATCGAGTTATGGCGCAAAGAAGCTCATAAAAGAACCGAAAAAGAAATCAGAAAATCAGAATTAAGTAGAGAATCCCAAGAGAGAGCCCAAGAAAAAGAATTAATCGAGATAGGTGAACAAGTCAAAGCCGAACAGTCAGACAGACAGAGGCATGCCCTTATTAAGGGTATGTATCCTCTTCTTGCCGAGGGCTTGCCAAAAGCGACCCCAGAGGCATCCAGTAATTTCCCGCCACCACTAGTTCCGACCAAGCTACGTCACAAACCGACCGCAGCTGATATTTTTATTTCGTCCTATCTGGACGACACAGTCCCTGAATATGCAAATCCTGTTCGCGCTCCGCCAATCCCTGTAAATCAGGCACATCCTGCTTCTCCAGACACCGGGGCACCCCATGCAGTACCTGCTACGGTACCCCCGGTCCAGCCAGCATTTCAATTTTCCGCTCCGACACGGAGAATATCAGTCGACGATTCTAGTCTAGGGGCCGCAGGAGGAGGTCCTCCTCAAACCCCGCCGCCACGCAAGCGTTTATCAGCACTCGAATTACATGCTCAAGCATCACAGCGTACTCCCAAGAGTAATAAGTCTGTCGCAGAAATCAGGCAAGCCCTTGGCGAATGTGCCTATGACCCAGTTCCAGGCGAGTTTAATATGGTTTTATATTCCGTACGCGTAAGGAGAGTGACCGAGTATCTAGTCACCCTACCGAATATGAAAGAAGATCTAGACAGGATATATCGTTTCATCCGTACAGGGGATGACCCACAAAGTATTAGTGATGCCATGTCTCAAAGGAAAGCCGAGATTCAGCGCATGATATTAAAGTTCTTAATTAACTGTCTAATAAGAGAACAGGATCATCCGTCTAAAGACCCGGAAGAAATGAAAACTCTAACAAAGTGGAGTGATAATATAGCCGAAGGAAAGCACAATACCATTGGTGCCATGGAAAGTATGTACAAGAAAATCCGTAGAGAGATAATAAAGATACACGAACAGCGTAAAGCAGCACAAGTAAGCGAGAAAGAAAGTACCTCTGATCCTGAAGAAGAAGACGATGAGAATACCGCCAGAATAGCGTATGTAGGAAAACCTAGATTTCCAGATCGCCATTTACGTCTAGAACACAAGCCAATTTCCCATCATTCAGCACCAGAACAAGGTTCCCTAGAACAAGTATTCCAAGCTACCGATCACATTCTGAAATCACGAATCGGTTACAGTGAGTTAAGTACCATGCATGAACAAGAACTAGCCCGATCAGCAGTCCGATGGATTACTGATTCTACCACTTTTCCAGACGAAATAGTGGCACAAATGTTTCTGAAAATGCCCCCAGCCGAGCAGCGACTGGTGGGTATGTATATGATTCAGCACCTCATTACTCTGTATGAGGGTCAACATTCTGATCCAGGCCCGTTACATGATATCCTGAACGAGTTACTCCAGTACAGATGGAGAGGTCTAGGTACCGATTTAATTAGTGTCATTCTAGAACAACGCCATAAATATAGAATGTTCTTGAACCCGCATTTCGTTCATGTCTCACCCCCAGAAAGTAAATCATTCTACATAGACAGACAGAATCCGTTACGAGAAGTCCACCCAGTCAGAGGAGCGGGTGGCGAAATGCAGCGAGTGTTTGTATACACTCCAATCACAAAGATGGAACTTCTAGAGATGAAGAAATTAATTCCCTGTCATGACAAAGATCCAGCAGGGTTCCATAGAGAATTAAAAGAAATGCTCCGTATGGGAGAATACACATACCCGGATATAATTAAAATGTTAAAGGTCCTGTTGCCCGCAGGGGTGTATGAAAAGCTCAAGGAGAAAGAATGGGAGGTGGGAGAGAAAAAGATAGATTGGGCAGTCCTAGAAGCAGAAGATAAGATACGTGTACCAGGTACCGGTCTAGGAGAGAAATGTAAAGAATTGCCAGAATTATTGATTCAAGTTCTACCCAGATTATTGACAACTAGAAAAGAAGACTGGGATGCAATCTCAGCCTGTAAACAGAAGCAAGACGAGGATATCAGTGATTTTTATTCTAGATTTGAAAAATGTTTTAGTATCAACAGTGGCCTCAAGACAAGTAGTGAGTCATACCCTCACCTTTTTGTTACTAAATTAGTCGAGAATTCAAGCCCACAAATTAAAAATCGAGTTTTGAAAGTCGAAAGCACCTGGCAAGCTAATACTCCGTCCCAGATGCTCCAGATGCTCCAGTACCACCAGAATAGAATCAGGGAAGAGCAAGAACACGAGAGAAAACGTATGAAAGACACGAAAATGAAAGTACTAGTTGCACAATCTGTTCCTCAAGACAGTCAGAAGAGGGGTCCGAATCAAGCCAGTCATCCTGCAGCACCCGTTAAAGGGAACTGCAATTATTGTAAACAGCCAGGTCATTTTATAAATGAGTGTGCAGTTCTGAAACACAACATAGCTACTGGTAAGACTAAAGAAAGACCACGTCCGCCTAGACAAGAGCAAGTTTCACAGACTCCTCAGCCACAGAATGCACCACAGACAGTTACAGCACCGCAGCCTATCGCTGCAACACAGCACGTCACACAGCAGATGTACCAGTATGCACAGTCTGAGTATCCAGAGTACCAGCAGTATTCATGAAACAGCCTAGAGAGGGAGGTAGGTTTGCCTCTCATCGAGATACCTGTAGATCAAGAAGGTCCCTATGTTCACAGTCAAGTATTAGGGAAAGACAGAAAGTTTTTGATTGATACAGGGGCAAGTAGGACCACAATTAGTCATGCCGAAGTTCCAGGGGCTCCGCTCTCAGGCTCAAGAAATGTTTCCCTTGGATTTTCAGGAAAACCTATCGTAAATGAGATTTCAAAGCCAGTTACTCTAGAAGTAGGTCCATTGTCCCGTACTACTGATCTGTTACTTACTAAGTCATGTCCAGAAAACCTATTAGGCATTAAGACACTGAAAGAGTTAGGTGCAGTTATATGCTGTTCCCCAGAGGGAATACGATTGTTCCTACGTGACTTTAAGGGTCACTATGTATTACGAGATTTTGATTCAAGACTGTCTAATGTCCCGCAGCATTTATGGGCGCAAGGTCCAACTGATGTAGGTTACATGCAAATCACACCCCATCGTGTGACTCTCAAACCAGGTGTAGTGTTACCACGAATCAGGCAGTATAGATTGCCACCTGAGGCTGTAGCAGCCTTATCCAAAATTATTGACGACCTCATGGCTCAAGGAGTGGTTGTAGAAACTGACTCCAATGTATGTAATTCTCCGATCATTCCAGTCATGAAACGTACTGATCCAAATGCACCCCCAGTATATCGATTAGTGATCGACCTACGAGAGCTTAATAAATGTATTATTCCACAGTACCCAGTTGTCCCAGACATCTCTTCCCTATTAACAGCCATTGATTCCGAAGCCATGTTCTTCACTGTCATAGACCTCAAGAACGCATTTTTCAGTGTCCCTATTCATCCTGACAGCCAGTTCCTTTTCGGATTCTGTTTAAATGGAAGGAGCTATATGTTCACACGCGCTCCTCAAGGTTTCACAGAAAGTCCTAGTATTTACAGTCAAGCACTTAAGAGACAACTAGACAACATTCACATGCCAACTGACACTGCCCTGCTCCAGTATGTCGATGATCTACTGGTCACAGCCCGTTCTGAACGTGCTTGCGAGCGGGCATCCCTTACAGTCTTGTATTTCCTAGCCGAGATGGGGCACAAGGTGTCCCCTTCTAAGCTTCAATTCTGTGTCCAGCAAGTGGTCTACTTAGGACACTTACTGTCCAAGAGGGGTAGGCAGTTGACACCAGACCGTATCCAGTTAATAGCGAGTCTTCCTCAGCCCAAGACCCAGAAGGAGGTACGTGCTTTTATCGGCCTTACTTCTTATTGTAGACAATGGATTCCTCAGTATGCATTTCTAGCCAAGCCACTGATACAGTTAACGACACAGGAGGCAGCCGTATCGTCTGTCCTCCCTTGGACATCTGAACATACACTCAGTTTCAATGAGTTAAAGAAAGCCCTATGTCAAGCTCCAGTTCTAGCCACACCGAACTACAGTAAGCCTTTTACACTTTTCGTCACTGAACGCGAAGGTACAGCATTATCTGTTCTCACACAAGATCAAGCAGGACAGTACAAGCCGTGTGCTTATTTTTCTAGCACATTAGATCCAGTCGCCCAGGCTTTGCCCGCGTGCCTCAAGTCAGTTGCAGCCACAGCACTAGCTATCAGACAAAGTGATTCCATAGTTTTAGGACACTCCCTGACAGTACAAGTTCCACACTCCGTGGAAGTTCTTTTAAATAGAACACAAACACAGCACTTGACAATTGCACGTTTAACGGGTTATGAATTGACACTGTTCCAGCCACACATAGAAATCAGACGCTGCAACGTTTTAAATCCTGCTACACTGTTACCATCAGTTACTTCAAATCCTGACCCACATGACTGTGTGGAAGTAGTTAACATTATGACAAAACCAAGACAAGATCTGACAGATATTCCGTTACCAGACCCCGACCTGACACTTTATGTGGATGGTTCATGTATGAGAACTAGTACAGGAGAACTAGTCGCCGCGTATGCAGTGACTACTGACACTGAAGTTATTGAAACACACCGTATTGATACTCTGTCCGCTCAAGCAGCAGAGCTAGTTGCTCTGACACAAGCTTGTATACACGCCAAGAACCTGAAAGTTAACATTTACACAGATTCACGCTACGCATTCGGAGTCGTACACGACTTTGGAGTGCTCTGGCAGGAGAGAGGTTTCATGACTTTTCATGGAACCAAAATTCAGCATGGTCTCCTTATCCAAGCTCTGTTAGATGCCATACATTTACCGACATCCATTGCTATCATGAAGTGCAAAGCACATACGAAAGTCACTGATATTATTTCCCAAGGTAATGATCTAGCAGATCGCACAGCCAAGCTTACAGCACAGACTCCAGACATTCAAGTCAATCAGACACATACTCCAGATCCGACTACATGTATGACAGTTAAGGACCCTACACAAGATGTCATAGATATCCAGTTACATGCTACTCCCGAAGAAATCAAGAAATGGTCCGAACAAGGAGGGGTCCAGACAGATCAAGGATGGTTAACAAAGGGTAGAGCCACATGGTTTCTCCCCGACTCTATGGTTCAAGTCATTATTAATACCGCACATAGTCCAGCACATTTAGGAGAAAAAGCTATGTTAGACAGTATCCAGAACATTTGGTTCAACAAGCATTTACGAGCTGCAGCTAAGCAGAAAGTCCGTACCTGTATGATATGTTGTCAGTTTAATCCAGGTAAAAGTGTCCCGGTGGAACAAGGTGGTTTCCAGCCTCCTGACCACCCTTTTGAAGTCCTCCTGATGGATTATATTCAGATGGAGCGATGTCGAGGTTTCAAGTATGTCCTTGTAGTTGTATGCGCTTTGTCCAGGTGGACAGAAGCATATCCAGTCCCAGATTACACAGCCGCGACCACTGCCAAGCAGTTGGTTCGTGAATTCTTCCCTCGTTATGGACTCCCTAGAGTCGTATATTCTGATAACGGCCAGCCATTCTCCTCAGAGTTAATGAAGCACGTTTCCCTTTTGCTAGGGTACCAGTGGAAGTTCCATTGTGTACGCCATCCTGAAGCAGCCGGTCTCGTTGAGAGACATAATCAAACCCTGAAAATCCGCATCGCCAAAGTCTGTCAAGAAAAAGGTGCGGACTGGCTAGTAGCTCTGCCAGTTGCTCTATTTTACATGCGCATGGTTGCACATTCCAGATCAGGTCTGTCCCCGTACGAGGTCGTTTTCGGCCGCCCCCCAAATATGTGGGGTACTCCTAGACCCCGAAGTATTACCGATGTTTCAAGTAATATGCTGACAGATTACCTAGCTTCCTTGATGTCTGCCCTCAACTCATGTCGTTCACAGGTTGCCGCCGCATTTCCAGACAATACCGAGGTGGCCCCGCATGAAATCGTTCCAGGTTCAATGGTCCTCGTACGTAACTTCGACAGATCAAGTCCGCTGGAGCCACGTTGGAAGGAGCCCCGTCAGGTCCTCCTCACCACCCGTACAGCCGTGAAATTGGAAGGACGCCGCGGCTGGGTACACCTTTCGCACGTCAAGAAATTCTACGGATTAAAGCCGGTCTCCAAGAACATTTCCCAGGATTTAAAAACTTGTCAAAATATTGTTCCTAAGGACTGTCCCGCAAATGACATTGACACAACCCCTCCCCTGTTAGAGAAAACTCCGCAGCAGGAGTATAAACAGAAGCTACGGTCTAGTAAAATAAGTCAGCCAGTTTGATTGTATAAGTCCTCCCCTAGGTGAAACGGTTAGACTGTTTCTGACATGTATAAAATAGACCCCCATAGTGAGAGAGTCAGTCAAAACTCAATCCGATGTATCGTTTTTCTAAGTTTCATATTATTTCTCAGCCTTTTGACTTCCTGCACTAGTTACGCATTTTATCTGTGTTTTCCAGTTCCTCATGTAAATAAGCATTCTAATGTTACAGTAGAGCACACGTTTAGTGATCTGCCTCCTCATGAATATTCATACCGCCTCGCTATGCGTAACAATACTTTTATCCGCATGTTGCATTATTCACACCAGACCAGCAATGCCACTAATTGTTGGGTGTGTGGTCGACTCCCCCCTTTCCAGACGCCGAAGGGAGTTCTGCCACTTTTTCCTTATCCATTTTCACATAACGGTTCGTGTGGAGCATGGTCCACGTTAACGTCATCCTCAACAGATATGTTTTTTCTTAACAGCACATGTTTCCCAGACAAGCATGGTCCCCCCCACAGAACAGGTTTAGATCTAGAAAATGAAGTGTACAATTTAGGTAACTATTCGTCGAATTTCATGGTCCTGAATGTTCAGTCTGATACTACTCCAGACTCACCTGCTATTTCAGTATTACCAGTCAAAGGCGAATTATGTGTTCGTAATAATGGTTCTGTACATGTAGGACATAGTGATTGTACTACTATTGTCAAGTATAGTGACAGTGGGAAATCTATTTTTAAAGCTTCACGTCATTCTTATTTTGTTTGTGGTCAAACTGCATATGTTCGTCTGCCCCTCGATTGGGAGGGAACCTGTTACATTGCCTTCCTACTGCCACCTGTTTTTCTAGCCCCACCTGACTACCATAGGAATTCCTACTTAGTACATACTAGACACAAGAGAAATCTCCCGATTGTCGACTATACTGAAACTGCTGCAGAGCAATTCATTGATATTGATAAAGGTGTTTTCCCTTATTTAGGTACAGTTGTAAATAGTAAGCTAATCCGTAGGTTAACAAGAACCCTTGAAGCTGTAGTAGATGAGACTGCCTCCGCTCTAGGTAACTTAACCGAAGAGCAATCCTTTATGAGAATTGTTGTGCTCCAGAATCGTCTCGTCCTTGACGTCATACTGGCCGATAGGGGTGGGGCCTGTAGAGTCATCGGATCTAGTTGCTGCATTTTCATTCCAAATAACGCGCCGTCTGTTTATTCAGCTATAACCAGACTCCATAAAATTGCCCATCTGTTACACCAAGATCCAGGCACCTGGACATGGTCCGGTTGGTTCTGGAATATAATTTCCGCCTGGGGATGGAAAGTCCTGTCCTTTCTAGGTATCGCAGTAGCGATCATATTCAGCTGCTGCCTCTGTATACAATGTGGCCCTGCGATTTGCGGCATTTGTGCTACCTCTTGTATTCCTAGTCCCAAGCCCCGTTCTAAATCTCGTTCCAAGACAATTCGAGATGAGCAAATGATACTGTATGAAATGATAGATGGTATCATGAATATTGATGTTTCCTGATGGAAACGTAGTGACAAGGAGGGAATGTGGAAAAGTAAATTTTGCCATGTTCTATGTCCCTACGTGTCATCCATCATATGTTATGTGTGCATGATTAAATATGCATATGTACTCCCCATGTCTGATTAATGACGCAATTACAGTTGTGTCCACCTCTAGTATGCCAGTTTCCAGTCCTCGTGAATACTACGAATATCAGGCCTATGTAAAACTACGTTGCCACGTTTCTCAGTGTGCACGTTATTCTATTATAAAGTCCCCGTTTCTAGGCCTCAAAAGGGCCTGGACATCAGATTCAGCTCCTGTCTCCTGAAACCTCGCTGAGGAGCGATACAGCCCCCACCTGTATCCTCGACCCTTCACTTACTTCCTGCCTCGCAGTGCCCGGCCCAGCCTGGCTCAGTCTCTGAGTCTGCCAAGAATATGTTATGATTCCAGTTATCAGTTCAGTCCTCCTTCTCTGCATTCCTAAGCTACTGAACTGCATCAATAGTTTCCGTCATTGTCTAGCCTTCACGTCTCCACGTTAGAGAAATACTGCATTTAATGGTCATTTCATATTCTTCATATTCTTCATCACGCACTACATGTAGAATAATGCATGGTCCAGTCTTAGAATCAAGTTAGCCTTTCCTCTCTTGACTTCTAGTTTATATCAACATGTTCTCTAAACATCAGATACTAGATACTGTTTAGGTACATGTCGCTCCGACCCTCCAGACTTCAGTCTCTGCTCCTAGTACAGAGTTCATAGCCCCCAGCTTCTCCTAGTGATACGTCATTGCCAGTTTGCGCGCACCACTAGGTTAGAGGTCCCGGCTCCTCAGGTAGCCCCCTCCATGGTTTCCGCCCCATTCATGACATATTCTGTTACGTTTGCATCACATGTCTATGTATACGCCCAGTTACACCTACTTTTGTCTTTATCTTTCGCGACTGCTACGCGTCACGCCTTCTGCTCCACCCACTGCTACGCCTACTGCAATGTAATGCTATGTGTTTGCGTTATGTATATATGCTCATGTATTGTTATTAAAAGTCAGCGCGCTCATCCCAGATCCAGCCCCAGCAGCTGCTGGGCCCTGTCATCCTATTCCCATGCAGGTTGTCCTGTTCCTGTCCTTATGCTGTATTAAACCTGCAAAACTCCTACTACCTCGAATCTTGACTCTTATTTATTGAGCTATCTGTTATGATATATGTCTAGTCAAAAATAGGGTATTATTTATTTATTTACCACACTATCAGCATACTGCTTTTAATAATACCACTTTGATGGTCAGACCCAATAAAGTTTCTTTATGTCATCAAAGTAGGTATTTTTAAATCACTAGGATTATTTTCCTTTTCTGTTCTTCTTTTGAGCACTGCAACTTTTGCCCCTTCCGCTCACAGACTGTCTTCTGTTGGTTGGATGCTTGATCCCAGGGTCCATCATTAGGCAACCTCAGACTCTCCCTGAGGAGGAGCCTACAGGACACCTGTCTCCAACACTGAACAACCCAGATGACGAGATTCCACTTTTGAGTGGGCTGATGGGTACTTTTTCTAGTCTTTCAGACTTTGTATCTTCTCTGTCTCACTTCTCGGGCGTTAATGGGATGGTTCTGGGAACTGATATCCGCCTGGGGATGGAAAATTCTGATGGTCATTGGGATGATCTTAGCTATTCTTTTCCTGTTCTGTCTGTGCGTACAGTGTGCTCCTGCAATATGTGGCCTCTGTGCTACATCGTGTGTAAGGAAACTTGTATCAAGAGACGAGCTAAGTAATAGGATGATGCTACAGCAACATCTCCATGACTTCATAAATATAGACCTGGACTCAGATTAGCATGAGTATAGGTTATTGCCTATGTAAGGGCAAAAGGAGGGGCTGTGGTACTGAAAATTCTGAACCTGTGTCATAAGCATCGTCGTATCATGACGATTTTGGTATCAGCAGACCGAGAATGACTAGTATATCATGCACAAGCATTTTCGTCATATTCGAGTGACGAAATCACCCTGAAATCATAGTTTTCGTCCTGAACCCTCGGGTTCCATTTTGTGTACGGCAGCCATTTTGTGGGTTGCCCTCACATAGGCAGATGACTAAGGCCAGAAACGAATCTGAAGGACACGTACACCTTTGCTGAATTCCCTGTGACCTGGGCAAGCTGACTCCACTGCCCAAGGCCAAACCTGTTCGGTCAGTTCCTCTCCCAGTGGCCGAACGAGATAGTATCAGGGCACAACATGCCATAAACCTTTCATCGCACACAAACCCTTCCTAATCTTACACACACCTGCCTCTGTTTCTTTCTTTATGACTTGCTTTACGAGCAGGAGGTGCCCGTTTTTATTGGGGGTTCGTCGATATCAGATGAAAATACTGGGCCTTGCCGGATAATTGATTGTGGGCTGGACAAACTGAAATATGGGCTTGTCATCATGACTCTGCTTTTTCTTTGTAGTAAAAATATGTGAATGATCAACTGTAAAACAAAGAATGTTTGCCTAAAGCGTAATATTTTGTATAAAAAGAGAAGGCTGGCTTTGTAAGATTGAGCAGTCTCCTGAGAATATACACCGTGCTGTACTTCTAGGATACCTGTTACTTAGAGGCAGCCAATAAATTCGATCTTTGACTTCACCTTGAAGACTCTGTGTTTCTGTAGTCTGAAACAGGAAGAACCCGAAGTCTTAGGGAACTAAGATTTATTCAACACAATTAGAACCAACTTATAAATGTTACCCAGCACCCAACCCAAAGATGTTTGCACAAAATATTGGAGAAAAGAAATTGTGTGGACAAAATAATGTGTTTAAAGAATCTCGAGGACAGAAACATCATTACTATGGGTAATCAAACTTTAACTATATTTAACTACACTTATATGTAGCCTGACGATATATAAATATTAAAGCTGCATAGATGTGGAGTTGAGTTGTAAATCTATACTTAACTCATTGCATTTACCTTTTCAATATTTTGGTCCTTGATATTTTTGACACAATAATGTCAAGGACCAAATCGCTCTACACGATATTTGTTTCCTTAATATTTTATCAGACAACCAACCCAAGGTATTCTATTTACTGCAACAAACATTCCTTGTTTTTTCAGCAACCAAACAAGAAGAAGATCAATAAGTAACAGACTGGAATATGAGAAGAAGAGAAATACATATCAAAAAGTGTATATTTCAAATTCAATGTTAGTATTAAGCACATTTTGTGGAGGTGCTGATGGTGCAGCACACAGTGAAAAGTGAGAGATAACAAAATTTACAACACAAATAAAATCACGGGGCGGTAACTATCTACACGCGTACAGAGAAAAATGTCTGTAGGACAACCTGCCAATTACCAGCCAAACAATACTTTCTGAACTGATGACTGAAGCTCAGTATTTAAAGGAGAAAGAAGAAGTGAGGCTGGCCGGGACAGCACTGACCACTCCCAGTCTGGCAAGAACTGGAGCCTGACCCATGGAAGGTCTATCAGCATTAGACAGGAGGGATTGAGCATTGCTGTTTCATGATGACTCTAATTATTTGTTTTGAAGGTTGTTATTTGTTGACTTGTTTCTTATGGGTTGCCAGCTGATCCTGAGCAGTTCTTGCTGTTTGCAAACCCTTCTTCTTGAATGAGTCAATGCCCAGAATTTGGTGGATTTAAAGTATGTTCCATAGGATTGGGGTCAGTGCGTTCCAAAGCAGGGCTCCCACCGCGTGGATGGAACGCCCACAGTGGCTTGTCAATGGAATCTGACCATAACAAATGGAGTTCCATTTCTGTACCTTACGTTGGGCTTTAATATCAAATTCAGGAGCAATGGCTGATGATCTTTTGGACCCTGTCTTGTACAGGCTTTAAAAATGACAAAGAGAATTTAGAACAAGGTCCTCTGTACCAGCAGAAGCCAATGCAGTTCAGACATGGGATGATTTCCTTATGAAGAAAGAATCTCTTTGGTTTTCAACATCTTTCTTCAGAGTTTTGGTTCACACAACATTTAATAATTCCTTGATGGCCATCAAGTCTCTGATAAAATCAATACAGTGAAAAAAAGGCAGCAACAGATGTCTCATGAGATGAAAGCTTGTGTTTTTGGTTACTGCTGTGGTTTTATTGCTTTGGCAGTGACTAGTGTGGCCCATAATTCCTACATCCAGTTGAAGGTAAGGATGCAGTGAAACAGATCTCCAAGTCAGGAAGATGTCCATGTCCCATCCTCAAGCAGAGATATGTCTCCTTCATACATAAGTAAATACGGTTCAGTCGAGTTGTAGTGTTTTCACACTCCCCATTAATAAATGGATTTGAGTATTATCAATGATGCTGCAGGTAATATTGCAAAGTCAACGGGTCCAGTAGTCACACGCTTCTTCTGTACATCAGTGGAGACGTGAGGAACCAGTGGATCACCACGTGTTGGCTTTTACGGTTGATAATGAGAAGGGTGAATTTGACCAGAAAGAATGACTCAATTGGAGGATTCTTCAAGAGGGTGATATCCTGGTGGAAGTATGATATTACAACGCATGCTTTTACCACGCATGCTTTTACATCGCAAGTTTTACAACGCATGCCTTTGCAACGCATAGCGCTTTGGGGTGCTGGATAGTGAATAGTTTAATTTACTATTCCAACTCCAGTCCCTGTGGATAGTAGGGAAGGTGTTGGATAGTAAATTAAATCTATTCCCTACCCTAGAGCGCCCCCCAGCGCAATGCGTTGTAATGGTTTGCGTTGTAAAAGTTGTGATGTAAAAGCATTGCGTGGTAAAAGTTGCGTTGTAAGTGATGTTTCCCATCCTGGTTCAGTTCAGATCTTTCAGTGAGCTGCATCTAGAGAGGATAGTAGATCTTTATTCATTTCATCAATTATGGTTTTTACACTTCTTTTTGGTCTCAACCCAGATTTTCCGCCATGGAGATTTGAGTTAGAAACCAGGAGTCCTTGTGGTTGGATTGCAACCTCTTCTTCCTGATCTTGCTGCTGAAGGGGAAGTTAAAGATGGCTCTACACATTCCTGGAGTCTGCCAGTTGCCTAGTGGCTTCCTCTGCTTTTTTTAATGTGCTTTAGAGCACGGGTACCACAGGTACATGTATTGCTGTAGTGAATCATGTATGATACTTTCTATCTCAGGCTGGGTTTACAGAAGGTTTCCTTCGTTGTGGTGTCCCTGAAGGTTTGTTGATTGTTTTACTCATTAGTGAGGGGCTTAAAATTGCAAAAGAACAGGAAAAAGGCAGGATTTTTGAAGACTCTATCCAAGTATAAGATGATAACTCCACATTTTCTGAAATCTTAGCTATGTCTCCAGGGTCCGGTTCTCACAGAAGGACATCAGGGTTCACACCATTGATCTGAGACAACTCAGGTACATTTTGCCATATCTGGCTTCATGACTTCTTAGAAATTCTTGAGGAATTCCCTAGTTGTGTTTGATGCCTGATGCATGCGATTTGTTGGAGGGAGTGTAGTGATAAGGACTGAGGGTCCTGTGCTGAGCAGCATTTGTGAGGCAGAGAGCTGTGTGCGAGGTGTCAGGAGTAGAATGTCATGGATACTGAAGTTTACTAAGAGGGTTATTCTGAGATTACTCCATTAATGCTCTACCCCTACAGACAGTCTGCAGAAACCACATGATTTCACCCATTTCCCCTCACGGCTCACCTGCAGATACGTCTCCAGAGCCATCCAGACATGCCAGTCCTCCAGTTGTGCCCCTTTCTTGATGTAGTCCTTGATGCGCTGCTCTCTGGTTTCTGGGCGAAGGGCCCCATGAGCTTTGCTCCTCTGGACTCCCAGCACCTTCTCGCTCAGGTAGACTGACCAAAGGTTGCAGGTGGCTTCTGTGGTGTTAGGACTCACGTTCCAGTTCCAGCCTTGCTGATTGTGCCCCAACTCGTGAAGGGGACCCCAGTTCGATGCAGTAATTAACTCTACGCTAAGGAGGCCTTTGGCTGAGTCTGTGTGGGCCATGATGGGATAGCCAGCGTGCATCCAGCCTGAAAGGAGAAGACAAAAGATGACAACTACTGCATCCCACAGAAGAACCATCAAACACAGCACATGAACAACAGCTTTGTACACTCAGACAATAGTCTAGGTTGCTGTGTCTCTCTCCGAGAGTCTGTGTAGGGACAGATCATTTGCTGTCAGAAGTCACAGATG
The DNA here is from genome assembly GCF_964261635.1 of Lissotriton helveticus. Lineage (NCBI taxonomy): Eukaryota > Metazoa > Chordata > Amphibia > Caudata > Salamandridae > Lissotriton > Lissotriton helveticus. Next base: position 2,472,078 of record NW_027611659.1, on the reverse strand, counting down.
ATATTTGTAGTTCCACCCGCCCATCACGTCCTCCTGCTTCAACAATCAACAAAACGTTTTACCCTGCCTGACTCAGAAATGTGGTCTCCTTAAACCAGTTTGATGGTACTGTAGTGGAACACCCACCACAAGGGTGCACGCATTAAAACCAACCAAGTAATCCTTTCAGCTCCCTTTATTAATCATTGTAAAGTTACAGGGATTCTATGGCTGCAGATAAATGACAGAGACAAATCTATTAACAACTAGTGGAAGGATCTGGATGTAGGTACAGGGGGTAGACACCTCACCTGACGGCAGGCCTGTGTCTTGAACAGAGACGATAAACCTAGCCTTAGTAACTCAAGGTTCCCCTGAATGAAGGACTGACACAAGGCACAGTTTATTACTCTGCCCACTTGCCATATCATGATCTTTACTAACAAGAGACTGCAGAGAGTACTTGGTATGGGTATGTCCTGTGTAACATGCCTTGAGACCCTTACGGGTGAGTAGTCCCGCTTCACAAACTCATGATTGATTGATTTATTGAACATGTCTCCAAATACAGTCCTATGGGTGCCACAGGCCAGCCAAGGTACCCCACCTGGTATTGTAGCAGTACTGGAAGTGGCTAGTATCATATCTGTCAAAACACAAAAATTATACAGCGGGAGATTTATAGACCACAGAGAATTTTCTCCCAAGTTTATGATATCAATGAATGAAACACTTGGGTGTGTATTTCACTTATATTCATAATGAAAGGTATTGGGTATGGAAATTGTTTCAATCATGACTGTAGTTGTAATCACCACTGAAGTTGGGTACCTGGTTGCACAGCGCAATAGTTTTACCATCTTTCTTTGAATGGTAAACTATCTGTTTTCTTCCCGACAGGTTATTTAACATGTGATCCCTCTTTGCTTCTACAGTGGACCTCTTTTGATTTTGTATTTATTCATGAATTCATTTTGAACAGAAGCATATCTTTATTGGTCCTGGTGAAGGCCAATACACCTCTTTTGAGGGTGAAACTGCAGAAACATGTTGACCGCTTGTTTCTGTGACACATATAGGAAGAGTTAATAGATTCCTGAAGTGTCCACTGTTTTTAATCCTGACGCGAGTGTGCACTAATAAATTTCTTTGTGCATCGGTAATCAGTTTTAACCTTCACTTCACACTTTTACTTCCTGCATGCTCTGCAGCCCTCGTCTTCGCTGAGCCTACCATAGGGTGCCTGCCTTATCTCTGCAAACACATGCAGTGCTCCTCTTTCTTGCTGAAGGAGTTGCGGTCTTCACTCTGATCAGCTGTCACTGCGTGAGAAGCTTCCCTATGATGAAGCATGCCACCTTCTGTGAGTGAGGGAAAATCATCCTTTAAAGAGAATATTCCCTTTCAGTTAGGTTATCTTGCATTGCTTTCTTGAAAAACCAATATGTTTATCGGGTTCATATCTGTACCAGAATGAAGAAAAATATGAACCAAATGGTAAACTCATTATTATGAGACGAACAACTCAAAGTACGGTTGGTAGGTCTGAGCAGGCCCGGACTAGCCATAGTGGGCACTGGGCAATCCCCCGGTACGCCCCACTGGTGGAGGCTGGTTTTGGGCCCCTGGGGTCCATTTTTGGTACATAGCTGCAAAATCGGCCCTGTAACAAAATCGACCGAAACCGGCCCGGCAAAGAGCTCGGCAATACCACCAACACCCTGTGGGGGGGAGGGAGGCTGCCGAGCACTTTGCCAGGGACAGTTTTGGTTCTCAGTCCGGCCCTGGGTCTGATGCCCACTCAGACCTTTTATACAGTGGTCTGGGTCCCATATGCACATGTAATGTGAAACCCAGACAGTTTCACTCATGCAGCCCAGGACTCTGAGGCAAGTGCAGTCTGGATGAGCAGGAACTCCCAGGCCTCCGCGTCTTGACTTTGGCCAGGCTACTTGAAGAAGGTGCTCTAGAATTTTCCTGTCCAGACAATGAATATGAGTCTTCAGGGGCCTTCCTACCTCTCATTCAGCTCCCATCAAAACACATAATGCAGGGCATGGGGTTCAGATAGTGTATGACATAAGAAAGTGCATTCAATAAATCCAATAAGTAGTCAAAGTTACAGCTTTTAGAAGTTGTAGAAGACCACTTGCCTCCACCGCCCAGCAGTAGGCCGCCATTTGTAATGAATGACCCAAGCCTGCCTAGTGGGTAACATTTTGATAAAAGTGTTTACAATGATGCAGTACCAGTGCTCTCCTCTAGAAGGAATGTTGGGCTGGCCGCCATGTATTTGCAGTCTACTTGGCATTTTCTTTCCATTTCAAAAACATCCCCCAATGACAAAAACAATGACTTTGAGATGTGTGATGGTTTCTTCCTGCGTGTGAGGGTCAATGTTGTTTTTTATGCACGAGTTTGCTGTGCCTCGCATTGATGACCTATGTGGGGAAATTTCACACTAGGAGGCCTACCTTACACGAGGGGGGCTCCGGATGCATCAGAGGCACCAGTCCTGTGGTGGAAAATCTGAAGCGCACGATTGACAACAGGTCAAGAGAACTCTCAACTCAAAATGCTGCAGGGCAACCATGAGTTAGGGGTTAGATGGCTCTTGCAATGTAAGATGGAGCTCTTACTCTGCTAACTGGTAAATAACCAATTTATTTGTTAGAAAGTATGACCGATGCAGTTGGCAATCAGACAGTCCATTCCACCATCTAATGGTGTCATAAGACCTCAAAATAAAATTAAAGAGCCTACAAAGTAACATAGGTCTCTATGGTGCTGATACACCTACGGGTATTTGTGGGCTTTACAAGTTGTTAAAATTAAAAATAAGGCCACTGACATTCTGTTGGGAAAGGTCAGTTGCCTTTGGCAAACATAATTAAATCAGGGTATATTGTGTGCTGAGTTAACTAATGCCAGCAGGTCTTTTCAGGTCTTGCCTATAGCTTTTATCTTTCAGTTGCAGAAGACCTTATGACTAATATTTGGTTGTTTAGGACTCTGCACACATTACCACTGTTGACCAGTGCTAACTTGCTTCTGTTCTCTCCCCTAAACATGGCAATATTGGCTTACTCCCAATTGGCATAGTTAATTTACTTAAGGGTCCCTAGTAAAGTCCACTACATGTGCCCCCTAGACAAGACGGAGGTCCTCATCCTCGGCCCCACCCCCTCAGCCTGGGATGACTCCTAGTGGCCAACAGCACTAGGAATGGTCCCAGAACCAACCGACCACGCACGCAACCTGGGGGTCATCCTCAACTCCACCCTCTCCATGCCCAAGCAGGTCAATGCCAACACCCTCCGAACGCTCCGCAGGATCTTAAAATGGACCCCCCCGACACAAGAAAAACCGTCACCCAGGCCCTGGTCATCAGCAGACTGGACTACGGGAACGCCTGCTACGCAGGAACAACAACCAAGCTCCTGAGACGGCTGCAACGCATCCAGAACGCCTCAGCACGACTGATCCTCGATGTTCCCCGACGAAGCCACATCTCACCCCACCTGAGAGGCCTGCATTGGCTCACCGTCAACAACAGGATCACCTTCAAACTCCTCATCCACGCACACAAAGCTCTATACAATACCGGACCATCATACCTCAACAATCGTCTCAACTTCCACACACCCACCCGCAGCTTTCGCTCTGCCAACATCGCCCTCGCCACTGCTCCATGCGTCTGGAAAACCACCGCCGGGGGCAGGTCCTTCTCCTACCTCGCCGCCAAGACCTGGAACACTCTCCCTACCAACCTACGTCAGACCCAGGACCTGCTGGCCTTCAGAAGACTTCTCAAGACCTGGCTTTTCGATCAGTAGCTACCCCCTCCCCCCCAGCGCCTTGAGAGACCCTCACAGGTATGTAGCGCGCTTTACAAATGTTAATGATTGTAGTTTTTAACAGCCACTGCCACCTGGCAAGATAACCTCTTGCCAGGCCTAAACCTTCTCTTTTTATAAATATAAGTTAACCTTAAAGCATGCCCTGTCTAATCATAGGGCAGGGAGCCATATATTTAAAAGCAAGGACGTGTACCCTTCTGTTTTACATGTCCTGGTAGTGAAAAACTCCCAATTTTGTTTTTCACTACTTTAAGGTCCATCTCTCCTATAGGATAACATTGGGATTACCTTATTTAATCTTTTAAGTATAATTCGCAATTGGGAAGGCATAGACGTTTCAAGCTTAGTGTCACTGAACTCACAATTTAAAATCACTACATATGGTGAAGTTGAATTTTAAATGCCAGTCTAGCAATTGCGACTTTTAGAAAGTTAAAGGATCAAGGCTGATTTACATGTGGCTGGGTTTAAACTGGAATGGTATGGGGAGCAAAGAAACAATGGATTTAGGCCCAGATCTCTGTACTGGGGTGAATGTTTGAAATTGTCCAACATTCTGTCCATCAATTGTTCTTTTTGCACTTATAGAATGTTGGTATTTGCCCCCCTGTAGTGTGTCTGGAGCACAGCCATAAAAGCCATTTTGGTTGCGAAAAGTACCAACAAAGTTTCAAAGATAGCTAGAAGCTCTCTAGTGCATCCTGGATAGAGTTTGTGGATTACTCCAGCAATGGAACTGAATGGTTGGGTGCAAGGAAGCAAAGTTAATGATTGCAATGTGCTTTACAATCTGATAATGAGAGAGCACATGCTCAATATTTGCTTTCCGGAACTTAGTTCAAAGCAGGCTGATTGACCCCAGGAAGCTTGCTGAGGAGGCAGAACTCTGGGCTAGCAGCAGAGTGTCCAAAAAGATATCTGGGTGAACTCTCACAAGAGTGGTCAGGGATCCTACCAGAAGAAAGAGGCGTGAGAAAAACATAAAAATACAAAGTTCTCTAAAGGCCTCCAAAATATTTCCCAAGGAAGTGGTGGTCTGAGCCTACGAAGAATGGGTTCTTTGATATGCAGACAGAAAGATTTGAGCCCCAATTCACAGAGTGCTACAGGTATGAAGACTCCAAGGGCAGCTTCAAATGTCCAAAGAGGGCATGGCCCCCAGCTGATGGACAAACACCTGGGTTGTTGAGTGTAGCACTTGGTGAAGAGTTCCAGTTAGCTTTGGGGAACAGGCAGAGATGATCCTTGTTTCCTTGGGGCATAATGAGATGGTGCCAAAAGCCCATATGCTTGCCAATACTAAGTACAGTCAGTGGGTCATCATGAGTGGGCAATGGGGAGAGGATTCGAGGGAAACAGGAGCCAGGAGACTACTGGACATTGTTAGCTGGTATCCACAGAGCAGGTCCTTCCAAACACATTCCACCAAGTCATAGTCGCCGACAATCGTGAAATTCAATTACCATTGACTCTGGTTTCCTTCAAGTGGTGGGATCTCAAGTTCTCTAAAACTAGCTGTGAGCTCAACCGTGCTGTAGATTGTCTGTTGGGATGCAACACGGAACACACTTTCTGCAGGGAGGGAGAGTTTAGGTCACACTTGGAGATGTTGGGATTGCCTGAAAAGGTCTGTATTACCATAAGGTGCAAAGCTGCCAAAGTCAGAGGTGTCTGGAGCCTGGAACAATGACCCAAACAGCTATCAAGAAGGGGAGGGACAAGGTGCTTGGGAAACCATACAAATGGAGATGTTGCTGAAAATGTAACTCGTATAGAGGATGAGCCATTAGCATAAAGTGGACACACTAAAAAAAAGTGGACCAATCCAGATCAGAACAAATTTATGAACACTACAGCATCCATCCCCTGCATTCTAAAGAAATCATTGGCGATGCTATTGAGCTGTTTCAAATAAAACAAGCAAAAGGAGCTCCCTTGAGTGTAGTCTCCCAACTGTTTCCTACTGGAGCAGGAGCCTGCTATGATGACCTTCCGGTACAGAGACTAGCAGCTGAATACTGCTCAACACAATTATGTTCAGATGATCCAAGATTTTGTCAGTGCATTCCATGCATATTCCATCTTCTGTTTGAGAGTTATTTGTCTGGACTTTCATATGCTGTGAATCATATACGGAAGCCAGGTGTTAATCTTCAAAATCTCTCTGCGTGGGAATTTGTTGATAAAGTTCAAGAAAAAGATGTAAACTTAGAATACAACTTAATTAATTTATTTTGATGGCGTGCCAACGTGGCACCAACGAGTATTGGTATCGTAATCTTGGAGAAGTCAAATGCTATGATGAATATGCATGGGATGAGCTGCTTGAATTTTTACGAGAGGCAAACTCAAACATTGAGAACATCAACGTAAATACAGCCGGAGAACTTTGCTCTGTAGATCCTCTTAATGTTTGCAGATAGTTTAACCACAGATTCCAAGCCATGCTGTGTTTTATCTGCAACAAAATTAATCCTCCTCTTGGCGAAGTAACTGATTTCTTTTGACATAAAGAGTTCCCAGCTAGAGATGCTCCTCAGATTCACATGATGTTATGGATAAAAGATGCTCCAAAATTTGGAAGGCAGTATTTGACTGTGCGCTGTCCTTTATTGAACAGTATGTGACATGCGCCATCCCAATTGATACTACTGACAAATGCTTGAGAGAACACGTTTTACTTTTCCAAACATATAGATGTGGAAAGTACATTAGACGAAATTACAGAAGCAAAGGAAGATTTTACACAGGATGTCATTTTGTATTTCCATGACCGGTTACTTCAAAGGAAGAATCAACAGCTTAATGTCTGCAGTGAGACATACAGTTACACGGAAATCACAGAAAAATACATCCAACCTCAGAACCAAGGCTTCCAAGTTCATTAATGATTGTAATGTATGTTCCAATTCACAAATATGAAATGCAAATATGCACATTCAATTTGTTGCAGACAACTCCATTGCTGAGGTTCATTATGTGACTTCCTACATTACAACACTCAAATGAAAAGATGTGGCTGGATATTTCTACAGAAAAGAGTTTTACCAAAAAGTTGTACAGCTTTAGTTTAAAAATGCTATCCCATAAGGAGGTGGGTTCTTATGAGTGTTGTGACAGGTTGAGTTCAGCCATTTACTTCTCGAATTTGAGGGGATTTGGTTCGGTAAGTCTAGGTCTAGCAAGCATGTAAAATAGAGTGTTAAAGTCTTTTTCAGAAATTCAGTATCAACTGTACAGAGTTCGACAAAGAAAGTACTGACATTGTAAAATCCAACATGTTGGATACATACTACCTAAGAAGAGGTGTACATCTAGAACATATGTGCTTATCTGAAGTTCTTCTGGATATGATGGTTGTTTAGTGAGACATGCTAAAGGAAACTTAATAAACAACAGAAAACTTAGTTGCCAAACATCAGATGAAAGAGAATTTTTCTATTTGGCACTTCTTCAACTGTTCAAGCCTTGGCGTGCAGAATTGGAATTACTTGGAGGCTATTACGGCTATGAAGATGCATTTAATGTTGTGAAATATAGTATTGAGTGTTTAGCCTTCCAAAATTATATGCAAATGTTAACTGATGAGAGTCAGCAAGAAGCAACATTTGCAGCAGAGGTAGCTAAGGACCGTTCACAAAACATTCAAAGTTCTGAACTACTCAGTCAAGATCCTCTTGGACCACCTATTATTAAAAATGAAGCTGCAATAGCTGTGAATGAGGTGGAAAGTGCAATGGAACAGGTTTGACAAGAAAGTACACATCTGGAGCAGTTACTTGCACAATTGAATAACAAACAGATGGATATTTATATGGAAGTAAAAGAGAAAATAGAACATGGATTTCTCCATGAGGAGAAAGAATGCAACTGTTCATCTTTTAAACCAATTTTATCATATAACAGTGGTAGCGGATTGGTATCGGAGTTGTGCTCCAAATAGTCAAAGTTTGCCACCTTGATAAGCAGTCCAAGACCATTCTTCGTGATGCCTGGAAGAGATCTCTACAAGGAATATCCCATACCCAATCCAGGACCATACAGCACATTTGCATTCTGTGTTTTGGAGGAACGAAACATGTTGGCTGTTTTTATGAGCATGTATTGATGTCAAAATAAAGGAAGAAATTACAGAAATCACAACTGACTAAATGTGCTTTGTTCGGTGCACCTCCTTGTGTTAAATTTGCTTTACAAATCTGTAAACAGTGGCACCAAAGGGTGACAGGTAGTGGAGTACTGTGCACGACCATTCTTAATAAGACAGCAGCGATAGAGTGAGGTGCGCTCTACTAGGGGCCAGATGTAGGTGGCCAATTACAGGTCGGTAACGGCCGAATTTGGCCGTTACCGACCGGTAATTGGATTTTGAGATGTAGGGCCAGTCATTTTACAGAATCGGTAAATTTACCGATCGGTAAATTTACCGATTCTGTAAAATACCGAATCGGTATTTTTACCGATTCGGTAAATTTGATATGTAGGTGGGACTCTTCTGAGTCCCACAAGCCTTACCGAATCGGTATTTTACCATCAAATTCAATTTGATGGTAAAATACCGATTCCGGTGTGCATGCACATGTGTGCATGCACACCTGTGCCATATGACAGACAGACCTGCCCCTAGGGCATGTATGCCTGCCTCAGTGCACCCGACCCTGTTTTGGGGGTGCTAGAGGGTGTCAAAGTGACACCCCCTGCACCCTAGTGAAAATCGGTATTTACCGATTCGGTAAATACCGAATCGGTAATGCCCATTCATTCCTATGGGCTTCAAAGCCCATAGGAATGAATGGGCATTACCGGTCGGTATTTACCGAATCGGTAAATACCGAATATTACCGATTCGGTAAATGCACATCTGGATATACCTACATCTCCCTCCTTCTATTTTACCGATTCATAAATACCGAATCGGTAAAATTCGGTATTTATGAGTCTGTAAAATAGATTTACCTACATATGGTCCCTGGTCCGTTACCTTGCATCGTCTTTAGCTTATGATCTTGTGGAGGTGGACTGGCACTTTAGTTCAATTTAGACAGGCAACCAAATGTGATGAATGTTTTAATGCTGCCTTCCTAATAACTGATTCAAGAGTTGATTTTAAATTAGAATGTTCTGTGGATGTAAGTGGTAAGTAAAATGTGGACAATAAAATAGACCATCTAGTTTGACTCCACAACTTGACTTTTCAGACTTGAGGAGTCATGGCAAATGCTGGTTGGCCACGGCTCTGACAGTGGTGAAGGTAAAAATATTGCACCATTGGAAATCCGTTTTGCCACCGTCTCATAACACATGGCTCGCTGACATACACAACATGGCTTCCTATGAATGGCTTATGTATAAGCTTAATGATCAATTGCAGAAGTTTGAGGAGGTCTGGGGCCCCTTCCTCTGTGGTTAGCTGTGGGCATCACCATTACTTAGTTGGGTCTTGCACCTGTCCCTTGGCTGCACTATGTTGGGACGAGGTTTCAAGGGGGACGGTCTGGGGGTCCGACATCACAATGTAGCAGTCCCCTTCCCTTCACTCTTTGATTCACCAATTTATGGTTGTAGTATAGGTTGTGAGTAATGTTTTAAGTTCTCACTGTCTTTTTAGATGTTTTCAACTTGTAATGTCTTGGGCCTGCGTGATCTATCATATCTGTATCACTGGTGTCTGATGTTTGTATCTGAAAATCGTGTGCAACTTTAATAAAGAATTGAGATAAAAAATAGTCACTGTGAACTCTAAACTTGCCCTGGTGTGTGGCAGGCCCTTGTCCTACCACTAGTGCCACTTTTGTGTGAACTGAAGGTGGTGGTGTGCAGGAGTAAAATGGCAAGGTGTAGAACTAACCTGCAGATATTTGAACATCTGTCACAATTCTCTCTGGCCTTGAGAAGGGCATAGGGAGGGCAGCCAGCTCTGCAACCGCTGCCATCATGCGGTCCCACAAGGACATCAGGGCGCTGGGCTTCTCCACCACTTGAGCGAACTCCGTAGGGACGGTGAGGATGATATTGTCAGTCGCAAACTCTGCCCAAGGGGCAGGGTAGTGTCGGATGGTATCCAGCCAGGCAGAATCAGTGGTTTCTCCTGTAGTAGAATCAAAGATAAAGTTAATGTACTTATTATCCAATCAGAACACCAGAACAAGCCAGCACTTAGGCATAAATATGAGTTACTCTCTATATACCCTATTAACTAAACCTCTGAGCTGGTTATTCACAAGGAAACGTAGTAGTGGTCATTTTTTCAGAACAAAATCTCCTTATTTTCAATTATCTCTGCATCAATTTTAAATTATTGAGACTTAAGGTACTTACTTAGAGTTTTGTCCATGAGATACTCCAACAAAACATGATGGATATCCTATGTGCCATATTGCAAGTGGCATAGGCTACTATACACTTTGCAGACGGGACACCAGCCACATTTGTGCAGAGTATCACATCTGGTAAACTCTAAGGCAGAAAGTTCTCACGGTAAAAAGAATCTTCTCCTTCAGAAACAAGATCAGTGAAACAAGTAGCCCCAGCCTCCTTTTCTCAAACCATTAGGTTCTGTTCTAACCTTACCAAACAACCTAAGATTCCAAGCTTGAAAGTCCAGGCAGCAACAATCGCAGCATTCTTCACAATAGAAATAAAGACAATGCACAAATATTTTAATCACAGTCTTTGTCGACCCCGTATTTTGGAAATATGAGCCGACCATTTTGAAAATATCAGTGACCTAATGGTCATCTTTTTTAACCTCTTTAAATTGAAGAGCTCCATAGGATTACTATTACCACAAACCCATCAAGGTATAGAGAAGAAGGTTTGCTAGAATGCTTAATCAAAACCTGAGCTGGGCATATTCTACCATACTCCTCAAAGTTGTAACACCTCATCAGTGAAAGGATCTTACTGGATGAACAGTCATGCTGCTACTCAAGATGCCAAACTTAGATTCTGCTGTTTTCTGGCAACATTATTTAGAAAATGGTAACCTCCAAACCCACTATGCATAGAACCAGGAACAAACTCCAAAATAAACTTCATTACGGATTCCGGGTGAAACATACAGAAATGATCCACCCTCCATACCATAAAGAATATCCTTAAACTCCTGGATGAAAGGTAAACCCTGCCTAATTGCAATTTGAGACCTGTGGGCTGCATTGAAGACTGTAAACAATATAACCTTACTGAACATTCTCTAGCCCAGAATGGGGCTAGGAGGATCAGTCCTCGATTAGCTCCAGATATTTCAGTCTGCTTGAACACAACTCCATATTCTCAACCTCTGTGATTTGTCAACTTACTTCTTAAACTCTTGTGTACCACCAGGACCCCTCTTCTAACTCAACCAATTTGAATTATACTTGGAACCCTTTTCAGAAAAGACTCAAGATGAAAATAATACATTCCACTGATATGCTGACATGAATTAGCAGTACCTCTGAAAGATTGAACTCTGCAATGACTGAGTTCATTCTTCTTCTTTCCTAAAATCCCCACCCACCTGTACAAGAATATATCAGCCTGCTTCTGGATCACATTGAATCTGGTACCAGTAGCCAGAACTCTAGTGTTTTCCATTGATAGCTCCATATATTCCATTGTTCATATTAATAATCTAACACAACCACCCACATCCCAACTACATATCCTAGGGAAAACATCCATCGTCCATAGGACTTCAGACCTTTGGTGTGGTCTCTAAAGCTCACATATAGACAGTGGTGATGACATTTTGGCAAGCCACTCTTAACCCACAATTGCACCCTCAAAGCCAACCAACATGCAACAGTCCCTCCTTGTACTAAACATTAAGTGACCAGCCCACATAACGCTAATGCTCTAATAGCTGCTCAATGTAACAGTGTCTACGCCCTATGCACAATACTCACCATGCTTGTAGAAGGGTGCTCGCACTGCCTTTTTTACGGTGACCGGCAATTTTCCAAGCTGGCATCCGGCTGGCACCAGGATATAGATGAGGCCGCCCCACAGGTTGGAGATGGTCATCTTCTCGCTCTTAACCTCGAAGACCTTGATGACTACCGGCGGGCGAAAGAGTTCCTCTTTACCACAGAGGTTATCCGATTGGCATCCAATCTGCACCTGTGGGGTCAGGTACATGCAGTCAGCAGGTGAAAAGGAGGCATGGCTATACTTTTCATCAATCATCAGGAGTGGGGACCATTGGACCACATTATTTCTTCAAGGACCACTCTATGAAAAAGTTCTGTCCTTGTGTGGGAATCACATGTGGTTACAATTGACATCAATCAATGCTGGTGGGGACCAATGGATCACAGACATAACAGGCAGCATGAAAAGGATGCACACATTGGGTGAGGAGAATCAGTCACTGTGTGAATGGGTCAAGCTCCTTTTTCACATGAACAGTCATGAGTATGGGTCTCAGACCGCACACAGAGATTGTTTGTGTGCAGGAAGGGACACATTCCCTGCAAAACAGGCACCCTTGCACTATGATGCAATGACGTCTACATTGGTGCCAGGCAGTTAAATTAGTGCCAGTGCAGGGGGAAAGTCAGGGCTGCACCCTATTGTTGTAAATACAGTGTACAATCTCAAATGATGCCCTGCGTTTCCCCCTGCGCTGGTGCTAATTTCAGCTGCCATGGAAGGTGTCCATTTCTTCACATAAACAATCTTAAATTGTGATTTGTAACTTCTATGTGTGCTGTTTTGTGCAGCACACATAGATGTTGCAACTCGTCACTTTTAAAATGATTGTTTATGTGCAGGAAAGGACACCTTCCCGCACATAAACAATCATGCACGGTGTTTTTGCTGTTTCTATGAGTGCTGCACAATGCAGCACACATAGAAACAGCAAAAACAAGGAGAAATAAAACATTTCTCTTCATTTTGGCAGATTAAGACCAAGTTTACCCTGGTCCTAATTTTGGCGCTGCGCCATATTTATGCCACCCTTGTAAAAAGGGGGCAGCGTCAAAATCAATGGGTGTTGCGGTGGAACGCCCACTGCAACACCCATTGCCCAACCCTTTAAATGCTGTGTAGCATGAAATGGTGCCTTATTTACAAGTGTCAGATAGATACTTAAAATAAAATAAGATAAGTGGCTTAACGCTGCCTTGAGAATAAGGCGCAGCCCCTATCGCCACCACAACGTCAAGAAAAGTGACGCAGTGGTGGTGATAAGGGCTTCTAAATATGCCACCTGAGTTGTCTGCAAGGAGTGGGCTATGTTCTTCACAGATCTCATGGCTGAGATGACATTGAATGGCAGCTCTTCCCATGACAAGCAGTGTCTTACCTTCAGCTTTGCTCCGATGGCTGATGATGGGAGCTCAATGGATGCTTTCTGCTTTGGATAGAGATAAAGGCCGGTGCTTCTCCAAGCCGCGGGTCCTGCAAGAGGTCACACATGGTTCAAAGGAAAATCATGAGGAAATGGCTAAAGCACCCCAAGAGCTGAGCGCCAAATCGACTGAAGATTGTGTTGCAGAAACTCACATAGTTGAGTCTAAAAAGTACTTACTGCAAAAGTGAATAATCTATGAGTCACTTATTTGACCTATAAGGGGTTCCTCCAGCACCTGGCGGAATGTTCCTTAATCCAGGGCAGGATGTACATATATACGGTATCACAGATGTTTCTCATATCAATCACATTGACCCAGTGGTTCACCAACAACAGATACTCCACTACCATATACTCACCTGGGCCCATATACTCACAGTAGTTAAACCACTGGGGGGTGGTGAAGTTTAATAAAATTCCACAAACTGTTTAGGATTAGTCTATTCAATAAATTTGTTCATTTTTCAAACTAACCCTTCACAGATCAACAAGTTCTTTCCTCTGGTCGATGGACCATTAGTTGAACTAGTTGATGGTGATAATTACCATAAACTAACTTTTTTATACTTTAAGTAAATCACCACAGACTCGAGAAAGTTTTAAATCTTCATCTAAAATTCTAGATGCATGTGAACAATCTCAATACAGTGCAGTCACCATCATTCATAGGAGAGAAAATTCAATTAATAAACGCAATACATTTATCTCTGACTCACGCAATAATTGATGCCGGGAAGAGAGAGGACAGAGAGAAAAGATCAAGAGCAATAGCAAATAACAGACATTTATAATTGCCAAAGATTTATTTAAAGTGTTTTATTTAGCGCTGGCGAGACCCGAAGGTATCAGAGCATTTTACATAAGGTTCCATATAGTTGCAAACATACATCAGTTACAAGCTACCAAAAATACCAGTAAAAACTTTTAAGGAGCATGGAAGAAAAGGAAAATGGACTGAGGAAGGGAAAGGGAGTAGGGGAAAAAGGTAGGGTATCAATACGATGGAGAGACGAAGGGAATCTCTACCCAAGGTCCGGCTGGGTAGGTGATGTCTGGGAGGGAATCCGCAGCCCATCTCCTCTTCAGGTATCAGGTAGCTCCAACGGGCATTGGTCAAATAGCTAGGTCTCAACAGAAAAACATAAGGGGGTAGGGTGAATGGGAAGGAGGGGGATACGACAGAGAGACAAAGCAAAGTCTGCCCAAAGTCCGGCTGGGTAGGTGACGGCCGAGGGGGAATGCACAGCCCATCTCCTCTTCAGCTAACAGGTAGCTATACCTGGCTTTGGTCAAATAGCAGGGTCTCCACAGTCGAGGGAAAGTTAAAAAAGTACATGTCCTGGAGGGAGAAAGAGGATCACGGACAGGTGAAGGATGTGATTAAGTTCAGGTCGATGACCAGTTCGATTGTCCAGGAGTGATCAAGCATCGTGGAGCGACCAACTGAGGTGGCCATCATCAGCCCTAGAACAGCTGGTCCTGACTTGTGAGAGAAACACTGCCTCTCAAAAGGTTTTTTTGGAAAGTGGGAGGCAAGCAGTTCACAAATAACTCTGGTTAAGTATGCTTACTCAATGTCACATAAAAAACTGTACGATTAGGGAAGCTTTTTAGCAATTTCCTTCATATATGAAGATTTTTTACCAAATCCACTGTCGTTTGCTGTAACATTCCAAACGTTTGACTATGCCATGATTTAGGTAAGCAGTACAAAAGAGACGAAGGGAATGTCTACCCAAGGTCCGGCTGGGTAGGTGATTCATTATCACCATCAACTAGTTCAACTAATGGTCCATCGACCAGAGGAAAGAACTTGTTGATCTGTGAAGGGTTAGTTTGAAAAATGAACAAATTTATTGAATAGACTAATCCTAAACAGTTTGTGGAATTTTATTAAACTTCACCACCCCCCAGTGGTTTAACTACTGTGAGTATATGGGCCCAGGTGAGTATATGGTAGTGGAGTATCTGTTGTTGGTGAACCACTGGGTCAATGTGATTGATATGAGAAACATCTGTGATACCGTAGCACGGAGCATCTGAACCAATCAAACACTCACACCCAGTCAACAGATCTGGGTTTAATCCATTACCCGTTCTTTAGCCCACTCTGCCACCCGGGTTCAGACATGGCCATATGCAAATCAGTCTGACCCTGTGCCTCATGGGAACAGTCCAGCCCGAACTGCCAAGCCATGCCTTCCCTGGACCAGAAACAAGCTTCCGAGTACCGGTTTCTGGTATTTCAGCTGTCTTCAGCCCGGCTTGCTTGAATCCAGTGGCAAAGTGAGCAAGGGACTCACATCTGAGCATACCCTGTGTGAGAAGTTGGCCTGGTAGGGGATGTTTCCAATTCTGGAACCACCTACTACCTGACCAAACAATCCCTTATGGTGTCTGGTTGTAAGTCAACCTTATTAGACAAGCTATCCTAGGGGTAGCATGGACTAAGCAGCCTAAAGGCTTAACTTAAGAGGTCATGTTAAGCGAGCTGTTTTACCACATACAATCCTGTAATACCAAATGAAAGGACACCACACAAGTATATATTATAAAAATATATGTGTTTATTACTAAAAACAATCCCCAGTATTCTTTATGAATAAAGGGGCACAAGCGTTAAATCAAAAGCACTGTTTAAACATACAAAGTTGCACAATTATGGATGAGGGCAGGGGGCCACTCAAACCATATACTAAACAAGTGGTATAAGAAAGGCCACTCGAGCAGTGGTTAGGCCTAGGGCCTAGGGAATCGCTGGGAGCAGTCAGGACAAGCAATGCTGAAGTCGGGAATGGCCCTCGGGATTCGGGAGATGTGCGGAAAGCGCACGCACGCACCAATGTTAACCAATGGTGCGTAAAAGTTGTAAAGTTGAAGTTAAAGGACACTTCCGCTGAACCTAGAGGAACAAAACTTAACACACAGACCCTAGAGGTGTGCACCAGTGTGGGAACACCGGCGGAGCAAAGTTACCTCACCCACAGGAAGTGGGTGCACAGGGTCGAAGTGGCGTCGGGTTTTGACTCGCAGGCTCTTGGTGCTTGAAGCTGAAAGGGCTGCAGGCGGGTGAAAGATGAAGTGTCCGGTGGAGTCCAAGGGTGGACTCGAGTTGTAGAGTACCTGAAAGCAGAGGGGACAGAGTCTGGGTCACTCAGCAGTGACCAGGGTGGAACCAGGACGGAACCAGGCAATGTCGGGCGCAATCAGGTGGTCGTCGAGGAGCTTCTCTCCGCTGTCACGTGGGCTCTGGGGCATCTGCGACGTCCAGGAGCAGGTCACGATCTGTCCCACGCAGACTCTCACCGTCGGTGCAGTCAGCTTCAAGTTTGGAGCAAACAAGCCTTGGCAAGAGCAATCCACGCGGGATCGGAAGATTGCTTCTCACTCGGACCAGGAAGGTCAGAGTCGGGGCTCCTTTTCAGGGGAGCTGGTTTGAATCTGGAGCAACCAGATTCACGAGTCTTCTTAGGTAGTTCGTCGGCACAAGGACCACTAGCCAGCTGGCAAGTGACCGGGCCAACGCGTTGAGCCAAATAGAGCCAAAGGGCCCCACGCAGCACTCGTCGAGTGTGGAGGGCTGAACTTCGGCTCAGAAGCAGCTCAGGGTGGGGGCTTCTCAAACCCCGGTGCACAGCTTCGAGGATCACTCGTGGGCTGCACGGTCAGCGTCTCGTGGTCAATTCAAGATGGCGTGCCCCACGCTTCCGGTCGCCTCCACGGGTCTCAGCTCTACAGGGACTGTGGATCGGGCTGTTGGAAGGCAGGCAAGCTTGATCTCGTCGATCTCAGTCGCTCGAGTTCCGGCGGGAACTGCAACTAAGTAGACGTCGAGGGCTGGATGGTGCCTGCTGCTGCAGGGTGGTCACTCCTTGACCACAAGGGAGATTCTTCGGGCTTCCACGTTGAGATGGAGGGCGAAGGGTCCAGAGTTTCGTTTCTAATGTTTCTTCCAGGAAATCTGATGTGCATTGGCACTGCTCCCACTCTTATTCGAATCTGGGGGGCGTGATTACTTGCTAGGTCCCCTCCTATGGGTGGGACCCAGGAAGTGGGTGGATACACCCCCTTCCTTTGATCCAGGCCGCCCTGGCACGAGGGCTGGAGTGCCCCAGAACCGGTTTGGCCGGATTATGCAAGGGGCAGCCTTGTGCGCCCCAAGCAGTGTCTGGTTTCTTTCAAACCTCCCTGCTACAATACACTATCTCCTGTCTGGAGGGCGGTGACACCCTCCTGTGACAGGAAACCCTTTGTCCAGGACCCATTTGGTTGAGTTTCAGTCAACTGCAGGGGTCCAGACATTTGTCTGTGGCAGAGGCATCCATTTTGTGGATCTTAAGGTCTTTGGAGAAATTAACCGCATTAAAGCAAAGTAACATGTCTTACCCCTCTAGAGGGGTGGAATGCCATCCCCGTCGCCAGAACTGGCGAGGGGATGGTATTCCAAATCGTATGACACCTTACACGACATGTTTTGATAAAGCCAAACCAAAGTTGCTAAATAACCGCGAGGATTATAAGGCACTTAATAGTATATGGTATGGCATTATCCTGAAACAGCTTAGGGAGTTGTTCCCGACAGCTGCAGACAGGCTCAGCTCATGCTAGAGCTCCATCTCACATAAAAAACATGCACCCAGCCTCCAGGATTGGTGAGGCCTGACTATAGGAGTGGCTCACAGGTTTACATGTGTCCAGATATAGGTTTAGACATAGGTATACTATATCTAAGCAAGGGGTGTGTACACCACCTTACCCCAGCTGAGTGATCAGCCAGTTGTGTCAATTTAAGAACCAGCCAGGGGTGGCAAAAGATATGCTGCAGCCCCTGGTAGGCCTTGGTGGCTCCTATGCCCTGTGCACCTATAGTGCATTATACAGGGGCTGACAAGGAGTCCATTTTCCAATTGTGGTATGTACCTAGGGTACATGGAATCCATTTTACAGAGAGAGCAGATGGCCTGGGGCCCTGATTAGCAGGGAACCAGGTCAACTAAGTCAAAAAACCAGCTAAACACAGGCAAAAAATCCGGGGTAACCATAGTCAGGTAGCCACCTTCCTACATAACCCCCCCCCAAACGAAAGGAGATAAGGCTATCCTTGGCCAGGTAAGCCTATATTGCCTGAGTGGCCATATAAGGAAGTACCTGCACTAGCATGGGTACCCCTTGTCTCATGGTCCACTAAGCAGTCCCTCACCCTTTGGGTATTAGAGGGTCTCCACCATAGGGAATCACTACCTTGGGTGTGTTTATGCAAAGTTAAAGGCTGGTTTGGATATGGAGTATTGAAGTTAGGCTCTACTAAGTTAGGGCTTGGCTTCCTCCAATTATCTTCCACCAGGTGTGCCTTTCTTTCTTTAACTGAGTTGCACTGTGCTCTCAGGGTCAGCCTCTGGCTACCTAAAGCTGGAGGCTGGGTCCCTCTGTTTGGCTTGCTGGAGGGACAGTTCAGGTTTGGGCCCCTTGGGTCCCAGGTTTGGCTGTGCCCAACAGAATCCATCTGTGGGAGGTCCCTAACTACTTTTAAGGGGGCTCCCTCAGGAGTTTTTAAAGTTTTCACCTTACTAGGGCTACTAGTTTTGGTGCACCTAATCTTTTGATGGGGGTGCTTTATTTGACAGGGGGCCCTCTGGGTCTCACTGTCCTTCTTGTCCTCTGCAGCCCTGGGCTGGCTAAGGCAAGATAGAGAGGGGCAGGTTACCTGCTCCAGACTGGGTCCCACCTGAGAAGGGTCCACTGACATCAGAGGTTCTGTCAGGCTAGGCCCAACCACCTCTGGGGCAGCTCCTTCATCAGGGGTAAGATCAGTTCCCTGAGGAGGCTGATCCTCTCCTAAAGTCTGGTGAGGGGGAGATTTCTCTTCCTCCTCCATGCTCTCAGTTTGTGTGGAGTTATCCATCATTTCAGGTTTCACAACACACATGTCAGTTTGAGTTTGGGCTGTGGCCATCACAGCCCCACCAACCTTTTCAGGAGGAGACTCAGTTTGGGTTTCTGCTGTTATCATAACAGCTTTGCTATTCTGTTCAGGAAGAGCTTTTACTAAAGATGGGGCAGAGAGTTTCTCAGCCCTACCAACCTTTTCAGGAAGGACATCTTGGATTGGGGCTGTAGCCAGTACAGCCTCACTAACCTTTCCATGGGAATTCACCATTCTAGAATGGGTTTCTTGTTCAACCTCAGCCCAGGCTGAGATTTCTAAATCATTACCCAGTAGACAGTCCACAGGCAAGTTTGGTGACACTGCCACTCTCTTTGGGCCAGTGACACCTCCCCAGCTGAGACTTACTACTGCCATGGGATGATTTGTTTGGATGCCATCAATGTTTATTACCTGGTATGTGGCACCAGGTAAAAGTTGCTTAGAGGGGACTATGCCATCAGCCACCATGGTGATGCTAGCCCCTGTGTCTCTAAAAGCTTCAACTCTTAAACCATTGATGATGGGTTCTTGTCTATACTTGCTCAAAGTATTTGGGCAAGCAGAGAAGTTGGCAAACCCCATGCCAGCCTCATAAACAAGATTAGTGGGTGATGGGGACCTGGATAGGCCAGGGTCCACCTGAGTTCCAAAAGTAAACCCACCCAGATTCCTGGGTGTGCTTCCACTTCCTGGGGGATTACTGCTGACAGTAACAGGAGGTGTTGAAGCTGGCTTTGGAGGTATATTTTCTTTATTGTTATTCTTGGGACAACAGTTGTCTGTTTTGTAATGCCCCACCTGTTTACAGGCATAACAATAAGGCTTTTTCTCAGTTGAAGAAGTGTCTTGGGACCCACCCCCATCCTTGGAGTTTTGGGGCCCTGGGGAAGTCTTTTCTTTATTTTTATCCCCACCCTTATCTTGAGGCTTGGTAGACTCCTTCTTCTGGTTACTGTCCTGATTCTTAGGCCTAATCCTGGTTCTGACCCATTTGTCTGCCTTCTTTCCCAATTCTTGGGGAGAGGTCAGATCAGAGTCTACCAGGTGCTGGTGTAAGAGCTGGTTCTGACAATTACTTAGGATCTGCTCCCTCATAATCAAATTATACAATCCTGTAAAGTCATGTACTTTGCTGCCATGTAGCCAACCCTCCAGAGCCTTAGTAGCACAATCTACAAAATCAGTCCAGTCCTGAGTCTGTGTCTTCTGGGTATCTCTGAACTTCAACCTGTACTGTTCAGTGGTTAAGCCAAACCCATCTATTAGGACACTCTTCAGGACTTTGTAATTGTTTGCATCCTCATGTCTGACAGTGAGGAGCTTATCTCTCCCTTTCTCTGAAAAGGAGTACCATAAGATTGCTGCCCACTGTTCCTCAGGAACCTGCTGTACCATGCAGGCTCTCTCAAGAGCAGTTATCCACTTGTGGATGTCATCCCCTTCCTTGTAGGGGGGCACAATCTTTGTCAGGTTTCTACTATCATAGGACCTGGGTTTCTCTTTAGGAATATTGCTGCCACCAGTGGCACCTAAGCCACACAATTTTTGCTCTCTTGCCAAGGCAAGTCTAGCTTGAGCCAAGGCTACCTCCTCCCTCTCTATCTGGAGTTTGACAGCCCTCATTCTGGCCCTATGCTCTAGCTTTTGAGAAGCACTCATGCCTCTCTGTGATTCTCTGGAGGCACTAGAAATATGAGAGTCCCCTGAGGGTGATCTCACTCTTCTGTTGCCTGGGAGAATAACATGTTGGGTTCTGGGGAGGTGCTGGCCCTCTCCATTCCCCAGTAGGTCCAAGTTGGCCTGGCTAAGCCTACCAACTGGAACCTGGCTACCCTGATCCTGTACTTCTAAGTCCTCAACATCTGAGTCCTCATCTAAGTCATCATCATCCTCCTCTTCAGGGGGATCAGTTACAGGGGGGTTCCCTCCATTTCCTGTGTCTAGGGAAGCTTGCTTCGCCTTTTCTAAGTCATCCTGTTCTAGGATTTCTACCAGGATTAGGCAGGTGGGGCTTCTGCCCCTTTTTAACCCTCTTGCTTTGCACAAGGCAATCAAGTCTCTGCGGGTTAACTTGTCATATCCAAAAGTTGCCTGGGTAAGGTCAACTGTCACAGGAGTAGACCCTGAGGCTTTTCCTGTGTCAGACATGGTTACTAGTGAGGTGTAAGTGGTGCACTTACCTACACTAAGTGTTTTCCTACTGTACCTTGCTAGTGAGTTGTAGTCAGGGTGTGCTAATCCCTTTAATCTACAACTACTAAATTCAGTAGAACTTAATATGCTAAGCTTTTGATTTTATATGTACCTAGAGGTACTTGATGTGATCTTTCAATTTGATATAAAGATTGCAATGGTAAAACAACAGCAAGCTCAAATCCGCACCGCTGCTCACCAATGTGAGAAGTTGGCCTGGTAGGGGATGTTTCCAATTCTGGAACCACCTACTACCTGACCAAACAATCCCTTATGGTGTCTGGTTGTAAGTCAACCTTATTAGACAAGCTATCCTAGGGGTAGCATGGACTAAGCAGCCTAAAGGCTTAACTTAAGAGGTCGTGTTAAGCGAGCTGTTTTACCACATACAATCCTGTAATACCAAATGAAAGGACACCACACAAGTATATATTATAAAAATATATGTGTTTATTACTAAAAACAATCCCCAGTATTCTTTATGAATAAAGGGGCACAAGCGTTAAATCAAAAGCACTGTTTAAACATACAAAGTTGCACAATTATGGATGAGGGCAGGGGGCCACTCAAACCATATACTAAACAAGTGGTATAAGAAAGGCCACTCGAGCAGTGGTTAGGCCTAGGGCCTAGGGAATCGCTGGGAGCAGTCAGGACAAGCAATGCTGAAGTCGGGAATGGCCCTCGGGATTCGGGAGATGTGCGGAAAGCGCACGCACGTACCAATGTTAACCAATGGTGCGTAAAAGTTGTAAAGTTGAAGTTAAAGGACACTTCCGCTGAACCTAGAGGAACAAAACTTAACACACAGACCCTAGAGGTGTGCACCAGTGTGGGAACACCGGCGGAGCAAAGTTACCTCACCCACAGGAAGTGGGTGCACAGGGTCGAAGTGGCGTCGGGTTTTGACTCGCAGGCTCTTGGTGCTTGAAGCTGAAAGGGCTGCAGGCGGGTGAAAGATGAAGTGTCCGGTGGAGTCCAAGGGTGGACTCGAGTTGTAGAGTACCTGAAAGCAGAGGGGACAGAGTCTGGGTCACTCAGCAGTGACCAGGGTGGAACCAGGACGGAACCAGGCAATGTCGGGCGCAATCAGGTGGTCGTCGAGGAGCTTCTCTCCGCTGTCACGTGGGCTCTGGGGCATCTGCGACGTCCAGGAGCAGGTCACGATCTGTCCCACGCAGACTCTCACCGTCGGTGCAGTCAGCTTCAAGTTTGGAGCAAACAAGCCTTGGCAAGAGCAATCCACGCGGGATCGGAAGATTGCTTCTCACTCGGACCAGGAAGGTCAGAGTCGGGGCTCCTTTTCAGGGGAGCTGGTGTGAATCTGGAGCAACCAGATTCACGAGTCTTCTTAGGTAGTTCGTCGGCACAGGGACCACTAGCCAGCTGGCAAGTGACCGGGCCAACGCGTTGAGCCAAATAGAGCCAAAGGGCCCCACGCAGCACTCGTCGAGTGTGGAGGGCTGAACTTCGGCTCAGGAGCAGCTCAGGGTGGGGGCTTCTCAAACCCCGGTGCACAGCTTCGAGGATCACTCGTGGGCTGCACGGTCAGCGTCTCGTGGTCAATTCAAGATGGCGTGCCCCACGCTTCCGGTCGCCTCCACGGGTCTCAGCTCTGCAGGGACTGTGGATCGGGCTGTTGGAAGGCAGGCAAGCTTGATCTCGTCGATCTCAGTCGCTCGAGTTCCGGCGGGAACTGCAACTAAGTAGACGTCGAGGGCTGGATGGTGCCTGCTGCTGCAGGGTGGTCACTCCTTGACCACAAGGGAGATTCTTCGGGCTTCCACGTTGAGAAAGAGGGCGAAGGGTCCAGAGTTTCGTTTCTAATGTTTCTTCCAGGAAATCTGATGTGCATTGGCACTGCTCCCACTCTTATTCGAATCTGGGGGGCGTGATTACCTGCTAGGTCCCCTCCTATGGGTGGGACCCAGGAAGTGGGTGGATACACCCCCTTCCTTTGATCCAGGCCCCCCTGGCACGAGGGCTGGAGTGCCCCAGAACCGGTTTGGCCGGATTATGCAAGGGGCAGCCTTGTGCGCCCCAAGCAGTGTCTGGTTTCTTTCAAACCTCCCTGCTACAATACACTATCTCCTGTCTGGAGGGCGGTGACACCCTCCTGTGACAGGAAACCCTTTGTCCAGGACCCATTTGGTTGAGTTTCAGTCAACTGCAGGGGTCCAGACATTTGTCTGTGGCAGAGGCATCCATTTTGTGGATCTTAAGGTCTTTGGAGAAATTAACCGCATTAAAGCAAAGTAACATGTCTTACCCCTCTAGAGGGGTGGAATGCCATCCCCGTCGCCAGAACTGGCGAGGGGATGGTATTCCAAATCGTATGACACCTTACACGACATGTTTTGATAAAGCCAAACCAAAGTTGCTAAATAACCGCGAGGATTATAAGGCACTTAATAGTATATGGTATGGCATTATCCTGAAACAGCTTAGGGATTTGTTCCCGACGGCTGCAGACAGGCTCAGCTCATGCTAGAGCTCCATCTCACATAAAACCACGCACTCAGCCTCCAGGATTGATGAGGCCTGACTATAGGAGTGGCTCACAGGTTTACATGTGTCCAGATATAGGTTTAGACATAGGTATACTATATCTAAGCAAGTGGTGTGTACACCACCTTACCCCAGCTGAGTGATCAGCCAGTTGTGTCAATTTAAGAACCAGCCAGGGGTGGCAAAAGATATGCTGCAGCCCCTGGTAGGCCTTGGTGGCTCCTATGCCCTGTGCACCTATAGTGCATTATACAGGGGCTGACAAGGAGTCCATTTTCCAATTGTGGTATGTACCTAGGGTACATGGAATCCATTTTACAGAGAGAGCAGATGGCCTGGGGCCCTGATTAGCAGGGAACCAGGTCAACTAAGTCAAAAAACCAGCTAAACACAGGCAAAAAATCCGGGGTAACCATAGTCAGGTAGCCACCTTCCTACACCCTGCCACACTTATGGTGGCCAAAAGCGGTACAAAAGGGGGTGGTGATGGACGGAGCATCTGAACCAATCAAACACTCACACCCAGTCAACAGATCTGGGTTTAATCCATCACCATTCTTTAGCCCACTCTAACTTTGGAACGGTTGCATGGAAACATGTTGTGTTTGGTGTCAAACACTTTGGAATCCTACCCCCCCCCCCCACCAGTTCTGGCGTCTGGGGTAGAATTCCACCCTTCTAGAGGGAGAGACATGGACACACTGGTCTGACCAGTAATAGTTTAGAAGAACCTTAGCATCACAAAATGGAGGCCGCAGCCACAGAAACGGGTCTGACCTCCTGCTGCTGTACGAAACTCCGACAGGGGAGGCCTGGACAAAAGGTTTCCTGTCACAGGGAGGTGTAACCACCTCCACAGACAGGCTTTAGTGTACTGAGGCTGGGTGGGTGCATTCAGAGAATGCTTTTCAGACAGTGCTGGGGCACACTTGGTGTCCCTGAGCATATCCCAGTTCAAACCAGTTGCAGGGGCACTCAGCCCCTGCTCTGGCGCAAAACTGGACAAAGGGAAAGGGGTGTAACCACCCCTCTCCCCAGATCCTCCCATAGGTGGGTCCCCAGAGTTTGTCCAACCCCCTATCTTAGTATAAGTATAGGACCCCAGTGCTTAGGGCTTCAGATTACACCTGGACAAAACTCTGCAACATATATCCTGGAACTTCGACATTCTATTAGACTAGAAGACGGAAGAATCTCCCTTGGGGTCAAGGAGTGACTCCCCTGTTCAAACAGGCACCAAGAAGCATCTTGCTGGTCTGCATTTCCGAGGCTTGCGTCGGACCCTGAAGTATTTGCGACTCAGGACATGGACTTCCAGACTTCTCAGAGGCCGACACGAGATCCCAGCAAAGCTGAGACCCTCAGCCCTCACGAGTGACGTGGGACCCGAACTCATGGACACCGTGCACATTTGCAAGTGCATTGACTTTCCAAGCCATCTGCACCGAAGATTGTGGGCCTACACTCCATGAGTCTTCTGTGAACCTGCTTCTAGCATTTCTGCTTGAGGCCCCTTCATGATCCCTGGTCCGTCGACTGGTGGTAGGTAACTCTTCTTTCCTTTGGGCTTCCCTGGTTGCTCCAGACGTGCCCTGACTCTCTACCAAGAGGTGAGTCCCTCAGACCTTGCTGGTCTGCACCAAAGCTAATCTTTGCTTTCTGCATGAGTTGCTGTTGCCAAGGGTTGTTTAGTCCCATCCAGAATCAGACACCGCAGCATTCGACATCCTTCGTGGAGCAGCTCGAATCCAGCACCTGGTCATCGTCGACGCCTCCCGTTCCTCGTGGCTGAAGAGTCAAGCTTCACCTCCTTCACATGAAATCACCCGACATCGGTGGGCATCCGCTCATCGCCTTCCTGGTCACTGGCTAGTTACCCAGACCCAATGCCCTCTGCTTTCAGGTTCTTCTCATCTCCGATCCACCCTTGGATCCACCTGGACTCTTTCCACTTGGATGCCAGCACCACTTTCTTTAAAATTCCAACCGCGACTTTCCCCATAGAAGTTAATGGTGATCCGCGGCTGTGTTTAGACAATACACATGTCCCCCTGTGTCACTACCTTGGTTGGTTCCTGGTGGCCCCAGCAGTTCTAAAGGCTCTAGGCCTTATATCTATATCAGTCATGGTTCTTATACCACTTACTTAATTTATGGTTTGGTACGTCCCTATCTTGTAATTCCAGGAATTGCCAAAAGATATATAATATATACATGTAATATCCTTTTGGTAATTCCTGGAATTACAAGAATAAACACAGCATAAAAATATTTATTTATGCACTAAGAAGAAGCGTTTCGGCAAAAACATTTTTCGAGTTACATTATTGTGCCAAAATGCTTCTAGAAATAGACTTGATACTTCATAGACAGAGAAGATATACTTTCACATATATCGATCGTGTCCAGTTTTTTAACCATCCTACAAAATTCATAATTGATTTTAGCATTGATGTTACTCATAATAAAATAGTGACAAAACATATAATATTGCACTAATCATAATACATTTCCATGTGAACAGTACACGTAATTTGTGTTCGATTTGATGGCAGTGCTTTTGGCATCTATATAGAGTCAGAGAACAGGTTTTTAAGTGTTCAGAAATATGGCGCACAACTAGTCACGGTAAGTATTAAAGTGTCGTGGTATAGAGTTAGGTGCTTCTTGGCAGAGGAAAACCTTAACCTCTGTAAGAGAAGAGGTTCTGGGACCTCTCTCTAATGTAATTGGACAAGAATCCAGAGCACACTTAGTGTATCAAATCTAATTTCAATCTTCAAATGGTCAAAATGGTTGAAGCGATGGGATAGATCAAACACGCATAAGTATTTCAAAACGGTTTTATTGTTCAACAGTGTTCTTTCCTCAGAATCACTGTGCTTATCACTCTAGCCTACACGTGTTTCATCACAGCATGTGGCTGTGAATCTTCAGGGCTGATCTGAATGATCAAGGCGCGTTATCGGGAGACCGGTGATAATTCCGTCCCGGTCCTAATCGGGATGTTTATGTTTGTAGGAGGCGGATTCGGAAACAGGAGCTGCACTCGGCTCAACCCACGGGCAAACAGCCCGAATAGCACCGACGCTGTGTGAACTGTTACACACGATCCCCATTTTGACGAAACGGCAACCGATTACTTTCGGTACCGTTCTCCTACAAACATAAACATCCCGATTAGGACCGGGACGGAATTATCACCGGTCTCCCGATAACGCGCCTTGATCATTCAGATCAGCCCTGAAGATTCACAGCCACATGCTGTGATGAAACACGTGTAGGCTAGAGTGATAAGCACAGTGATTCTGAGGAAAGAACACTGTTGAACAATAAAACCGTTTTGAAATACTTATGCGTGTTTGATCTATCCCATCGCTTCAACCATTTTGACCATTTGAAGATTGAAATTAGATTTGATACACTAAGTGTGCTCTGGATTCTTGTCCAATTGCTTTTGGCATCTAGTCGCCAAGTACACCTGTAGAAACCGAGCCCCTTCTGTAATTCCTATCTCTCCTCATGAATGGATGGATTAGTTTATTGATTTATAAGCAAAAACACAGCTATGGTACAGCACAAGCCACTTCTATTACCTACAGTAAAAGCTACAATGGGCAAATAAATCCTCAGAATGAAAAACAAATAATGTCACAAATTAATGAAGCAAGATTATCAGCAGTGAGGGGTCCAGAGTGGATCCCAAGAAAGGTGACGAAAAAGGACCTGGTAAACTTCAAATACACCTCCTTGCATCGTGTTATGATTTGGGGTGAATACCAAGCTCGTGGACGGGGAGCGTCACTGCCCTGATACACAAAAAGGGAACGCGCTCCTTGCCTAATACCTGTCGCCAAACTGCCCTGCTGGACTCTTCGCGGAAGATCTTTGCGTCCAGCCTCCTGGAGCATCTTGAAGAATGAGCATATGTGTCATGGGTGATGCCAGGTGTCCAGCGGTGTTTAGACTCCATCACTCAGTGATAGACAACATAGCAGGGGTTCAATCTCTCATTGATAAATATGTGGGGGCATATTTACAAGCCCCTTGCACCACTGATGCGTCACTTTTTTTGACGCTCCGGGGATGCAGTGCGGTGCTCCATATTTACAAGGCTATATAATGTCACCTGCCTGGCTTTACGTGGCCTTCCAAATAGGGCCCCTTTTCATGCAGCACTTTGCTTAAAAGGGGCGTGCCATGGGTGTTGCGGTGGGTGTTCCCACACAGCACCCGTGGATTCTGCTGCATTCCAGATTTAGACTTAGAAAGAGGAAAACAGCTCACAAGATGGTTTTTGTGCAGGAAGGTGTCCCTTCCTGCAGAAAAGCAATCTCTCCTAAAACGCAGTCACCCTTGCACCATGGTGCAAGAGTGTCATCATTGAAGCACAACAGCTAATTGTGCGCCAGGGATACGACATATTGTTGTAAATATGAAGCATCCTTGTGCTTTAAAAATTACGCAGCACGGCTTAGTCAAATGGCTTGTGGTGCCGCACAGCGTCACTTTCTTGAAAATATGCCCCCTGGTCTCTAAGTGTCAGATTCTATACTCTGTATTTGTTGACTTTCCAACTACATCCTTTGGAGGAAATGGTTTGCCTGGGTATACCTCCCAATCTACTAAGATTAGATGTAACATTAACAAATTCCGACACAGAATGGCCTGAAACAGGGCTGCGTTCTAGCCCTTCCTTTGTTTTCAATGTATTTATGTGACATTTCCTTTCACTTTCATAATCTCAAGAATTTCCCTCCTCATAAAGTGCAACACAATCTGCCTGTTTTGTTATACGCTGATGATGTAAATTTGGATCTTACGCTGACTTCGTAACTTCGATGCTCTTTTCAAGTATGCAAGAGACAAGCATCTGACGGTAAATATACCTGGAGCCAAGGTGGTGACGTGTAGAGGTATGAGGCAGCGTTGCCCTTTCAAATGGAACTTGGGTGGAAGTTGTATAGAGGGGGTAAAAACATACGTCTATCTTGGAAGGGTCTTTTCTCGATCTTGGGGAAAAAGGTCCCGTCTATCAATCAATTCAATAAGATTTGAAAGCTTTTATTCGATTAAATAAATCAACCATATAAGCAATACAATCATAATCAATCTACAATAATAATTAAGAGATATACAACTACAGGGCTAATGAAATATATATACATAAAAGTGTGTAAACATATAATAATCCTAATACAGAAAGTGCAATAGTTCATGTATTGACCCTAGTGATCTACATAAACATGTATGGGCCCTAATACAAAAAGTGCAAGTGCAAATAGTTACATGTGAGGCCCTAAAAGTCTTACAGTCAAGTGTCATCGATTTCCTAATACTAATAGATTTCAAAAGAAATGTGGCTAAATAAAAACACAATCCTGGGTCCTGTAGTCTAAAGAGCAGTTTCATGGCATCTTTAGTAGATCTTATATAATAGTATAAAAAGAATGGTTTTAAATAAAATTTTCTAAAGTGCAAATAACATTTGCAGAATAATAACATGTGGCAGCAGCTTTGTCGGGAAATTCCATCACATGGGCATGGTTGAACTGTACACTGCTTCAGAACTGGGAAATTAACAAGATGATGTGGAGTACCCAATCTTAGGCGTGTCAACACAAATCGGTGTGATGCTCTTGTCACGACTGACAGGTAAGTTTGGAAACCCTGTTTAAGATCCAGTTGCAGATAAAAAATAGAAGTTGTTTGGTTCTTAGTTACACGGGAGCGGGCCTCTGTTTTATGGGCTAATAGGATTCATTTTATCTCCATTCTGGCAACAGAGTCTGCACACCCAGGATCCAGCCGAATATCACAATTAAAAATAAGTCTATCATATACTGCCTCCAAGGCATTGGCCCATTAAAAATATGTTAAAAATATGTTGCATTGGGGAATACCAGTAACTGGCACTACAAATAAATAAAGCTGCACTGGGTGCCCCTGGGAAATGTATTAAAGCAGTAAGATTTTAATGGTAATTTGCTTAATTATACTATTAATAACAATCTAAGGGTGGCCATCACACAACCGCCATGTTCAACTGACCATCTCCAGATGTGGTACCCATACCATGAAGCTGTTTTTTAAATAAAATATGCTCTTATCAGACTCAGGGGCATATGTATAAGCCCTTTTCCCGTTCGCAAATGGGCCGATTCTCAGAATCGCCCGTTTGCGAATGGGAAAAGGCCTTTTGGGATGTATCTTCCCAAAAGAGCATCACAAATTAGAGAATCTGAAAATTTGTGATTCTCTAGTTTGCAAATTACAATTCCTTAAATGCGATGTAGAAAGCACTTAAGTTGCGCAAATTTGTCATTAAAAATTGCGAATTACCACCAACTGATAGTTGGTGGTAATTTGCGAAATCTTTGAAAAAAGTACTTTTATGCTTTTTTCAAAGTGCCATGTGCCAAACATACATGTCCTTAGGGCATGTATGTGCGCCACATGTGCACACATGCATATTTCAAGGGTGCAACAGGATGTCCTTTACACATCCTGGCACCCTTGAAATTGCATTCTCAATTTGCGATTCTCTAATTGCGAATCGCAAATTGAGAATGGCTTCCCATTCATTCCTATGGGCCTCCTAGCCCATAAGAATGAATGGAAAGGTATTCCTTAATTGCGCAATTTGCGAATCTCAATTAAGGAATTCCAAGGAATCTCAAAATATTTGCGAATTTTTTATTACATCCCGTTTTGCGATTCTCAATTAGCGATTCTCTAAAAATCGCTATTTGAGAATTGCAATACCTGTATTTGGTACATATGCCGCTAAGGGCTTAATGTACAACACGTTACCAAATCGTTTACCAGTCGCAAACCGGTTAGCAACTGCAAAAATTGCATTTTCGAATGTATCAAATGCACTTGTTTGCTATTTTTCAGAACACACAAGTTACCGAATCAGTATTTTAGTGACACGAACAAATTGCCACCAACCGTGATCAGATGGTACCAGGGGCAACCTATATGAAGAGGCACAAAATGCATCCGAATGTTCCACATGGCAGCACTATATATAATCGCGAGGAGGATATGGATTCTTAAGCCCTGCAGAGAAAGGGGCGGAGATGGGAACGGATATTCAGAGTGAAGCCGACACTCTCTCTTCCAGCAAATAGAAGAGGACATTTGTGATCAGTGGAGGCTGGGTAGTTCAGAACTAAAACCTCATCTTTAGAAACAATCTCACAAGCAATGCCATTCCCACCCATGGGCACGCAGTCTGATCACTACATCTTTTAGCATCTGGGAGTTACCTAGGTGTCATTGCCACTGCAGGTAGCATATCACGGAGTCGCCTTTTTAGTTTTTTAAAATGAGTTTCTAGATGCAATGGTAGAGAGAATGCATCACCATATTACTTTCCCCAGCACAGAAGCTGCAGGCAGCAACATTTTATTGTTCCTGCATTTCCCAGTTTTCCTACGTAATTGTTGCTTTGATGGCATCCATTTTCCCTGGTCCTCCCTCATACAATGAGTATATATTTAGAAATAGAAAAAGCACTGATTCACTTAAAATACAGGGCCCTGGCAGTACACATGACTCTCTCATGTTCAGGCACAGCGGCATTCACTCCCATCTTCTCAGAGAAGAGTTTAAAGATGCCTATCTACTTGGTAAATATGGCCTATGTATATGAAATAAATGTCAAAAACTTTAAATTGTAGCTATAGTAACCACATTCCCACATGTTTTGTAAGCAACAGTGCATATGCCCTGAGGCCATCAATATTAACACCATATCTACATCCAGCGAGTCAAAGGGAGGTACTCTACGAAGCAGCACAAACACGGACCCGCTCTGTAATTAAAAGGATATTTGGCCAACTGAAAAGAAGATTTTGTTGGCTACACAAAGTGAGGAGGTCCTACAATATTCCCAAAGACAAGTTGCAAGATAATTGCTATAAGCGTAACTCTACATTATGTTGCGAAGTCCAGAGCAGTGGTTCCCAAACTTTTGACTCCCGAGGACCCCCACTGAATCACTACTGGAAGCCGGGGACCCCCAAGCAATTTCTACAATTTAAATTTCTTTTTAAAAACGCCTTTTGAAGCAGAGGCAATTTCAAGAGGGAGACGGCCTGAATTGGCTCTATTGGCACGGACATGTATGCATACAGAAGTGTATTATTCAGTGGTGCAAGTCTCCTGCTCTCTGCCATAGCAGCACCTCTACATTCTCATTCCAGAGCCTTGGAGTGGTGACCCTTCCTTACAGCAACAGGTTGAATGATTGTGAATTATTAGCATGTTTACCTATTCACAGTTTAGGAAGGTCTAAAATATTACAAGATAGTGCACAAAGCGATGAGTCCAGTGTACAGAGCAAATTCAAGGTCTATATTAGGAGTTCATCATGGAAGTGCAAGAGATGGCAGGAAGGTATCTGCACAGGAGGCATATTGTTTCAGCGAGATCATGGAATAATGCTATGCCAATTGTGGAAAAGTAAATTTTGCCATGTTCTGTGTCCCTACGCCTCATCCATCATGTGTTATGTGTGCATGATCAATATGCATATGTTATTCCCCATTTCTGATTAAAGACGCAATTACAGTTGTGTCCACCTCTAGTATGTTAGTTTCCAGTCCTCGTGAATACTACGAATATCAGGCCTATGTAAGTAATGTTGCCACGTTTCTCAGTGTGCACGTTATTCAATTATAAAGTCTCCGTTTCCAGGCCTCAAAAGGGCCCGGACCACAGATTCAGCTCCTGTCTCCTGAAAGCCTCGCTGAGGAGCGATACAGCCCCCACCTGTATCCTCGACCCTTCACTTACTTCCTGCCTCGCAGTGCCCGGTGCACCCCGGCTCTGCCTCTGAGTCTGCCAAAAGTATGTTATAGTTCCAGCTATCAGTTCAGTCCTCCTCCTCTGCATTCCTAAGCTACTGAACTGCATCAATAGTTTCCGTCATTGTCTAGCCTCCTCGTCTCCACGTTAGAGAAATACTGTATTTAATGGTCATTTAGTATTCTTCATCACGCACTTCATGTAGAATAATGCATGGTCCAGTCTTAGAGTCAAGTTAGCCTTTCCCCTCATGACTTCTAGTTTATATCAACATGTTCCCTAAACATTAGATACCAGATAGGGTTTAGGTACATGTCGCTCCGACCCTCCAGACTCTAGTCTCTGCTCCTAGCACAGAGTTCGTAGCCCCCAGCTTCTCCTAGTAACACGTCATTGCTAGTTTTCGCGCACCATTAGGTTAGAGGTCCCGGCTCCTTAGGTAGCCCCCTCCAAAGTGTCCGCCCATTCATGACATATTCGGTTACGTTTTGCATCACATGTCTAAGTAAACTCCCAGTTACACCTCCTTTTTACTCTTATCTCTCGCGACTGCTACGCGTCACGCCTCCTACTCCACCTACTGTTACGCCTACTGCAATGTAATGCTATGTGTTTGCGCTATGTATATAAGTCAATGTTGTTATTAAATGTTAGCGCGCTCATCCCAGACCTAGCCCCAGCAGCTGCTGGGCCTCTTTTCCCCTGCTGGGCCCCAGTTGTCCTGCTGGGCCCTGTCATTCTGTTCCTATGCAGGTTGTCCTGATCCTGTCCTTATGCTGTAATAAACCTGCAGAAACTCCTACTACCTCGAATCTTGACTCTTATTTATTGAGCTATCTGTTATGCTATAAGTCTAGTCAAAAATAGGGTATTATTTATTTATTTACCACATAATGGCGCCCGAATAGGGACTTGCCCTTTCCCCACGCGTCGGTGAAGCCACGCCGACCCCCTGACCCTCTGCAGTCGTGACGGAACTCTTCTGCGCAGTGGCAGATATTTCTGCTCAAGTATCCCTCAGGCCCACGGAGGAGACGGAGGAGGCGGTCCAGCATCCGAACGAGACGGTGGAGGAACGCGGCGAGTCCCGACCAGAGCCCAAGCCGAGAGTCCAAGGTCCGAGGTATCCGGAGGTCCACCCGTAATTGAAGTCCGAAGTCCGAAGTTCGTCGTCGTAGTCCAGTCCCGTACGAGGCCTTCCGTTCCGTGCTGCCCGGTGAGTACCATTGCTGGGGTAGTGTCTAGACAGGGTCAGTCTAAATTGACTCCTGGTCCGTGGGTTGGTGGTACCCAAGCCCACAAACGAAGTGTTCACCTAGGTGGATACGGGTCTTGATGTGTTCCTTTATGGGACCGGTATGTTCCGTACTGTTACAGCAGTGCATCCAGTAACTCTAGTCTGTTCCGTTCTCGAGAATTCTGTTCTGTTTCTGTTTTCAGTATTTTCAGGTAGTATTCTGTTCGAACTGTTATTTATAATGTCGTTTAATGTATTTCCAATGTCGTGGTATGCCTGAATTGTTTTCCCAATTGTTATTGTTTTTCGTGTATTGTATTGTGTTCCGATTCAAGTTTAGAATGCCGCTCTTTTCCAAGTTACGTCAGTTAAAAACTAGAAAGGGTCTGCTGGAAGCAGCAGTTCCCGTTCCGCCTAGGGACAGTCCAGGTCACTTTATGTATCAGAAACATGGCATAAGCGCCATATTGTATCTAGATTTATGGGTAGAGTATACCAAACAGTTAGAAGAAAAGTATAGATGGCCCGTATCGGGTACATGGGATGCCGAATGTATCATGCGAGTAGAAGAAGCATTATGGAAAAAGAAAGCCAGACAGTCACAGAAAGATGCCATCGAGTTATGGCGTAAGGAAGCGCATAGAAGAACGGAAAAGGAAGTCAGAAAGTCAGAGTTAAGTAGAGAATCCCAAGAACGAGCTCAAGAAAGAGAATTAATCGAGATAGGTGAACAAGTCAAAGCCGAACAGTCAGACAGACAGAGGCATGCCCTTATTAAGGGTATGTATCCTCTCCTTGCCGAAGGCTTGCCAAAAGCGACCCCAGAGGCACCCAGTAATTTCCCGCCACCATTAGTTCCGACCAAGCTACGTCACAAACCGACCGCAGCTGATATTTTTATTTCGTCCTATCTGGACGACACAGTCCCCGAATATGCCAATCCTGTTCGCGCTCCGCCAGTCCCTGTAAACCAGGTAATTCATGTTCCTCCAGACACCGGAGTACCTGTTACGGTACCCCCGGTCCAGCCTACAGTTCCATTTTCCATTCTGCCAGGACGTAGAGCCTCAGTAGACGACTCCAGTTTAGGGGCCGCAGGAGGAGCTACTCCTCAAACCCCGCCGCCACACAAGCGTTTATCAGCACTCGAATTACATGCTCAAGCATCACAGCGTACTCCTAAAAGTAATAAGTCTGTTACAGAAATCAGACAAGCCCTTGCCGAATGTGTCTATGACACAGTCCCAGGCGAGTATAATATGGTTTTATATTCCGTACGTGTAAGAAGGGTGACCGAGTATCTAGTCACCTTACCAAATATGAAAGAAGATCTAGACAGAATATATCGTTTCATCCGTACAGGGGATGATCCAGAAAGTATTGGCGAGATTATGTCTCAAAGGAAAGCCGAGATTCAGCTCATGATATTAAAATTCCTGATCAATTGTCTAATAAGAGAACAAGACTACCCGTCTAAAGATCCCGCCGAAATGAGAATCCTGACAAGGTGGAGTGATAATATAGCCGAGGGTAAGCACAAGACCGTCAGTGCCATGGAGAGTATGTACAAGAAAATTCGTAAAGAAATAATAAGGTTACACGACCAGCGTAAAGCAGCACAAGTAAGCGAGAAAGAAAGTATCTCTGATCCTGAAGAGGAAGAGAACGAGAATCCCGCCAGAATAGCGTATGTAGGAAAATCCAGATTTCCAGATCGCCATTTACGTCTAGAACCCAAGTCTATTTTTCATCTAGCACCAGAACAAGGTTCTCTAGAACAAGTATTTCAAGCTACCGATCACATTCTGAAATCACGAATCGGTTATAGCGAATTAAGTACCATGCACGAACAAGAACTAGCCCGATCAGCAGTCCGATGGATTACTGATTCTACCACTTTTCCAGACGAAATAGTGGCACAAATGTTTCTGAAACTGCCCCCAGCCGAGCAACGACTGGTGGGTATGTATATGATCCAGCACCTCATTACCCTGTATGAGGGTCAACATTCTGATCCAGGCCCGTTACACGATATCCTGAACGAGTTACTCCAGTATAGATGGAGAGGTCTAGGTACCGATTTAATTAGTGTCATTCTAGAACAGCGCCACAAGTATAGAACGTTCCTGAACCCGCATTTTGTTCATGTCTCACCCCCAGAAAGTAAACCATTCTACATAGACAGACAGAATCCGCTACGAGAAGTCCACCCAGTCCAAGGGGCGGGTGGCGTAATGCAACGAGTGTTTGTATACACTCCGATATCAAAGATGGAACTCCTTGAAATGAAGAAATTAATTCCCTGTCATGACAAAGATCCAGCGGGGTTCCATAGAGAATTAAAAGACATGCTCCGTATGGGAGAATACACTTACCCAGATATCATTAAAATGTTAAAGGTCCTGCTACCCGCAGGGGTGTATGAAAAGTTAAAGGAAAAAGAATGGGAGGTGGGAGAGAAAAAGATCGATTGGGCAGCTCTAGAAGCTGAAGACAAGGCACGAGTACCAGGTACCGGTCTTGGAGATAAATGTAAAGAATTACCAGAATTATTGATTCAAGTTTTACCCAGATTATTGACAACTAGGAAGGAAGACTGGGATGCAATCTCAGCCTGTAAACAGAAACAAGATGAAGACATTAGTGATTTTTATTCTAGATTTGAAAAATGTTTCAGTATTAACAGTGGTCTCAAGACAAGTAGTGAGTCATACCCTCATCTTTTCGTTACCAAATTAGTCGAGAATTCAAGTCCACAAATTAAAAATCGAGTTTTGAAAGTCGAAAGCACCTGGCAAGCAAATACTCCGTCCCAGATGCTCCAGATGCTCCAGTACCACCAGAATAGAATCAGAGAAGAGCAAGAACACGAAAGAAAACGTATGAAAGACACGAAAATGAAAGTGCTAGTTGCACAATCTATTCCTCAAGACAGTCAGAAGAGGGGTCCGAATCAAGCCAGTCATCCTGCGGCTCCCGTTAAAGGGAACTGCAATTATTGTAAACAGCCAGGTCATTTTATAAACGAGTGTGCAGTTCTGAAACACAACATAGCTACTGGTAAGACTAAAGAAAGACCACGTCCGCCTAGACAAGAACAAGTTTCACAGACTCCTCAGTCACAGAATGCACAACAGACGGTTACAGTACCGCAGCCTATTGCTGCAACACAGCACGTTACATCGCAGATGTACCAGTATGCACAGTCCGAGTATCCAGAGTACCAGTCATATTCATGAAACAGCCTAGAGAGGGAGGTAGGCTTGCCTCTCATCGAGATACCTGTAGACCAAGAAGGTCCCTATGTTCACAGTCAAGTATTAGGGAAAGACAGAAAGTTTTTGATCGATACAGGGGCAAGTAGGACCACAATTAGTCATGCCGAAGTTCCAGGGGCTCCGCTCTCAGGCTCAAGAAATGTTTCCCTTGGATTTTCAGGAAAACCCATAGTTAATGAGATATCAAAGCCAGTTACTCTAGAAGTAGGTCCATTGTCCCGTACTACTGATCTGTTACTTACTAAGTCATGTCCAGAAAATCTATTAGGCATTAAGACACTGAAAGAATTAGGTGCAGTTATTTGCTGTTCCCCAGAGGGAATACGTCTGTTCCTACGTGACTTTAAAGGTCACTATGTATTACGAGATTTTGATTCAAGATTGTCTAATGTTCCGCAGCATTTATGGGCGCAAGGTCCAACTGATGTAGGTTACATGCAAATCACACCCTATCGTGTGACTCTCAAGCCAGGTGTAGTGTTACCACGAATCCGGCAGTACAGATTGCCACCTGAGGCTGTAGCAGCCTTATCCAAAATTATTGACGAGCTCATGGCTCAAGGAGTAGTTGTAGAAACTGACTCCAATGTATGTAATTCTCCGATCATTCCTGTCATGAAACGTACTGATCCGAATGCACCCCCAGTATATCGATTAGTGATTGATTTACGAGAACTTAATAAATGTATTATTCCTCAGTACCCAGTTGTTCCAGACATTTCTTCCCTGTTAACAGCCATTGATTCCGAAGCCATGTTTTTCACTGTTATTGACCTCAAGAATGCATTTTTTAGTGTTCCAATTCATCCAGACAGCCAGTTTCTTTTCGGATTTTGTTTAAATGGAAGGAGCTATATGTTTACACGCGCTCCTCAAGGTTTCACAGAAAGCCCTAGTATTTACAGTCAAGCACTCAAGAGACAACTAGACAACATTCACATGCCAACTGACACTGCCCTGCTCCAGTATGTCGATGATCTACTGATCACAGCCCGTTCTGAACGTGACTGCGAGCGTGCATCACTTACAGTTCTGTATTTCCTTGCCGAGATGGGACACAAGGTGTCACCTTCGAAGCTTCAATTCTGTGTCCAGCAAGTGGTATACTTAGGACACTTGCTGTCCAAGAGGGGTAGGCAGTTGACACCCGACCGTATCCAGTTAATAGCGAGTCTTCCCCAGCCCAGAACCCAGAAGGAGGTACGTGCCTTTATCGGCCTTACTTCTTATTGTAGACAATGGATTCCCCAGTATGCATTCCTAGCCAAGCCACTGATACAGTTAACGACACAGGAGGCAGCCGTATCGACTGTCCTCCCTTGGACATCTGACCATACACTTAGTTTCAACGAGTTAAAGAAAGCCCTATGTCAAGCTCCAGTTCTAGCTACACCGAACTACAGTAAGCCTTTTACACTTTTCGTTACAGAACGCGAAGGTACAGCATTATCTGTTCTCACACAAGATCAAGCAGGACAATACAAGCCCTGTGCTTATTTCTCGAGCACATTAGATCCAGTCGCCCAGGCGTTGCCTGCGTGCCTCAAGTCAGTTGCAGCCACAGCACTAGCTATCAGACAAAGTGATTCTATAGTTTTAGGACACTCCCTGACAGTACAGGTCCCACATTCAGTAGAAGTTCTTTTAAACCGAACACAAACTCAGCACTTGACAATTGCACGTTTAACAGGTTATGAATTGACACTGTTCCAGCCACACATAGAAATTAGACGCTGCAACGTCCTGAATCCTGCTACACTGTTACCATCAGTTAGTTCAAATCCAGACACACATAATTGTGTGGAAGTAGTTAACATTATGACTAAGCCAAGACAAGACCTGACAGATATTCCGTTACCAGATCCTGACCTGACACTTTATGTGGATGGTTCATGTATGAGAACTAGTACAGGAGAACTAGTCGCCGCGTATGCAGTGACTACTGACACTGCAGTTATTGAAACACACCGTATTGATACTCTGTCCGCTCAAGCAGCAGAGCTAGTTGCTCTGACACAAGCCTGTATACATGCCAAGAACCTGAAGGTTAATGTTTACACAGATTCACGTTACGCATTCGGAGTTGTACACGACTTCGGAGTGCTCTGGCAGGAGAGAGGTTTTATGACTTCTCATGGAACCAAGATTCAGCATGGTCTCCTTATTCAAGCCCTGTTAGATGCCATACATTTACCGACATCTATTGCTATCATGAAATGCAAAGCACATACGAAAGTTACTGACATTATTTCCCAAGGTAATGATTTAGCAGACCGCACAGCCAAGCTTACAGCACAGACTCCAGACATTCCAGTTAATCAGACACATATTCCAGATCTGACTACATGCATGACAGTTAAGGACCCTACTCAAGATGTCATAGATATACAGTCACATGCTACTCCCGATGAAATCAAGAAGTGGTCTGAACAAGGAGGGGTCCAGACAGATCAAGGATGGTTAACGAAGGGTAGAGCCACATGGTTTCTCCCCGATTCTATGGTTCAAGTCATTATCAATACCGCACATAGTCCAGCACATTTAGGAGAAAAAGCTATGTTAGACAGTATCCAGAACATTTGGTTCAACAAGCATTTACGAGCTGCAGCCAAGCAGAAAGTCCGTACCTGTATGATATGTTGTCAGTTTAATCCAGGTAAAAGTGTTCCGGTGGAACAAGGTGGTTTCCAGCCCCCTGACCACCCTTTTGAGGTCCTCCAGATGGATTATATTCAAATGGAGCGATGTCGAGGTTTCAAGTATGTCCTTGTAGTTGTATGCGCCTTATCCAGATGGACAGAAGCATATCCAGTCCCAGATTACACAGCCGCGACCACTGCCAAGCAGTTGGTTCGTGAATTCTTCCCTAGATATGGACTCCCTAGAGTCGTATATTCTGATAACGGCCAGCCATTCTCATCTGAACTCATGAAACACGTTTCCCTGTTGTTAGGGTACCAGTGGAAGTTCCATTGTGTACGCCATCCAGAAGCAGCTGGACTAGTCGAAAGGCATAATCAGACTCTGAAAATCCGTATAGCAAAAGTATGTAAAGACAAGGGTGTGGATTGGTTAGTAGCTTTGCCAGTCGCTCTGTTTTACATGCGTATGGTCGCACATTCCAGATCAGGTCTGTCCCCGTATGAGGTCGTATTCGGCCGCCCCCCTAATATGTGGGGTACTCCTAGACCCCGAAGTATTACCGATGTTTCATGTAATATGTTGACAGATTACCTAGCTTCCTTGATGTCTGCCCTCAACTCATGTCGTTCACAGGTTGCCGCCGCATTTCCAGACAATACCGAGGTGGCACCGCACGAGATCGTTCCAGGGTCCCTTGTGATGATCAGAAATTTCGACAGATCAAGTCCGCTGGAACCACGTTGGAAGGAGCCACGTCAGGTCCTCTTGACCACCCGAACTGCCGTCAAGTTGGAAGGCAGGAAGGGGTGGGTCCACCTTTCTCATGTAAAACTTTTCAAAGGACCGAAACCAGTCTTTAAAAACATTCCCAAGAACATTTCCCAGGATTCGAAGGATTGCCAGAACATTGTTTTGAAGGACTGTCCCGCACCAGACTTTATTACAACCCCTCCCTTGTTAGAGAAAACTCCGCAACAGGAGTATAAGCAAAAGCTCAGGTCTAATAAGTCAGACAGTTTGATTGTATAAGTCCTCCCCTAGGTGAAACGGTTAGACTGTTTCTGACATGTATAAAATAGACCCCCATAGTGAGAGAGTCAGTCAAAGCTCAATCAAATATATCGTTTTTCTGAGTTTCGTATTATTCATCAGCATAATGATTTCCTGCACCAGCTATGCTTTCTATCTGTGTTTTTCAGTTCCTCATGTAAATATGTCTGCTCATGCTACAGTAGAGCACACGTTTAGTGATCTGCCTCCTCACGAATATGCATACCGCCTCGCTATGCGTAATAACACATTTATCCGTATGTTACATTATTCACACCAGACCAGCAATGCCACTAATTGTTGGGTGTGTGGTCGACTCCCCCCTTTTCAGACACCGAAGGGAGTTCTGCCACTCTTTCCTTATCCATTCTCACACAATGGTTCGTGTGGAGCATGGTCCACGTTAACGTCATCCTCAACAGATATGTCTTTTCTTAACAGTACATGTTTCCCAGACAAGCAAGGTTTCCCCCACAGAACAGGTTTAGATTTAGAAAATGAGGTATATGATTTAGGAAATTATTCGTCGAATTTCATGGTTCTGAATGTTCAGTCTGATACTACTCCAGACTCACCCGCTATTTCAGTACTACCAGTCAAAGGCGAATTATGTGTCCGTAGTTATGGTTCTGTACACATAGGTCATAGTGAATGTACTACTGTTATCCAGTATAGTGACAGTAGGAAATCTATTTTCAAAGCTTCACGTCATTCTTATTTTATTTGTGGTCAAACTGCATATGTCCGTCTGCCCCTCGATTGGGAGGGAACCTGTTACATTGCTTTCCTACTGCCACCTGTTTTTCTAGCCCCACCTGACTATCATAGGAATTCTTTCTTAGTACACACTAGACACAAGAGAAATCTCCCGATTGTCGATTATACTGAAACCGCCGCAGAGCAATTCATTGATATAGATAAAGGTGTTTTCCCTTATTTAGGTACAGTTGTAAATAGTAAACTTATTCGTAGGTTAACAAGAACCCTTGAAGCAGTAGTAGATGAGACTACCTCCGCTCTAGGTAACTTAACTGAAGAGCAATCCTTTATGAGAATTGTCGTTTTACAGAATCGTCTCGTCCTTGACGTCATACTGGCCGATAGGGGCGGGGCCTGTAGAATTCTCGGATCCAGTTGTTGTATTTTCATTCCTAATAACGCGCCGTCTGTTTATTCAGCTATAACCAGACTCCATAAAATTGCCCATCTGTTACACCAAGATCCAGGCACCTGGACATGGCCCGGTTGGTTCTGGAATATAATTTCCGCATGGGGATGGAAAGTCCTGTCCTTTCTAGGTATTGCAGTAGCGATTATATTTAGCTGCTGCCTCTGTATACAATGTGGCCCTGCGATTTGCAGCATGTGTGCTACCTCTTGTATTCCCCGTCCCAAGCCCCGTTCTAAATCTCGTTCCAAGACAATTCGAGACGAGCAAATGGTACTGTATGAAATGATAGACGGTATCATGAATATTGATGTTTCCTGATGGAAACGTAGTGACAAGGAGGGAATGTGGAAAAGTAAATTTTGCCATGTTCTGTGTCCCTA
Organism: Lissotriton helveticus; assembly: GCF_964261635.1. Lineage (NCBI taxonomy): Eukaryota > Metazoa > Chordata > Amphibia > Caudata > Salamandridae > Lissotriton > Lissotriton helveticus. The sequence goes on along the minus strand of NW_027611659.1, from coordinate 2,429,696 downwards.
CGCCTCATCCATCATGTGTTATGTGTGCATGATCAATATGCATATGTTATTCCCCATTTCTGATTAAAGACGCAATTACAGTTGTGTCCACCTCTAGTATGTTAGTTTCCAGTCCTCGTGAATACTACGAATATCAGGCCTATGTAAGTAATGTTGCCACGTTTCTCAGTGTGCACGTTATTCAATTATAAAGTCTCCGTTTCCAGGCCTCAAAAGGGCCCGGACCACAGATTCAGCTCCTGTCTCCTGAAAGCCTCGCTGAGGAGCGATACAGCCCCCACCTGTATCCTCGACCCTTCACTTACTTCCTGCCTCGCAGTGCCCGGTGCACCCCGGCTCTGCCTCTGAGTCTGCCAAAAGTATGTTATAGTTCCAGCTATCAGTTCAGTCCTCCTCCTCTGCATTCCTAAGCTACTGAACTGCATCAATAGTTTCCGTCATTGTCTAGCCTCCTCGTCTCCACGTTAGAGAAATACTGTATTTAATGGTCATTTAGTATTCTTCATCACGCACTTCATGTAGAATAATGCATGGTCCAGTCTTAGAGTCAAGTTAGCCTTTCCCCTCATGACTTCTAGTTTATATCAACATGTTCCCTAAACATTAGATACCAGATAGGGTTTAGGTACATGTCGCTCCGACCCTCCAGACTCTAGTCTCTGCTCCTAGCACAGAGTTCGTAGCCCCCAGCTTCTCCTAGTAACACGTCATTGCTAGTTTGCGCGCACCATCAGGTTAGAGGTCCCGGCTCCTTAGGTAGCCCCCTCCTATGTTTCCGCCCATTTCATGACATATTCGGTTACGTTTTGCATCACATGTCTAAGTAAACTCCCAGTTACACCTCCTTTTTACTCTTATCTCTCGCGACTGCTACGCGTCACGCCTCCTACTCCACCTACTGTTACGCCTACTGCAATGTAATGCTATGTGTTTGCGCTATGTATATAAGTCAATGTTGTTATTAAATGTTAGCGCGCTCATCCCAGACCTAGCCCCAGCAGCTGCTGGGCCTCTTTTCCCCTGCTGGGCCCCAGTTGTCCTGCTGGGCCCTGTCATTCTGTTCCTATGCAGGTTGTCCTGATCCTGTCCTTATGCTGTAATAAACCTGCAGAAACTCCTACTACCTCGAATCTTGACTCTTATTTATTGAGCTATCTGTTATGCTATAAGTCTAGTCAAAAATAGGGTATTATTTATTTATTTACCACACAATTACCATAAACCCCTGTTAGACATTATCTTTAGTCACAGACAGCAGAACAACATTTTACCACCAAGGGGTGAGCAGTGCAGTTCAGGCATATTTCAGAGAGGCCTCGCGTGGCACCTGACATGACCCTCTCCTGTTAGGATGCCCGCTGCCCCGTCCCTTGCCAACAACAAACTGCAAAGGCAACAGCTTGATATGGCTGAATATGAAAGCTTGACAGCACACATAATTCACCCAAGGGCTTGTGGAAAGTAAGCAATCGGACAGCACCAGGAAAATCCTACTGCTGATCCTGGCTGCATCTATTTTTACCTGCCTTTCAAGTAACGGTAACCTGCACACTTGTGCCTTTCAATGCTTTATTGCTTTTATTGTATTGCCTGTATATTCATTGATGTGTCTGTGACTGCTGTTCTCTGTCATCGCCTGCTGCCTCTATGTGGTCCATGCCCGTTTTCCTTCCCTCTGTTCTACTCGCTGTCCCCGTGCTCTCTGCCCGGTCTTTCCTTCTGTACCCCTCGCTGCTCCGTGTCTCTGCCCGGTTTTCCCTTCTGTTCCCCTCGCTGCCCCCGTGCCTCTCTGCCAGTTCTGCCTTCTGTTCTTAGCTGCCCCTATATTTCTGTATTCTCTATTTTGCCTCTGTGCCACTCGTTTTTTGTGCCCATCTGCCCTCTGTGCCACTCGTTTTCCCTTCGTTTTGTGACCCTTTTGCCCTCTGTGCCACTCATTTTTCTCTCGTTTTTTGTGCCCTCTGTTCCACTCGTTTTTCTCTCGTTTTTTTGTGCCCTCTGTTCCACTCGTTTTTTGTGCCCTTATGCCTTCTGCTCCACTCCTTTTTGTGCCTTTCTGCCCTCTGTTCCACTCGTTTCCTTAGTTTTTTGTGCCTTTCTGCCCTGTGTGCCACTCATTTTTTCCCTCGTTTTTGTCCCTTTCTGCCCTCTGTTCAACTCGTTTTTCCCTCATTTTTTGTGCCCATCTGCCCTCTGTTCCACTCGTTTTTTGTGCCTTTCTGCCCTCTGTTCCACTCGTTTTTTGTGCCATTCTGCCCTCTGTGCCACTCATTTCCATCATTTTTTGTGCCTTTCTGCCCTCCGTTCCACTCATTTTTTTGTGCGTTTTTGTCCCTTTCTGCCCTCTGTTCAACTCGTTTTTCCCTCATTTTTTGTGCCCATCTGCCCTCTGTTCCACTCGTTTTTTGTGCCTTTCTGCCTTCTGTGCCACTCATTTTTTCCTTGTTTTTGTGCCCCTTTTGCCTTCTGTACCACTCGTTTCCCCAGCCGCTGTGCCCCTGTGGCCCCGCCCCCCTCACTACCAACTGCCCATTCGATGCCCCCGCCTCACGATTGTATTGTTGTGGTCTCGCCGACCCTGCGCCAACATTCACAGCACTTGTGTGCTGTGAGGACGCATGGGCGTTTCATTTTTCACTATGAGGACAGGCACTCGAGTCCTGCGTACCCTCTGGGAATGTCTCACGGACCACTGGGGTCCGCGGACCACAGTTTGGGAAACGCTGGTCTAGAGGATTGCCAGAGATAGGTTTGGACTCTGATTCTGATGAAGCTGACCAACAACACCCAACAGCACAGGCAGCACAAGAAGATACATTGGCAGCAGAAGGACGAGCCAGACACACGGCCGTTACAAACAATTACTTTTAAGGTATGTGAGTGATGCTGTGTGTTACATTTTGCATAAGGCTAAACAAGAAATGCAGTGTCAAAGTAAATAACCCTAATTTCTCTGGTTGTAAAAGGTATGTTACATACTTTGCATTCCTCAGAATGTTCAAATGCAAGGACAGCATCAGTACACATTACTGAAAAAGTACAACAAACAAAATACAAAATGTTGTACAAATGTAAGAGATATTCGTGTTGGGCAGACTGTGCACTGACCTTTGCTGCACAAGTGTAGTGGAGCCTTCTGTATCAACAACACCACCTTGTGATCTACTGTGACGCGCACTCTTTGCGTCACTCACAGAGACACTACTTATACTGGATAAGTCCTCATTTTCAGCATGCCCAGCTGCTCCGCTTTGTGCTATTTGAGGTGTCTGTACGCTTTCCACTGCATGCAACTGCATGGTTACCTACAGATGCTGACCTAGCCTAACCACAGTGTCCATCCCTGAATCCCGGATGCACTTCTTCTGGCACTTAAGACACATAGATTTCAAACCCAGCTGACGCAGTCGAAATCCTCAACATTTTTATTACTTGAGAAGACCATCCTGTACTTCACCTGAGCTAGGCACCTGCATGTCCTCTTAGGTGGAAACGTGTCATGTGATTGATACTCAAATTGCAGGTAGATGTGCATACATATCGCGAAGCCTGCCACCATTGCTGATGCCCGGGGTATAGACTTGCTGATGATCTCAGTCATTTACAGACTATTTGTTTTTTGTAAAAAGTAGTGACAACCCATTGGTGACTGTGTTGTGGCTCGCCGGGCATGTTTGCGCTCATCACCAGGATGTGAGCTGCGTTGCTGTTGTGGTCCCAGTTTTTACCAGAAGTGTAAATGTCCCAGAGCTGAAAACAATGCTGCATAACATGCTACCCAGACAGTTTCTTCTCTGGCATCATGTGTGCCAATTCTAGACTGGTCCCTGCTGCTGAGATCAGGGCTTCCCATCATGTGCTGGGATCTCCTCTGCAATATCCCCAGGGTAAACAAAGCCACGTTTGGCTTTCACTATTGTGACTATATTCTAGGTCTAGGAGAATTGTTAATTACACAGGAGTAATTGGAGTAATTTCAGTAATTACACATTACTGTTGTGATGCAAAGTCAACAACGGTACGCGATTACGACAGCTTCAGTAATTAAGAGTAATTTGGGTCAAAAATCCTACTGCAGGAGCAAAGGAATCACAACAAATGCGTAAGTACGCATTACTCTTGTGATGCAAAGTTAACAAAATTACGTAACTATGCCGGGTTCAGTAATTAAGAGTAATTTGGGTCAAAAATCCTACAGCAGGAGCTAAGGAATCACAACAAATGCGTAAGTACGCATTACTCTTGTGATCCAAAGTTAACAACATTACGTAACTTTGCCGGGTTTAGTATTTAAGAGTAATTTGGGTCAAAAATTCTACTGCACGAGCAATGGAAAGACCAAAAATGCGTAATTACGCATTGCTCTTGTGATGCGAAGTTTACAAAACTATGTGACTATGCCAGCTTCAGTAATTAAGGGTAATTTGCAGGAGCAAAGGAAAAGCCATCTATGGGAGAACGAGCAGCTGCTGGCTGCTACTCTTCGTGTCCTGTAGCATTTAGTTCTATTTTCTTAGCACAAAATACATTTTGTGCTACATGCTGGATTATGCTTCTCACACAATTTTGCAAAATTACGAGTAACTATGCAGTAATTATAAGTAATTACGCTAAAGAGAATTACGCCTGTTACACCACCCCTACTGCATTTCCGAGATGTAGTAATCATTGTCCAGTTGGTGGCCAGAAGCATGAGAACCTCCAAAGAGCCAGAGCATCCAGGGCCTCAATGGAAACTGTATTTGCATGAAAAATATATATTTGCATAAAATCATAAAACCTTTATTTCCAGTGGCTGGGTGTGATTGCCTATTTTCCTATGAACTTTCAGACAAAACCAACCACCTAAAAAGTGAACAATTTCCATACGAACAAAATATCTGGATTTAGCCCTACCTTTATTGTTGGCATCTATGGACACGGTCAAATCAGATGCGTTGGACAAATCCGGCTGTTGGAAGAGCTCAGGCAGGTCAGGGTAATTCTCATAGAGAGATGTCGCCAACTCGATCAGTATGTACTTGTTGGATTTGTTTTGAATCTTATTTCTTTTGCTCACTTCTGGAATCCCAGTGCGGCACAGCAGATCCTTCAACATTTGGTGAATTGAGTGGACCGCTGCAGAGCCTTCTGCGGAGAGCTTCATCATTTCAGCACAGTCCTGCCCCATTTTTGTGATCCGAGATGCAGGAGATGGCTCTGTATCCCACTTTCCGCTGCTCTCTTGCAGCAACTTGGAAAGAGCTCTGCGGAAGTGGTAGACCTTCGGTGCATCTTCAGGATCCATAGCGTTGTAGGTTTTAGCCGTGAGGGTTTGGCTCAGGATGGAGATTCCAAATGTATTCAGTATTTTATTGCCGGGATATTCTGCTACAGCGTGTTCATATGGATGCTTGCAGGCCCACCACCAGGCATGGCCTCCAATGAGCAAGCCCCCTCCTTCAGCCACAAACTCTTGGATTTTCTGTGCCTCGCTATCACTGTACGACGTGCAGCAGTAGACGCTGAGATTTGGGGTTAGGATCGAATATTCACTTGCCACATTGTTTGCATTGAGAAGTTCCTGGAGCCCCTTCAGACCACTCACCATGCCAATCTTCCCTTTTCTCCCTGCAGCCAGCCAAGAGATTGCGTTGAGGAGGAAGGGCTTCAGAGGAGCTGTGTTTATATGGTTCTCATGTCCAGCCACGACAACCCTTCCTTTCCCATAGCGTGCCGCAGCTAGAATTGACCGATGAGAATCATCAAGTCCAACGGGGAAGGCCAGTTGCCCATGGACCAGGAGATGGGAGGCTGTCCCTCCATTATTAATGTTCAGGTCTGAGACACCAGTTAGAAGATGCCTCATATCCTTGATGATGTCAATCCCATGTCTGAAAAACAAGAACACAATCATGTCAGCATGTGCACTGTGGAAAACACAACACAATCATGACAGCCTTTGCATTGTGGCAAACAGCAATACAACCATCTCAGTATGTACACTGTGGAAATTAACAACACAACCATGTCAGCATGTGCACTGTGGAATTTAACAACACAATCATCTCAGCATGTGCAGTGTGGGAAACCCAAAACAGCGATTCCAGAGTGTACACTGTGGGAAACAACAACGCAATCCTTCCAGAGTGTACAGTGTGGGAAACAACAACACAATCATCTCAGCATGTGCAGTGTGGGAAACCCAAAACAGCGATTCCAGAGTGTACACTGTGGGAAACAACCACACAATCATCTCAGCATGTGCAGTGTGAGAAACCCAAATCAGTCATTCCAGAGTGTACACTGTGGGAAACAACCACACAATACCTCCAGAGTGTACACTGTGGGAAACAACAACACAATCATCTCAGCATGTGCAGTGTGAGAAACCCAAATCGGTCATTCCAGAGTGTACACTATGGGAAACAACAACACAATCCTTCCAGAGTGTACACTGCGGGAAACAACAACACAATCCTTCCAGAGTGTACACTGTGGGAAACAACAACACAATCATCTCAGCATGTGCAGTGTGAGAAACCCAAATCAGTCATTCCAGAGTGTACACTATGGGAAACAACAACACAATCCTTCCAGAGTGTACACTGTGGGAAACAACAACACAATCATCTCAGCATGTGCAGTGTGGGAAACCCAAAACAGCCATTCCAGAGTGTACACTGTGGGAAACAACCACACAATACCTCCAGAGTGTACACTGTGGGAAACAACAACACAATCATCTCAGCATGTGCAGTGTGAGAAACCCAAATCAGTCATTCCAGAGTGTACACTGTGGGAAACAACAACACAATCCTTCCAGAGTGTACACTGTGGGAAACAACAACACAATCCTTCCAGAGTGTACACTATGGGAAACAACAACACAATCCTTCCAGAGTGTACACTATGGGAAACAACAACACAATCCTTCCAGAGTGTACACTGCGGGAAACAACAACACAATCCTTCCAGAGTGTACACTATGGGAAACAACAACACAATCATCTCAGCATGTGCAGTGTGGGAAACCCAAATCAGTCATTCCAGAGTGTACACTATGGGAAACAACAACACAATCCTTCCAGAGTGTACACTGTGGAAAACAACAACACAATCCTTCCAGAGTGTACACTGTGGGAAACAACAACACAATCCTTCCAGAGTGTACACTGTGGGAAACAACAACACAATCAGTCTTGTCCTTTTCTGAAATGTGCAATGATTATGACACGCTATGCACATTTTGCCCCTTGGTTGGAACTACGTTGCTATATACTCACCTTTGTGAGACCTTTCCGGTGATATACTTCTGTGTCGTCCAACACCAAAATTTTAAGTGTATTTGTCGATCTGAAAGTTTGGTTTTGGTTCCCTTTTGAGCTCTTTATCTTTTTCATAACAGGTTCCTTGTTAGACGCACCTAGATATTACCTTTGTTCACTGTGTCACACGAACGGCCCTTTTGTCTTCTTTTAGGATTCAACGTCTTCAAGGACACATCATACGTTCTGTATATTTCACTTTTGATGCCCACTACCACATTGTCTATTGGAGTATTACAATTGTTTTGTTTATGCCTTAGGATTTTGTCTTCTCTTAGGAACACTAGAGAATTTTGATTTTATTATCTCCGTCCGGACATTTATGTGACCTATTACAATGTACCACTGATGGACTTGGCCTTTCCCCTGAAATTTTTTGCTTTTTGCCCCCCTAATTTGGGATGTCTCCCCCATGGGTATAAACCTGTATAGGCCATGTGTGGTGTGAGACACCTTGTTAATATGGAATATCATGTAATGGTGTGAGCACATGTAAATTTCCCCCATTGTGTAAAATGTACCCTGGTGAAATGCTGTGTTTTTAAAATGGATGCCCAGGCTATGTGTGTGCCACCTGACTGCAGGAGGTTAGCAGTCTAGTCGTTAGGTACCCAGTCACCCCTAGATTTTGGAGGGAAGCCTGGCACCCAGGGTGCTCAACCCCTCCCCTTGAGCCAGTTTAGGCCAGCTTTGCCAACATTCTAGAAGGTTCTGGCACCGCCCGGGAGGAGGGTATAAGTAAGGGGGATGTGCCACCAGAGAGTCAGACAGAGCTGGGACAGGAACGTGAGGGGACCTGCTGCGAGGTGCTACCGCCACATGGGCCTGTGAGCTGGGCCCTGCCCCCTAACCCCTCCTGTACTGTCCCCCGGGCCCCTGACGAAGGAGGGCCCCTACCCAGGTCCCTGACACTGTGGGGACTGTGAATTACGCCAGCGCTGTGTAGCAGGAGCCCCAGGAGGTGAGGAGTGGGCCCGTCAGGAACTGAGGTGGGACTGTCTACCCCCCTCTGGAGGAGCTGTGGCCCCCTTGGAAGCGCTGGGCCGTGAGGAGCCACCTGGGGAGGATTGGGCCCCCGAGGGACTGTGGCATGCTAAAGCACCGTGCCCTGTGACTGGTGTGGCCCCCGGAGTGCTGTTGGCCCTGAGAGCTGTGTGGGCCGAGGGAGGAGGGGTGCGCTGTGAATAGCGCAGTTTGCTGAGTAGAATAGCGCCGTGTGGCCTGAAGGGACTGTGAGGGGGATAGAGCTGGAGGAGCCTACCCTCGTTTTGGCGCGCTTGCGGAAATATAAATAATTATTAGAAGGGAGCCTACCCCTGATTGCGGCCGTCCTCACCGCCGCAGCCCGGCGACGCCTTGTAGGGACCCCCACTGTTGTGGTTAATGTTGCAGCGGCCCCCGGTGCCAGGAGAGGGCCGCCGAAGTGAAGAGAGGCCGCGTTAGGCCCTGAGGCCGCCGTCACCGGTGTCACGTGATGGGGGCGCCCGGCCGCGTCATTGGCCGCGCCCCCGCCCAGCCTCGCACGGATTGGCTACCCAGCCGGGCAGCAGGAAGAGTCCCGTAAAGCCGCGGAAGCCGCTGCAAAGCCCCGGGATCCCGTGAGGCCAAGGGAACCCGAGCGAAGCCGACGGCGGTGTTGCGGGGCTACCGTGGTGAAGAGGGAGCCCCGACTGGCCACGAGAAGCGTCGCCGCCGTGAGGAGAGAGAGCGGAGTGCGGGAGCCTACCCCGCCTCCGCCTGTGACGGAGTGCCCCGAGGAGAGCCCGAGCAGGCCGACGGAAGCCCCGGGACCCCGGAAGGAAGGAGGGGCCCGGGTGAAGAGGGAGCCCGGCTGTCGGGAGGAGGGGGGCTGCGAGGCGCAGGATCGGTGCCTGCCCTGCCTTTGCCTCAGAAGCCCCGGTGGAGAGCTGCTGCTGGCGGGACTCTCCTGATCTGAAGAGAGCCCTGAGCGCCCAAGCCTGACTGTGTTCCCGCGAGTCCGGAGCAGCCACTCTAGAGGCCCCGGGTCCCCTAGAGAGAGGAGGGGCCCGGGTGAAGCAGGTAGAGTGCCGGTGCTCGAGGAGACATCCTCTGGACTGCCGGTGAGTGGGGCCTTAATTAGACTGTGACGGGTGTGGAAAGGGCAACGGGGCACAGGGTCGGTGCTCGCCCCCACCCCTCTTCTGTTGGAAATTGGGATTCGGCCCTATAGGCCCTGGAGGTACGCAGGAGACCTCCTAGACTGGGCAACATCCCCACAGTGAGAAGTGGAGGCCAAGTTTCTTGCCATAAGTAGAATTAATCCCTGGGTAGGGAAGGAAAAGGCTCTAGAAGATCATTATGACAGAGAGTTACCTGAGCCCTAAAGAACTGGTTATCCTGGCCTAATGACCGAGTGATCCCTGGTTAAGGAAGTGCTGATTAACGGCCTACAGTAAAGTGTGCTACTGCTTGTTGCCTGTCCGCACATCCAATTTCACACTGTAGCCCCTTGTCCGTGTGACGGATCTTCCAAACAGAGCACCGTGCACTTTTTATTGATTTGCCCTTATTATCTACTACTCCGGATTATATACTTCAAACCACTTTAAAAAAAATATAAGGTATCCTCCGTGGAAACAGCTATGAGCCTTTTATTCGCACTTGCCAAACCTGATGTGTGCTTTTTTATGGCTGTATATATTTTAAAATCTATATCTTTTAGGAAAAGTATGTCCTTTTAACAGTATGTTGTAAAATTGTAAATGTAAACTGTAAATGTTGTGATATACAGCTGCACTTTTATGATTATTTTATAATGATCGAATAAAGTTTTTGAAATCGAAATCGAAGTGTGCTACTGGGGTCAGTGCTGACCGCCTGACGTCCCATGTCATTTCCTTGTGCTCCCTGTTGATTGCGGTCTATGATAACGCAAGTTACTCTGTGTGTTCACAAAACGGCCTGTCTAGGTCCCGGGGAGGGTTTGCACTATGCTGAGGTTCGTAGGCCTACGGTTCTATGCCCCATGGGTTATTGTTCCCCCTAAGGGGACCCTGGAAGAGTTAATGCCTCACAAGCTACGCCTGATGTTTTATGCCCGCAGGTTGAGAGTGGGGTAAACCGGGATGTGCTCTTGTACTACAGGTGACCTGCTCCTATGCTGGCCTGACGTGTCATTCCAGGCCCCTTGTTACATCCCATGTTAATGTGCAAGCCTGCTGCTTTATCCCAGGTGCTCCTGTCTGGTTCATATGTTGTTGATGCCAATGCACTGCCTGATGTTTGTGTTGCAGGTTGGGGGCTAAGGAGTCGTGTTCCCCAGGTCTTTTCCCGAAGGCTACAGCACTGGGGTTCTGCATGCCCTGTAGATCTTGCGAAGGCGGCCTAATGGTCCTATGGTTATACCCTCCTGCTATTAGATGCTGGGATGCCAAGATGTCTTTCCTTACAGGGGTTATGTATGATGTTGTATTCTGTAATTACAGCCTACTACCAAGGATTAAGGCGTGAGCTGGCCCTGCCTGAGGCGTAGTTCCCACAGGTGGATGGTGGAAGAAACCTTGTTGTGATTTGTTACAGGTGCTCCTGTCTGTTAATATGTGCTGTGATACCATGAAGTTTTCCCTTACAGGGGTCGTGTTGGAGTTATACTGCATGGGGTGTCCTGATGCTAATGTTGTACTTTGCAGTGACAGTCTACTGTAAGGATGAGAGCCTGAGTTGGCCCCACCATATTGACCCCAGGTTTAATGTTAATTTAATCACATTCTTTTCCTTTCAGCCATGGACTTACGGACTCAGCCCTTACTTCCCATGTAAATAATCCCCCCTGATACACTTGGCTCTGGTGCCAGTTGGCGCCGTGTTGTGATACCAATGTTTATGCATTTTTGCCTTGCAGGTTGGAGATATACTAAACTACTTACTAATTTTCCAACTCAAACTGGTGTCCTGCCTCTTTTGTGGTGTTCCTGGTGTGTCGTCTGTGGGTACTGCGTGAGTGCTTCACATGTCCTCCGAAGTTTGGCCTGCCCGCTTGGTTCCGTGCTACCCCCCTGGAGATTTGGTTACCCCATTTCTTACAACCAGCACATGTGATTTCGGTTAATTGCCTTTCTCTACATGGTCACATCAATATTGTTTTCATACACCATAGGGTTTCCACACACTAAGGGTGTCTTTTCCACGTTTTACTCACCTTTTGTATTCCGGCTTAGGTCGTTCAGTCGCCTATTATTGTTGTTTTTCCTTTATTCACTTTTGTATATTTTTTCATTTTTTAATCTTTGTTCATTATTGCTATGAATACGTATGGTAATCCCCATTACTCTTAGTCAAGTCAAGTCAAGTCAAAAAGGCTTTATTTCGATAAAAAATTTATCATAAAAGCTTCACATGAAATTCATAGGTACAATAAAAGAAGCCAAGAGTAAAACAGGTTGCTGAGAAAATCTATGCATAAACAATTATTTACACATCATGAATTAAAAAGGAAATTAAACAATTGATTTAAGCCTTTTGGCTCGGATTAACCGGGCCCATGATAAAAATTTAGCGAGAGCACAAGCATAGGTAGTACGGCTATCAGACATTAATATACGAATTGCGTCTGAATGGCACCTGGCACCCAATTGGCGACATAGATGTTTGAGCCATATTTTCCTAGGTAGATTGTACTCTCCACATTCGAACATAAAATGTGCCAATGTTTCTGGTTTAGCTAAACATACTGGACAAAGCTCTACAGTTTGTGCAGGCGGTTTCCATCTTGAAGAAAAAGTATACAATGGTAAAATTCCTGCTCTAAATTTAAAATAGAGGGCCCTATCAAAAGGTTTGCCAATAGCATCCAGATAAAGTTCACATTTTGGAGAGTCCTTGAATTTTAAAAACTCTTCAGTAAGACTGCCCATAGAAGCATTAGTGTTTCGTTGTGACATAATCCAGTTCCAATAAAGTTTCTTGAGAATTGCCTTTGGAGGAGAGGATCTGTTAGCCCATGAATCTTTTAGGCCCAAATTAAATAGCAAGATTTTAATGTCACTCAGCCATTTAATTTTGTGCCACCCTGGCAAGGACATAATTTCTGCGAGGCCTTGCGCATATTTACTAAGTTCAGGCACTCGCCACAATCATGCCCATAGTAGGAGTGGACGTAGTCTTGCTAGATCTTCAATAGGGCGACAGCCTAAGTCAAGCATTAATGGGACCGTAGGGGTGCCCTGTGGAAGGGACATAATCGCCCTACAAAACTTCCTTTCGGATTTTGGCAATTCATTGGTAATGGATGAGCCCCAAAGCTCCGCCCCATACAGAGCAGAGCTAACCCCTTTAGCTTCATAAATATCAAGAACAACAGCTATTGGTCTAATTACACAGGAGCGTTGCTCTTTAAGAATAGCTCCTGTGATCCTTTTGTGGGATAGTAACATTTTATCCAAATGTGGAGACCATTGCATTTTGTGAGATAGGCGGATGCCGAGGTAATCAAACATCTCTACTCTCTCCAAGGGTTCAGCATTCAGGATTGGAGGACGTGCTAATTTTTTGGGGGGATTCAGCACAAGATATTTAGTCTTGCCTGTATTGATTACGAGGCCCCGTTTAGTACAAAAAGATTGAAAATTATTCAAAAGCCTTTGGAGGCCTATCGGGGATTTCGATATTAAAAGCGTGTCATCCGCGAAGAGGAGGGTGGGTATACGTTCTCCAGCCAGGGATGGTTCATCTGAAGGATGTTCTAAAAGATGCTCCACCACCCCGTTGATATAAAGAGAAAACAGGGTGGGAGCAAGGACACATCCCTGGCGGACCCCTCTCTCTACCGGGATACTGCTAGTTTTCTCCCCTCCTGAACCCCACCTAATCTGGGCAAAGCTATTTTCATGCAGCCTAACCAGTAATGTGAGTAAATAGTATCGCAACCCCATATTGACCATTAATCTTAGTCCTACTCGTCCTCGACCCAGTCATCACTCATGAGGTATTCCACAGACAGGAAACAAAACAGGAAACGCTTTTTAGGCTCCACCCCCCCTCCTGCCAGGTGCTATATCAGACCCAACCACCAGAAGCACATCCTGACACACCAAGCAACAAAGGCCTGGACAGGGAGGGAGGGTGGGAAGTATGACTGGGTCGAGGACGAGTAGGACTAAGAGTAATGGGGATTACCGTATGTAATCATAGCATTACCTCTACGTCCCTCGTCCTCGACCCAGTCATCACTCATGAGGTATCTGTGTGAGTTATGGGGGATCCAGGAGCAAAGTGCCACCACTATCCAGATCTGAGAGGAGGCTGGTATGAACAGCCATTCTGGTTAAAATTTCTGGAGTGCAGCACCTCTGAAACTCAAGCTTAGGATTATTGTTCACTGATTTAGTTAAAGCTTGGTTAGCGCCTAGAGGTAACAAAATGGGGTTGTTAGGATTATTGAACTCAATAGCAAAGGAAGAACTTTGTTTTGCTATTTTTGATATCCATAACCTGCTTCTCTGGATTACTGTTCATATTCTGGGTGGTTATCATGAAAATGTAAATGTCCAGTATTTATAAAGCGCGAACAATTACCCAAAGGTGTCAAGGTGCTGGGGGCCGTCAGGAAGACTAAGCGAGCTATTGCCCAGAGTCACATGTGAACCGTATGCCCCTGGGTTCTGGAGTTAGTCTCCCTGGCCGCTGCGCCACAACTCTTCCCATCATGCACATTGTGTACACTAGATTAGGATTTTAAAATAAACAAAAATACATATCCTGTTTCTTACTGCAATCTGAGGGTGTTATTCAACAACAAAAGAGTGCTTAGATTTCTACTGTTGTCCCTGAACTCATCCTATAGGACCGATGGTTACCAGGAAAGACGTCCTACGCAATAGTGTTGAGTGCTTTGCGTATGGTTGTAGTCCAACTGTATTCCTAATTCAGGGTGGCACATCAACTGAGCCCCTAATGTCGGGGGTTAGAAATCCAACCCCTTCAGCTCTAGGGGGACCCTAGAGAACCATTTTTTGTGTCCAACGTGGGCCTCAAATGTTTTAGATCTTTGGATAGTATTTGATGACACACTCAAACGATTATCACAATTAATCAGAGATGTCTATTATAATACCGGTGCAGTCCTTCTGATTAAAGAGGTGACCCCTATTGACTGCAGACTTGTCAAGCTTGGGTCATAAATGGTGGTGCCCCATTCTGTGATTTCTAGTTTTTTTACCTAAAGTTTGTTGAATACATTTTCTAAAATGGCCCAACCTGTTGCAATAAGTGTAAATTACAGGACATCAATCACACAACATCTCCTTAACAGAGGCATTCCTAACGTATGGAATCCATTAATATTTGCTGTACATGCAGATGCCTATGGGATGTATGACGTTACAACGCAGGCTATTACAACCCCTGCCTTTACAACGCGGTTTTTACATCGCAAACCTTTACAACGCATAGCGCTTAGAGGTGCTGGATAGTGGTAAGTATAATTTTCTATTCCAACTCCAGTCCCCGTGGACACTAGGGAAGGTGTTGGATAGAAAATTAAACTTATTCCCTATCCTAGAGCGCCCCCCAGTGCAATGCGTTGTAATGGTTTGCGATGTAATGACCGCGTTGTAAAGGAAGTGCATTGTAATAGTTTCGTTGTAACGGTTGTTCACCATGCCTATGACTTTGTAATATTTTACTGATGGTTGGAGTGGCTGCTGTACATCCCACTACTGGCAACGTTCATACACAGAGGCCTGCCCCGGTGCCACAAAATTATCGGAATGATCGTGACTTGGAAGTCCCACTGACTTACCTGGAACACAGACCTGTTTTGGCTGTCATTTCAATCAATCAGAATTTGTATAGCACAGCACTGTCGCCTATAGGAGTATGTGGGTGCTGCGAATGCATTGTCAGGATAAAGGTCAGAAACTAGCAGAAAGAGGCAGAATAAAGATCAGAAATGAGCAGAAAGAGGCAGAATAAGGATCAGAAAGAAGAAGAATGAGGCAAAATAAGGATCAGAAATGAGCAGAAAGAGGCAGAATAAAGATCAGAAATGAGCAGAAAGAGGCAAAACAAAGGTCAGAAACGAGCAGAAAGAGGCAATATAAAGATCAGAAACGAGCAGAAAGAGGCAAAACAAAGGTCAGAAACGAGCAGAAAGAGGCAATATAAAGATCAGAAACGAGCAGAAAGAGGCAAAACAAAGGTCAGAAACGAGGAGAAAGAGGCAGAATAAAGATTAGAAATGAGCAGAAAGAGGCAAAATAAAGGTAAGATACGAGAAGAAAGAGGCAAAATAATTGGCAGAATGAGCAGCAAGAGGCAGAATAGAGGTCAGGAGCTAGCAGAGAAGAGGCAGAAAAAAGGAGCAGAAATGAGCAGAAGAGGTACAAATCCAAAGGCAGCAGAGGGTAGAGGATGACGGGCATTCTGGACGGGAGAACCATTGCAGGGGGAGCTGGCATGAGGACCTGCTCATGCCAACCTCATTTATTGTATGTACCACAGAATGCTAGAATGGGTCCCGTAAGTAATGACAGGGCCACCAGGCCCATCCTGGCTGGGTCACAGAAGATGACTTTTCGAACCCCAAAACAACATCTCAGTCCATCAACCACCACTAATTGACCCAACAGCGCTGCCACCTCCTCAGCTCAATCACATGCAACCCTCAGCCTCAGCTCATATATTATGGAAATCATTATAACCATGCACAGGTCGAGTGTGCCAAGATTTCTCCCTCTACACAGTGTGTGAATGTTTCTTTTCTTTGTATTTAAGTTCATCATCTTTATTCCATTTGCAACTCTGTCTACATATTACATAGAAAAGAGAAATTGCATAGTTGATTCAGTAGTTTCCTCCTTTGTCAATCAACACATTTTAATGATAAGGAATGGTTTTTACTCACCCAACAAGCAATGGAGAAACTGGGATTTCTTTGGAGATAGGGAAAACTCTGCCCTCAACGCAGTTGGATGTGAAATAGATGCAGGACACATTGATCACTTCATTTCCAGGAAATTCAAAGCAGACATTTTCTGTGCCGTGCTTGGAGGCCCAATCCAAGGCCTGACCCGCGATGAGGAGACCGCCTCCGTTCTTCACGAATGCAATAAGCTCTTTCTTCTGATTGGCATTATAAGCGTCCATGCAATACACGCCAAAGGATTCCAGAAACCCACCAGTGGACTGCACCTTGATGCAACCATTAGACAAGGTCTTCACCAGGGAGGCAAAGGTAGACTGGACACCAACCAGAGCATCTTTTGAGGGTTTCAGCCAGTTGACAGCATTGAGGAGAAGCTTTGAGAACTTTGGGCTATTGAGGTAGGACTCATGAGAGATTACCACGATCCGACCCTTCCCGTAGTGAGAAGCTGCAATCACAACTTGGCCAGAGGTACTCACAAGCACAGGGAAGGCTTTATCCCCAATCAGGAGCAGTTCACAAGGAATGGAACTTCCTGTAAGGTCCAAACTGTTAATGCCTTGAGTCAAGGCTTTGTAAGATTCCATGAGGCTCATCTCAACGTGGTTCTTGTTCCTGAAAATATTTAAATCAAAAACCGAATTAACAATAATCATCCTTACATCACCAGAAATGTACTGGTCTGTGGCTGAATACACTATCAGCCATATTTACTAACCTTTCACAACTTACACTCTGCATTGAGTTAAAGGGAGTGAACAGAAATGCATCATATCTACTAGGATATGGCACACTGCAGTTCTCTCATAATGCTGGCACACTTCAGA
The DNA here is from genome assembly GCF_964261635.1 of Lissotriton helveticus. Lineage (NCBI taxonomy): Eukaryota > Metazoa > Chordata > Amphibia > Caudata > Salamandridae > Lissotriton > Lissotriton helveticus. Next base: position 2,412,678 of record NW_027611659.1, on the reverse strand, counting down.
CAGCTTAGCGCAAATGCAGACACCCTTGCACCACAGTGCAAAGGTGCCTGTGCTACAAGGAGAATTGTTTTTGTGCAGGAAGGGTTTCCTTCCTGCACACATTAATTCCAATGTAATTCACGTTATTGTATTACATGATTCTGTATATTGTCTATATTTTATTATATTTAGTAAATGCTAATAAACAATTTCAACACAAAAGCAATCTTTCGAGGCATGTTCCTCTTTCTATGTGTACTGAATATTGCAGCTCACATAGAAAGAGGAAATAATGAGAAGAAACCATTCTCCACCCGTGGAACGCCTCCCAGAATGAAATTTAAAGCAATGCAGCTCAGGCCGCAGCATTGAGTTACATTTTCTTTACAAAGCCACGTAAGGCGGTGCAAATTGCCCCTTGTCCAACCGCCATCTTATCGTACTGCAAAGTTTGATTTAAGTAAATCAATGTCCCTTTTGAGTAAATCAATCTGGCTCTTCAAAAAGGAAATAAATAAGGAGTTCTGGACCTGACTGCTCTTTGCTAGTAAGTAAAAGAACACATAAGCAATTTTGGTCAATGGTTAATCAAGTTACAATTGGAAGCAAGAGGGGCTCCAATGCGAATATTCAAGAACCTTTTGGGTCTCATTTTTGAAAACACACTTCTCGCCAGATGCTGAGTGTTCAACCATACTACTTCCTCATTGTCCACCAAGAGACTCCCTCATTGTTCTGGAAAATGCAAAAATACCTATAACAAACACGCTCAACAACGAATCACCCATCTAAATTGGATCCTTGCCATTATCGACTTACTGCCTATATCTATGACGCTAAGCGATGCACCAGTCTACTTTATGATGATCTAAGAGCCTCGCAAAGGAAAGCCAAGTCATTTCGATAAATCAATGTAGCTTGAGGGAATAATAAGGTACTCTCTCAAATTTGATGGCCCTGGCCCTTATACGTGACAAAGCCCTCAAAAATAAATGGACGTGGACTTTAAAGCTGCTTCGAACTGAATACCAAGGGGCCCATTATGACACAAACTGTGGACTGGGGCCTGCCAGCCTCCGTGTTGAGATCAATCGAGCAGCTGTAAACTAATACCTGGGTGAGTGTCAAGCTAGGAGAGGGCTCTCAGATCCCAAGGAAGATCCACACAAAATTTGGGCTCAAGCAAGGAAATGTGCTTGCTCCCTTGTGCTTCCATTTATATATTGCTGATATGTTGAAGCCCCTCGATGAAGCAAAGTGTCAACTGCCCAAACTGGGAGGTCCACGCATGAACCAGCTGCTCCATGCAGAAGACCTCGTGCTCCTTAGCCAGATGAAGACTGGCCTTCAGTGCAACTATCCATCTTACATGCTTATATCACCAGGAACGGGCTCAAAATCAATCAAACATGAACCTTGATGGTTACATTCAAACTGAACACAATCCGACACGGCAGGTGGCAGCTCAATGGTGCCTGGCTCCATCATAGCAATGAATACAAATACTTGGGTGTTTATCTAGACAGTAAAGGATCATTCAATTCTCACTTTAGCGATATGAACAGCAAAGCCTCCAGCCTAATGTTTGCTCTTTCAGCTGTCGCTCAGAACCTGCTAGGACCAAGGGGCGCATGTATCAAGCTCTTTTCCCATTCGCAAACGGGTCGATTCTCAGAATCCGCCCGTTTGCGAACAGGGAAAGGCCTTTTGGAATGTATCATCCCAAATGGGCATTGCAAATTAGAGATTCTCTATTTTGCGATTGCATTTAAGGAATTGCAAATTGTGATTCCTTAAATGCGATGTAGAAAGCACCTAAGATGTGCGAATTTGGCATAAGAAATGGCAAATTGCCCTAAGGGCATGTATGTGCGCCACATGTGCACACAGGATAATTTCAGGGGTGCATCAGGGTGTCCTTATGACACCCTTGCACCCTTGAAATTGCATTCTCAATTTGCGATTCTCTAATTGCTAATCGCAAATTGAGAATGTCTTCCCTCCTAGCCCTTAGGAATGAATGGGGAGGTATTCCTTATTTGTGAATCTTAATTTGCGAATCGCAAATAAGGAATATGTAGGATCCGCTACATTTTTAGCAAATACTACCTACATTGCATTTTGCGATTCTCTAATTGCGATTCTCTAAAAATGGCAATTTGAGAATTGCAAAACGGTTTCTTCATACATATGCCCCCAAGTCTTGACTCCCTTCTCCAGGTGATGAAAGCAAAGGTCATCCCTGCATTAATTTACAGGAGCGAAATCACCCTGGGCAGGGAGACTACCAAGACCAATAAACTCATCATCAGAATTTATAAAGTGGTTCTCCATCTGCCAAAGAGAGCATCACCAGCGCAAGTAAGACTTGAGTTTAGCATCATAAGACAGCATTTGTTCAAAGCCAGATGTTTTTTAATCTTCTCTCAGAGGCTTAGACGTGCACCGCAAGAATCCACGCATGACCTAATCTGGTGCAAATTACACCAGTCCAACTTAATCCTACTGGCAACACCTTGAAGGCATGCTAAAACAATTTGCACATACCGTGGCTTGTGGTATGCCTCTGTCTCACAACGCGCCATATTATCAAGAACGGGCGTAACATTATCGCCGCTTTAGCGGCAGTAAACTGCTGCTAAAGCGGAAATAAGGGACTTGATAATATGCCCTAGAGTATTCCAATAGAAGCCAAGGTTTGATATCCTTCTCACCAGAACATGGACTTCTATTGGAATTCTCTAGGGCACATTATCAAGCCCCTTATCGACACTTTAGTGTTATCGCCCGCTCTCGATAATATGGCCGAACGTCTCTAAAAACCTAAAGTGAACCACAACAAAATAACTCTTTAGACTGGATGATATGGCATCACTGAGCAAGCTCTCCAGTGCATGGTCAGTAATCAATTTCTACTCTCCCAATAAGCAACAGAACTACTTTTCTTGCACATATCCTATGAGGAATAAGGCCCACCCAGTGGCATTAAGACTGGGAGAGTGGAACTTGTGAGCTCACATTCCGGCATGACGTCGCTCAGCTCCCACCAATATAAAATGCCGTCTCTGTGGTAAGGAATACACAACTTTGATCCATATCCTATGCACTTGGCCTTTTTTGCTGCAGCAAAAGAAAATCCTTCTCCGCACTGACTTTTTTCGCCTAGGAGTTCTACCTGCCAACAGGCAGTAATAGCCAGTCTGAACACTGTAAACTTCTTATTAAAAGTTAAAACTGTTAAGTTTCTGCGGATAGCTGCGGCCAAACTGGACGATATTAATTCCAAACAACCTGACGTCAAGCGTCACAGCTTAAGCACCCCTTCTATAATTTTTCCTGCACATTGCATTTTTTCTCTAAAATGTTAACACCTGTGCAACCTGATACTTCTGGTGTGTGCTTGCAAAAATGTCCTGCGACACGTTTAAAAATCCCTCTGGACATGGCCCTTAAATGGGCATGGTATGGTCTATGCTGCTATTGCAATTTTATGCATTGTCTTTTAGCAATCAAATCTGCTACAAATCCTGTTTTTCTGTTTTAACAATGGCTCAGCTTAATCTTTTTGTGCCAGACTCAGATGGGACGTTTTATCTTTGCATGCTGAATGCTTTGAATCTGTATGTCTATATGTTAAAGTTTTTATTAACCACAGAATAAACTACTACCATTTTTCAAATTGCCACTTGCGTGGCTTTGTATATATCTGCATCATGAATGCTCCACAAAAGTGGTGCAACCACGAAGCAGAATGTTAGTAAACACGTCCCTAGAGACAGAAGTAATATGCTATTCTCCCTTTTGTAAAAGTAAATGTGCACCTTCTGAGGGCACATTCACGTCTGCGTCTAGGGGTACTGTGTGGTCAAAAGTTTTGATCAATTTGAGCTCTTAGGGATGTATAGAAATGTTTGTTTCTTCCATGCTCAGGGGCCTATTTATGAAGAAGTCACACAGCGCAGCGCAGCAAGTCTCCTTACTCCGCTGCGTGACCGGGAAAAAGAAAGTATGTCTCACATTCCTGTCCTTTCTCCGGCGCCCCTTGGCTGCCTAGTGCTAATGCAGGCCCGCTTGCACCATGGCGGAAGGGTGCCTATGTTGCATGCAGGATTGTTTTTGTGCAGGAAGAGACACCTTTCGGCACAAAACCAACCCTGGAAGCCATATTCCTCTTTGTGTGTGATGCAGAATGCGGCACACATAAAATTAGGAAAAAACAAGGGGAAATAAAGACATTTCTCTTTACTATGGCTCATCTGGGAAGGTCTATGATTTTGGCACATTCACAGATTCACATGTTCTTCTAAATCTAGGAATACGTCAAAAACCATGGGAGTGGTATTGGAACACCTACAAAACGCCTAAGGATATGACTTTCCAGGGTAGAGGAACGCAACATATCGCATTCCTCTCCGTTGTCTTACTCCAAATGTTTTGAGCCAATCAGAGCCCCACAAAGTGGCTTTGCATGGCTTCAAAATCCGTCTTAAGGTTTCCATCACTCTTGAACAAAGTGGTGCGGTGCAAGAGCAACGGATACAGCATCAGAAGTAGGACCCTCAGTCTCTTCCAGTGGATAGTTCCCACCTTGCTCTAACTCACAACAACCTCAGTGCCATTGTGCACACAAGCAGGTCTCCATCTCTGTAGCCTAGATGTTTGCAGTTGGTCAGTCTCCCACTAATGGTCTACCAGCTGCAGCTGAGCAGGGTGGAGGTACATATTTTACTGCAGCAAGCCCCCAGGGGTTAGAAATATCCAAGGACTGCAAAGATCCAGGCCGCCTTGCCATTGATGAGCACAGGACTGTTAGCAAAGCTCTGCACACCTGAGGGAAGCTCTGCTTTTATCAATGCACGTTGAGTGTAATGCTACAGTTTCTCTTTTTACCCCACTTATGTTACACTTACACTTACACACCTGGGGCCATATTACAATATGGGTGCATTTTCCTTGTACCACATTATAGTGAATGCTCTGCCCCCAGGGCATTTGCGAACTCGTGAAGTCACTCCGTGTTTATTACAGTGCAGACGGCTAACCGCCTGCACTTTAAAGGAAGATTAGAGATCTCCTTGCAGGCGGGTACAGTGAGTGACTGCATGCACCTGCAAGAGAAGTCTGGGGGCTCCATGGGACCCCTTTCCCTCCCCAGAGGGCTGCTATTAGGGGGCACACTGACAGTGTGCCACTGTTTAAGGTGGTGCACTGTCTGTGCGCCTCCTGACAGCTTCTTTGCCTCTGTGCTCGTGTCTGTAACGCGGCACGGGTGGAGAGGCAAACGGATTCCCTCATTTTCATGCCCCATCCAAATGAGGGAACGCCCTCTGATGGAAGCGCTGGCGCTTTATGTGCACCAGTTCTATCGGTACTATAGAAGGCTACACACAAGCATCTGCGGCCCCTTCTGTAATACCAACGTGTCCCTGGGGTGCGCAAAGAGGGCGCAAATGCCAGTTACCCCCCCCGGCACTCTGGCAATACGGCCCCTAGTGTTTTGCCATACACTTTATTTGCTAAATTATCAGTTTATCACTTATGATAGCTGACATATAATCATGGTTTTTACACATATAATAATATTTTACTACGAACATACCATTAATATTTAACTACAATATATCATCAATATTTAACTATGACATATCATTAACATTTTACTAGAAGCATACCAATAATATTGAACTGTGAAATATCATCAATACTTTACTACGAACATACCATTAATATTTAACTACTATATATCATCAATATTTAACTATGACATATCATGAATATTTTACTAGAAACATGCCATTAATATTGAACTGTGCCATATCATCAATATGGGCCACTGATATAGAAAGGCACACGCGTCTGGAAGGGAAGGGGAGACCCCTAATTGTACAGAAACTTACACTGTTTTGTTTGTGTTTCAGAGGCAAAGGAAATCTCTCACTTGGCACCAATGAAAATTGTGGGACAATAATGAAATGGGGCACCTCCGCACGGATATCTACTGGCATAGCTGCGAGTTTGTCTACTCTCAACTTGTCACCAGATGGACGGGCCTCTGCACTTTCATAACCATACACACCCCTACTGTGGTCATCCCTGGAGAAGGTCTTTCCTGGTTGTTCCAATATCCGCTACAGAAGTAAGTAATATGAATATTCCTGGTTAGTAGGATGGGTTGCTCAATCCATCAGAAATTGAGTAATGTTTACTGCTACATTAGGTCCATTACAATCTAGGCAGCAAAAGATAGGACTCGTGAGAAAAGTGAGGATCTGTCCAGGTTGGTGGCAAGTATAGTGTTACAATCCTCACCTCATAATAGAGATGATTGAGGCCAGGTGAAGGCACATACTATCCTCATATAAGGAAGGAATGTCAGTAATGGGGCCATACAAGTTTAGAAAGATATAGCATTTACGGACTATGGTCCCCTCAAGTGGCAAATAATGGCCTTTAGGTCTGCAACAGTCAATTCATGCCTAAAATATATCGAATCCCAGATCAGTATATAGAAACCTTTGCAAAATGACCTGTAAGAAGCAAAGCATCTGTGGCGGCTACACAATTTGGCGATGTGTGTCTCAGCGCGCTGAGGAAAATGCTTCTCTTGAAGTGAGATATCTACTGCGAGCTGTTTGATATAGCAAGAATCTGCCTGGTTTTATGTGGTAGGTTGAGACCTTTAACATTCAGATAGTCAATATTCCAAGTAATGAGCTTTACAGGATGATGAGCCAGCATGTGGAGAAGTGTGGCTCAGGGGTTAGAGGCGGCAGACCCGGAATCTGAGATCGGTCCTGGACCAGGGTTCAATTCCCCGCCCCGGCGGGTCTTGGGCTAAAAATTCCACGGACTTGATAATTCTCGCCCCGGTGCCTCCTCGACTCACGGGTTCACACTCTGCGACTCTGGGCAACAGCTTGCTTAATCTCCACAATGGCCCCTCGCGGCGGGATGCCTGGCTTTCACCTTGTGGATACCCTGCTATCTCACTGGGGAATATCAGGAAGGGTTCCTTAAGCAAGAGCCGGGAAACCCACTGCGGGTAGCTGTGCGCTATATAAGCTCAACTACATTTACATTTACATGTTTGGGGCAGTTAAATATAAACACTAACTTAGTCTTATCATATGTACCCAAAGGAGAATTAAGCTCAAAGGTGTGTTCAGTACCATAATCTGCGGGATAGCATAAGTTTTCTTAAAGGTCAAATTAATGGATCTGATAAACAAAAGCAATACCCTCCTACAATCCATTTCCCACACTGTAGACTCCAATTAGCAGTACAAAAAGCCCACTCATTCTTAAAATTAAAACCAAAGAACAATACAAAGCAAACAACAGAAAGTAGACCCTTGATGCAAGCTTCCCTTGGGGATCCCAGAGGCAAACCATACAGTATATCCATCAGTCCAAAGTGCGCTCAAGAACCATCTCCTTAATAAAGGTGTTTCTAGGGCAATATATAATAGGGGTGGATGTGGTAGCCCCAGGCAAATATACACCACAATAGAGAAGTGATATATGGTACTTGCACCCGTGGGACTTCTGCACTTGGAAAAAAACATAGTCTATCAACATTGAATTGTGTTCTCTCTCATTGTGCCATGTAAGTGGCAGTCATAACCTGTTCATTATGGATGTTGTAAATCTGATGTCAATTCCTTGACCTGTTTATTAACCATTGTCCTTCAGGCTGTTATGCTTTTCATCAGAAGTATGCGGGCCTCAACAGGAGAAGACTCTGATTTAATTTTTTCAGTGCAACAGTGTTGTTTTAGGGTCAGTGAAAAAAATTGTTTTCCCTTTCTGGATTATACACAGTTTGGCAGACAACAACATTGCATATTCTAGACCCGAATCTTGGATGTCCTTTTTAGCTATAAGAAAGGCCTGTCATGCTTCTTGAACAGCTACTGTGAAATCTAGGACGGTAGATAGCTATCTTAGATATATTTGTATTTGAGATCTTTAAGTTTGTGGGCCAATTGAAGACCAGCATCATGTCGCGGCTCAAGCTTGAACCTGCAACCATCCGAGCCCTGCTGACGCTGTCGCGGCTCCTCACGAACTTCTCCAGATCGAGCCCTGCTGACCTCGTCGCGGCTCGAGGAGTACTCTGGTCCGGCTGGACCATCGAGATCACCATCACGACTGAACCGACTCGACGGAGGAGAAGCAGCCAGTACGACCATCATCGTCCGTACCCCCCGGCTCGAGGATTGAGAGCTGTGCGTAGGGTACGCCCCGTACTGCCCCAGAGACTAAAAGACTGTCCCGCTTCCCCCTTCCTGAACCCTCAACGACTTTGTGATCCTTTGATCACTGTGTACATAAGAGTGCTTCCTTCTTTTATTCCGTATATAAAGAACTTGTTACTAAGAACCCAACGGTGTGTTGTCTGTTCGTAGTGTGGTGTGAGCTCAGTGTGTACGATCCTATACTCGAAGTCCTCCCCGGTGAGGACCTCACGATAAGACTCGGCAAGATCTGTGGGAGAGGTGGGTCTTGGGGTGACCGGGTGAGCATAACCTGGCCCTCTGAGATTGCCCCTTCTAACACTAAGTAAGTGGTATAAGAACCACCTGAAGGCTAGAAGTCAGGCCTAGGCCCTGTACAACCGCTGGGGCAACCAGGAACCACCCAAGGTAGGGACGCAGGAGACCCACCATTGACTTCTATGGAGGAAAAGCAAGTTACAATTTTAAAGATTAAGGACACTTAGGGGTGAACTACGATGGAGCCCCTTTAGATTTAGACACTTTGAGAGTCAAGACCCACGGAAGCACCGGAGTACTCATGTTACCTCACCCAGGGAAGCCGGGTGCATAGTTGTCTTTTCGTGTCGGGTTTCGTCGTTGATTCCAATAGAGAGCTGCAGATAAGTGCTGCAGGCGACCAGAGGAAGAGTGTCCGGGTGGATCCAAGGGTGGATAGGAGATGTGAAGAACCTGAAAGCAGAGGGGACAGAGTCTGGGTCACTAGCCAGTGACCAGGATGGCAACAGGAAGATGCCAGCCGATGTCGGGTGCTTTAAGGTGAAAGAGGTGAAGCTTGACTTTCTAGCCACGAGGACCAGGAGATGCTGACGACAACCAGGAGCTGGGTTCGAGCTGTTCCACAAGAGATGTCGAGTGCTGCAGTGTCGGTATCCGAATTGGACAAAACAAGCATTGGCAATAGCAAACCCACACAAGATGACAAGATTGGCTTTGGTGCAGACCAGCAAGGTCTGAGGGACTCACCCTTTAGAGGGGAGTCAGAGCACATCTGGAGCAACAAGAAAAGCTCAGGAAACAAAGGATTGTCCTTCTTGGGGATACACTAGCCAACAGACTACAGATTGCAAAGGAGCCTCAAGAAGAAATGCACAAAGCGGGCCCATGGAACACTCGTGGAGTGTAGGCCTCTGAGCTTCGGTGCAAAAGGTGCTTGGGGCATGGGCTTCAAACACCCAAATGCACAACTTCGGGAAACTTCAGGACACAGTCACAGTTGCAAAATTGCAGGATGTCCAGGAGTTCCGGTCCCATGTCTCTCGTGATGTCTATATTACCTACTGGCGGTCGCCAGTAGGTATATATAGTTAGGTTTTTTTCTCTATGGGATTTTTGAAAATTCTATGTCTAATAACTTTGGCGTTTGTGGACGGAATTGGCTGAAATTTTCAGGAAAATGGAACATTTTGTTTCTGAGCAGCCCCTGAAAATTTGGGGGGGTTTCGTCAAGGGGGGGCCGAGAAAAAAGGGGGGTCCGAAAACGTGTTTTTAACATTGAGTTTCCCATAGGGAGGTTGGCCTCACTTTTAGCCCGAACGGCTGAATGGATTTGCACGAAACTTGGCAAAATTGTAGGGACTGGTAGCCCGATGTGCCTTTGCTAGGTCTCAATATATGTGCTTAAGTGGATTTTGAGAAATTAACGTTCAAAAAAAGATATATATCTGTAACAGCGGACCGGGCAGCGCTCCGGTTCGCGGACTTTTCGCGGTACGGAGCTTTGTGAAGCGAAGCTGATTGGTTCTCCGGCGTCTGTGAACATTCCAAACAGTCCGTAGCGGCCGCCATCTTGTCTCTCGGTAGGATCGAGAGACAAGAGGAGGCCAAAGCGAAGGGGCAAATGACCATAAGGGGGCATAGTAGATCCTCGCTGACCCCCTAGGATTGATGTGGAGGATTTAAAAGGGCCCCGCGGGGCAAAAAAAAATAATAATAATAATAATCGAACGGTTGAATGGTTTTGCACGAAACTTGGCAAAATATTAGGGACTGGTAGCCCGATGTGCCTTTGCTAGGTCTCAATATATGTGCTCCAGTGGATTTTGAGAAATTAACGTTCAAAAAAAGATATATATCTGTAACAGCGCTCCGCTTCGCGTACTTTTCGCATTACGGAGCTTTGCGAAGCTGATTGGTTCTCCGACGTCTGTAAACATTCCAAACAGTCCGTAGCGGCCGCCATCTTGTCTCTCGGTAGGATCGAGAGACAAGAGGAGGCCAAAGCGAAGGGGCAAATGACCATAAGGGGGCATAGTAGATCCTTCCTGACCTCTTAGGTTTGATGTACCATTTTGCCAAGTTTGGTGTAATTCCGTTCAGCCATTCAGGCTGTAGACGTATGTAAATGTCCTATGGAAAATTGCATGGGGAAAACACATTTGAAAGTGTTGAAATTTAGAACCAATTAAAATGTTACTTTGGTTTTGTATTTGTGTGTGATGAAAGTTAATTGGTTATGTATATATCTCAAATGAGAGGAAACCACAGCCATTTTGTGATACTACTGTCTGAGGTACATTTGTGAGGAATTTTTGGTGGTGAATTTCTGGTGTTTGATTTACACAGTACTAACACTTCTCCTACTTTTAAAAAGGTGAATTGTTAATTTGTAAGGGGAACTATGTTGTACACTTGAAGATAATTTGAAATATGTTTTCTGTTATTTATTTGCAGTCCTTCTGTTATACTAAATACTTGATAAAGTTAGTTTTATATTATGTATTACTAAAAACGATAAATGAAAGTGATTATTTTTTTCTGCAATTTACAGCAAGCAATTTCAAAATAAAATGGCTCACAATGAAGAGACCGTGGCAATTTCTTTTGAATTGTCCACTACATTGATTGAAATTGACAGCACCAATAATGAAATATTGTCACAAGGAGGAGATGACTTGAATGATTCCACTACATTGATTGAAATTGACAGCACCAATAATGAAATATTGTCACAAGGAGGAGATGACTTGAATGATTTTTTTGATCAATCTGTTGATGGCGAATTTATCGAATGTTTGGAGACCATAGAGTTACAAGAATCATCATTGCAGACTTTTAATGAGGAGATTCCAGATGAGATGATTGAAGACGAAATTCCTGATGAGGACATGTTACTAGTTCTTTCAAATTTAGAAAATTCAGAAGAATAAATTTATATTTAGAAATCAAAAATTGTTTGAGACATTATTCATTTTTATTTTTAATTTATGAGGTTGTAGCGAAGTGATTGTAGTATAAAATGAGACTTATAGTATAGAGTGCAACATTTTTATGTTACATGGTAAGTTTACTCATATTTACTTCCCTTCTCCCACTATATTATCTCCAATGTGTATTTGACATCTCTTCTTCATCTCCGGCCTCCTTTCTCTCACTGTGTGTCTCTGATGCATCTTATCGCTGCTATTTTGTGTAATTACAAAAGAGAGTAAAATAAAATAGTTCGGAACGTGAAAAGGGGGCAAAGTAGAGTACCCCTCACCCCCTAGGCCTTCTCAGGTGGTCCCAAAAGGATCAGTTTCTGCTTTCCTGAGAGATTATGGTATGAGTTCCATATACCACAATAATTTGCATTACAACATGCAAGATATATATCTCCTATTACCAACTTTTGGAGATATTCGCGCTAAGCGCGAATATCTCCAAAAACTAACACCTGCCCTGAGCAGGTCTTAGCCATGTTATCCAATGGGAGGTGGATAACATGGCTAAGAGCATTAGCTCGGTAATGCATGAATATCGCTGAGTTTTTAGCGATATTCATGCATTGCGGCCGTTTTTTATCGCATTTGCGATAAACCTTGATAATAGCAAGGTTTATCTTCGATAATTTCTGACGATGCTTAGCGGTAAAAAATTCGTTGGTAAGCATCGTTAGCGATAAATATCGCTTAACTTTGGTAATATGCACCAACGTCTGTTAACGTTCGATTCGAAGGAAATGAGGAAGTGTTGAAAAACATTGTTTGCGCCATCTTGCCTTTTTTGAAATGCCACACTTTTGTCGTGCACGGCAGCCATTTTAGATGCCTTGACCAGACCCACTCTCTGCACGCTGTCGATTCGTAGCATGGCTCCCCACCCTCGCAAGCATCTCACCCAGGCAGTGGTCACCCCGCTCTCTGTCTTATGCATGGGCAATAAACCTCTCCCCATCTGCGCTGCTCTTCCCTGAGAATCACACTCTGTGCCCGCCCGACACCTCCCTTTCGCCCTATTCACTACCGCACCCTCTGACACTCCTCTTCCTCTGTGTCCGATTGTCCAGGCTATCAGCTAGCCCTGCAGATGTAGTTTATGGCCCCAGCTGTAAAGAATCACCCCTCTTCAAAGGAGTTATAGTAGATCAAGGCCCACACCCGATGAGATCCGTCACACCACACGTTTTCCTACTATCTGAAAACCATCCTGTATTGTGATTGGG